>NC_136603.1:10290779-11003279 GCF_910589615.1 Taurulus bubalis
AATATTTAAGCTAAAGTAAAAGGTGTTATTTAGGACCACAGTTACTTGTAAGCTTTGCCCAAAGTGTTTAACGCAGTTTATCATCGCTCTTCCATGAGACTTTAATTACTCGGTCATAGATGTAACGAAAGTGACGATATGTACCCTACTTCTATAAGCACAGGCTGATCCTTCTCCTGGACTCTATGGGGAATACTCTTTTTCAATCACAAGTACATATTTGTCCACTGAAAATGCGCATAAATGTAGCAGGCCAATCAGGATGTAGTAATTATATGCTGGGAGAGGTGTATTAAAAGTACTCAATCAAACTATTTTGTTCTAGTCAGTAAAACCATTTTTGTAATTCACCCCAGTACGAGACCAGTTTAAGCAAGTGGGAGTTACTAATTTGTGCTTGCTAGAAAAGACAACAGTTTTTACATTTAACAGCCATAAAGCTACCAAAAAATATTGTGTGTCTTAGAAAAGATTCAAATATTGAATCCGTGAAGTAAGAAAGTATGTAAGTGTGTGATCTAATGTTCTGGTTTGCTTTACCTTCGTGGCGCAGGTAAACTAGTAACCACACTGAAAAGCTGTCGGCAGTATTTGTCTCCCAGCATAGCCGGTGGGGGATTTTAGGATGCTTCTGTGGAGCTTCAATAGAGGCTTCGGCGTTCTGCGGGCCAACTGTCCGAGCAGACAGAGTGGCCATTGAGGATCTAGGTGAGTAATAACACTTGTGACTTGTATTCACACGTCTTAGTCTGGCCTCCATCCAGCCCAGTTTAAGAACACAGTCCTGTGGGAAAGCTAAGAAGAAAAGGATTGCAATAGTCATCCTTTTGGCTGGTATCAGGGCCTGTGCATATGGTTTGTTTAGAGATAGCTTATCATTACTCATTATGTGTAATGCAACAAAAACAGCATACATCTTTATTAAAGATTCCTTTAAATATCAAAATGCTTTAATCATTATTAAAATACTGCATGCTGTTGATGCAGGATATTACACTTGCAAGGACAAAAGTGTGTCTGTAAAACAACAACAGAACAACGGGGGTTTGGGGTCATGTCTCAGGAGGCCCGCAGATATTCTTGTCATTCATATCTGTTGGACATACATGCTAGTGCACACACACACACACATGCTTGTACACACACAAGCTTGTACACACACACACACACACACACACACACACACACACACACAGACACAGACACACACACAGTGCCACATAAGATTTGATATAGTAGACTTTAAATAATCAGCTAATCACTCATGTAAAGTGTGTAATTATCTGTTTTGAATTCTAATTGAAGCTTAACAATGCTCCATACGAAGAAGTCTATAGTTGTATCATGCCAGAGGTCAAGTGTGTGTGCGTGTGTGTGTGCATAAGTGCATGCATGTACTTATGTGGTAGGACTGGTGGGGAAAGGGATGCCTGAGCGTATTGCTATGCTACGAGCATCATCCTCCACCCTTCACCCAACCAAGTCTCTACCCCTTCCACCACACACACACACACACACACACACACACACACACACACACACACACACACACACACACACACACACACACACATATTACAGCCAGAGCACCGGTTACTGTGGTAACAGTGCATCTCTTCCGTCTACGTCCTGACTGAACCCTCCACCAGAGTAAAAACAAAGTGTATCTTCACTGATCTGACAGTGTTTCAGAGCACGACACAAATGTTTAAAGGTCTCTGCCCAATAGTTGTAGAGGTATTGCTGCTACTATTTTTTTTTTTTCAACTGTTGCAGACCCACGTACCTCGTTCACAAATGATTGACAGGGAAAAATTAAATGATTGATCCAACTTTTTAATTTACTGGGCTCCACCAGCTATTTGATGTTTTTTTTTTTTTTTTTTTTCCCCTCAAATATTTTTTAAGGATTCAGTCAAGTTGCATTATGGAGCTGCATGTCATCACTCCTTTTCATGAACAACATTTTGTCCAAAAAAACATGCTTCTGTATTGTGGAAATTGCTTGAATTCCCACAGTGTTGTATAATGTCAAAAGGAACCAAACTGGGTCCTGTTCAGGGATTTTTGGAATGCACATGAACATTCTATTAATTTACTTAAAGTCATTGTAGGGCATTTAATGACATTTCAGAATTCCAGTCCTGTCACTTTCCTGAATGACTCCTCTGTTCTTAATATGATCTGTTAAGATCTATAAGCCATATTTTCTCCTCCTCTTTCAATCGTTTGCCACATTGTCCTGACGTCTATACATCTCAAGTGTCCAACTGCCCTCTGTCTGACCCTCCACTGCCACTTTGTATGGCTCATAAAACCCCACGCTTTTCAAGCCACTGCAAGTACCACCATCCCGTCTGCACTACCATGGGTAAAACAGCGGCCTGTGCCTCTCCAACACAACTGTGTGACCAAACTCAATTACATGTCCCATTTATCTCTGCTGGGGCCGCCTGGCCCCGTGGCTCCAGTGTAAATCTCTGGTCCCAGTCAATAATCTATTCTCCAACTCGTCCAAGGGCCCTCCATTGTCATTAGACAGAGGAACGATGAATGGGGGGTTGACTGCGGGAATATAGAAAAGAAGAGGGAGAAAGTGAAGTGGTGGGAGGTGATGGGGGCGGAGGGGGGTTGAGAAACCACAGATCATCCATCTACCCAACGACTCGTAGTCACAGTTCATTATGTGTCGTAATGCAACCCAGCCTCACACATAGCCAGCGTTAGTCCTTAGTAATGCTCTGGTGAAGGTCAGATTGGGGCCCTATTCCTAGTATCATGTTTTTATTGGTCTTCAACACCTCTAGATGTAAAAGCAAGGTCAGCTTTCTTTTGGGGAGACAAAAAGAAAGCTGAGACACATCAATAATAACTGCAGTCAAATCTTTCCACTTTTTTGTATCCTTGAGCTGAGTTGTAAAAAAGCTCCCTGCTGGGTGATTAGATGCACAGGGCCCTTGACAATGCTTCTCAACTTCCGTTAAGGCCTATTTTACATCCACTTAGTGTCCAGCCAATACGAAGATGAATAGACTGAAACAGGGGCAAGAAGGACAAAGACAATCTCGCTCTCTAATGACCAGACAGAATTGCAATGTTACTGTCAGAAGGTATGAGTATGCAAACCCCGAACCGACAGTTGATGACAACCAACAGAAGTATCAGATGTCAAACTAAAGATGTCATATTAGATAGATACAGCGGCGTGTGCTGCTGTTGTGCTCTCCCGAAAACTCTAGGCAAAGCTATCTAATTAAACGATGAGAGGGCATATTCATCCTGTTGTCTGAGAGTCCACTGGTGATGGATGGGATAATGACTTTCCTGAAGAGCTGCAGACTGGGATAATGAGTTTTATCCAGGAGGGGTTCACAGGGTGCTCAAGGAGGGCTGCTGCATCCCAAGCTAGGTGACAAACAACTCAAGACAGTCAGTCGAGTGTGCCTGTAATTGAGGAAATGGCATCATAACTGTTGGCCAACGCAGCCTATTATTTTGTGTGACTGGCTGTTAGGTATGAAACTGCCAGACGTGTTGGCATAGCAATCTGTAAAGGCGATCATTCTGCATGATGGGGAGGTTGGCCTCTGGTATCATCCGCAGACAGTTTAAATGATGGTTCATTCTCTGTGTGTCCTTATGAGTCACTTCCACAAGCCTCCTGTCCATGGAACAGCTCGCCCTATGTAGAATGCGGGTGGGCTTGTTTTTTTATGATATTGCACTGAGTGGGTTCAAGCTTTTTCCATCATCTGTCCAGATGGCTATATTTCTTGAATAGTATATGTTCACTCTTTTGTTTTTGTGCTTTACAGTTTGGGTGTTTTCCGTCTATACTCTGTTCTTAAGTTGTTTTTGAGCACTGTAGCTGGCAGAAAACTTTTGGAAACCAACTGTTAGGACTTAGTCACAGGCACAACCCGTTTGTCCGACACTGCCGCAGGCGGTTGAGTAAGATAGGATGAGACAAAGCTGAGCATATCTTTACAGTGGTCACAAAGGGACAATGAGGAGACTTCTTACTGCAGCTTTATGTCAGCTGCCAGCTGCTGCCGGTTCCAGCAAGAGTGAGTTACAGGCAGGCACAATAAACAAGAGTATAGAAACAGAGTATGTACTTGTGTGTATGTGCGAACTTGTGCACAAACAAACTCTATATGCTTGCGTTATTATCTGCGTTGTGCCACGGAAACAGCATAGGAAGAAACAATTTCACTTCTCACAATGAAAGGTGGAATATCCAGATCCAGAATCATCCGAAGCGAATTAATTGTGAGGTACGTCACTCAAATAGTTTTCAGTTTAGCTTTCCAAATCAGCACATTTGTTAAACATTCATCATCTTAGCGTAGGCATATGGAATAGCTGCTTTCTGCAGAAGTTAATGATCAGGAAAATCAGTTTTTGTATTTATTGTGTTCATGTTCCACACACACACACACACACACACACACACACACACACACACACACACACACACACACATAATCAGCTAAAATGACAATAACAACACACTTGCAGAGATTACTTTTACCTCAACAGACAAACAAATCTAACGTAATGAAGAGGCAAAGGGGATGAATGCAGAGTTTTCAGAAAACAGTGAGAGAAACCACAAATCTTTCGATTCAATGCTGGAGACAGAACAGTACAACTTTCCTCCTGCACATTTTGTGAGCTATGTTTTACAGCTATTGAACTGTGACAGTCAGTGTTAAGTAAACACTGAGTAAGATACACCACTGGTGTTTATATAATCCTGACCCGCCTGGTGAGAAAGAGGTAGAGAGAGGAAAAACACAGACAGACAATGAGAAAGCAGTAGATGGCAAGTGGTAGTAATGAATAACGTATACCATACTGATCTGGCAGTGCAAAACAATAGGAAGTAAATAGAAGTAAATATAAAGAGGTTAAATATAAAAGAGAGAAGAAGTCTGTGTTACAATCTGCACATTCTATATCCATAAACACGTAGCCTGATATGATCGGTTTTTGGAGCAATAGGTTTCAGGAATCTGTTGAGCCGGACATGGTCAGAGATCAGGAGGTGTGCTTCAGAGAAGTCTGGCCTCATAGCACTTGCAGTACGTTGTCCACACAGCATCCCGCATCACAGATAACCGTCTCGCCCAGATTCACTCACAGTTTGAAATCATCCCGCTATGTCAACACTGCTTAGCAGCCATGACACAATCACCTGTTTAACACAGTGGAACATCACAATTGATTTATCAACTAACGTTGTTGATAGTGTTATATATTATTGTATTTAATTACCTCAAATCTGCCTATTTTGGACTTGAACTGCATCCTGAGATGGTATTAGTCTAAAAGGGATTAAAAAAACTCATATCGTCTAATATCACATTGAATTGTAAATAAGAAGGAGTCTCCCCTGGGGAAGTTTCTGATAAACAAGCTCTATTTTGATGCTTTTTGTGTACACATTATTTCACCATAATTACATTCAAAGTACATGTATATATTTCATTGAAAAATAGAAATGTCTCGCAAACACTGTTCAAGTCAGTTAATTATAAATTAAGATGTTAAAGAAAATAGCTGCTGGTAAGAGATATAAGATAACCCTTAACCCATTAGTCCTGCAGTGGGAAAATTCACAGGATTACAGCAGCAGAGGGTAAGGTATTGAGTGGATATGGACACCAAATTGTTTGACTATTGGACAAAATGTTTTGTTACAGTAGATGCCTGTATTTCACAGTACATTTGCTCATACTTAAGTAGACACATTTGTAGATACAGTGTATGCAGTGTAGTGCGTGCACTGTTCAGCCTTCCATCGTCTGCCGCTGTCTCTTTCTTTCCTCTCCATCATCTGCCGTCTGTCCCTCTTTCGCGCTCTCTCCACTATGACTTAAAAATTGCATTTGCACATGAGGTTTTCACCAAAAGTAAACTAAATATTAAAGCCCCAAAAACCATCCATCCATCATCTGTAACTGCTTATCCTAGTCATGGTCACAGGGGGACTGGAACCAATCCGAGCTGACAGATCACCATTGGACTGACACACAGAGACAGACAACCATTAACGCTCACATTCAAACCCACGGGGATGTAAAGCCAGCCCAGGATCGAACCTCTTCCCCTGTGAGGGACAGCGATAACCACTACACCACTGTGCCACCCACCTACAATCGTGATGAAGATAAATGCATTTCAACAATAACCTGCAATAACATATTGCAGGTTAACTTCTAACTTACTTCTTTTGGAAAAATACAAAATAATGATTTGTTCCCCCCCCCCCGCCACTGACCTGTACCCTCTACCATTCTCCTCTGCGAACGCTGACTCTTAGTCTCCAAAGCCCTGGAAAGCCACAGCCAAATGTAACCCTTGGACGTAGTCACCCATTGGTTTGTGCACGACAGTTTTGAAGCCTTGAATTCTGAATATTGGCCCGTCGTCATCTTGGTTTCTGGCCGGCACCATCTCATTTTGTGGAACCAGAAGAGACACAAGAGGTTGGATCTAAGAACAACCGAATGCCGAGTAAAACATGTACAGTCTAAATGTTTAGAATTAACAATCATGAACCTAAAGCACAATGTGATAGGGTTACAGTTTTAAGTCGAAAACACTGATAACTCGCTGACCAGACGATGCTGTGGTAGCGACGTGTCAATCACAAGGTAGCCGCCCCAATGCATATCCTGTTTTATTAGCTATTTTACTCTAAGTGTGACCATTATCTACTATGAACATCATGCTGTAATTAATCATTTTTATTTACAATGTTTACTGAGATAATACATTAAGTGAGACAACAATCAGATCCCTCAATTGGCATTTAAAAGAATGCAAGTTCAAGCACTTTCATATTGGCTTAACTTTTCTTCTTCTTAAAAAAAAAAAAGGAAAACTACAATTTTTTAGCACTTTCGCCAACATTTTGTAATACATCAAAGAAAGATCAGTGGTTTCAGAAGTTTCCCATTAAAAGTAAAGCTAATAGTATCTTTATTTGCGCTTACTGATGAAATCTGCCATTACCGGAAAATCTTTGAACAGTTGCACACGATCTAATCTCGGCTTACCTTTGTGACAATGGTCATGCTTGATAATTAAATTATATTAACCTCACTTAAAATGATTTATTTGCATTTAATGTGCTACATGTAGAATTATTAGATGCAAAGTGTGGCGCTTTATACCCCCAAAATCAGTATGTCCACTCCAGTGACTTTGTTGCTTGTATTTGAAGTACGGCCTGGGTTGCACTGCAATTATGGTATTGATTAGGCACAGCACTCTCTCACCCAGCCATTTTAAATTTTTAAACACTTTACCTTAGAATGAAATGGCATCAAACGTACTGTAGCGACCCTGTACAGGCGTCTGTTGGTGGGGAGAGGTCGGTCAGGGGCCTCTCACTTTCTCCCCCAATCACAGGGAAGCAGCATGCTTGTTGGCAGGGTTGCGGCCTGTGATTGGTGGAGTAGGGGGGTAGGTGGGTGGTTACGGAGGAAGTGACGTTAAGTGTGTTGTTATGAGAGTGTGGGGGATGCTAAGTGAGCTTGTTAGCTGTTCCGTGTGAGCTACTGTTAGCGACGAGCCCCGTTGCCAATACTGTGAACACTCATGCAATAAACCTGCAAGTTAACGAAGGGACAGATAAACCAAGCACACAATCACAGAATATACAAATACATGGGCACATGCAGCGTAAACAAGTCGTTTACAGGTTGTCGATGTACTGGTGTTATATGTGTGGGCGGTCTACTGTATGCTGCACCTGCTTCCTTTCTCTTTTCGCCCACTGCAAATTCTACTGGCACCAGTCTATTAAAGTGGCAGACAGAAATACACGGATAAACACAATGAATTAATCTCTGTGTTACGTCACATCTTCATAAGATAACCGTTTATCAAAGTGTTGTCAATAAGCATGACATCTACCATTTGTGTTAACACACTGTTTGACAAAGGATGATAGCGTCTTTATCCTGCAAAATAAAGTCAGAGGAACAGAAGGGAATCCCGGAATAGTTTTCACGAGACAGAAACGATGACTTTGATGATGATAATTGAGAACTCTGGATGAAGTGAAAAGTTTGTTGTGTGTGAGAGCTTCTTAATCCTGCTGAGAAACAATTAAGTCCTGCTGCGCCTTACACGTCTTGTGCACCTATTATGGCCTTAAGCCTCAGCAGCATAACATTCATTCACTACTGTTTAAAGAGCTGTTGCCTGTTTGTTGTGAAAACTCAACAACAACGTGACTTCACATCGCATTTTCGCAGCCTCACAAAAGGTAATATTACTATACATAACTTAAGAGATTTCAAGACAACAGCATGAGGCCTTTAAGCTGTCCACTTGCAACAAAAAAAGGAATTGAATTGTTATTTCCTCTTGAAAAACAGAGCACCTGCTAGAGAGCTCTGCATTCACAAGACATCAGACAGACAAAACGCCGGAGTAGCGTCTATCTGACAGAATGCCCTCAGGCCTCTGTGGTGTCTGAAAGCGCAGAGAGAGAGATTTACAGAGCCAATAGATACACTCTTTGGCTGGAAAAGTCACGTCACTTGGAGAAGACAGACAGTGGTATAAAACAAAATCTCTCGCCCTTTAAAAAAAGATTCACACGAAGTATTCAGTCTTCATGACATGGCTGACAGTTAACCATTCTAACTCCTGGCTTCATGCAAATTTGTGCTGCAAAGTTTCAGGCTGATTGACCCTTCGGTCATCGATAAGACTAAAATGATTACAAAAATATTTTGTTTTGAACCTATAGACCAGAAGCTCGCTCACCGTATAGAGTAAGGCAGTGGTTCTCAAATGGAGGTATGTCGTGAAGGCACTCCAGGGGGTACGCACGGTTTGTTCTAAATATATTTAAAATTAGCATCCATTCAAAAATACTTTAGAAATTGTTATTTTATACATATTCAATAAAATATAAGTGTAAATTGAGAAACTGAATTGTAGATATTCTATATTAAATCAGACACTGATGACACAGCGCTGTGTATTACATATTTAGTTCAACCCAAAATGATTTGCGCTGGTTAGGGTGTACTTGGCTGAGGAATATGCATTTTTTTTGTAGTTGCCGTTTGGTTTGTTGCGTTTTAGCTTCTTTTTTTTCCAGACGATGGACTAGCTTGCCTCGCCTAATAATCACATACCTTTGGAAACATAGTTTTGTATTAATGTGTGAGTAAATAATCAACAAGTCTTTTTTGTGTTTGTTTTTTGATGTATATTTTTAAAATCCAATCCCAATTTTTCAAAACAATTTCCACCATGTTTGCTATATAAAAATGTAATAACTTCACATTTCCTGTGCCCTGTATCCCCTGCTTTTTTTTTTTTCTTCAAACATTTCAATATGCATCTGGTTATTTAAGCTTCACACCTTCGATAGGCTGACATAAATTTGTCAGCTGCTGCAGCACTGTCGCAATATATCATGATGAAGGCCACGTATCTGAGCCCGTATGATGTAAACTCATGACTTTGGCCCAGTTTAAGGGCTCAGACTCACAATCATGAGGCCATGCATTCTAATAGCTGTCCATGTGCTGACAGAATCAGGCTGCCCACTCCCCTCCCTCAACACAGTGTGAACCCTTGATCCTGAAAAGCATTAATATTCATTAGTTCATTCAAATGTGTTAATTCTGAGCAAAGATGGCAAATATAGAAGTAGATTAGAGTACGAGTATGACCTGAAGATAGTCATCTCGACAAGATCGTTCCCACGGAAGACTTTAGGTTGCATTTTCGGCTGAGGACGTTGTGAAGCTTTAACGCAGATATTAAACACGTTTTAATGTTGCCATCACTCGAAAGGCAGTGTTATAAAAAGACAAATGGCATGACACGGACTCTAAACATTCACTCGGACCGAGATTATAGACAAGACCATAAATATATCAAAGTTCACACAATGTATTTAGCTTGCTTTATTTGTTATTTGTTTCTTCAAACCTTCAGTGTCAAAGGATTAAGTCTTGACGAAGACAAAAGTATGTCAGTGTATGGTAATAGAAAAATGTATTTTCTGTGAAAATACATTTTCTTACAGCAGTCATGGGAAGCTATTGCTATAAAAACATATTATTCATATACTGTTGGGTCCCTTTTTTGTCTCAACTACACCATCCAAGCTTCCCTCTGATCTAGGTGACCTGAATGTTGCAAATTCTTGAATATATTTTCTTATTTTACTGTACGTCTGTCCAACTGTCGTTGCCCTCCCTCTCTCTTAGGAGATGGTAATGGGATCTTAGCAGAAGTCTGATTAAAAGGACACTTCCTCCTTGGAGACCACCACACAGTTTCCCTTTTTTCTTCCCTTCTCTTCCTCAGAGCATCAGAAACCTTGGATAGGGGAACAGAAGGGCCTGATAGCAGGCTCACGCAGTGCAAGCTAATTAAATTAAGCCTTCTTTAATAAAAGAGGAAGTGAACTTAACGCTTTTATCCCAGCTCCGCCATCAAAGGAAGAAGAAAAATAAGGCAGCAAAAGGGAAAACACACAACCTGAAGATATAAATTTCTTCCTGTTACATTACATTCACACTACCCCTCAGCTACATTCAACCTTGTGCGGCAAAAGAATAGAAAAGAAGTACATTGTTTTGAAAGAGTGAAAGAGTTTATGAAGACCAGAACTCGTGAGAAACCTAAACTTTTGACTTGACAGCAGTTACTGTAAAACAAGGTTTCCAGGTTGATGATTTTGGTGATGCGGGTCTGACGTTGTAACATTTCATCACGAAGAATTGCTGAATAAATATGTAATGAAGTTAGAGACCTAGTAAAATCCTTTAATCTTGCCAAGAGAAGAAGAAATTTGGCAGTGGTGGCCTCAAGGGTAGATAAAGGAATTAGTGGTTGGCAGAATTCAGTGTATTCAGTGTATCGCGGGAAATGCCCCTTTAACCTGTAGCTATGGAGAACTAGAAGCATGCCCTTCAACACTTGGCAGTTTGCTTTCATATTCTGAATCTTTTCATTGAGGCAAAAGGCTTCTGGACTTAAGTTCGAGTCCATTACTTTCCATATCTGGCAGGAGGAAATGAAAGGTATTGGAGTGGGGCAAAGGTCAGATGGAGAAAGTCAAAGGGATTATCATAAATTTACATGATCAAACTCTCTGCCTTACTGTATATGCAGAGAGTTTGGAAATATAAAAGGAGTAGAAAACAAGTCCGACGTCTACATGAGAGAGGATGATCAATCTTCAGCATTTGTCCATTTGAGAAATAATCTGAAGTATCCTGTCATTAACTCAAATCAAATCCCACTGTCAACGTGTTGTGCTGTAGCAGGTCAGTGGGAGCCGTTTGAGGAACAGAACGAAACGCTGCTCTGGTCTGGTTCAACAGGCCAAAGACGGAGAACGAGGGAAAAGCACGGAGAAAGAGAAAGATGAGAAAAAGAGCCTCTCCTCTCATCCTCATTATGTAAACGAGGTGCATGACTGTTCAGTGGGTCCCTCGAGAGTTAATTACCAGTGGCTTCTCAGCCTAATTGGCTGAAACTAAAGAATTTGCCATTTCTTATTCCCAAGCTCACTCTTCTCTACCCCTATCTCTCTTATGCCGTCTTTCTCTTTGTTTCTGTCTCTCTCACAAGCACATTTTCCCTCTCCCGCTTTTCAACCTGTTTTCTTGTTTTTTCCTCTTTCCCTCCTTAGCGTCGGCCTTCCAGTTTAGCTTCATGCCAGTTGAAAAAAATCTGGCACCATTGCTTAATTTGAGCATCTGCTCCAGCTGGCAGTGGATAATCAGATTTTTACATTGCTAATTCCAGCTATTTGGCTAGACTAATCACTACTGGATAAAGAAGAGAAACGAGGGCTGAGAGTTGCTCATCGCTTAGAAACAAAAAGAGAGATAGTGAGAGCTGGCATCCCATCTATTTCTAAATGGATGCAAATTAAATTCAAAAAGACAGGGATAACAAGTTTGAAGTAAGAATGAAAGTGGGCAATACTGTGAGGAAATATTAATGAAACAGGGCAGGCAAGGAGAGGAACCGGGGGATCCAAAAGGCTTTGATTTTCATAGGACAGTGCGAAGTAAACAAAAGCTATTTCAGACATGTCGTGCACAAATGAATACATATATTCTCTCTCTTACTGTCTCGCTGACTCTTCACTGACACGTCTTTGCAAGTCATCAAATTTAATGCATTCATCTTGATACTGCAGCTTCAACTATCATATTCAAGGCTGACGAGCCGTGTGGATTACTGACGTCAACAGTCCACCTCGGTCCAGTCCGTTTAAAATGTGAATGAAGTCACGAGTACTGTCCGGATCACACTGTAAATAAAAGCAACATAGTTTGGGGCTTTTCATTCACAGGGTTCATAGGCTTTGCATTAATACAAAGCCTATGAAACCTGATAATGAAAGGTTTTAAGATATGGGCTACATAACAAACAGCAAAGGCCTGAACATTAACATGACTTGGCATAAGCTGCAGAGGCCAAGATATCCTTCCTTTTGGTTGATTTCTAGTATAACATTGCAGAATCCTTCAAACTCCCATAATGTTTAGTTAAGCAAAGTATTCGCTTGTGCTTTGGATAACTGAAAGGAAACGTTGTGGTGGACAAATGCTGCTAAAGGAAAGAAAAAAGAACCTTCTCAAGAGTTGGGGGCCTCAGAGTTTAACAAGGAAATAACTTTCAACAAAAGTCACAGGAATAAATCTAACCAGTTACTTGTTGGACCTGATCAAAAACATGACATCAGGTGCTGTACGGCCTGCTTCACAGGTGGAACTGGTTGGTTTGGTGTTGCACGTAGGATTGATCGTTAGAAAAGTTAGTTTGGACAAAACACCCAATTAGCTGACAGCGACTGGCAACCAGCAGCATCTGTGATTTCCTCCGTTACATTTGATTTCCTCCTTGTTTTCCTCACTTTTGATATGTCCCCGCTCCTCCTCCAGATGCCGTCATCGTAATACAGTGGGTATTACTTAATTATAGTCCCCGATTCATGTCCATTGCCATGGGAAAAGAGACAGAGGAGGAAGCAATGCAGTGTGCCACTGATGTTACGAGGTAAACAATAAAGGCATGGCAGTAACACAGGTGATGTTTTCATTAGTTAGGACGTGAACAATTAAAATTAATTATTCTAAATAATAAAATGAGTAAATCCAAGCCAGTAATCAGTACAGAATTAAATTGAAAAACCAGTCAGTTTGATGATGTCCCTCCATTTGCTGTAGAAAACAGAGACATCCAAACCGTCAGAAAAACACTGAGGGACTTAGCAGCACTTTTGTATTGTATAAACACTGATCAGGCCCTGGCAGTGGAGCGGGCACAATATGATTAGCTGTGCTTGTAGTTCAAAGGCCCAGCACACATTCTAGTTGCTCTGTGCATATCTGCACCTTCACAGCTGTGGTTTTAAAGATAACCGCCATATTCAATGCATGCTGCATAGAAATACTATTTATTCAGTGTAATGAGAAGATATTAAAAGAGAACATAAGAAGCCACAAAAAAAAACTAGACACAGAAGAGAATGAGAGAAAAATAATAATGATAAAAAGGTAGAATAAAAGAGAATAAATGAAGACATTAAGCCCATGAAAGGGAGTTTTCTTTTTTTCTCTTTTTCATATGAAATGTCATTAGCAACTTTCTTTCTGTACCAAAAGTGTCCGACACTCATCAGACATTGTGGCGTCCAACTATGGAACAATTGTCTTTTTCCCACAGCGTAATTACTAGAAATTACCGTATTAAGCCAACTGAATATTCACTCAGGTCCTTGATTTAGACACTGGCATATCCTCAAAGGTAATTTAGTATGAAAAGCAAAAGAGCACCTAAGTGTGGCTGCAAAGGATGCTATCCAAAGAAGTGGACTCCATCAAACTGCCATATTTACAATTCATTGACACAATGAGATGCCTAATGTTTTCTGAAAGGCATCTATTGTTCCTGATTTATTGTGTGTTTACTGTTCAATATGTCTCGTCTTTCAAATTTCGTGCAGACTTTGGCAATTATTCTTTCCCAAACTAAAATTGGTTCGTAAAGGAGAAACGATGGAAAGTCCTTTTGACAATACCGATATCAAGCTAAATGAGCTCTACCTCGCAAAGAAAGAAAAAGATAATAAAATTCCTGAAATGTACAAATCTTCCACTTGCCTACGACTGCCAGGTAAGTGAATGAATGAATACATAGATAAATAAATGTGGAACGTTTAAATAGCTCACCTAAATTTGGAGTTTAGTTACAATATGTTCCCTTGGAGCAGATATTTTACAGTCAGACTAGAGGAAGATGAATGAGATTTGTATTCTCTGACTACACGTCTCTCCCGTGGTATCCTTCCTCTCTCCTTCCTCTGGTTTTTAGTCCCTCAGTCCTTCCTGTCCCTCTCTTACTGTGAACAGTATCCGCCTGAGAAGGGGGTGCTGGTGGTGGCATTTAGGAAATAGCTGCTTACCTCCCACTTTCCTCACCCTGCACCTATTACAGTGATTACCAGTACTGTCAGTCAGAGGAACCCCCACACCAGCAGCCCTCAATCCCGCTGTCCCACCCTTCTGTGGCCTGGAGGGCTGCGCTGCGATAGACGGATCCAGCGTTCCTCTGAGATCGAGGGAAACGGAGGGAGATGATGGCAGGAAGAGGAAGCTTTTCAACACCTCAACAGGAAAGAAACGCAGCGAGGGAGGAGGGGAAAGGCACTGTCATCGCCGCTCTCTGCTATTATTCTCCTGGGTAATGCATATTATATGGATGAGGTCCATTGAGCACTGGAAGAAAAGGTGGTGCTCCATGTTTGATTGTATGGAGAGAGCAACCACTCGGACACCGTTTGTCATGTCATGCTTGGAACATTGCATCTCAGAACATTTACTACGTCCATGTTTACATTTTTACTTCTACACATATGAAAACTTGTATCAATGCCGTTTTAACCACTCTGTCTTCGCCGGTCGCTCATCTGCATTCGATGCAGCAGCCCCCCACGGCATTTTCCTGACCACCCCCCCCCACCAGCCCTGCCAGACCAAACACCACCAAAAACAGAGTCGACATCCAACCTTACTCTGTCCTTTTTACAAAAAAAATAACTGGTTGGGGAAAGAAAAAAAAATCTGAAATATGTGCATTGGAAACAAGTAACATGATTTCCGCTGAAGTCTCTGATCTTGTTAATCCGTAGAAAAATTGTCATATTGAGGAACAATATATTGTAGAATTTAACGAGATCCTCAGTCTCAGAACTATCATGCCCGACAAAAATGTATTCTTCATAAAACAAAAGCACCTTTTTACATTTCTTTAAAAAAAAAAATGTCTTTGTATATCTAACTGCTGTTTGCAGGGCAACTCCTTGGACCTTTGCATGCATTACCTTCCAGGTTTAAAACGTACTCAAACATCACAAAGAGGGGGGAAAAAAAGAGCATAATGCTTCAGTGCATCATTAACCCTTGTCACTGGACGGGGGACTAAGAGCCAGAGACCGCTAAAATAAAAAGGGCCACCCCAAAACCTTTGATCCTTTGTTCTGCTTATGCCATTAGTGTGGAGAGCCACACACTGTGGCTCGCTGCCAGCAGTTTGTTAGATCCAGCTAACGAGTAAGGCTCAGGTAGTCCCAATAGAATATTTCCTGCTCTTATCTGTATTGACTTCAAACAGTGTGAAATTAATGGAAAACAATCTGGGTCTGACTTTAAGGGTGAGGTTGAAGAATACTTATGGGCTTGGGCTTTCCTACAGGCTGGGCTACCAAGTTCTGACTACACTGCGGCAGATCAAAGTTAATTCCCCTCTTAATTAAACTGAAATTGGATGAGAGCAGTCGGAGACTAGCTTTTGTTTTCCTTTGTGGCAGCAAACATTGCACGCTGTATATCAGAATGAGTGTGAGTGTGTGTGTGAATGATTTTGTTGTATCTGTTCCCACAACCATAGGTGTTGGTGCATCCATGCCTATATGAATGTGTATGTGTGTGTGTGCATATCCTTGTCAGCATGCGTGAGTGTGCGTTAGTACTGTTTTTTGTCTCTCTCTCTCTCTCTCTCTCTCTCTCCTGACGGCCAATCTGCCTGCATGTGGCCCGGCGTAAGCACAGCGGTGCTCCGTAATGAGACTCCTTCTTCCGCTCTCTTCTTCATGGCCATGTCCATGTGTTGTGATGCTAATGAGCCCTCGCTACCACAAACACCCCCTCTAATTGTCCTCTTTGATCTACCACTAATTCTGCTAATTAGGAGCCCAACTTTCAAAGTTAAACGTTTTGCTTCCACCTTCAAGTGTACCCCTGCATGTGTGTGTGTGTGTGTGTGCGTGTGTGTGTGCACAAGGGAATACAAAATAAAATGGCATAAACACAAGGAAATTGTCATTCTCCCCTCCACACCACCCCAATCTGTCCCTCCGTGAACTAGGCCTGGGTTATGTTGGGTGAATTTGGTTGCAGGGCATTCAATGAGAACATGTCAAATGCATTATATTAGCTACATTATGAGCACACACGCACACACACAGGATAATACATCTGCAAACAAATAATGTATCATGCACCAAACAGATGTAAAAGCAAAACGCTATCTTAGGCATAAATTAGCACAGATGCCTCAGTGTTCTACGGTGTGCACACATCTGTACATGCACAAATGGATTCATGTACTGTTTGAGAACGTTCAGCTCAGAGACACAAACATTCACTGATGCAATCAGAAGGACACATCCGGCAAAGCTACTTCTTTGCCTCCCAATTTGTTGGCTCTGCCACCTCACTCGCTGCACAATTATGCAATAAACTGTGCAAACTCTCTAAAATGAGCACAATTACATCATGATAAATCAAATTAAAAAGGTATTTTTGCTTTATAAAAAGTTGTAAGGACGTTCCGTTTAAGCCTTTGAGAATCCAAGGAACCGTTTTGTTTTATGTTCCTTTTAATAATTTTAGCACTCTGCTAATAGGTGTGGGTATGTGTATCTTCAAACATGCAGTCAAATATAGCATCCCTAATGGATTTACAGACATTAAATATGTTAATTAAAGAGGCCTGAGAGGTGTGCTGTGCAGGAACGTCTGACACAGTCACAAATAGCTCTAATGTTTGTCCGGTCAAGTTGCTTTCATGCTTCATTTGAACGCATTTGGGCTGCTCTCACACATTACCTAACCAGCTACCCATAGTCTGCTGTACTTCTTCTCAAACTTACTGACCACAAACACACATGCCATTGAAATACACACACGTATACACAAGCACTTGGAAACACACACACACACACACACACACACACACACACACACACACACAGTTGATCAATTGTACACACATGTGAAGCTGCCCGCTGTGGCCTGTGCCAGTTCTGACCATCAGCGTCATCCTTGTGCCATATGGGGAGATGACAGAACTAAGCACAATCATGTCACTGCAGACGCCTGGCCTAAAAAACAACCGACCAATCTCTATCTGACCAACAAGAGTCAACACACTGGCAGCTGGATATTATCCAAACAAAGACAACTTTAACCTTTTATGATGTGTATTATTTCATAACTTCATACAAAATACTGCTGCATTTTTGTGACAAAGTGTGCAGCTCAAGTTAATTATAGACTCTAAATAGGCCCGTAGGTGTGAGTGTTGTCTGTCTCTATATGTGCACTAAAAATAAACTAAGTCAGGCAGGGTTCAACCTGGACAGGTCTCTAAAGTCAGGATGAGTTTTGGTTGCGGTTTGAACCCACAAAGAAGGTCACGATGCTCACCAGTGAAAGCCCACCCCATATTGTCATAGTATTTTTTTCTAGTTTCCTGTTTTATTTTGAAGTCCTTGTTTCCTCTGTGTCCCTGTACTTCCTGCCCCTGTGATTGCATGCCCTGTCCTTGATTGTTTTCTCCTGTGTGCAATCACCTGCACCTTCCCCGTGTATTTAAACCCAGTTTGTCTCCTGCCCCAGTGTCGGTTCGCCCTCTGTATATCCCGGTGTGGATGCCTGTTTAGTTTGTACCTCTGCTTTTTTTTGATCCGGTCTTTTTGAAACCTTGCCTTGTTTTCGAGTAACACATTTACTTTGCACTTTTTGTCGACATTTGAGTCCTCTCTGAAACTACCACCTGACACATATTCACTATAATTTTGCCAAAAGCTTGTTTCGCATTGCTATATTTTTGCCACCGTTTCCGTAGCTTCCTCTTGGATTCGTGCTCACGATCAGAGACCTGGATGCTACATATTTTTTTAGAAAATGCCCAGAAATAAGAAAATACAGGCACCAGGGCCAGAAACCTCACCACGCACAGAGGGGAATAGATGACGATTAGGAGGGATTATAGCTGTAGGAGTCTAGACATTGGGCCTTTTATTGAGGAAATAACAGAGACATCTAAACTGCATTTAGTTGTGGGACAAATTAAGTGGTGTACACTTAATTAAAAGAGAATCCTCCTAAAGAACACAAGTGGCCCTAACCTGCACCGAGAGTCCCAAACACACTCAGCTTTATTGGTTTCTGCAAGTAATCAATAACAATCACAGGCCCCAAAAAAAACAAGAGTATTAAGACTTCCCTTGACTATAAACAGCCCCATGGTCACTTCTCATTCCTATCAAACTGAATTGTGATTAGCTAAAGGCAGCAGATAAAGCAAGATGAGCAATTAATAGTGTTGTCTGCCTGCCGAAAGAATTCTGGCTGCACTTCATCAGCGCATCGATTGTTAGTTACAATACAGAGGATTTTTTTATCTTTGAAACAACAAGCATTAAAAAAGGTGGAGTCTGCACTTCTCCAGAATGATTGTTGATTTTGAACTCAACAGCCAAACCAATTCACCCCTCCGGTCAGTGCCAAAATGACTGTCCCTCTCACTGCCTTTCTCTTTATACATCAATGGCCTTTCCCCTGTCCTGGCTGGAATAGTGTTGTGTGGCTCCGTCCCAGACACTTTGTTTGTTTCCCATTCACAGAGCCAGGGCTGTGTATGAACATCACTTTTTTTGTTGTACCGTGAGTAGATATTCGCTGAATTTAAAATTGTATTTGATTAAAATCGCAGATCCACCTTGACACTGTATATATAGTGTCAAAGTGCACATATACATAAACAGATTTAGCTTACTGTAGCGGTTATATTTTATGATGTCCAAACAAAAGATAACCTTAACCCTAACTCAGATAATCTATTTGCCAACACGTGCACAACTGGGGGAAAAAAAGAGCCACCCATCTGAGAGGTTGAAGCAACACAAGAAGAATAGAAAATATACATGGCTGGGAATGTTGGAGGGAGTCAATATCTTTGCAGATTTGAGAATGCTAATAATGTGGAGAGGAGAGGAGGCAGCAGCCTGACACCGCACAGCCAGGGGATCCTATGCCAATCGGAGCATGGCCTTTTAGCCGAGTGTTCTGTCAGAGATGCCAGTTTGACGGACGATGCCGGCCCAAGTGACATTTCTCCAGGGTGGGCAAGAGGGGACGAAAGCGTGAGGCATCACAGGTTGTTAAAGAGAAAGAGGGTAAAAAGCACATAAAAGCCTCCATAAGCATAAAAGGGTGAGGGTAAGATGGTTAGGTTTGCATCTATTTGTGGTATTTCCCCCGGTGTGAAGTGTCCCAAATTGCCCTTCTCGTGTGGAAGTATTGAAATTTGACAGAATGTCTTCTTGAGCAGTAGATTGAGTGTGTTTGAGTGCTTTTAAAATGCACTCAAACACTATTATTATTACTATCATTTTTACATTTAAAATGCTCTTAAATGTCAATTACATCCATCCCGTCTCACATCAAATCTGAAGGCATATCATTAAAACTACTGTAGATCAATACAAAGTGCAAATCTGAAAGAGTAATGTTGAACTTCAGTCAAAACATACGTAAAATGACTGAAAGAGAGTAAACGGCTGCGACTCAATTCCAACCGGCTTCATCTATTTCTATTCAAGCTCGCTTTTCTCGTTTCTGGCAACGCGGTTGAAGTCAGCCCATTTTACCTGCGAGGGTGTTAAAAAAACAAGAGAGGAGATCAGAGGTCAGGGGAGGGGAAGGGAGTGCTTGTTTATTGGCTCAGAGCTCATTAGCATCACGCCCATTAGCGTTCTGCCAGCTTCGCTGCCCCTCTCTGTCACTCAATGCTCTGAGACAGACTGGCTGTCAGTGCAGAGAGGCAGCCAACATGCCCCACAGAACAAACACACCCACTGCCAATTTTGACTCCGTCTTTATTTATCCATTTGCTGCCTGTCTTGCTACTTGTGTCTCAAGTATAAAAGGACAGGTAAACAGATGGACGAGAGGAGTGTTGTAGCAAGACGCACAGTGCAAAGGCTGTAATTGCAAACATTCGTTGTTAGAAAAATACAATAAAATCAGCCACAATCCTGGACTGAAAGGTCCTCAAAGGAATACTTCACCCCCGTAATGTTTATATCAATTACCCACCTTGTGTTATCTTGTGTTACCTCCATGTTGAAGTAAAACAAAGTGTTGTTCACGAATTAGAGGTGTAACATGGAGTAACTGATGTGCAAATTGTCAATATCGGTTCAAATATTGCTTTCACATTGTCACCTTCCGAAAATCAAAAAAAAAAAAAAGTCATTTTTTCAGGTTTTTCAGAAAACACAAAAAACTTGACCAAATGTAATAGAGGTGCACAAGCTGCCTCTAGACACTGCACAACAGGCATACTTTAATACCGGTCAAATTATGTTATGATTGCTAATATTATGTTTGGTTGAGATTTTCATTGACAAAAATGCTAACTAAATTGCCAGCTTAAATGCTAGCTTCAAAATGCCATGTTGAAAAGCTTTTAAAATTACCTAAGTCACATTGTCTTTTGACTTAGGCAAAATAAAATGGCCTAAGTCACACTTGACATAGGGCGTTATTCTATAGGGGTAGAATCACATGATCTGTTCAACTGAGGATGTTGGCGATTTTACCAGAGGTGGCCAGTATCACGAGGAGATGATTTACGTGAGAAAATCATGTCATAAATTTGCCATTATTTTAGGAAGGTGACATCATGAAGGTTGTTTAAATGATTTAGCAGACTGACTGACATCCTTATTTTAGAAAAATACATTTCAAATTCAGTAGTCTGAATTTATATTTCCTCTCCTCATTTCCTCTGTGCAGATCCGTATTTTGTCAAGCTTCAAGCTTTTGTCAACACCTTCACCTAATAACCACTTCTAAACTATGGGATGTTGCAGAAAATTGGCGGAACAGTCTCTAATGATACTTGTTATTCTTAACCTATAAGCATAATGGATTTTTTGCCAAGAAGGAACTAAAGATTTATTAAAAAACATTATTTCCTCTTTCTTTTTTTGCATATTTTTGCCATGCGATTATGAAAATATTGACTTTCTTGGCACTCTCGGTTCTACACATTCAACCCAGAACCAGCACATGCCCAGCAGCAGAAATGGGTTGTTTGGGCTTTTGCTGTGTGAATGGTGAGCTTTTAGGAGCGCTGTCTTCAACTCTTCACTCATCCTTTTGTATTCAATAGATCCATTGAATAAAACCACATGCATGCCAATCTGTGTTTTGTTACTTACAATAGCATACTTTTCCCCATGCGGCTTCTCTATATCATTTCCTCCTCAATTATGTATTTCTCCCTCTTCTACTCATTACCTGATGATCACATTATCATGATATGGTTTTAGGAAATGGTCTCTAATATTCTGACATTATTGTCCCCTCTGTAATATTTGTGTGTTGTAGCTCGTAATATCGGGGATAACAGGATGAACCCTCGCTGTTTTTTTTCCTTCTCACACCTTCCCTCTCTACCTCCTTCCAATGGCTCACCTCTGATCTTTTGATCGATCTCTCTCTCTCTCTCTCTCTCTCCCTCTCTCTCCCTCTCTCTCCCTCCCTCTCCCTCTCTCTCCCTCTCTCTCCCTCTCTCTCCCTCTCTCTCCCTCTCTCTCTCTCTCTCTCCCTCCCCCTCTCTCCCTCTCTCCCTCTCTCTCCATTTCCACAGCAGAAGGAGATGGCAGGGGAATAAAGGTAAGAAACAGGCACTGGCATGGAAGAGTGAGATCTCTGCACTGGTTGGCTACAGCCTCCTGTTGTCATCCAAGAGGAAGAGGACAGACAGCCTACATTACACCAGATGGCTACAAAGAACCAGCAGACCAATAACAAATGTGCTGAATAAGGAGAGATATACAGTATACTGCAAGTCTGAGGAAAACCATAGACCACTCAGGGTATTTCAAATGAATTGTTACAGGCGGAAGCTACATAGAGTTTATTGGCTCTTGAAACAGGTTGGACTAGTTGGACTGTTTGTTGAGTATGAGTAGCTATAGCAACACATGGAAGATAGGAGTATTATAGCTAAAAAAGCAATTTAAATGATGCAATTAAAAAGTATAACTTCTCGGCTACACACACATTTATGTAGAACCTGCCTCACTAACTTAATCATGTCTTGATTATTAGGGGTGTATATGTGTGTCTTGGTTGGTACAGGGCAGAAAGTCAGACTAGCCTGCCGGGGCCCCAAGGGCCCTCAGTGGTTGAGTCTCCATTAGGCTGATGAGGTTTGGCAGCTGAAGTTGCTGGAGTTATTGTTGAGCTTCAAACCTGCTCATGGCTAGGCCTAATTAAACCTAGACCTCAGCCCTAATTTAAAGATAATTAGCTGTAGGGGTTAGCTACCACCACCAGCGGCTGAGATGAGTGTTGTGTAATATGTGTAGTACTGCATGTTAAATGGTAGCTTTTCAGTGACAGACCAGTTGAATGAAATGCAAATACCATCAGCAATTTAGAGTATGTTTTTACCCACAGCAGTTTGCAGTGTCATAGGTGCACACAAGTGTTCACACAAGCCTCAATGGAAACTGAATCTCTAACTAAGTGAGAAAAAAATACTCTGCTTACTGAGCTCTAAGACTAAATAGCGTGTCCCTCTGAGACATGCTGGCTCATTAGGAGTAAAGTTCTCCAATAAGTAAAACTACGAAACTCTTTAACTCTCCTATTCATCATTAATGAAACCCATTACCGGTGATACAACGGTTTCCAGAGTTTGTGTATTTATATCATACAAAGAAACAAAGCGGTGTGGATGCATTTCCGTAGCTGTTATGCGATAAACTGTCCGATCCTTGGGACCGGCCCGATGTTTTTCCCATTAAGCTGTACTGACAGCTTGACATATCCCAGGGTAGAGGGCTCTGATTCAGGTATGTTTTATTCATCCTATTGACTTCACATTGCTGCCAAGGCAGACAGAGAGCAAAAAGCCTGCAGTGTGGTAAGAGGGAGAACAGAAGATACCTGTTGTCGGTGTGTTTACCGCTCACAAAGCCAGATGCAGCTACGAGACAGCAGGTTGACACATACACAATATACTCATCGCCGTGCAGACAGAGATAGGGAGATACCGCCTGCACTGAGAGGACGAAGCTGCCTATTTATTGGGAAGACTTGTGGTCGGCAGGTCCGGGGAAGAGGAGGAATTACATCCCTCAAGGAGTTTTGTACTTTGCTACATCGTGCCTTAAGAAGAGAGTGCATCCAAACTGAGCCATTTGAAAAGTCATCTCCTTCTCTTCATTTTGACCTTCTGGCCACAGGAAGCTGAGAAATTTTCTCACTCGAAAACCGAGGTGTTCTTAACGGTCTCCAGAGTGTGTGAAGCTGAAAACGCCAGCTCTGTGTTTTAGATACTGTCGGGAACTGTGTGGCGGTAAAATGTGCAAGCTACGTATTGCTTCAAACTTCTTCTGTGATGACTTATTCTTGATGTCAGGAGAGCCAATCACGCAACACACTATTAGCCTGTGTATTGGGACATTTTGAGTCCCAATATAGCTGTGTAACATTGGTAATGTATGCCATATGATCTAATCATGTTTGTTGTTCATTCAAAACTCTGCTTTAATGTTTGGAACACCTGCTAATCACTGTAAGAGGTGGTCTTGCTTGACATTAAAAATAAAAAGATAGCTCCGCAATATTATTCATGCTTACATCATCATGTCCACCAGGCTGCTATTTAAACTTGCATCACTTCATTTGGTGACGATATGATACTGGTCCATTCTCCTGAAGACAGCCCAAGGGTTTCTTCTTTGTTGGGTGATAAATATTCCCCTGTACCATCTGTGCTCTCCTAATATCAATTAGTTCTTGGTTAATTATAATAATAATAAAAAAATTAAAAAACATCTGAGATGTGCTTCTTGTAATCAGATATGTTTTGCCAAGATCTGACATGTTGGATCCTGGAGATTCAGCACTTCCCTATACGGACAATGTTCATGAGACAAGTGCCTCATCTCCAGGCGTGTCACGTGGGGTTAGGAGCCGGGAGCCACAGTGGGAGCCTCCTCCAGGACAAAGCCCTTGGAGCAGCGAGACACTGTGGGCCTTGTTCCCCTTTGCTTGGCTCTATGTCAAGTGAGTGTTTGCTTACTGAGAGGACCAGGACCCCCCTGGAGGAGAACACAGAACACAGCCTCAGCTCATTCAAGTCAGATACATACATACACTGGACTTACTGTTGGTATGTTTAGGATTAGAGCATGCTTATGTCTATATCAATGAACACAACAATATCTACAGCTTATGTGTCACTGTATAAAGGAGGACAGGCTAGAGGTTGAAGAGGAGGATCAACAACAGATGTATATACTTATTTTTATACTTTGTTTTGAATAAAGCTGTTTTGTGTGCTGTACATAAAGAGGCAACAGTATAATGATGATGTCATCTAAAAATTCCATTTAAAATGCCTTGATATCCTATAGAACGTATACTATATGAACAGAGAAACTTCTACAATCCTAATTGCTTTGAAGCCATTTGAAATGTTCAATGCAACTGGAGTGAGCAGTGTCAATGTGCTTTAATTCTATCAGGAACAAAAATTCTCTCCATTTTCCACTCAGAAATAAGGTTTTATTTTTATTATTATACACATACAGTGAAAATCATATTAGTTTATTTCATCCTGGCCATAGGGAAAAGCCACAGGGTGATGCAATGGAAAACTGAGAACAGGTGCACCGTTTGAGGAAGAGCTTACTCACCCTGGCAACCCTGGCAAGCCATGATGGTCAACAGTGTCGAGTACACCCTCTGTCCTTCCTTTGTCTTTTCACTTTCCCTGTCTGCCTCTCCCCAGCATCTGGCTAAATCTCACCAGTGTCCTTGCTCGCACCCTCGGGTGAACCGGGCCATGTCAAACCTGCATCCATCAATCACTCAGCGCCAGCCGACGGGAGAGAGAGGAGGGTAGGAAGGCAGAAATGGAGGGATGAGGGCAGGGAGGAAGAGAGGGAAGGGCGGTAAGGGTGAATTATAGCCACCAGTCCACCCTCTCTCACCTCATTTTTCCTCTCTTCCCACTTCCCTGTCTCCCACTACAGCCGCAATAAAACTACAACTCTCACAGAGTCTGCTGTCAGGTCACAAAAGGGACTCTCAACTCATTTTAATCAAGCGCTTCACAGACCTATACACATGTCTGAGGAAAGGAGATGAGGACAAGGAGGGGAGAGGGGGATGAGAGACGACCAAAAGAAAGCGACAAGAAGAAAGTCAAGGGGATGAGGGGGAAAGTGGACATGAGAAAAGGGAGGGGGGAAAAAGCATAAGAAGGAAATGAGAGAAGGAAGGAGGACACAAGCTAAGCCAAGAGGCAGAAAGAAAGAGGTGAGAAGAAGCTACGGGTGAGCCTGTCAGCAGGTCTGTGTGTGTTCTGTGCAGAATGAAGTGTCTCTGTCAGAGCCCCAGCTCCCCCACTGGGACATTGCTGATTAATTGTTCGTCCAGCCCCTGTGATAGCGACCACTTTAACCAAGACTCCCTAGACACCCACCCATGTTCCATCCTCGCTGAAAGACACCTCTCCTCCGGTGTACCCTGCTGCCTGCCTGCCCTTCTCGGGCTAAAATTAGGAGAATTTTTCTTTCCCATCCCTTCTTTTTTTCTATCTTACCCTGGCTGCTACAAATAATCTTACATCAGCACCCCATTCAC
Source organism: Taurulus bubalis (assembly GCF_910589615.1). Lineage (NCBI taxonomy): Eukaryota > Metazoa > Chordata > Actinopteri > Perciformes > Cottidae > Taurulus > Taurulus bubalis. The sequence goes on from NC_136603.1 coordinate 10,316,810, forward strand.
CTTGCCATCGGGGGATAATGTCTCTCTGTCGGGGAGAGGTTTTGGAACAGAGGCGGGGGGCTGGAAACAGCACGACATACAGTGTTCCCCCCCGTGTGTTTACATGAGCAGCAGTGACTGGCTGAGATAAAGCACCCTTGTCTCAGGTAAACAGTCTAGCACAGCAGGGCGAAGCGGCAGGGTTGACTTTGGTCCTGGGTCGCACTTAGTCAGCTTCTCTCCCATTTGACATACACTCCCATCCCGCCCACCCATCCCATCACAAAACATCACACACACCACCACACACACACGATGTAACGCTTTCCGTTACAGTTCCATAAGTCTGAAGTTGCTCAAAAAAGATCGACACAAGTAATAAACGCACAATATGTTCTGCCACTATGGGGTCTCTCAATCAAAACAATAAGAAAAGGCAGAGTTTGGTGACGTTGTTAAGTAGCGTCTGATGACTAAAATCCTTCTTTTGATTAAAGTTCAAAACAACCAATCAGAGCAGACTGGACTTTTTAGGGAGGTGGGCTTAAAGAGACAGGTGTTATAATGGAGCATTTGAGACAGAGGGTGAATACAGGTATTTGCAGACAGACATGAAGAAAAGAAAGAGATTTTTTAAACATTAAAGGCTGCAATATGTTCCAGAAACCTAAAATACAGGTATGAACCTGGAAATGAGCATTATTTGTCCATAAAAATGGATAATAAATACATGTATGATGACTTCTGGCAGATTTGATGCATGCACACAGGGAATATGACGCCATTGACAGGCGTTGAATAAAATAACAGTTTCCTTTAGGTTTAAATATCTGGGATGTCCACAACTGAGTGAAATAGGTGTGTGTTTTTAAACACTTTAAGGCAAAAAAGTTAAATCACTTTTTTAAATAGATGCTACCAAAAACAAGATTTATTTTTTGCACAATAGTTCACTTTTGACAATTGTGCATAAATCCCAAAGAAATCTGCTTTTCGGCACTATGAGCAATAACTGTCATACTCAGCATTGTCCTCTTTCTTCCCCTCCCTCTCTGCCAAGGTGCAGAACCGTGGCATCCATCCGGACGATTATATAGCCAGCTCCCAAAGCAGCCAAGGTCAATTGCCTTTCCTGCTCCTCTCATCCTGTGCTTTATGTACCTTCACATCCAGGGAAAGAGAGCTGCGCTATTTCTGCAATGCTGCAAGGTGACTGTGCCTTCACACCAGCGACAGCCACACTAATAGAGGCCAAGAAGAGTAACCAAAAAATCCTTTTAAATGTTAAAGAATAATGTAAATAAACCTATTCACATACAATTCTAATTACAACCATACACAATGATTAATTGTGTAGTTATGGATGAGAGCATCTTTGACTGATGTTAATGAAAAGGGATACATTACCATAATGTGGTCAGAAAAAAAATCTCCCAAAGGAGTTTTAGGAAATCAACTGACAATTTAGTATTTATACAGTAACTCCAGAGGGCAGTATGCCAGTAAAGGGATTTTAAAGCACAAATAATATCACTGTCTTCATAAACATTCAATTAGATGATTACATGTCTTATCAGAATACAATGTAATGTCTAACATGTGTTAGCAATAGATTTGACTTGATTCTTCCGCGTCAACATTGCTGATGAAAAAAGCAATTTGCCTGATATGCGACATAGACCCTACACATTGCCAAACTGTGCTTTTGGTACTCAATTTGAAAATGTTCTGCTCTGAGTGGTGATATCAAAGTAATTTAATATTAATCCTTATGTTATTACAGTAAGATTATCTTTGGTATAACCTTTCCGTTTCTTCTCTCCTTGTCCCATTCGTATAGCAAACTGCTAACATTTCACAATAGGATTTTTTTATTTTTTATTTTAAACGCGAGCATGTTTTGGTGCAGCCATTTTTCATCCATGCATAGATAAACGGTCCCCACGTAAAGTCTGAATATCTCTCTCTCTCTCTCCCTCTCTCTCTCTCCCTCTCTCTCTCCCTCTCCCAGATGTCTCCTTACAGCTGCCATGACTGACTGCAAACTCATTTATTACAGGTCACAAACGCCAAGTGCTTCATTTAAAAGGACGCCACCCTCCCTCTCCTCTAACACAAGTGAAAAATCGACCTGCAAGAATAGCACACAGGGCACACCGCTCCATTAGCACTAAACGGAGGCAGGCAGCGCCCAAAAGATGGGAACAGAGGTTTGAACAATAAGGGCAAAACCAAAAGACAGAAGGGATAGTTTTCTTTCGCATTGCATTCTGCTGGAGCCATTATAATGACTGTGTGCACAGCAACAGCGCTTTACAGTAGCCCCTTTTCTCACATTGATTCCGCAATCCCGCCAATTTGCTTTTCGCACTGAGCCAAACACCGGCAGTCCAGTGTATGGTCTGGGATAGCACCCCGGCATCACAGGAGCAAAAGAGGCATGGCATTGAACACAACAGCATCTGCGTTCCGCCTACCGGACTGTCCCTTTTCACACAGACGTTGGCTCGGCAATGTGACTCTCCCTGTGCAGGCTTAGCGGTGGAACCGCTCTGTCCCCCGATTCCGCCTCTTTACCTTTCATACAGAACAGCGAGGTGGAGTAATGGCACAACAGTCCCGCCTCAAACAGGCGGTGTGAAAGGGGCCAGCAACTACACTCCAATACAAGATGCAGAGGAAAAGTACACATGCAAACGTAGCATTACGTTGTGAGTTCTTGCTATGAAAAAAAAAAAGGCAACTCTTACTACAACTGTACAGACTGACTAGTTTTAAAAATGTTTGCGTTTGAATTTATTAAAAATGTACTTTGAACTTAACCCCCAAGTCTGTTTTGTATTTATTCAGGCACACAAATCAAAGATTTTGCGTGAAGCGTGTGTTCCGCCGGCCATATCCGATCTCACTCAAAGCCTGTCTGTAATTACATTGTAAATGCAGATTAGCTATGAATATTTTATAAAGGGGATTACTAAAAGAGGAAAGAGACAGAGAGCGAGAGAGTCGAGAGAAATCAGCCCTTTAACACCCACATCCAGAACTGCATGAAAAGCTTGTTTGAAGGTGGAGCTAGTCTTTCATGCCCGAGTTGTCAGCCTATTATCATCCTTTCATATGTTTGCCACCATTATTAACTTTGAGCAGGAATAGAACAATTCCACACAAAAAAAAGTGAGAATAAAACACATCACTCCAATATGTCAGGCTGTCGCTTCAGAGAGAGAAAAAAAACATGGCAGACCAACTCTTATCATTGGACTCCTTTTCTGAAGCGCGGCAGTAATGAGTGTGTCTTAACAAAGATTAGCCATAATTTCCATTGTCATTATAATGCTACCACATTATGTGGAGGCTTACAAAGCCACGGATGAAGACAGAGGGTGGGTGGAGGAAGAGGAACACGCAGACGCTGGAGCAGGGAGGGAGAGTCTCTGGAGCTCCGTTAGTCTGTCAGTCACCCTCTTTCCCTCCAACCTTGCAGCCGTGCAAACAAACACTGACAGACACAGTCGCCGCACACATCAACGTGCATACAGTATATGCGCATGTTTTCCCAGACCCTTTGTCACTACATTTTGAAGCCCTCAAAGTATGGTTGTCAAAGGGGTCGGTGCCTGACAGGCTTCTGCAGCCCTTCAGAAGGATGCGGAGGACAGGCGGGCTTTTTGTGAGAAGAGGAGCAGCAACAACAAAGAGGATCAGAAGTCACAAAAACTGACAGACATACATGATGTGTTCAGGCTCCCGACATCTACATTGTCTTGCAAAATAGGGGTAGATAGAGTTTAAAGGGGTGAATCTTGCACATTTGTCTTATACCTTAGACTGGTGGCCCTGGATGAAGGTGTGTGTGTGTGTGTGTGTGTGTGTGTGTGTGTGTGTGTGTGTGTGTGTGTGTGTGTGTGTGTGTGTGTGTGACACTGGCACCAGTCCACAATGATAGACATTTTTTTATTCAGCGTCTGTAGATATCCCGCAAAATGAATTTGAATTCAAGCCATGTTATCGTGAAGCAGGAAGTATAAATATCTCAAAAACACACAAGGAGGGAAGGTAGATGGGTCAAACAAAAACAACGGTCTTTCAGGAGACTGTTGTTCGTTCCCTGAGAAGACAACTTTGATTTATTTGTCAAATAACTTCCGTGCTTAAGTTACACCACTTCCCAAACCGTCTTTTCCTAAACCTAACTAAGTTGTTTCCTGTGAAGACGGGAGTTGATTTGGAAAAGACTGTATGCATGTAAAGAGCATACATGAGCACACCTTGCTAAACTTTTGGAAGAAAGTGCATAAAAAAAGAGGAGTAAGTAACTTGTTCGTAAAATAGCGTAAAAACAAGGTGTATGAGGATACATTATAAATGTTTAATTTAAAATGTTGCAACAACTGGTTCTCTCATCATATCGTAGTTTCTTTATCTTTCTGAGTAAAGTTGTGCGAAACTTAGCTAGGTTTTAGTCATTGTTTTACTCGCTTGCTCTTTGAGTCAACATTTTGTGTTTTTATGATTACAAAAACAACAGACTTCTTTCTGAACAAATAATGTATTTTGCCAGATAGACTTGCAGCAGAGGTGTCTGCACTGTAGATGAAACCGCTTTGTTTAGCCTCTTTTTCTTGGACTGTCGTTTGTGTCGATTCCCATTTCAACACATTTTAACACTCCAAAAGGCTGAATGCTAGCAGAAGCCCTGAGAGTTGTATTGTTATTTCATGCTGCAAGCTCTTCTTCGTGGCCCTAAATGCACATTTGCCAACCGAATTGATTTCCCCGCTACTGAAACTCAAGTCTCCAATCTGTCTAAACTAGCTGCGGTATATTGTCAAAGATATTGCTTGTGTGTGTGTGTGTATATGTATTTGCACTACCTTTTTTAATGAAGGCCTTTGGTTGCTGTGTATTCAGCACTCAGGGCCTGTGTTGCACAGAGGCTATCAGTATTTCTATTTGCGTGTCTCTCTCTGGCTCCTTTCCCTTTCAGTCTCTTGCACACAAAAACTCAAAGCTCGCTCAATTTACAGAAAGCAAAAAGAGAAACCGTGAAAAGCAGAGAAACATAGGAGGCAGTGAAAACAGCATAAAGCATTCCATTTTGAACAGAGCCTATCAAATCTGCAGTAAACTAATTGCTTGTAAAGCATGCTTCAAACATAGCATTTGCATTTTAAATACACACATGATAAACAGCTGGCCAAATTACACATGTACAGACATGCGTGATGCTTCAATCCAATTACAACATCCTTCACAAAAGGGACATTTAATAGCTGATCCAATAGTGATGCATGGCAAAAACACATGCACATGTATGGTGCATTTATATCGGCAGGTGATAAATGAGGGCGAAGCGCTTGTAAAGGTCACACGGGATATGATCCAATCATTTCTGCTGGCTGCAGACAGCCGGGCTGGTTATGAGGCCATCAACAAGTCAGAACTGAACAACAATGTATGCAGTCTTCAGATTGAACAAACATAATGATACAATACCCTTTGTCGGCCTAAACAAAGGCTTAATCAAATACATTTTGGAAGAATTTGATACAAATATAAAAGACATAAGTCCCTGTGGCGGTAATTACAGAATATTACAGTAATATCATTGCAGATTAAAAACACCATTATGGACCATAAGGTCATAGACTCCCTTTTGAGTTGGTCACTGTACACAACAACACTCTCAATCCCAGTTGGGATATTAGAGTGATTTTTCATGAGGGATTCTTGGGCCGCATTGTGGGTGCTACACATGTATTATTGATGCCAGCGGTTCAAAAGCAGTTTGTGTGTTGAGAGATGTAGAGATTTATAGGAAACTTAATGGTTTCCACTCTTCTCACAATGAAACTACAGTCTAGATTACACAAACAGAAGGTTTTTTATTCTTTATCTGGCTGCAGGGTGAAATCCCCAGGAGAGAAAAACACAATAAAAATGGTTAGAATTTCTTTTCAGCAGCAAATATCTTGAGGCTATTTTTTTCTTCTCTTGGCTGTCAGTAACTCATGGCAAGGTACGGGCATTGGTACGTATTTTAGTTTTTATTACCGTCACTCACTGGAAGGAAAGATCAACAAAAACTCACCAGATAAGAGGAAACAATAATGTGATTATGTACATCTGAAAACACTTCTTAACAATTCATGAAAGCAAACCTGGAAGATTTGGTGTCAGATTGTATTAGTTTCACAGATTTCTCCAAAAAGTGGATCAATGGCCTTAAGTTGGTCCTCATCTCTCACCCCGACAGACACAGAGGAGATAAAAGCACAAAAGGTTCACATTCCTTTATCCAACAAATGGAAGTGGATCACCACCTAATCAAAGACTGCCATTCTTCTAATAAAAAGCCTAGTGGCGGTGGAGGGTCAAAGCTCCTTTATCAGGCGACAGCAGGCAAAGATATGACTGCAAGAGGGCTTTGTGGAAAAGCAGAGCTGTGTGAGCCGCTAAATATAACGCCGTTCTTTCCCTATGCTTCAGACTGCTAGAAAGAAAAATACATTAAAAAAAGAATAGTGTACGACAAGTGCAAAAAGTGCAAAAGAGAAGAAAAAAAAACCTCCTTAATTGAGGAGAGTCTCTGAGTGCCTCACTCGACCCCTTGTAAACACTTTGACATGCTTCACAGTGGAACTGCACTGCCAGTGGGGCCTCTATACAAGCAAGGATGCAGTAAAGAGTAGCCATCAAACAACAATTACATTTTAAAAAGGCAGTCCAGAATCCTGAATAATCAAACAACATTTTCAATCAGAGGAAAGAAGAAGCTGCTGAGAGCTATAAAACAAGGTCATTTAAGGATGTTCATGCTAATTGAAAACCCACTCCACACATACACAGTTGCATTCGGAACAGATGACTTGCCTGTGCTCCTGTGCACAAAACCTATGAATATTCATAAACACAAATAGAGTTTTGGAACGTAGCCATATGGTTCAGAATCGGCAGCTGTATGCATTCCCCACCTCTATCCTGCAGCTCCAGTGTATTGCTGCAGTCACAGGAGGAGCAGTTCAGGGACTCGAACCCTCACATCCGGCAGACATGGGCCCCGCTGTCATGTGAACACCTTATTAACTCCATTTCAGGTGATTGTTTGGTTCGATTTAAGGATTACAATTACAATTTGGGAAAGTTACATTAAGTAAAAGCTCCTCAGCTAGAAAAAGAAAAGAAAAGAAAAAGAAATTTGTGTTGGTTTAGAACGGGCCTGATTTTCACATGCTGGACGGTGACAGCTTGATGGTAAAAGATGTGTAACAAACAGGAATGTGTTACGTTGCAATGACTCCTTGAGAGATTCTAGCTCGCATCAATAAACCTTATAGAAAAAAAAGCAATAAATTCATATTCTCTATTTTGTTTTAATTGCATGGTTCATTAAAACCCCTGTACAGCGTGCATATAAAAGCGAATCCAATACAGGCAGACAACTACTCGTTCGCGCGCGCTCGTGCACACGCCTACACACGCTCGCACACATTGCATTACTTCCTCTGCCTTTCCAACTCGCATGCAGAATTTAATCCGCGTTGACGACCATAATGTATATAATCCGCTCGTTTTACGTTTGTCTCTGATTGTTTTGTGTTCCTTTCGGTTCCACATGCACTTCTTTTGGAAGAGTTTAGATCCCACCAGGGGATGCGATCAGCCTGCGCCACCGCCACTGCGATCACCGCGCTGGGTTCTCCCGATTCAGATCAATTCTTCTGGGAAGTTATTGAAACACAGGCTGTTTCTAAAAGGGAATCGTTTGATTGTCTATTTGTTCTAATGGAATGCAATCTGTTTTACACCAGCATCTACGAGAACATGTGTTTGTACAATCACTGCAAAACAACATTTGTGATGAATCGAAACTTACTCAAATGACTGATATTTGTTTTCCAATCTGCCCGTCAAATTTAAAAACAAAATTGTTTCGTGAATAAACGACGCAGGACGTTTGTCCGACGTGCGATCTAACAGCATGGCAAATAACGCCTGCTCTTTTTTATGGAACAGAACGAGTGAGGGATGATTCGTTTGACTTTCTCATGGAGAGAAATGTTCTGTGCGTAAAATGGCAGGAGGACACGGATCCTACCTTGTAATTCAATCACACTCCTATGGAAGCGGATCGGATGTTACAGATGTGGCTCCGTGCTTTACGCTTTCACTGGTAATAACATTAAATGTGCGGATTGCAAAATATGTCTCATTCAGGCTTTCCACGTCTAGCAATGTGATAATGTTCCTAAATATGTTGGAAAACATTTCCACTAAAATGTTAGACCAGTAAGACCAGGTGCAATGGGACAGAACTCTCCACTCGTAAAAAAAAAAAAAAAAAAGAAGGTGCCATGATTTTAAATCCAATGCAGATTTCCAACACTTGCTTAGACACTTTAATTCAACAACTTTAAGACTATTTTGACATATTACATGCTTGGGAGCATTTTTGTATGCATGTGTATACGTTGTTACGGTTAATTTAAATGTTGCAGTCACAGCAAACAGCCATTCATTCTACATATAGTTCCACACACAAGGGGATTCACTGTGTGTAAAGAATATCGAGACAACCAGAAAAAGAACGAACGAATGGATGGATAAAGGAAGCAACCGTGTGTGAATTATGGACATGCTTTTTACAAGCCCTTCGATCTCTTTCTCTCACATACACATACACACGCGGGCGCGCGCTCCCCTGTGCGTAAAGAGCGCCGCTGCACTGTGCACACGGTACTGCCGCCGTCAGTGCGCTACAGCGCAGATCAAACTGTGGTCCACAGAATCCCCGAAGGGTCTCACTTTAAAATGGGGAATGCTGTAAATTCATGGTAATCCGCTTCGCTTTGATCCCGTTTACTGAATGCAGATGGATAAATGGCCACCACTGCTATCACCATTTGCTCAGGTGAGAGAGGATCACGACGAAAACACAACTATAGATTATTTCCAAGCCAAGTCCCTGCGGGACATTGCATTTAAAAGTAGTTGATCAAATAATCAAATACATGAGAATAAAAATTAAAAAAAAGATGCAGGAGTTACATGTTATTATACCCATATTATCATGGTGGTTTATGGATAAACTGGTGGGGGAGGAGGACAAATAAGCAAGAAGGAACTTTTGAAACATAGTCGAGCCTCAGACAGCCTGTTTAGCCACAGGAGGGAAGACAAGAGCACAGTAGCCTGTTGTAAAGCAAGGCTGTCACTCCTCCGTGTGTGTGTGTGTGTGTGTGTGTGTGTGTGTGTGTGTCCACACTGTGTCTAAAGGACACGTGCGACGGACAATAAATGCTCTCCGTTCCCTCTCAAATTCAACAGTGCCGCTCTGTGCACGGAGAAGAGGGAGCAAGTCACTGCCTCTGATTCCTTCAGCTCAGCACAACAGATATGTCCCGCTACAACCTGCCATCTGTTTCAAACCAGCACCTGTGCGTCAGCCCTTTTGAGACCTTTCTTGATAACATGTTTCTGCTGACTGATAGTTGACATGACAGCAGTCGTGGAGGGAAAACCCCACGTTACGTGCATAAAAACAACAGTAAAAGGGGAAAGTGTGCTCCACGGAGAGTAACTGCGCGCGGAGAGCAGCTCCACGGAGACACGGCTGCGTCCACTCACCTGATTGCGAAGAGCTCGACCCGAACAAGAGGCAAGTCAGGAGAAAGCCGAAGCAACACGGGGCAGTCGTTGGTTTCATGGTTGTGCTTGGCAAGTATCTCCTTTAAATTCACATGTCCAGCAGAGTATCCTTTTGGTCAGAAAGGATGAATCGTTTGCCTTTGAAGCAGCTTCAGCGTGTGAGTTTGGGGACTTTAGTCGCTCTTGACTAAGTTTACAATGTGTCCGACCGTCTTCCGCCTCGCCTCTCAGTGCCTGCGGGAAGAATTAGTGACTGACGTAGAAGCAGAAAGAGTCGAATGTTAAGTTTCCTGCGCGCACTGTAACGCTTGTCTAAACAGTATAAAGCACTACTCATGCCATTACTCCCCGACTTGGATACAGTATGCAGCTGTAGACTCGTATTGTTCAGACACACCTCCAGAGCGTCTGAACTCCGCCTACCGGCTCTATGATTGGCACAGGTGCACGACAGTCATCCGAAACCCCGCCTGCCACAACTCCTCAAAGCGCTGCCATTGGTTGACACAGGATGCCAAAACCCCATGAATCGTTGCGTCGGCTGCGTTGCACCTGTCACACTGAACGCAGCAGAGATGAATGCTGCGAGAGGGATTTATAGGTGTAATGAGTGAAATAGAGCTGCATATCACTTAAAGGTGGCTTTCCCGTGCGCTTTTGAAGATGGTATCCATATTTGATAAGATGTACTCTCATATTGACGGTGTTGTTGATTTAATACGGGACTGAAATGTCAGCACTCTGCTGTGGAAGAGTAGGGAGAGTGATGCCAATTCATATGTTATTATTATCAGGTGTATAGTGAATGAAACTGTCATTTTGCTGTTCATCCTGTGACTCTAAATATTTGTTTCTCATATCTACTTTTTTAGGGTTTCATCTTAAGCAAACATATCCATTGTTCCTCAGTTATCAGAGTTCATTACTGTTGACAGTGATATCTCTCTCTCTATACAGGGTAATCATTTCCCCAGGGGGTCTCAGTGTAAATGACACAAATAAAAGTCAAATAGAACATTTAGATAGTGATATTATTGTGCTCACTGAGCGATTTGTAATAGTTTGAAAGCAGTGACTTTGCGGTGACAGAAAAAATAACTAATAATATGAGAACGTATAGGAAACAATGTGACTAAAGGTTATTGTTTTCGGAACCAGCTGCTGCATACTGTCACACTTAAAAGGAAGGGTGAACACCTCCTGGGTTACAATATGCCCGCACATCTGGACAGAAATCCTGCACTCTTACTGTGCCCCCACCCTAAGTCCCCTACACACACACACACACACACACACACACACACACACACACACACAGGCACAGGCTTAAAATGTGTTTTAATGTTTACCTTATGCCGGGTTTATCAGTAAGGTTAACCAATCAAGTGTAATTGACTATTCATTATTTCCCCGTCTTTATAATTAAACTTTATTTACTTGGGTGAAATAAGTGCATGAGTATGATATTAGATTTGATATGGCACCATAACAGTATACCATTACAAGCAAGTTATATGATAATAGGGTGTTTTTAAGGGTCAAAAGTATGATGTTTATGCTCTCCTGAAAGTGGTTGTTACATTATAATGTATTATGACTGGAGGAGGCAATTTAGTTTTCTTTTGATTTTCCATTACATCAAAGTATATGCCTGAGAAACAATCTACTCAAGTCCATAAACATCCTTCTTTTAGCTATAGGCAGGTAACTCCTCCCCAGAAATCATTCAAGGCTTTACTTGCTTCCAATAGGGAGGCATACCACTCGCCAAGACACACACACACACACACACACACACACACACACACACACACACACACACACACACACACACACACCCCCGGCCTGGCCCGGTGCTTTTTTCTGATCCTAAAACAGTAAACTGAAGTTTCCTGAGCGAAGTGTTCCCAACACTTTAAGAAAATGGGATGCAGACAGTTTTCACTTTGAAGAAAGTCAAAAGGCTCTGTTGTTTTCAGCTTGGTTGCAGAATGAATAGTGCACTGAACTGTGAGGGGCAGTTCTTGAACCTCTGCTGCAGTATTGACCCTTCACCAGTGGGGGGCAGTCCATTTCTCACCTTATAGGTCATAAAACCAGCGGAGTGACACAGTGGGGGGTGGGCGATCCAAGCTGCCACCAACTAGTTTCCTGACTCTCTGTGTGACATTGGCTTCCTATCACACAGAAGCTTTATTAAATATTCCTCAGCAGAAATGGGCTTTTAATATCACTGACACCACAAATTTATTAAGAAATATTGAAAAATGAGATCCGGCAGCATGCTGCGTGGGGAGGCTTCACTCTAAATGTGCCCCAAATGGCTGCCGTTTATCATTTTTAATACTAAAAATGCAATTTAGCAATGTTGTGTATTTTCATTATACATTACGCTTTAAGAGGCACCTTTTGACAGCATCACCCTAATGCTGTCAATTAGGTAATTTATTCCAGGGGATTATGAGACGGAATGAGACGAGGTTTCATGTGTTCTCCTCGGCGTTCCCCGGTGCCTGCTGTACAGCTAATCTAATACATAACCCCCTGATTTGTTTAATGGATGAGACTTTGCTGCTGCAAGAGGCACGCCAATAAAAGCCGGGGCCCTCCAGAGGCTATTGTGCCTCATAATGATGCCAGACACACAATGTGAGAGTTATGAAGCAATTCTTTATCATGCGGCACATTGTTTTGCTCTGTTGGTGCCGTGCAAGTAAAGGCAATCTCTCCCTGCAGGATAGCACTTCTCCCCCACACTTAGATAAACCTTCAGTATGATAAACTGTCCCGGCCACATGTTGCAGAGATGGAGGAAGTTTGAAGATTGAAATACGTGTCTTGCGCTGATGTTTTGCTAGTTCCTCACTGCCAACTTAGACTTTTTGTTAAACCATTTCTTTATTTATTTTTTTTAACTTCTTATTCTGTTATGTTTAATGTGACTCAAACACGGGTCGAAATTTTGTATAGTTGCCAAAAAAAAAGAAATTTGAGGTACCTCACACGGCTGTGGAGAATGACAAGCATGTACTCACGTGTAGTTAAAAGCCGCCGGACATTGATTGCTGACGTCTGTCTGCCTCTGCGTGTGAATACAAATGAGTGGGATCCGAGAAAGCCAACACACGGCTCTAAACTGCCTCTTTTTGAGCAAAGACTCAAGTCATACATACAAAAGATACAAAAGACCCTGTGATGGCAGATAGCACCGCAGGTCTTTTTTCATGCCTCAGTGTGCTCCTATCTCAGGAAAAAATAAATAAATATAAATAAAATGAAGAAGGAAGATTAATGTTTCTTTTTATATAAATATAAAAGAAAATAGTTTGTTGAATAGAAAATGCCGAAGTAGTCTAAGGTAACCAAAGAGATCACAACACCTCAGAGTATCGGTCTTTCTACACAGTGAGGGAATGCTACAGCAATATCAATATGCCTGCATGCAATAAATATAAATACATTTCATAAATTATTTATGTTTCCTCCATTTCCCACTTGTAATTTTCATCTAATTTGTTTAAATTGTACTTTAATTGATGTACTAGCTAATCGTGTATGCTCGTCCTCTACACTTGTCCTCAATGAGCAACATAATTAACAAAATTACAAATATGGGATAATGAGAGGTTCCTTATAACCAGAAGAATTGACCAGCTTCTGTGAATAAATCACGAACCACTACTCCCACCACCAATTTGAAACTTGGCTTTGGCTTTTATCAAAATAAAAGTGGCACTGTTTCTTACTATTAGCATCAGCTTTGCATACATAACTAACCCGATATGTGAAAGATCATGTCCAGGAGATGTTGAACATGAGGAAATTTGTATGACAAACCATTCTGAATTCTCTTAGGTGGATCAGGAAGCCGGAACTCTTTTGATTCACATCAGAAGATTGGTTCATCGTTGAAGAATTACCAACAAAATAATTGTTGCTGCTAATGATAGATAACTTATCAGCGTTCACAATGATGTAATTAATTGCCCTCAGGATTACATGGCATTAAACTTGTTGAAAAGGTTCAGAGATGAAATCCTCATACAGTGATATTCCATCATGCATGTCCATATACGTTTTCAATGTCTTTTAAGATAAACACTCACTCCACTCTCCCGATTATGTCTTGGATCATTTCTATTTTTCTATAAGAAATAATGATTTCTGCAGTTAGCACTGTTACAATCTATCAATATACTGTAGAGATATGTCAAAAATAAATTGAATTTGTTAGAGTAGACTTTGTCCAAAGTATAAACACAAAATCTTCATTCAAATTACTGAGTGATTGGCTCAATCCTACATGCAATAGCTTCTATCAGTGTAAATCCTAGTTTTAATACAGCTGAACCAGTTTTTATGACAGAATCTATCACCAAAGCTAAAAACAACAACCTGAATCACTCTGAAGAGTAATTTGGGTATGTTTGAGAATGTGCATCAGCGCAGTAGTCTGGCTGGGTATGACTCTCAAAAAGAGCTTCACCCCCTGTGTAATCTATCCACAAAGTGTCTCTCCTGAGAAAGACGAAGCAACAGGACTCATTTGGCTTCGTTGGAGAACGGTTTATATGGACAAATTGAAGTCCAAGACAATGGAGGGGTTTCTCTGAGTGTGCACTTAGAGCCATTTCCCTTCCCATTTTATCTCTCATCAAACTCATATGGTGGCTAAAGAGTCAACTGAAGCTCTGACTGGCTCTGCACGAGCCTGACTCAGTGAGCAATAAGCAGCGTTAGCGCATTACACACACATGATTACATGGCCATTTCCTCAGTGAATGAGTCTCATCAGAAGTCACTGAAGAAGCCACTGAGTGTGTAATTGTTTCCCATTAGGGGAAACGTTGGCTGCCATTGAGTTGCATCTCACTGCAGAGTTTGCTGACGAATGCTCGCTGTCCACTGACTGGAGCAGGCTAATTCTGCTGTGGGTTGTGATGGAATTGCCCAAAAATCCCCAAACCACCACATCAGTTTTAAAGTGATGCATCTTCTCCTTTTTTTGCTAGAAAGGAACTGCAGGTCGAAAGTTCATATTTGTTGATTAACTGAAGTGACACAAGGCTTTAAACATTATTATCAGTCATATCAATGCCTGCAGCACCAATATCGCTGTACAGTAGCAGAGATGTGTTACTGTATAAACTGTGTTTTCTGTTTATATATATATATTTAGCTTTTTTGCTTTTGGAAGGTTTCAAGTTGGTGAATATCCCTATTAGGTAATCTTTCTAAAGTGTTAACATATATATACAGCATCTCTCTCTCTCTCTCTCTCTCTCTCTCTCTCTCTCTCTCTCTCTCTCTCTCTCTCTCTCTCTCTGAAGCCTGCACTGCAGTGATGAATAATCGTTAGCATGCTCCGTTGTGAAGGTGTTGTAAATTGGAGAGCTTACATTGCAAATTACAGGCAGGTCAAAAGTTCAAACGAGGCCAACCATGTCAAGTGAGACACGAGGATGAGGCAGAGAGAGGACTTTTCTCAAGTTATTAATGGCTGCCTGGAATGGGCTTTGCTCCTGCACCATTAAGTTGATGGGGATGGGAGGTGATCAGCAGCAGGAGCAGGTTTTTTTTTCTTTACTCTGCTTCCATCTACAGGATGAAGATGGAAGTTTCATCATCACTGGTGGGGGCGTTGTCTCTATGACTTCAGAGAAAAACAGATGGACACAGACAGACATCATAAGAGAATTGAATAACATTGGCCAATTCAGAAAAGTTATTGACAATTCTTTCAGAAAATCTACAAAAGCATCCAAATTATAAATACTAAGATAGAATCTGGTCAATGTAATATATCTAAATTGAAATTAGAAAAAAACTAAACGATTCTGAAAATATTCTAATTTCTAATACTGATAAACCAGACAGTTGTCATGCTGCTTTAATTTCATTCTTCATATTTGATTGCAACAAATCACCACTAGATGGCAGTATGACAAAGGCTCTGAAGTTGGAAGTGGACATTCAAAGGCACAGTTAAAGCAAAAAGATGACAAGAAATGAAAAAACGTTATAAAGGTGTGAATGTGTGTAAGTGTCTCTCAGAGTGTGTTTCTTTTTCCGGTAGGTGCACAGATAGCATGTTAATTAGATTATGCCAAGTTAAGAAATCCTGATCACAACACAAGGTGTTACATCGGTTAACTCTTCCTTTTTTAAAAATAGAGATCTGGCAACAACAAAAAAAGATAATTCACAAAGACATTATATGTCAAGTCAAAGTTTGCTTCCGACTTTAGTAACACAAATCTGCCCCAGACTTAATAAAAACTCACTGCTTGAACTAATAGCACTTCCTTGTATTGTTTGCACAGACAGAAAGCTGTAAATAGATCATATGTACAACTTGAACTCACTGCACTGTGGATGAATTACATGGCTGCTTGTGAAATACTTTTCATAAGTAAGGATTTATATGTTGTTGTAAAATAATCATTAAATGTAACAGTCCATGCATCCTTGATAAGAAAATAAGAGCAGAAAAGCTGAGCTTGCTATTTTGTCACTCTAAAGTCATTTTTTTTCATGAAGCCGGTTAAGAGTGCAACATTTAAAAACTTTTTAAGTTTAATTTTGAAAACATTATTTATGTTGGGTACTTGACGTAATGGCCGGTAAACAATCACCTGTGGATTATTCTGGAGTTTCTCCCAGAGAGTTTCCCTTTGATTCGTCAAATACCGACACTGTGTTCGTGCCCCTCCATTGTCTGATACAGGCGCACTACATTTTCAATTAAACTCCAATGTAAACTCACCCGTGCCGTTATTAGACGTTCAGAGCAACTGGCATAATATAAAGAGCGAGATGGTCCACAAGGGGTGGGATGGTTGGTGGATCGGTCAAACAAACCCAGGACGGGAGACAGCTGTCCATATGCCGTGTGAAAATAAAAGTAAAGTCTTTCCATCTTCTCCAGTCTTCTCCACCGCTCTCTTGACCCTGGAGCCATAAAAAGGATTTGCACCAACTGCTACATTCTTGACTTTCATTTTGAGTTGCAAGCTAAATAAGCGGAATTTGTGAAGTACTGATTCGCAGTCTGTCAAGCAGTAGCTCCACAAAATACATACTTTTTCTCTTTGATAATCTTTTAGAATTTTTTTTTTATAGTCCTATTTTTAATTGATAACTCATGTAATTGCAGTATTACCAGCAGTGACAACACTTTTTTGTCAGTTTGAGTAGCAGTATAGTCCCAGCATCATCTGAGAAGTACAGTAATGCCAATAGTTCAGACTTACTGTCAAGTCGTCAGCATCATTGTACAGAAACGACTGTGTATGATCCAGACGGTAAAATACACGCTGACTACAAAGTAGAACAACATGGTGCAATACAATGCATTTCAGTTTGATTGTTGTAGTTCTATCATCACCAAAGGTGATGTACTATAAAGACAACTGAAGTTTTATGGTGGTAGAATAAATGGAGTTTGATGTGATGTTGACTGATGATAAAGTGCAGAAAATACAGGGCGGGGTCAACGCGTAGTGTCCCCCCACATTCAGCAGTGGATGTGATGCTCATGGAATAAGATAAAGGGGCTGACATTTACTTTTGCACTTTGGTTTACATACTGTGTGGTTGCCCTTTCAATCACTTGCGTTAATTTTGAAGATGACTCCTGTCGACCCCTTTTTAGATCCCACCCCCCAAAAACTGATAACAAACTCTGCACAGGGGAACGTTGTCATAGTCACACTAAAAATGCTGAACATATTTTTTACAGTCCGAGCAAATCTAGTTTTGGAAATACCACAGATCATGTATGCTTCTCAGTCTATGCCTGACATTCAGATTAGGCTGATTATAGTTTGACATTTGTGAAACTTCCTTCTCTTTACTTGCCTGTGAGAGGAAAAAAAAAACTGGTTCTGTTTTCACATTTATTTTCTGTTTTCAGTTCAGCTCATTGCAGCTGTGTATCCATTTATGTCAAACCACCAGTGCCTGTATCCCCACATTCCAATGCCAGGTTCCTCCAATAAACCTGTGACTGTTTGCCTCATGACAGCCCTCAAACTGTATCTCGCTTCCCAGTATATGTTCACAGTTCAAGCTGATCAGCAGGTGTGCACTGCTCTACAAAACCCCACTTTTTCTAGTTCTGTCACGTTCTCTATCTTCCTGTGTCAGATGCATTACTCCCCCTCTCTCTCTCTCTCTCTCTCTCTCTCTCTCTCTCTCTCTCTCTCTCTCTCTGTGTGTCTGTGTGTCTGTCTGTCTCAGTTTCTCTATTATTGTTTCTCTCTGTCTCTTTCCCACTCTCTGAACCGGACTTGCCAAGAAGCATCTGATGTGTGTAAGGTTTGCCTTGCTTTGTTACTTTCCCATATAGCTCTTGCTGCCTTTGCCTTCTCTTGAACTGTTTTGCTCTTCTTCTATCTTCACCACTGTGTTTTCTAGGGTCAGATGCAGAGGCACATTATTGTATTCGTCTTAAATGCATCTCTCTGTTTGTCTATGTGTTTGTGAGAGTTGTTCACCCTACAGTTCCTCCTCACTAGACGTGGCATAACGCGGGTAAGCAAAGGAAGCAAAGTGGAAGTTCCCCCACAGTCCTTCCTCCCACATGAATATTGCGACCTCGCTCTTTTAAGCACCCCGACCGCAAACCAGCCCGATATTACCCAGAGGCCTTTGCAATGTCACCATACCAACATTATTGTGTCTGTGCGCAGTGTTTCTAAAGCTATATTAATTTACACACACACACACACACACACACACACACACACACACACACACACACACACACACACACACACACACACACACACACACATACACCAGCCCTATTACCACTGAACATCTTTCAGTGAAGTGGGTATAGACGTAGTAAGAAAATTACAGTTTTCAGGGTCCTCCACAGATTATCAAGTTTAGTAGCTCCCCTCCTTCCTATATCTCACCTCTAAAGTTTCAACATTGACATTTCGCCAATAAGTGAGTGAATTGCATCAATACATTTCCTAAATTAAATCAAACACAAGCAACACAAATACTTAACAGAGCTACAGCATGTGATACCACATGTCTGCAGTGCTGCAACTAACCTCACTAACCTCTCACATGAGGGTGTGTAACAGAATGAACTGTGTGTGTGTGCGTGCGTGCATATCTTTGCTGGTGTTCGTGAGGTTTTAAGGGCCAGTCCAAACATCCACCACTACCTGGCAGGAAAAACAGGAATAGGACTTGTCACCAGGCGATTGCACAACGCTGCTGTGGATTCACACTTGGCTGAAAAAGATCTGGAACTGCTCCCTGATCTGTAAGCCGAAACCCAGAGGACAGGCTGCACCACTTATACACTTATACACTTAGACAAAAGCAACATTAACAGTATGGGGTTATTCTTTTTAATTGAATGGCCATACATAATTTCTGTCGTCAGCAGCATATGTGTACATTTATAAGTAGGGAATGTAATGCTTTTCCCGCCAATATAAAAATTACATTGCCGAACATCACACTTTTAAATAGTCACATTATTCACATTCTATTTTCATCAACATGGTGTACTGGCTGAATGTTTATCAGACTCCATGATCTATCGAGTATCCACAATGAGGGGTGTTTTGCTGGTCATCTGAGTGTGCAACGTGCACATAGGCGTGGATGGAGCAGTTTCCAATGCTTTTGACAACCCCAGGCAGCTCTTATTGTCAAACAGGATCTGCAGAAGAAGTGACATGGGCAGTGGAACCCGACAGAGGAAGTCTCACAACCACAGCCACAAGGCTGTCTCAGGCCCCATCCTGAGAACAAAAAACAAATAGCAGCACTCGGGCTGAATTCTTTGACCGCAAAGGTTTATATCTGCATAATACTTAACACTCTGCTGTCATTCTAATACGTGCTGTCATAATCAGTGCATCCATCATCCCACCAAAAACTACACTGCTGGACTTCAGGTAGGAACTGAAAAAAATAGGATAATTTCAAGACTTCTTCAAACTACTAACAACTTTGAACGTCTCATACTGACCGTGTGCTTCCCGGTTCATGTGCCATCATCCTCCCTGAGGGCGTCAACAACATGACTTGTGAGACTCCAGAGCCACAGCACTTATAATAATAATAATCAGGACATTATTGGTGTATAACATAATAGATCACCTTTTATTCACACTTAAAACTTAAGCTGGGCATTACTAATAACTTGGCTGACAACCAGCTGTTAACTTATTTCAAATAGCTTTATTATGTTAAGAGCAAAGTGCTTCACTAATTACAACAATAATTGATTTGATAAGTTAAGCACAGACTATCATCGGCCATTCTTTAACATGGTGGGTATTTTATTACAGGACATTAAATCCTCAAACTGTACCACAAGCTGCGGTGGACATGAGGGATTTTTAATGAAATGATAGTAATTTAGCTCGAAGCAGGAGGAAGAACATACATTACTCTAATGGTTGACTGTCCCCCAAAGAATAAGGTCATGCCTCCATATCAAGAAAAAAATTGATTCTTAATAATCAAATTTGTTTTCTTCTCCAGCACCAGTTTTATCTTCACTGAAGTTATGACTGGCATGCAGCACTCGATTATGACAGCACCTTACAACATCCCTTTTGCATTCTCCCAAAAAAAAAGCTTTAATCACATTTGATTAAAGAACATTAAAAATGGTATAAAATGAATGCAATTATCTTTTTTTCCCTCTTATTTAGTTGTCAAAATGTGTGTATTTTTCTCAGACATTGCACTCAATGTCTGAAAAGACTTTCTGTCAGTAGAGCACCATAGTGAGGGCACGTGTATCACCCCTGTGTTGGAAATATGAGTCAAACAGAGATATGATCTATGAGAACAAACAATCAACTGACAGCAAGGTAAATATATCTGAAGATGAAAAGATACAGTTTGGGGTCTGTTCAGGCTTTGCACTTTTCAGTTTTGCTACCGCCTTCAGGCAGCTTTTGATTTTGTGTGTGTGTGTGTGTGTGTGTGTGTGTGTGTGTGTGTGTGTGTGTGTGTGTGTGTGTGTGTGTGTGTGTGTGTGTGTGCGCGCGCGCAATAGACAGATTAAAGAAGTAAGGGGGTGAAGAAGACTGCTCTGACATTTAGAGGCTTCAGCAGGCTCCAGCACCCACCTGCTCATAGACAAAGACCGGAGAGGAACAAACAACATCATTACATTGCAAACTAAGGCAAGGCACCAAGGCTGTACAGTATGGTCTAGAAATGATTCTTTACATATTGATGGAAGATGTTATGGACACAACAATGTATTTGGCAGCCAGGTCCCTCTGATTTTACTTGACACTACTGGAACGAAAGCTGCCAATTGCTGACATTTTGTTTTTCTGTATTTTCATTTGAAGGCAATACATGACACAGCATTTAGATTAGATCCTGATGAGCAGGTTGCACCTTGTGTGGCGGCCCCCGTCCATCAGCGTGTGTGACAACGGCTAGAGTCCATTTACCATTTCCATGATTAAAATCCAGGACAATAGCCTATTAAGGTTTACATGGAATATGTGCCCAAATGAGATTTTTACATAATGTAAATCATTTCTATGAAATATGACATCAATTGGTGAATCTGAGCAGACAGACTGTGGTGAGAATAGCTTGGTTGCAATTAAACTACCCATGATGCAATGCGCTGTGCAGCTGGTAGACTTTCATTCAAATACATGACTGTGGGATGGGAGCTTAAACAAATATTCTGTCAGTCCATAAAGTCAATAATTAATTCAGGGACGGCTGATGATGTCTTCAGTTCATGACTTGATCCTTGGATTTGGACTTAACAGTGCAAAGCCACTGGGATAACATTATTTAAATTCTACTAAGGCTTACTATTTCCTGGTGATTCTGGTCCAAGTCACAATTACAACAAGAATAATTGAAATCTAAACAGTGGCACAGCATTGTTTTGTCTCACAATAAACATGTTTAATAGCATGGAAGTATACAGTTTGCATGTTTAGAAGAAAACAATATTTCTGACTTCTTTAAAATTCACACAATAGGCGAAGCAGTAAAACCATGTCTTTAATAGAGAGAAACCCATGCCTTAAAAATATACACTGTATTCTTCACAGCAATGTGTCTTCATGTTATGCCATTGATGTGAATCATTTAACTTCTGATTTAAGTCATGAGGGTTGACCAACAATTTCAATTACTGTGCATCTTTTTGATAAATAAATCACATATTTTAGGACATAAAAATACACAACCTATGCAAATACCTGAGAGCCCTCACATCAGAAACTTGTTATCCATATCAGAGACGATCAATCGGCACATGTTTCTGGATAATTTCAGTATTCAGTGCCAAAATAAACTCCTTTCATATATTATTTCTTATAAAATACACCTGAAACCTGTCTTTAACATTTTTTTGTAAACATTTTTAAACTTAAAAAAACACACACACAAAAGATCACAAAACTATTTGCATTAACATTTCAGCAGAAAAATAGACATTTTGCACACACATTTTCAAAATTTACAAAAACAACCCCGCAATTGGAAACAAGACCAATCATTTAGATTTTCAAGTAAACTCCTCACTCACAAGGAGGGCTGACAGAAGACCCCTTTTCTTACGTTTAAGTTCATATGGCTGCTTCATTTAAATATTGTGTAAGGCTGTCCTTGTTACAACTTTACGACGAGAACAAGAAATAGATACTTCTGTGCCCCAATGTCTTCCCAAAGATAACCTGGAGAACAACTGAGAAAATAACTTTTCATTTGAACATCCTGTTATATATTATGCTCAGTTCAAGTTAAATGAGTTCTGATCTGTTTGTTTGTATTTTTCAGAAGGGGATTAAGGAAGTAAATCAGGGTAACATTTATATACATTTGATCATAGGATTATTAAAAAGGATATGTTGTTTTAGGAGGAGAGATAAGGCTTCAGATAATACAGGAATGTATAGAGTCATTATCAGAGCAATGAGGTGTAAACAATTTCCAGGGCCAATACTTTACAGACATTATGTGATTTTGTTCCAGCTGGGCACCAGCTGTGCATCAGAGAAGCGGCATGTAAACAGAGAAAAAAGCTGCCTTTTAATCACAAGTAGATATTAAATATAGAAGAGTAAATCACTGAGTTTAACTTTACTGAATAATCAACTGTTTATACTGCTGACTAGCATGAAACTAGTAATGCCAGATGTCATGTGAATATTGTTACAAAAAGAAAATGTTCATCAGACAGCATAGAAATATTTTGTGTCTCCAAGATTGTATTTTCAGAGAAAAGACCAACATGCACTCTGCCAATGATCGTTTCCTATTCAATCTACACTTCAAGGTAAAAAGAACCAAACAACTAAACAAAAAGCTTCTTTTTTTGTCAGGACATTGACATAAAGTGCAGGGCCAACTGTACAAAGCACAGTCTTATCTGTGACCTTTCACAGGCAGGGACAGTACTGTAATAATGCCAGAGCTGCAGCTAGCCTTACTGGTTGAAATCTGTTATCCTTCAGCACATTTTTCATACATGTGCTTTTTATGTCAGAGCAGGCTTACAGTGGAATGCTACAGTTTTGGGAGGTGCCTTCAGAGTAAAACAATTTTCTCATGCTGTCTTGTTCTCAATGGACGTTATACATGAATGTCGCAACGTTTAAGCAGAAAACCAGCAGGACAAATGCACACCATACACATACAAAAGTCCTCTGTTCAATCAATTCCCTGGATGCAGTTCATTTTAGGCGTTCAGCTGCAAATAAAGTTGCGCTCTACAAAATGTTACGGTGCGAAGGACAAAGCGCATCAAAAACAGCTGTGCAGAGTTTGCGATGTTTCCCTGTCTTTGTCATGACATACAAATAGGATGAAAGCTGGCATTGAACCAGACAAATAAGCATGTATTCTATATATGTATGTATTCTGTGCTAGAAAACCGCACCTTATATCAAAAATGCAGACCCTACCCCCTAAAAAACACAACAATTATATATACATAAACACAGCTATCCAGCCAGAAGCACAACGTGGATTAGATCAAAAACAGAAGCCTAAAGCAGTAAAGTATCTTCAGCCTCCTTCATCTCTTTGGTGTCCGTTGCCATAAAGTATCATTTTAAGTAGTCAAAATTAAAATGACTACCACCCTCTGCCATTTCTCGATGTCAATGTGTAAGTCTGCCAGATTCAAACAAACTATAATACTAGTTAGGGAATCTAACTGTGTGCTCAAACTGCAAGCAACACAACCCATGAGTTACCCGGATATAATCATTTTTGATGGGAACAATCAGGAAACATATAAATGACCTGTTATTTGTGTGGATAATGGATTAATTTAGCAGATGAGGAAAAACATGAACTTTTTATCCTTTCATTGTGATTTTGTTTCATAATCAATAGTTCTACCTTGTAAGTGCAAATTGAACCCAGACTGATTACTGTGGAGAGTAATACATCAAAATGCAGTTTCATGAGATACATATACAAATTTACAAATGTATATGACACACGTGTTTGTGACTTTTTCCCCAATGTATTTACACATTGTCAAACCTGCATGTGGATTTGATTACATCTGTGGCTTTTAAAAGCATGCATTAAATTAATTTTGATAGATTTATAGAATAAACTAGTATTTTATATATTTTCTCAAAATATTTTTTTTACTTTTTTAAAATGACCAAATATACACGTCAGCCACAGGAAGTTGGTTTTCTTCTTTCTATGTGCTAGTAGTGGCATATAAGTGCTTTATCAGCAACTAATTATACAAACATGAGTGGTGTGAGTAAACACTAAGCAATTGATAGGATTTTGTGAAAGGTTTATAGGCTAGTTAGCTAGCTCCACTAGCATTGGTGTCTTGCATAGCTGTTCCATTACTCAAGTGTAGGAAATACTTTGCAAAAACAGTCCTTATATTTTATATAAAGTCAGTCAAAGTGTATTAATGAAGGCTATCACATCGGCTGAATCTTACAACGTGGTGGTTAAGAGGTAGTTTTTTGTCATCAGCAGGCTATGTAGCATTTGTTGAGTGTTAGCATTAGCTTTTGAGTCAAATTTTGTCTTGAACTTTACCAGCTTCACAAATTATGTATTAATAGGAACATTACGTTTTTAATGCATTCTATGTATGTAATATATATTTACAGTTGTTAGTGGATTGAAAAAATGCATTTATGATTAAGCTGCCACCATGTACAATTTGTGATATGCATCTGTAAATCTATTTCAATTTGTTTGTTTATTGACACATTTAATACACTCATACTAGCAAAGTGCTAAAGGAGAACATGTCTTAACTAAATGCATTTGTTGTTTTATTAATTATTGGGGGTCCATAGTAAAGTTTAAAGTAAGATAAATGTCTATAAACTTGGTCGTAATCTATGTATGCTAATTCATTGAAACTATGTAAATATGAAAGGCAATACCAAACCACAACTTAATTCTGAAGATGATGGCACGACTGATCAAATGTCTACAGCTGCAGATACATAGCCTACAATCAGAGACAACCACACCACTGGCCATCAAGTCCAAATGGACTTCAAGTTGCTTGCAGTTAGAACACACAGCACCAGTTGACCATGACAATATATCTTCCATAATGTTTCATAGGAAAAACAAAGGTTATGGGCCATGGCAATATCATGAAAAAGAAAGAAAAATAAAACTGCATGGATCCTAAGTGATATGTCACAGTAAGTGGCCCATTCAATACCATACTGCTAGTATGTACTTAACATAAATCATGAATTGCATTATGATTAATTAATTGACTCTGCCTTGTTCTAAATATGACATCATATCTGGTTGTACTGTATCTGTAGGCATTCTTTACTTCTTAAGAGTGGAAACATTTTTCTGTAACAAAACCACGATGACATAACATGGCACAACAGGAGACCTTTCCAAATAAGACTAACATGAAAAACTAGTTTAAGTTGTTTGATAGCTGCTCTGTTAAAACATTCATGAACATTTCGCGAGAAAACAAACAACTTACCTTCCTTCTTCTTTATTTTCTCAATTACATATGTAGAATATATGTCTTTGGCCCATACCTTCATATGATTGTTCAACTGTTCAGATTCACATAATTAGCTCAAAAGAAGTCTATGCTATGATTGTGCTACACTTGTCTACAGTGCCCTTCAACCGTGCAGTCTCAGATGCCTGAGGCTAAGGACGGATATCAGGCTATTGCTCCTTTCCTGTCTTTGTCTTTCCCTAAATTCCTACCCATCCTTTTACTGGATGGTGTGTTCACCACGGACGATGTGAGAGGAGAACTCATAGCTGTCTTTGCTACGGTGACCACAGATGTTGCACTCCAATGGATCTCTGTACCCGTGGCAACCCATGTGGATGGTGTA
Source organism: Taurulus bubalis (assembly GCF_910589615.1). Taxonomy (NCBI): domain Eukaryota; kingdom Metazoa; phylum Chordata; class Actinopteri; order Perciformes; family Cottidae; genus Taurulus; species Taurulus bubalis. Next base: position 10,342,789 of record NC_136603.1, read on the forward strand.
CATGACATGGTCCAGGAAGAGCACCCGGCAGTGCTCGCACTGGTACGCCCGTAACTCCTGGCCCTCTCGTCCAAACACCCGAACCCCATCCTGGCTCACAGGCTTCTCTGGGGCCACTCTCATGATGCCAGTCCCCATTCCTGCCCCACTTCTGGATGACGCTTCTGTCACCCGCTCACCTGAATAGCCCACCGCTGGACTGGCTCGAGACCTGAGGCCGGGAATGGGGTTGCCCCCATGGTGGATCTGCCTCTCATGAGGGCTGCTGCGAGCTGAGTCAACAGAGTCAACTCCACTGTTGTTGGGAGATTCTTCTTGCCCTGGATGATGCAGCTTGCCCAGCCTTTGGGCCATTGGACCATTTGTGGTGGGATGGCTGGGGAAGTCATGGGGGTGAAGGGGCTGAGAATGTTGAGGTTGCAGCGTGTCACAATTTCCTGGATGATCTTTTCGTTGGCCCAATGGCAGGACATGGTGGAAGAGGGGGTTGACCATAGGCACCACTTCAGCCATAGAGAGAGGGGGACCTGGATGATGGAGCATGGGCCGAAGAGTGTCGGATCCCAGATATGTGATGGCATTGTTGATGGCCTGGTCCATCATGTGGGCTGACATCAGTTCAGCCTGCTTCTCATACTTAAGGCCCATCTCATAGCCTAGTTCAGGGTAGCTGTAGCGTGCCATCTTTTCACCTGCATGAAATAGAGTGGCACTATGAATGTGTGGAAATGACAAGATTGAGCAAGATTATGCTAATTTCATAGAGCGAGAAACAAAACATACAAAATATAAATGCATTAGCCTAAGTGGAGCGCCACACTCTTGCTATAAGCTAAAAACAAGAGAGAGACAATTACATGTACACACATATGAGCATGGCTTGACTTCCAGTCAGTTAAACTTGTATCTTGCTTATATTTCAAAACTTGTTTTTCAAAATTTATGTTTAACTTGCTATTCTGTGTTTACAAATTGTATGAGGTGGAAAACCCCATCCATCTACTGCAGTATTTAACCCCTCCAGAACAGGGATGCGGTGAGCTGTTTTCTCTCGATAAGAGCAATGACAAAGTTACAGGTGTACCTAACCACAGAGTGAAAAACATTTCCTTGCCTCTCAGTCAACCGCTTGCTCTAGCTTGCATGATCTCTTTTTTTAATAGTGCGGCAAATAAAACCAAATTCTGAGAAAAAAAATCTGAGCTCATAAGGCAGGGCTTGCATACAATTATATACTATTGTATGATGCATTAATGAAAGTAAATGCAAACAAATTAATAAGTATAATATATTATATTTCAATTCTATCCGCATGAAAGTGAATTAGTTGGTTAAGTGTATTACATGATGCCAATTTAACTAATGCATTCCAGAGGTCCTGCAAAGTCCAAATTACTCAGTGTATGCTTGGGCATAAACATTTATTACACATGATTTAAAGGGTATTTCATCAGTATGTCCACGTCAATTCATAGAGAGAAGATGGAGTTGAAATGTAATAACATTAAATAAAACTGTGATCAGGCTGGTCTTCATGGACACGCCACAGAGACTAAAGTATAGAAAGCCATTGACTGACTGGCTTTAATTCATACCCACCCACAAATTTTTGAGGCGTGGTGCTCTTCCTCTTGCCCACGTTGCTGTGCAGTCTTTCAATAACAGGTGGCCGATCAAAGGTAGCCATGCTGTTGGTCTCTGCCATGGGCCTTGGGTCTTTAGGGACCTCACCTTAAAGGTTTGAGAAGGGAAGAAGGTTAGAATAGGAAATAATACATTTAGGTGTCAAGTTAAACACAGAAAAATAACATTGCTAAATTGCTTAATCAATTTTCTTGGGATGTGAGAACAAAAATAAAATCTGAATTTTAACCTCCGGTTATTCTTGCCCCATAGACTTCCTTCCTTGAGTCACTCAATTGTCTTAAAAGGATTAATTATTAATTAATACTATAAAAACAGTTCAGTAATTACAAACATTTTGAAATCTGTATACATTTATGAACATATAAATAAAAAGTTAAAAGAAAAACATTTAGTAGATAATAAATACATAGCTAGAAAACTTTCTGTAAATAATTGTAGTAACATGTGCTTCATATCAGCCTTTTTTTAAATTTATTTCAATCCTCTTTTACAGATATTTTCTTTCAATACTCTAAGTAAACTTCAGAGTATATGTTATTACTTTTTCTCTCCTGTGAGATCCACCTTTTCTGTATTGTTTCCATTACACGTTAGGCCACCTTCCTGTTAATGGTTACAGTTTGAGTAAAACAATTTACCTGTGTAAGGGCCAGTGTTGGCGTTCGGATCCAAGCTGATACCCTGCAGGTAACTATGGCAGCGCTCTTTATGTTCCTCCAGAGAAGTGCGTTGTTTGTAGCTCCGCCCACAGAAGTTGCACTTGTGTGGTTTGCCAACTAAAAGTGAGGACATTCAAGGGGAAGCATATTAATTTCATTCACTGCTACAAACAGAGAGAGTGGGTAGCGTCCAATGAGATAATGCAACCTGCCGCAGTGTTTGGGCGGTGCGTAGTAGTAAATACTGTGTCAGTAGTACACACAAACCAAAAGCAAGCCTCTGAGATCATGGATGTTCCACTACTAATGTGAGGATTCCACACAACTGTTGCCAGACGCAAAGACCAGCTGTGGGCGAAAAAAGATAGTTGCACCGTGAAGTCTGTGTTTCAAAACGCTTTGGTCTCTGAAACATACATCCCACTGCTGAGTGATGAGTAAATAGCGGAGTTGATCACGCATCCCATGGTGGTTGGTGGTCGGAAACTACACCTCCATAGCAGTTTAACATTGGAGTTAGTGTGATTCATTGTGCTATTTCAATTTTAATTCTTCCTTCCAACCTTCACAAGTGGAAAGACGAAGACATATCCTACCCATCGCAAGCCATATATATATATATATATATATAGATAGATAGATAGATAGATAGATGGATGGATGGATGGATGGATGGATGGATGGATGGATGGATGGATGGATGGATGGATGGATAGATAGATAGATAGATGGGCTGATGGCTTGCGATCAGACACTGAGCAGACACTGCTGATATAGTTCTGTGTCTTGTGTGTATTCTCAAAACTAACATTATGACTCAGAAAGGGACCGCGCAAACTGGTGGCCACATAAGCATGATCCACCAGCATTAGTGAGACACTCACAGAGATAATTGTGACAGTATTTACTAGAAGAAGAGCCAGTGCTCACTGTGAGAACAGAGAAACCAAACATGTCTGAGGCACAGAGACTGTAACACACACACACACACACACACACACACACACACACACACACACACACACACACACACACACACACATACACACACACACACACACACACACACACACACGCATTTAGAGATAGGTGATAGTTCACATGTGAACATAAGTACTCTTTGTCCCACAGAAAGCGATGTGGAGGGTTTTTTTGCACATTATGTTTAATAAGAAGACAAGTTACTCAGAAATGAATATTCCTTCAGCTGTAAATGTTACATTGTCTTCCACGAACTACTTCTTGATGATTTGTGTGAGGGAAATGAATCCACTGGTTACAGAATGACATGGCCATTCATGGCCGATCTTGCATCAGCAGGCACTATTCTCTTGAGTGAATCATGTGGAATGATTAGGTGTTCTGCTGTATCAGTCATTCAGGACTCAGTGGTCTATGAATGACACTGTTCCGGCAGAACTCATTGTTCATTTTAATTTATTTTTTCTGAGTATGAACAGATAAAAAAAAATGGTGGCTAATGACAAAAAGTTTCCATGTTATTAAAGTGTGGGTTTGTGTACATGCATGGTCATTGCTGTAATATTCAGTCTGGCTAGTGAAGGAGTAGACAGTATTCTCTCTCACTCACTCACACAACATGAACTTCATTAGTTTTTCGTATTTATATAACCACCCACACACGACCTTGCGCAGATGTTGGATGGACCTGAATAATCCACCTTTCAGACGCTAATCTTATTCATGCAAATGCTCCACACTGTGCACTCAGACTCACTTGACTGATTGCCTTTGGCTGATAAACGAGAAATCAAATTGAAATCTCCTGTCTTACAACATTTTACACTCTTTGCTTCCCAAGCGTTTACTGAATAATGATTATACCAATGCACTGTGACTAAATGGACAATGTCATTAACCAAAAGTTAACCTGGCCTGAGGGATAGTAGCCAAATCTGACACACGTTTGTCCTTACCCTTCTTCTCTCTTCTGCCTCTCACTTTTGTCTTACATTTTTCTTCAAGGGTCTCATTAAATGCTGTTCCTCCAATACCAAGCCAAAGTTGCCAGGAGTACTATACACCATACGTTAGAGAACGACATGAAAGCACAACTTGGCAACATCAAATTCCTTACACTTCCTCTGAATGACCTGAAGAAGACAAGTGCAACTTAGTACTCACACGTTTACAGGAATAAGGAGTTGGGGGATGTGACAAACAAATTCAGCTTAACAATAAAGGAAGTGAAAGTAAGACAATGGTCATAGTTGATGGTGGAAGACAGGTGTAGTAGAGCTATAAATATTAGGAAATGGATAAAAGAAGCTGCTGAGTAACAACTGTGACAGAAATTACCGACATGCAAACAGAAAAAAAAAGAACACATACCCATAGACGCGCACCCAAACACACGTTACCTCTATCTTAAAAGGGAACTGTGTATGAGTAACCCTCATGGGGGCATCACAGACAGCAATAACAGTATTATCTGACCTTGATTTCAAAGGTGCAAAAGAGGGGAGAGCATATCCTCTCTGATAGGAAAGTGGGTTACAGTTGAGCGAAACTGCCAGCACTCCATGTGTTTCTCAACAGATAGTTTCCTCCTTAGCAAGTCAAGCAACTAAGGAACAGCATGGCCTTGGTACATAACCACAAAGCACTCTCAACACAGTCTATAACATGGTCATACTTTTTTTTTTCTTTTCAGATACGAGACATCAACCAAGCATGTATGGCTACTACAGCTCTGTTAGCTCTTATATTAGACTCCCAGTAACAAAGCATATCAGCTGAGGAAGACGAGGGTAATTAAGTACATGTAACACAAGCATAATATTCAGAACAAAATTGTTTAATGTCTTAAAATAAAGTCTATCACAACCACTTTTGATGAAATTCTCTTCTGGGTAACAGAAGTAGATGAGTAAAAAGGGAAGAAAAGAGGGCGAGGAGAAGTCTTACCAGCATGAGTGCGCAAATGCCCGCTCAGGGCATCGCGCCGCCGGCAGGCGTAGCTGCAGAAGGGGCATTTGAAGGGTTTTTCACCTGTATGCAGCTTAATGTGTCTTAGCAGGTTTCCCTTCTGGGTGAATGAGACGCCACACTGGTTGCACTGGAATGGCCTGTCACCTGATAGAGGCAAGCACAGGAAGTCAATACCACACATTGTAGAAGAGGTTTTTAGAAAGTATCAACCAACCTGCAAACTATGTTTTGTGTCCAACTGAACTAATTTACTAATGACAGTTGACGTTGTCTCTCCATTTGCTGGAACACAAAGCATTATTAAGAAATGACCGGTTGGACTGTTTTAAATTAGATAAAACTATTACTGCGCTAACTATCATGAATTAAACCTACCTGCAATGACAAACTTATTTGAGATTAAATTGAACGTGCATGTTCTCCTCATGTTTTCTTCCAAAGGCATGCATATCAGGTGAAGTGTGCTGCAGATATCTAAATATATACAATAAAAAAGAGCTGGTACTGCATTTACTTGTGTATATTTTCCACCGTAAATCCAACGTTTAATGAGTAACTCATGTGGATGTGGGCTTGTCTATCTCTCTTGAATAGTATTGTGGACTTTATATCATGTGGAATGATACAGTTCAGTACAAACTTCTAATTTGACATTGAATAGCAACTACTGCCATGCTGTTCTGTTGGCAAATCTTTTGAACTGCAGAGAGTTGGAAAAGAGAAATATGATCCTAATGCTGTGACAACCAGATCCGTCATGGCGTCAGTTGGAACAGGTTGCGGGGGATTCCAAGGATATTTTCCCTGATAATAGTTCCAAGTCTAAGCTATTGTCCTTCAACAAACAACAAAACGAAAAGAAAAAAAACATGCAGAAAGCACTCTACACCCACCTTCGAGAAAAACAAATGATGTGTGACTCACTCTAAAGGTGGGGAAACCTACACCGCCCAGATTTTAATAATTAGAAAAAGACAAATTCTGTGTGGATTGTCGATACCAAAAGATGTACCAGGTAGCTTCTTTAAATGGCATTTGTACATGCAATGATCGTTACCGTGTGTTTGTTGACTTCCTAAATCAGCTGTTGTGTTTGGCTCAGATAATCCATCCTGTACATTGCTTGGGCTGTCAGTCATAGATTCCTCCAATGCTTCTTCCTCCCCTGTTTGGCCTATTTCTGCTGGGCTTCTGTTGTCAGCCTCCTCCGCTGTTTCTTCCTCCTGTTTAATTTCCAGTTCTGTAAGATATAACAATGGAAATCCTGAGATGCACAATTTGGGAGTGCCATGAAAGAACCTCGAACACAAAAAAATGCTCGAAAGCAACCATAAACCATTTGGCAATTATGTAGTTGGCTGGCCCTTGGTTGCATGACTTGGTCAAGCATGAGCAGATTACATGAAAATGGTCAGTTTATTTGGAATGGATGGATTGACTGAGGTTAGCTTATAAGAGAGGCTGTCTGCATCCCGAGGGCAGAGCGTGTGGTTAGAGTTGAGACGAGGGAGAAATTATTCTGTTGAAATTATTTAAACTGTAAAGGTCTGAAGTGAACTGTGCTAGTCGCTGGATGGACTGCTTTGGCTCGAGGTATAATGACCTGCAATGGACTTAGGGTGACTTGTGAACTGTGACTGTGTGAACTAATACAGTATATAATTAAATGGACATGGAGTGGGCATCCAAGTCGTAACTCAAGTCGTAGACAGCATTAGGATGGACTGACGCATTGACAGAGAAAAGGAGTGAGAGAGAAGGAGAAACAGGCTAGTCTGGTTCCTGGCTGTCCCTGGGGAGAAAAGGGAGTGTCAGAGGCCCTGCAACTGAGAACACATGACTAGCAATGGGAGACAAGGACAAAAAATGTTAATGTTAATAATTGTGTGTGGGTGGCTGTGGAGGGAAACTATTCACCACCTGCAGTCTCTACTCATCAACAGCAATTCGTAATACTTGTACATACAATTAATGATCCAGAAGATAGAACACGCATGCACAGTTACACCTAGTTTCATCCACCTACACTCCAGGTGACTCTTGTCCCAAGAATCACCTGGATTGTACATACTGTATACAATTCAGTCAACCAGAAATTTGTTTCAAAATATTCAACCAAACCTTCAAATTCTCAAGTCTCTTTCCTGTAACAAAGCAGGAACATTGCTGGGTAAGGTAATATCAATTTTGTATCACGCACAAACCACATAAGCTGACAATTTAGAATAGACAAGACAATGCTAAGCAATATTTGTATCTTTCAGCTTCCACCGGACTCTAATGGCAGCACAACGTAGACTTATTTTGTCTTCTGAAGCAAGGAAATAGTTCAGCTGTCTTGGATCTGGCTGTGAATGTTTCACACACAGATTATGCTGCTTTTTTGTTTTAATTATGCTTAACCCCCCCGAAACCAACTTGTGATCATGGGCCATATAGTAAAGCTTGACTTGAATTGATCCTCTATTGTAGACTTGACTTCACACTGTTCACACGACAGCTGTGACAAAATACTTCTAAGAATCATACGAGGTAGTGAGTCATACTACATACATCAAATCTTGGTCTTGTTAATGGGTTACAATGGATGTGAAAGGGGCTTTAGGCATATTGCAGAAACAAAGGTTTGGACATCATCCAAGTAAAACACACTCATCCTGATGATCCTGTTTTGGGATTTACTGGGGCATATGACGTTTTACTAAAGACTGACTGTATGCATCAACTGTCCCTTCAGGCAGTCCCACTTAGCTCTGAGGCTAGTCAAATACATTTTGATTTTCAGGCAACATTTCCTTTTTATGGGGTATAGAGAGAAAACTGATCAAAGCAACTGCAGTCTTTAAACTGATCCTGTGTGTTTCCAATGCCAGAGTTTGTACAGAAGAAACACTTCTTCCAATACCCACATTGATATCAAGCCTTGCCTTCGACAGCTGTATCCTGGCAACACGGAGCAGACCTAAACGTCCTTGCTATTCAGCTCCTTGTATCTTTATATCTGCCTCTTCAGGGTGGCAGAGTAGAATACATAGTGGTCAGATGAGGATACCCTTGACAGTTGCTACGACAAAAGCAACAATAAAAATTACCAAGATGAAGTTTTGACTGTGATTTATCTCAGTTTCCCTTAATCCATAGAAGAGCATGGGAAATGATCACAAATGATTGAGAGGTTGACTGAAAACAACACATCATCAAGAAGAATGCATTATGTCACTTATCACCCAAACTGTCATCTGGCCCAAAGGCTGTAATTCTACTCCACTACCTTTAATCAATAGAAAGGTGAACTCCAGGACAATTGTTGTACAACTTGTGTTTAAGCTTGCACGTTTAACAGTTTGACACTGACATTTGACAGTGCTTAATGCTTCTTTTCAGCAGATGATATCACGTAGCCCTTCTTTTGAAACAAAACCTAAACTGACAAATCATGTTGGGCAACTTCCAGAAAGACAAACTTTCTCATCAGTGAATAGTATCTCCCTGTGAAACCATGGCCCAGCTTGTCTCCCTGTATCTTTCAACTTGTGGGAAATAAGCTTCCCTTTTTCTCCCACAGTTGCCTCGTCTCATGTAGTTTCCCCTTTTCTTACTTTGCTGCTTCACGGTGACATTGCTGGTGCTAATCTAAGGTCACATTAATAGACTTAAAGGAACCTGGCAACATTTCTGGGTAAGTGTTACATCGCTCAACAAGTGTGATATTCTTGTTGCAATAGGTCATTTTTGGACAAAAGTTCTTAAGCTGTGTGGAAAGTACTGCTACTGTAATAAGTATCCATCCTCATCTTGTAAAATGTCTTAGAATTTCTCATCCCACAACTATAATTGGAGAGCAGTTTGTGTGTCCAATCACTCCCACCCTAGTCCTCTAATACCCTCCAAACATGCTCCAAACAAAGTTCAGGGGGCTTGCTTTTCCATAATTTGTTAAGTTTTCAACAATACACTAAGTGGCTACTCCTCCACAGGAATCTACTAAAAATGTAAGACGATGACAACGACAAAAATAGTTATACTATCATTTACAACAAGCCTAAAAAGAAAAGGAAAAAAAGAAAGACGTCGCTGCCTGCAATTTGCACGGTAGTGAATCTCCAGAGAAGACGGCTAAGAACTAAAATAACAAGTCCTGTTTTAAGTGTATGGCTTTTTTTAGTCGCCACATACTCATTCAAATGAAATATTAACAAAATGCAATTAACACTAACTGCCCGCAACATCAGGCCCACAAGGACATATATTCTAATTTCTGACAACATTTTTGAAATTCAGCAATGGAAAATAGCAGATGGCCAAGAAAGAAGGAGAGAAACTTCAGTTGGGCCTGGACAGCTCCACAAGAAGTCCTATATCCAGTTAAATTCCATAGATAGATTGGTAAAGCTGCTGGTCAGCGTAAGAGGATAAGGCCCTTGTTAGATGCTAATTGAAATCATTAAGTGATAACAAGACTCTAAAAATGTTAATACCAGCATTTTAAAACATATGTTGGACTTGCCGAATATGGATCCATCTCCAGAGCTACCATCCACTCCCCTCTCTGCAAATAAATCTACTAGCAGCGGGGAGGAGGTAAAGCAGGGTGAGCTAGCTATAATGTGTAGACCAGGGGTGCTCAATGCGTCGATCGCGATCTACCGGTCGATCGCGAAGGTAGTGTTGATAGATCGCGTGACATTAAAAAAAATATACGTCAGCCTATCATCCATCCCGTCTTTTGACTGATATACAGGGCAGCCAGTCAGATGACTTCTGAATTTACCTGACACTTAGGTCACTGCGCATGAGCAAACAACTGCGCTAAGTGCTAACTAACTAGCAAGCTTGTCCGCGAGTCACCAGTTTTCAGCCTTCGCTTTTTTCTCTTAAACCTAAGAAAGGGTATAAAAATGAGTGGGGAAGCTGGACCAAGTAAAAATAAAAAAACGTATCACTTTCATACGGAATGGGAGGAGGACTTTTTTTTCACTATGTAATTTTCGAAGTGCGTTTGCCTCATCTGCCAGTCTACCATCGCCATATCAAAGAAGGGGATTTTGGAGCGGCATTTTAGGACTGTTCATGGAAAATACGACACTGACTTCCCACCGAAAAGCGAGGTGAGAAAGAGGAAGGTGAAGGAACTGAAATCCCAGTTGTCCGGACAGCAGTCATTTTTCACGCAACAAACGTCAAAAGCGAAAGCCGCCACCGAAGCATCGTTCCGGGTGAGTCACATCATCGTTAATAACAAGAAGTCCTTCCAAGACGGAGAGATGGTAAAAGAGGCATTCGTTTAAGCAGCTAACTCATTGTTCCGAGAGTTTAAAAATGAGGCAGAAATATTATCTTCGATCAAAGCTAGAGATCATGAATGTTGCAACGAAGATCGCCTGTTCTATTCGCGCCAGATCTCTTCAAAGAAGGCTATTCTGTGCACATCTGGAGCAGGCTGACTGCGACCACTCTGAGTTGTTGCTACACACTGACGTGAGATGGCTTAGTCGAGGGAAATTCCTGCAAAGATTTCGAGAGCTCTGTCCGGAGATAAAGGAGTTTTTCCGTGTAGCTGGACATGCAGAATACACGCAACTAAATGACGGTCAGTGGCTGTTAGACTTGGCATTTTTAACCGATCTGACCAACATGTTGAATGACCTTAATCTTGAGCTGCAAGGAAAAAACAAAACAGTGATCAATATGATTAGCTCAGTTAATGCATTCAAACGAAAGATGCAACATTTCTCCTCAAAGCTGCAGCGCCATGATTTGGCAAACTTCCAGAACCTGGCGTCAGAGCTGGAGATGCAAGGGAAGGCCTGTGTGCAACTTGACAGTGCACGCTACACAGAGCAGATTGACAATTGTCTGTCAGAGTTTGACAAACGCTTTCAAGACTTTTCTTTGCTCGACCCAGTCGCTACATTCATGTGCTATCCTTTTCGGGAAGATGCTGAGGTTGATTCACTCGCATCAAAAATTGCAACACTTTTTCACCTGAACTCCTCTGGAGTGGAAGATGAGATTTTGACACTACAAGCCGACATTGAGCAGAAGTCCAGAGCTCATGGACAGTTCTGGAACTTACTCACAGAGGAAAAGTACCCCAACATGAGGAAATGTGCTACCTCCTTGACAGCATTATTCGGCTCTACTTATTTATGTGAGTCAGCCTTTTCCCACATGAAGATCATAAAGTCCAAGTCCCGTTCCACCATGACTGATGAACATTTGGAAATCTGCTTGAGGCTGGCTGTCAGCAGCTACTGCCCGGACTATGCATCCCTGGCTGATTCCATTCAGTGCAAGTCATCAGAGTAAACTCGGGTAATGACAAAAAATGTACATAGTTAATTGTGTTGTGTTGTATTATATTGTTATATGTGCAATATTGGCTCATGCGGTTATGCATGTACATCAACATACATTGTAATATATTGAGGATTCTTTATTATCTAATGTAGAATCTACATTGTAATGTAGATAATAAAGAATCCTCAATATATTAATAAATAGATGTGTTTTGCATTTTTGTAGTAGGTAGATCTTTTTGACTTGATAATTTCATAAGTAGCTCGCATGCTGAAAAAGTGTGAGCACCCCTGGTGTAGACTGATGAACAGTAAAACTCAAATTCAGTTAGAACCCCAGCGCCAGGAGTCTGATCGCGGACTGCCCTGTCTCCTTATTGTGTTGTTGTCTGGATATGAAATATGACCATGAAACATACATTTGAATCTAACAGATGGCAATACAAATAGCTTTAAAAAATAATTGGACACTGGGAAATAAAAGTCCCTTAATGAATACAGTCCTTTGAAAAATAAATGTTAATTAAAAAAAATAGAAACCTATTATATATTTATTGTTTTATTATTGTATAGGCATGATTTCCAGGCTTCTCAGCAAAGCCAGCATGGAGAGAGTGAGGATAGCAGGATTTGCTCACAGATCATGCTTTCATCTTCACATACTGGCAGCCCTCTACACACACTCATGTAGATGCCTTTGCATGTGTGTGAAAGACCAGACATTCTCAATATAGTCATCAAAAGTGGTCTGGATGAACTCCTTAACGACATGAAGTCTTTAGGAAACTGAAGGCTAGAGCACATACTATCGAGGGACATATGAGGGGATTAAATCATGCTCACATCCTGCTGCTGCGGCATGAGACTTTGACTGTTGACAACATTAATCAGACCATTCGGCAGACATACATGACTCATGGAAAGAACTAGAGCTGTATTGGCCAGTGTCTCAACTCATGCTGAATGGACAGCAACCCTAACTGTCCCTGTATGGTCAATGGCATCTGTTCCAACAACTTCCCTAAAACCTTCTGACAGGAAACTTACCTGCCAAACAATGGCCATGGCTACCCTACTAATTGAGAAGAATGGCTTCATCTTTGACAGCATATGGGTCGTTCCTTACAACCCCATAAGTGTCACATCAATGCTTAATTTGTTGGGTCCTTCCATGCCATCGTACCTCTACAGGTATTCCCATAAGGAAGTTGACATTGACACTGCAACCATTGAAAGCAGATATGAGATTCATCTTCATCAATGGATAGGATGATTGACGCTCACTGGAGAGCAACAGATGTGCAGGCTAGGTTTCCTGCAGTGATACATCTTGCTATCCACAAAGAAGGCCAGCAGAATGTTGCCATCAGAAAAGGCCATGCACAAGAGGCTCTGGCTATAGCCAAAAACATTACATTGCTTGGCTTCATCAAACTCAACAGGAGGGACCCTGAGGCAAGACAATTACTTTATGTGGAGATTTCAGAACACTTCACTTGGGATGATCACATGCTAATGAGTAAAACAAGACTGAGATAGGCAGAGGAAGAAGAGATTCCTGAAATGATGAGAAGGATGTGCAATGTGTGTGTGTGCATCACGAGATATTCTATTTTAAGTTGCTCCTGGCTCATGTCAGAATCCCACAAAGCTTTGGGGACCTCAAGATGTATCGGGCCACAAACTATAAACTTTTTGAAGAGACAGCTCTGGCCATGGGCTTGCTTAAAGATGATGGAAAGTAGATTATTGCTATGTATGATGTCTAGAGCTACACATCCTCAAAGAAAATCTGAGAAACCTTTGCTATCGTTGTCCACTACTGTCAGAACCCAAGGATCTTGGACCAGCTGAGTGAATAATTTGTCCACGGAGAAGCTGTTGCGTGGGGATGACCCACAGACCTTTTATTCCATGACTAAGACGAGGCGATGATGGGACGGCACTGATGTCAAACACTATTGGTGATAATATTAGACATACAAAATAATTGACAAAAAAGGTCAGACTAAAATGTATTGAAAAAATTCAAAACCTTATCGAACCATATCTCTAATGTCATCACCTTAGTCATCTTTGAAGAATGATCAAAGTTTCCAGTGATTATTGAATAGTATGTTTGCTTTAAGATGCACATTCTTAATCATTCAACCTGTATTATTCATCAGATAATGATAATATACTTGTTGGGGGGTTAGACTAGATGATTGAAATATTCACTATAATCTGAAGGAAAACAACATTTGACACAGGACTAATATTAAAAAATAAATAAATAGATAGCTGACGAAATTAAGAGATAACATAATGACTACAAATGTACTGAATTGTAGTGACTTTGGATGACTAAAATTGTCAAGGAAATAGGATACAGCGCCAACATTTCGAGTATTATTTATTTGAGACAGGACTTCATTCATAACTTCTCTTTATTTTTTTGGGAGTATGATATTTGGTTGGCAATCAAAATGCTCCCAATCTCGGATCTTGCACCTTAAACTGTTATGTTAAGCTAAGTAAGTGATATTTAATGATGATGTATTTGGAAAAAACTTGGAAATCATGTGCTATAATGACATTTTTTTTTAGCTAAAATATTTTAATTTGCCTATACAAGCACATATTTATATATATGTTCAATTTTGATAAATTAATCAAACCATCATGCAATTTATTGGATTATAAATAGTAATTAATTGACAACCTTGGTACATTTGTTTTAACGAGAACCAGTGTATGTGCATTTTCCGGTTGTTCTTGGCTGACTGCAGAAATGTGTATCTATTGATTGAGCACTCACCACTGGGGGAATTAGGAACCTGAGGTACTGTCCGTCCATTAGGTGTCGACGGATCCACCGACATTCTTGAGTTCTCCTTATCGGGAGAGCATTGGCCATTACCTGAAGGACAAGCCGAAAAACAGCAATCTTCATTGTACTGTACAATACTGTAGTTGTACAACACATACAATACAAGGCAGTTATGTGACATCATATACAGTGTATGTATGTATGTATGTATATACATATATATATATATATATATATATATATATATATATATATATATATATATATATATATATATATATATATATATATATATATATGCGCAATTGGGTAATAATTAGGGTTTTAAAACAAAGAAGAAGACGGAAATACAAAATAAAAGGTGGTCAAGCGAGACAAAGAGTTTCTAAAAATTCAGCATTTTGTAGATAATGTTTAAGAGGATGAGATTCGTACAGATTGTGTTGATACACTCCACACCAAATCTGTGGGAAAGCCCTGGTCCATTCAGTTTAATACAGATACAAAGTACATCCAATGTCTAGCCTTTTGTATGGCAATTCCTTCTCAGAAGTGTATAACATTTATAATTCTCTCCTACTCTCAGATGGATGTCACTTTACAGAATGCACAAGGCAACTAACTAAACTGTCTATATGTACCGATGGGATCCTAATGTCCAGAAAATGTGGATCCGATTGCATCCTCTCAACAGTCTGTACAGAACCCAGGTTATGGATAGCCCTGTGTCCTGTGTCCTGTGTGGTTTGAGGGAGAGCAAACCAATCCCTTATCCCCTTACACCCCGGGCCCGTCAGGGTCACTAGAACAATACAGTGGCAACAGGCAAACACCCCTGCTGACCCAGGTGTCCGATCCCTTAGGAACCAAAGTGAGCCTTCATTTACCACCAGCACAATCAACATTTTTCTAATCAACTGTGAAAAAGTGGATGTTATCCATTCTAATGACATCAGACTTCCCCATGCTATTTAAATTAGCTATTTGAATGAAATAGCTGTAGCTGAGGGAAGTTTCAATTCAAATCAAAAGAAGGTGTTACATCTGAAACCGCTACAAAGATGGCCTTGCTACAATTTGTCAGTGCTGAACATGTCTGCAATGATCCCTCCTTATACATGAAAAGGAAATCTGTGTCAGATCTCCAATTGCTGTGTCAGCTCCTCTTAGTTTGTCAACCTCCTCTACGGTATTGTTACACTCTAGTGGCGGCCCCACTGTGTGGGGCATACTGGGAGACGTTGTCCATGACACAATCCCTGGGCCTGAGCTCGGGTTGCACAGGTTGGGGTTGCAGGAAATCTCAGGTGACCGCCACTGGTTCTTCCTTGGCAATGCTGTCCTGGAGACAGGAGTGGCCCAGATTTGTCATGAAGGATTTTCCATTACTGGAGCAGATGCTGACAACAGCCTGGCAGCAGTGTGGCTAGGTTGTCACAAGCCTAATCTAATAGCATTGGTCTGCCTGGGTTCAAATGCTAAAAAAAAGAACCCTCCATTAATAATTTTAAAGGTCCAATGTATAATATCTGGCCACATGCTCCAAACAAAGAGGAGGCAGCCTTTCACCTCTACTAGAGTAGAGTCACTACAGTGACTCACTATCACTTCGAAATGGACCGGAGTTAGCTGGTGACCACTCTCATTTTAATAGATATCGTTGCAAACGATACAGAAATGTCTTTGACGTAACATATACTTATTTAATCCCACAAGGGGAAATTTATTCTCTGCATTTTTACCCATCCTTGGGAGCAGAGAGCAGCCGTGAAGCACCCAGGGAGCAACTGGGGGTTCAGTGTCTTGCTCAAGGACATTTTGACATGCAAACTATTGGGAGACCAGGGATTGAAGCGTCTACCTTGTGGTTTCAGGACGACCATTCTCTCCATGAGCTACAGCCGCCCCATTGTGGCTATTCATAATGTTAGTTCATTGTGTTATGTTTTAAACAAAAATTGTGACCTGATCTTACACATTGTACCTTTTCAAAGAATGAACGGTTCAAGGTAAATTGCTTCACAAAAAATTTATTCAAAAAGGTATAAATTAATAATGTTTTATGAACAAAGCCAAGTCAATATGATGTATTTTTTAATTAATAAAGAATAACGTAAAATAAAGACTTTCTTCATTAAAGGGCAAGTGTCCTAGTCTTGATGACAATAACTGGCAATCAAAAGAAAGTCACACCTATATTAAGTCTGTCTGTTGCTTACGATAGTCAAATACACAGCTAGTGAAGAAAATGCATTTCCACTGTAGCATTTCCAACCTTTAATGATTGGAAAAAATGGCTTGTACATAATGACTTGAACAAGGTAGACATTCACATAAGCGTGTCACATAAACGTGTCACATAAGCGCGATTGATGGTTTGTGTTGGCTGAGTCAATCCTGTGAACAGTAAGATGAGCACATCAAACATCCGATAAGCACATCAAACAGTAGCCAGGGGCCAGTCTCGGCTACCAAATTAGGATAATTTTACTATGGTGGCAAATAGGACAAAAAACCTAAATTAAACGTAGAACAAGCTCCATCAGCCTGCTTGTGATGGCAGAAATGCAAATGGCTTATAATGTCTAACTTTGTAAAGAAATGAAAATAACTAAGAGATTGTTTTCCGGAGTGACGTCATCCTTCATTCTGGCTCGCTGTCTACACAGTGTATCGGAGCTGGTTTTTCCTGTCAAACACACACACACACACACACACACACACACACACACACACACACACACACACACACACACACACACACACACACACACACACGCTATTTTACGAACAAGTTACTCACTCCTCTTTTTTTATGCACTTTCTTCCAAAAGTTTAGCAACGTGTGCCCATGTATGCTCTTTACATGCATACAGTCTTTTCCAAATCAACTCCCGTCTTCACAGGAAACAACTTAGTTAGGTTTAGGAAAAGACGGTTTGGGAAGTGGTGTAACTTAAGCACGGAAGTTATTTGACAAATAAATCAAAGTTGTCTTCTCAGTGAACGAACAACAGTCTCCTGGCCAAAAGACCGTTGTTTTTGTTTGACCCATCTACCTTCCCTCCTTGTGTGCGCCTTGTGTGTTTTTGAGATATTTATACTTCCTGCTTCACGATAACGTGGCTTGAATTCAAATTGATTTTGCGGGATATCTACGAATGACAGTGCATTCCTTTTCGTAGGTATACTACAGACGCTGAATAAAAAAATGTCCATCAGTGTGGACTGGTGCCAGTGTCACACACACACACACACACACACACACACACACACACACACACACACACGCGCACACACACACACACACACACACACACACACACACACACACACGTATTCACCTAATCTAGAATTATTACAGAAGCACTGTTAATTTCCAAGCCATATGCACATTGCATTTCTGTATTGGTGTTTGTGGGGGTGACTCAGAGAGGAGGGAAACCTGATATATCTGCAGATAACGGATCTGAAATCAAATGCAGTGTGGGTCCCAAGAAATAAGTGAAAACGATCTGCATGAATATAAAGTTTCAACGGAGAGTTGTAGATTATTGTTGCAATGCATGAAGAGCAAAGTTGGCATTCTCTGACTTCTCTGATTTGCATTTAGGCCATACATCATACTTATTCTCACACACACGTCTTCGTCATAATCTCACCCATATACTGCACAATTTACAACACCCCCTTGTATTCTCAATACTGTTTAAATGTTACTTACATTGTTACCAATGCTGTCTTATTCACTGTAAACTTCGCTGGCTGAAACGACAACATTGCTGATGTTAAAATGTGATATGGTTTTATATCAGATAAGTCTGGTATGAGGACAACTCGTACAGTTTTATCATTTATGTCTTTTACCACTGGCTTTATTAATAACACAGGTCTGGACATCTTTTCACCATACCATAGTATGTAATTACATTCACCATGAGCAAGAAACTAGATCAAACTAGTGTGGGTTGTGTCATTAATGACCTTCAACATTAACTTTATATAGAGATAAATTGCAATAGCCCAACAACCCTTTAAGCAAATCAAATATTGTTTAAGGGTATCATCATAAGAGCTCTGAAATGGAACCTTTAGTATTCAGGGGAGTAAAGCGTGTTTCGATATGTCAGTTTGTCTAACTAACATTAAATAACTAAACATGTCAAAAGTATTATTTAGGTATTGTCAGTCAGATATTAAGATAGTTTCCACTGTTAAAGTAAGCAGTGAACAACTACATACATAACTATATATAGCGCCTTTCTAGTCTGCCAACCACTCAAAGCGCTGTCCACTATGTGTTAACATAAACCCATTCAGCACACTCACACATCGAAGGCAATTTGGGGTTCAGTGTCTTGACCAAGGACACTTCGGTTCCCTATCTCGACCAAGGATACTGTGCAGTTAAGGACGCCATGTTTTGTCAGAGCAATAGCAAATTATACCATCCCTTCTTCTTTTATGTTCTGTACAAGGCTGTAAGTAGGTTTCAGGAGTTGCAACCACAAATATTGTCACATACAATTGAATCAGGCTGTATATATCATACTACTATTCTGAGTCACAGACACTGTTATCCTTGCTTACTTATATACAATAACACTGTGTATATGTGAATAGCACCAATCTCCCACATAACTGCACAGGCCGTAAGCTAGTGATGTACATAGCGAACGTGTAGTCTGGCTGTATGTGGGACAGCTCAGCTCATTAGAAAGTATATGTGTGTTCTATGATGGCGAGCACGATAAGTTTCCATATAAGAGGGGGTAAGATTTAGTGGAGCCGTGTACAGTGTAGTGTGTTGGAGAGTATAGTTGTGTATGTGATTCATTATGATGACGTGTCACAACACAGTGCCTTGCTAATGTATTGGACACATAGTAAAACACATTGGGGATGCAAACTGCTGCATTCCACACAAAAGAGGTTTTACACGAACGGAACTAACTATTATTTGTTACGAAAGTATCAATTGAGAAGCGACCCACAGACGGATAGATAGAGGAAGAACCTCCATTTCCACCACCACCACCCGTACCCCACCTGCCAAGTGTTCCTGTAAGCACAAACCCCGAATGGAGACCTACAATCTCCACTGATGTCATAAACAACATGCTATCGCTTTTTTGTTTTTTCACACAAAAGCTAAAATACAAAGAGGCTGGGAAGAGATAGAGAGAGATATTCAAGAGACCTGCCCAAAGGAAACCAGAAAAGGGCAAATGGAGCACCACAAAGTGCACATCCAGTATCTGCTGCATTCAACAGGATGTTGGTAATGCATCGTTGTCTCTACCTTTAAGGGGTGAACAGGAAAAAGCCTGCACTAGGGGAAAATCCCTTGAAATGTTTATGGTCTTGTGATTGCAAAATGTTTTGATTATTTTGTAACAGCATTGCCTCAAAAGGCTGGAAGAGATGTCATGAAGTTAAAATAAGTAAATCATGTCAAAGTCACAATAACAGAATAACACACGGACGTAGTCGTCGTCTTTATTGTCGCAACAAAGACACATTCCGATATACTGCATAAACTAAGCAGTAAGTAAAGTATGTGTTCCTACATGTCGGTGTACATTGAAGGTTTATGTAGCAATAGGAGGACTTACTAGCACAGTGGCCATCAGGAGTCTCCATTTTAAGTGCTGCAGGGAGTGCTGCAGGGGATGAAAAGAAATATTACGTTGCCATTAAAACATTTGTAACAGAGTTTTTTTTTTTGCATAATGTGTAAATGTCTTATCTTTATTCTTTATTCGTCAAAACCAAATATGATCTCAAAAGCTGTGTAGCCAGAACTCTGTCACTGCATGCAACGATGATGTGCACCTTGAACAAGTACGGCATGAACTGTAAGCTATTAATTAGTTTAAAATCATAACAATAGCCAAACTCAAGGCTGTTTAGCATCTTTGTCCGCATGGATTCCAGTGCACAGGGTGCATTACAACAGAGACTCTGGTCTGTGCTGTTTTTCTATTAGAGAAGTAGTCATGTATATTTAGAAAGTTACCCCATATTAACTATTTTAAATATGTGAACAGCAACATTGTCATGTTCTCTATTAAAACACAGTTTCCGTTGACGTTAAATTAAACCTGGCATGGTCTCCTCATTTTCTTTTTTACAAAATGACATCAGAAACCCAACTCCGAAATTATACGATTTATTATTTAAGCTGTTGTCTTGTTCTTCAAACAGGAGAGTAATACAACTAAATGAAGCCATTCACTGCAGTGACACAATAAGCTGAATTGCTTTAATTATAACATATAACTTATAATAACTGAACAAATAACACAATAAATAGCATTGACTTAAAAAGAAACAGGAGGCATTCAAGAGATACACTTGTGTAAATGTCTGGACATGTCGTTAATATAATATGTTAACCGGCTTCTTTATGGAAGTTGGAAATAAGTTGTGAGTTCATTCTAAATGTTATCTGTATCCCTGGACCCATATTTATTGTTGTGCAGAATAATTGTTCTATAAAGTAAGTGTGTTAGATACATTATTATTGGGAATAGAATTGCATTAGAGGGAATTGTTGTAAAGTTGAGTAATACCTATTTAAATACAGAGTCAGATCACATAAGGTTTATTGTGCCACAGCACAGCTTCTGGCTTCTTTAAAGAATGTACAGTTAACACTATAAGCGCCCGGTAAACAGTAAACTAAGGATGTTGGTCATTCTGCATTAGGCTGACAGGCCAAAAGAAAATCTGCAAGACACCTTTGAAGTTTTTTTTCTTTTTTTCTTGATGAAAGTAATCTGACTTGTAGCCAGAAACAGTTTCCTTAATGATCTGAGCTCTTAATGTGGCCTCCCTCCCTATCTACATGGAGGAAACTTCCAACTTTCTGTGACTGTAAAGTGGCCAGAAAGCAAAACCAGAAAGTAGCATGCATTTATTTATTTATTTATATATATCCCTCGTGTTGTCTTGGGGTCAAAATGACCCATCAACACACATACATATACACTCGTACACGGGTCATTTTGACCCCAAGACAACACGAGGGATATATATATATATATATATATAATCAAAGATGTGGATTCATATAATTACCTTCAAGCGTCTCCCCTGTGCAAAATGAGTTGGTAATCTCGGTAAAGGACGAGGGAGGGGTGGTAACTTGTCTCCACCTCCCTTTGATGAAACAAAAGAAGTCAAAATGATCTACTTCTTCCAGTGGTCTCTCGTATGACAGAACCAAAAAAAAAACTTTCTTTCAGGCCAGCATGTTTCAATAACAATCACACTCCAATGAAAGGAGTAATCTGATAATGAATCTGCTCAAAGCCTCTTGCGCGCGCGTCCCGTCGAGTTTTCCCACTTGAGAAGCGACCCCGTCTCATCGAGTCCGACACACTGGCGCAACTCAAACTAACGACATGTCTTCAGAAAGTCGCACAACGACGAGCTGAGACGCACACGTACGTCGCCCGCTTTGTTGTACAGTAGGAACACCGAGGGGCGAAGACTCAACAAGTTGGCGAAGGGAAATAAAGAGAGGGATGGATCAAACTGGATCCACCGGTTCCTAAGGAATTAGCCATAGAGGCAGGGAGCAGCCAAGCTATTTTCAACAACCAAGAAACTGGAAATCCGTGGGCAGGCAGTGTTGAGATGTGACTCAAGGTCGGACCGGCTGAGCTTAAACTGAGATGTAGTGGCCAACCAACTGCTGCATGGGATCACCTCCAAGAGGCATTTCAAACAAATATGTTGACAGAAAACTCATGAATTAAAATGATTTCTCCACCTTTTCTCGATGCACGTTTGACACCACTTCTTAGTATGTAGACAGCATGACTTCACCTATAGACTCTGCATGAACATGTATGTCAGCAGCTAAAAGGGGACGGACGGGCAGGTTATAATTGCCGCGAGGACAGCGGTGCGTTTACCTGGCATGAAAACATTTCATCAGCTGAAGAAACAAACAAACAAACAAACAAACATGAAGCCAGTTTAGTTGCTATGTTTTAAGGGATTGGCTGTGTCGGCTGCGTGGCTTGGAGCTGACTGACAGCTGCAATGCAACAGGTTACCCGATCACCGCAGTCTACAGCAGAGCCCGTCTGGCTTTCCATTCATCCGACAGACGCTCCTTGTCTGCTTTTGCCGCAGACATGCGCCTCCAGCAGCTCTGAAGCGCCTCTCGCCTATTAGTCGAATGGTATTGAATAGCTAAGGCTATAAAGCGGTAACAGAATGGACAGTTAATTAACAGCCTCCAGGAAAAAACGATTCATGCGCTCGTGTTTCTCTCGCTCAGTTTTTTTATTTACCTTAAACACGTAGGAGTTTATATAATCCCGTGAATTTGCACATTGATCCCGACTGAGCTGTCTCGGTTTGCAATAGACTTCATTGGAGCCACGACACGCGCCATGCAGCGCGGACTGAAAGGCGGTTTGGTTCCGCAGCAGCAGCAGCAGCAGCGGCGCTCAGCAAAAGCAACAGTTGGTAAATCCACTGACTTCCTCCTCCATCTCCTCCGGAGCAGAGCAGAGCGGCAGACAACCCGCCCCGAGTTGCTATTCTGGGAAGTCTGGCACAGAGAAACCGATCACAGAGCGTGGACCCGGTCTGCCTCTCTGCTCGACAATCGATTAGGTTACAAGGGGCCTCTTGTTTCTGAGGCTGCAGCCAGCTCGTGTTCCTGTGGCGACGGAATCTTAACTGCCACACTCGTAAAGTATGTCTGTAAGGATTACAGTGTTCTCAAGGACATTTGCTTTTATTTATTTTTACACATCCTGCAGCCATTATTCACAAATAAATCCATATTTAAATACACTTGCCACTTTCCCATTACACGTTCATATACACCTATATTTTTGTTTTTATAGTACTGTTATCTGTTTGTCTGTGCAATTTATTTGCTATTGTACATTTAAGATGTTTCTACTTCTTGCACTGTACTGATTGTTGTTGTTTTTAATGTATGCACAACCCACCAAGACAAAATCCTCGTATGTGTAACCTAGCAAATACATGGTTCTAATCTGATTTCTGGGAAAATACTTCATTTTTAATTAATCTATTGTCATAGAATTGCACATGCTAACTTCTAACATCTTTCCAAGTGGCGACAATGCACACATAGCCGATATCAAAGTCAATAATTGAGGAGACATTTTTGTTTACGTTTAACACAAATGCACAATTTAAGTATTATTGAGAAGGATCCTTTAATTTCTTTAAACAAATTGTAACAATCTATGTAATTGAGGCAAAAGCTAATATTGGCAGATAATGCCCTGCTGATGTATGTAATGTTGGATGATGACAATAATGATGACGATGTTCATCAGCAGAATGGTAATAAATGCAGGTAAATAATTTCAGTAGTGAATGAGGTGGAAACAAAAGGCTGCAGCAAAGCCTAATTGTATTTAGGCTTTGTATCAACAGTATCCTACCAAAAGTAACTGGAACAGCAATTTTCTTCAATTAGATTCAGTCTGCGCTTTCTAGTGGGCCTCATTTTTGAGGCAGGCCTGACATAAGAAAGAAAGAAATACAACTATGATAACATCGGACAAGCTCCTCAAAGGAGTCAAGCAAATCATCCAATATAGTCGATATGTGTTTTTGACCGCATGCTGGTTACTTAAATAAATCCAGCAGTGAACTTCTGTGTGGAGTCATGTGTGGTCTGCATATGCTCACTGATGCCAAGCAAAACACACAAAAAAGTAAATTATGTCACAACCAGGCCCACAAAAAAATGCCAGTATATATTAATTAGTATAGTTAATAGAAGTAAATCCAGGTCGTCTGTAACATCAGAGGTTTAGGAGATACATGCCGACCACTGTGGCTAATACTGTATGTTCAATGAGCACTGGGTCCTGACAACCCACTGCAATCAGAAACATCCAACAAGACAGGATAGGTGACAGACACACACACACACACACACACACACACACACACACACACACACACACACACACTACAGTATATACACTCACATAAATAAATGAATAAATACAAAATGGCACAACAGTCCTGACTCCAGTGGGGAGTTCCTTGGTGAATTGAACTATTGATGAAATATGAACACAATGTAATGTATTTGCAACACAACGTAAATGCTGCAGACTCAGAATCAGAGGCAATTCCTGTCCGGTTGTTATCGGGTCAGTTTGAGTTTGAAGGGCTCATTCTAAGGTAACAAAAACACAAATCTTAATTTCAGGTGATTTTACACCTTTTTTTTCTTTCACCTGAACAGCAAGAATCCTCACATTATTGTTTCAATCAATCTTTATGTGTCCTTATTTTTCCATTGTTATATGTTGCCAACCAAAGTAGTGCTGCACATCTCTAACATTGATACAGATTAAGTTGTCCTGCAGCTCCCTCCTATGGTAACAAAAGGGACAGCATCAGTTGACTATGAGTAAAGCAAGTATGCTGGTTTATTTTAAAGTAAAGTGCCGCCGATGTCTTCTATTATTTTGCTTGATTTCTACGTGATTTAGATTTGAATGTGATCTTAAAATGGTATCATCATATGTCATACTCTTTACAGTATATGCCATGTTCTGATCTAGTCTAACACATTTATGATTATGGTGGATAGTCTGCTATACTGTAAGAAACTCCTGACATCCTTGAGATTTGTTGGATTTCCTTCATGTCACCTCAACTAAATGACATTGATCATCTGCCATCATGGCTGACTGCTATCCTGGTGTCTTTGTCCTGATTGCTTCAAACCTCTTTGGTAAAAGTACAGCATGGAGTGGACTAACATGGTTACACAGCTATGAACACATTAAGTAAACCCAATATGTTATGATATTAATCTGAGGAGTGATACACATCTTGAACATTCAAGAAACACTTCCTTTAAAGCAAGGACAATATGAGACTTGTGAAGCATTGTATCACTGTTAAAACATTTGAAAGAGTACATTTTTCTTTACTAAAGTGCTAAAAGCGCTCTAATTATGATCGCACACACACACACACACACACACACACACACACACACACACACACACACACACACACACACACACACACACACACACATAGCATGTGTGTGTGTGTGTGAGTTCAAAATTAGTTCATAATAATAAGTTAACATCCATGCAAAACATCTATTGTGATCAATCCTTTTTTATTTATAGGAACTTCTACTAGCCTGACTTGAAAATCTAAATTCCCATCTGCAATCTCAAAGTAAAAATAAGTGAAGTTTCCAGGAGGTTAAATTGGCTTCTCTAATATCAGTTCCGCTAGTTATCAGCGTGTTGCATTTCTATGAAAAGTCATCTGGACATTTATTTATAGCATTGCAGAAACAATGTGTTTTGCTCTTTAAGTTCCAGTAAAGGGATTGGATGACATTCACAAGTGACAGAATACACAGTCCTTCAGTGTGATCAAGATGAAAACACCCTTACCATTTAAGGCACTTCCTAGTATTTAAGTGATATACAAATTTGACAGCAGAGAAAGCAAAGGCGAAGCTAACAGCATTGCTCTGGTCCATTTAGGTGTGCGTGTACGCCATTCTGCACAATGACAGAGCCCTGAATGCATTGCAATGGACTCCTCTGCCTTTCATCACATCAACACAAGATGATATCAATGTTAAAGATGTTTCCAAATTCAGAGCATATCCATGATTGAGGGATTGGCTCCACACAGCTGTGCTAGCGACTATCAGCTGCAAGGTTGCTGTGCAGCTGTTATTTTCACACACACTGGGATTACAACACAAAAAGAGACTGTCACTGTTAATTCTCTGCTCAGGACACCACAATTCTCTTTTTTCACAAACAAAGTTACAAAGCTCTACATTTAGAATGTAGTCTACATAGTCTAATTTGCCTTGGTCTACAATTAGGGTACTTAGACAGACCCAGACTGGAAATCATGCACTGTATCTTTTATTCAATTTTTATTTTGCTTTTTGACTGTTTTAATGTTTTTTTTAACTGTTTTAAATCCTGTTTTCTCTGCATTATGTGTTGATGCTTTTAATGGTTTTATGTGAAGCACTTTGAATCGCCTTGTTGTTGAAATGTGCTATACAAATAAACTTGCCTTGCCTTGCGTGGTCTAGAGTAGATAAAGATATTACCGTATCTACAGCGATGTTCCTTTCCCACAATCAATTTTCAGTTTCACACACACAAAGACACACTAATAGCTGCCTCAGGACCCTTTCATCTCAGATTGAGCCCACTGCCTTTACACCCACGGGATTGGTTACTGTCACATCTTCATACTTACAACTGCAAAGGCTGCTGCTAAGTGTAATTATTTTTATTCTAATTGGCATAATCCTGCAATTGTTTTTTTTTTGTATTATGACATGACATTTAGAAAAATGTCACGTATATGATGAAACTCAGCAATGCTGCAGTAAAAGTAACATAAAATGCAACTCCCATGAAGAATAAAACAGAAAGAAGTCAAATGAACCTGCAGAAGATAAACGTAACAATATGTGATATCCTGGTTGAGGCTGACAGAGGGCACTAGTGGTCCATCAAATATTCCACACAAAAGGCAATTTATCTGTGCAGGACTGCTGTAATAACAGCTTGTGTGTACTAAAGAACTTGCAAACCAGTATAAAGCATTGAAGCAGAAGAGCAAGCACATTCAGCCTTCTTGGTTGATTGTAGAATATTAAATGCTGAAAGCAGTTTTTTTTTAAAGGTTTAGACCTGCAGTACTAGTGGAGTAGGATTTGAACACCAACAGCTAATGTTCACATTATGCGTCCTCTCAAGCCCCCGATGGAAAGGATAATGTGCCAAAATCTGAAGCTTGTTTAAGGAACGCAATAGTGAACTTACATCCCAAACAGATTACCGTTTATAGATGGGAAAGCACCCAGCATAAGTGTGTGTATTTGCTACAAATCAAATCATTAAAAAGGAATCAACATTGATCTAACCTTAAAAGGACGCGGGGGCGGAGTGTAGGTGGTTATTTAAGCTGCCTACACACAATATGTGTGTCTCACATCTTGTGATCTAGTTGCTGATCAAGGCTGACCAACCCTCTGTTTACTCAATGACTGCTGAGAATTTCTAAAGAAGCAAAGCCAATCCAGATCTGTTTTTGTTGTGATTGCTCTAATCACCCAGGCCTCCTGAATTGGCCGCTGTGTACATAGTTCTGCAAGCATATCGGTGCAGCATTTCAAAGGAGAAGAGAGTTTTTGGCACATTAAAAATGGTAATTCGATTGATGCTGAATTGGCACAATATGTTGACAGGTAAGCAACCCATGTTGAAGCTATAACGTAATGCACAATGCACACATTAGGGTGGCTATTTGGCAGTCAGCTCCTTGTCTACCTGTTAGTCAATTCATACATTAATGAAACGCTGAACGTCAGCCACGCATAGCCTTAACTAATACCTCCTTTACAAGGCACCTCCCACTACTCACCTGAGGCAGTCTGTACGTCAGGCTGCTGAACACCCTGTGTAGATGTTCTAAACATTGGAGACTGTACTCCTGTCAGCATTGGTTATGCATTTGATCCAACAGCTTAAAACAACCAATGTGTATGTTTAGTATCATTATGCTAATGCAAATCACTTTACCAGACACCAAATATGATCTATTTTTCCATTAAGGTATGAGGATTATTCTGAACCTTTTAAGCCCTGTATGGACCTATTTAGGTCCTTTTTTTTAATTTTAGTTAAACGGTGAAAAACATTACAATAATCATGAACAAATATATTGATGCTACACATCAAATTAAACAAGAAAACCTGGGCTACAATAATTAGTCAGCCATTTCAACACAACTCAAACACCAACTAAAATAATTATTAAAATAAAATAGTTATAAATTTGTCACGAGTCAGCCCACTCTGCATGTTTCCGGAACTAGCAACCCGTAGCTTGGTGCTATCAGAAAAATACAAGACAATTCCACACAGATTCCAAATCTATTCACCAAATCCCTCTGCTGCAAAGCATCACCGAGATACGAACCAAAGAACACAGCAACATAAATTGCTTAATCAGCACATTTTGAAACTTTATTTTTTGTTGTTGAAAAAATGCATTTCCCATAGTAAATCCACACTGATGCAAGTTTATTGAACATCATAAGTCATATACAAGTGAAATATAAGGTTTGCTACATGAAAAAATTCAAATGTCACAGATGCGCGAAAATATGCGCAAATGTGCCAAAATGCAAATTTTGGAAACCTCGCCTGAGTTCTCTCTGTACTTTATCCAATCTGACTTTGTTCTGCTTCACTTTTTCAAGTGAAAACATTGCAGAGAGACTGTTCACATATTGTGCTATGATTTGGGAGAGCCTCAGGGCTTAGTGAAGCATCATTTCAAGGAGATAATCATCCTGAAAGTGCTTTTTTTTTATAGGCGGACGTGAAACTTCTATTTTTTCTGTGTTTCAATCTTTATTTACTCTTAGCCAGCAACATATATACTAATATTTACACATCTGACCAAAAGCTCACATGGGTTTCCTTTATTATAACACCAACATTATTCAAATAGCCCTTGTGGTTACACCCTTTTTAGTTTGGGTATGCTATTTCGAGCAGAAAACCTAAAAACTGCCATGGGGCTTAACAATGTTGTGAAATGAAGCCTCGGCTTATCAAAGCTATCCGTTATCTTACCAGTGGTAAACCTTGAAGTAAAATGTAACAGTCTGACTGTGTGAGGCTGAACATAAGCAGATGCTAACATGCTTAACATTACAGTATTAGCATGCTAATGTTTCGCTAATTACCAGTAAACACAATGCAGAGCTGAGTGTAGAAAAGGTTAAGTTTGTTACAATTCAGGAACATGAACATGTGTATCAAATGTCAACGGTGGTCGAGACATTTGCAACCTCTACTACCACTGCCTCATGATGACGCTGGAGGAAAGGTCAAGAGATCACCAAAGTCTTTGGAATTCATTCTCTGGGCATCTTGAATACCTCTATTAAATTATCAAGCAACCCACCCTATAGTTCTTGAGAAGTTATACCAAAGTGGCTCACTGACATTGTCAATCCTGGAGCCATGCATCTAGCATGGATACAAAGAAAAAAACATGTATTTTGTGTCATATTTATATTATTCTAGTAATGAAGGCAGCTTTTTGTAATATCTCGATAGGATTTCAATCTCTGATCATAAAATACTGGGTGTTAGCTTCTAACTGTCCTCATCGCCCATGCTTCATCCTCAGGTGAGGGAGCAACATAACTTCATGTTATAAATTATGTTGCAGAGGACAGCAAGGCGTTTACATATTTTAACTTTGGACGTTCTTATGATCCAGCCTCATCTCATTTTACTGTCCTGCCCTCGCCCTCTAAAATGATATCCAGTTTGCTGTCTACCATCTGCAATCCCTGTGATACTGACACACCTTTACTATCTTATAAGCTGTCCTTTAATGTCGCCTCTGAGTGCTCCCTCCATTTTCCAAATACAGCACATGTACACTTTAGTTCAAGCTGAAAGCAGGATCCTAGCAACAGGGTGTTTTTATCCCCACCATCGACTCTTTTGATATCTATCTCTGTGCAGAGTGTCACAGTACAGATTTCCAAACACGATCTGTGCTGTTACTGTGTATTTACATTTTTGAAACGATTGCAAACTATGCAGCATATTGACAACAGCCGAAACAACAGCTAGTGCAATTCTCATGTTGGCAGTGACAATGCGTATATACTCCATAATGATAAATCTTTGGACATAAGGATCAGGGCATGCAGGGCAAGGAGACATTGCTGTTGGCCCCAGCCAGTCACTGGGTCCTCTGCAAGGACTTAGCTTAAGTAACACCTTCATGGGTGACTGACTAACTGTTCCCAGTCACCGACAGCCACTCAGCCCCATATAACACAAACACCTCCCAAAGCCCCGGCAGGTTTTTACTGAATCTATTAACTGAAAACAAGAGGTCGATATACAGTAGAGTGCTCAACAGACCGCTGCAGTTCAAAAACAACTCAGCTACATTTGTTATTTTAGCTACACACGTCTCGATGTATACAGATGCTGATTGTGATGTATGGTTGTATTGCATCTGATTCAACTGGAATTCAATACCTGGGTCCGGTTTTTCAATCTCTCTATGAATGCATTCAATTATTTCCCCTGCATCGTCGAAGCAACCCCAATTGTCAATTTGATCGATATGAACAAAGCATATAACAGTACATAATAGCTTATTCCCATATCTAAACACATGATCACTGATCATAGACAAGCAGGATAGTTATTTATGATACTGTCCGTTTGTGTATGTGATATAACACATAAACCATCATGTGTTCACATTCAGTTGATAGGCCCTCATTGAGATTGTGTGAAAGGGGCTGAGGATGTCACAAAACTTAACAAGTGACTTGCTACACTGTCTTGCTCTGCATACATCTCTAACCTTTATTATATGTATGCAACTGTATGCAACAATATGTTGAATTCAAAATGTAATGTAAAAGGTTATGGGAAGTAAGCCATTGTCGGAGTAGAGCAAAAAGTGACTTTAATTGGACGAAAAAGTGTGCAAAATATGGCCTTTAAATAACAGTGATGACTAAGAGGGGGAAGAAAGGTGATGATATGCCCATGTCTGTGTTTAGAGATATCACAAGGCTCTGACAGTTCTTCACAAAATCATTTGTACAATTTGTACTGCACCTGTCCATATGCTCCAATACAAATCGGGTCCTTTTTTGAATTTTATTTTGTGCTTTTTCATTTTTTCATTTTCATTGAGTGCAATTCATTCTAAAGTTGGATGCAGACAAAGTAAGGTCAATAGACTGTTTAATTTATTCTCACCGTGTCTGTACACCCTGAGCTGTGAAATTGCAGAACAGCAATCAAAGCAACACAGAGACTTCAGAGAGCACATCTGCCTGCAGAATGTACCCCACACCCCTCTCGCCCCCGCCATTTCTACAGTTTTTTTGTTGTGCATGTGTGTGCACCAAAATGTGTGAACTTGTGTTCGGTGTGTGGGCGTGTGTTTCTTACAAGAGGTCCTACCAGCACACACTCATGCACAGATATTCAGTCAGTCATCCTTGACCTTGTGGAAAATGCTTTACAGATTAGACAAAGGGGTTTTGAAGGCAAGACGTATCACCTGACTCTGTACTACATCAGACTCCAATCACACATGGCCTCGTAGTACCACCCTAATAATTCCCTGGATTTGTTATGGCCTTTTGATGCTCAATGTTTACCTGGGATTTATAATCATGACTTCAGTGCCCTACAAGGGCTCAGCATATCCAGCGAGAGGCTTAGATGCTAAACAAACTGAATTACCAAGGCAAACACTTCATCATGGCCAAGGTCAAGCTGTTCTCAAATTTGTTGTTAAATGACCACACCGTGTCAATGCAACTTTTAAAGTCTCTTTGTTTGTTGGCGGGGGCTTGGAGTCCAGCCATGTGTGTCCCATCACCTCTCTGTCAGGCAACTCTAGCAGTATGCAGTACTTTGTCCTGGATTGATCTGCACTCTCAGATGACAGTATGGTCATTTTATTTCTGTTGATCACTGCTTTTCCACCTCAGAGAGCATGGGCTGTAATGGCCTTCTAGCAGCATGGCACTCCACTATAACCTTCCACTGTGTCAGAGTTCTGCAGTAAGACAGAGTGCAGACAACTATGTCACAATAATAGGAGAAGACTTTGGCTTGTGAGCAATTATAGCTTGTAAATATATATACACGGTTTTGTGTTATACCAAAGAAAAGCTTGACAATATTGTATTTGAATTGCACAATGGACCTGTACTCAATTATAGACAGATAAACAACAGACCAAAATGAAACATGTCAATGAAAATACATGTTTACTTTGTTCCCGTGTTTGTCACAATTCTGCTTCAACAATGTTATCAGATTTGGGTCACAGTGAAGGGGAAATGTATTTCAAAAGGTTTGAGGAAAATCTCATTTTTCACGCACAAGTCAGCTGCAGTCGCTCAAGGGCATGGGATGAGCGATGTCATTACAATAGCATTGTGAATCTGATTGGTCACACTTCATATGTGGCAAAACGACCTCAGAGTGCTTTGTAGTGGCGCTAAAGGGTATCTATGCATTCTTTAATGAGGGAATTACCAAGGGGAGAACATGTGATTGAAATGTAAAAGTCGTATGGAATATTCTTGCTACTGTAGATACTGGAGTTGTTTACATACATATACATATATATATATATATATATATATATATATATATATATATATATATATATATATATATATAAAGAGTAATACTATGTATAATCAGTTACATATAGGGAACAAACAAAAGGCTTAATTTCCATGCATATTGCATAGAAATTGTTGCATTTTGAGGGGTTGAATTCTTTTAGAATACAGTAAAGAGGATACATAATACTCAGTTGTGATCTTTACACCATGAAATAAGAAATCTGTTGAAAGTGGTGGATGGCACTCAACATATTTTCTGAAAAGAATTGACAAACCAGCACTTGGTTTACCTCCAAATTAGTGATTAATAGGAGCTCAACTATGTTTATGAGCCATGAATAATGAATAAGACCTTGATAGTTTTCCATCTTATTATTTTATATATAAATATCATATTCTTCATTCATATCTTTGCATGACATATACCTGCACTATGTTTGGCCTCTGCGAGTGTCTGCACTGCGCTATACGCTTTACCTCGCGGTGAGCAAAGAGGAAATGTGGTATCATCTGAGGGCAGCTTAAAAGTCCACAGCCATGCTAACGGGTCTGTGAGGCTATATTTAGACGCCCAGGGTCTTTTAGCTAAATGTTAATGTTAGAGCAACGTTAGTGACAATTTTAACATGCAGATGTTTAGTAGGTAATATGATTTAGCATGTAAGCTTAGTGCGTTAGTAAGCTTGGTAATTTGCTTAACAAACACAAATGTCTGCAGAGTGTGGTAAGTCAGGGGATCACCAAAGTCATACTGCTTGATGAGACATACCAGCCATTAGTAAGTTGAATAAAAAAGTAATTAATCAAATATTATCAAATGTTTCATTTATAACCCTGAAAACGACTAGAGAAATACCTATGTGAGTTTATCTGTTCTGTCCTAATGCCTGACACGATATCCGAGCAATAACTTGAAATGGATTAATCTTCTCTGAGGTGTCACGTGTAATGCACATGGTAATGTCTTGTTCTGTCTGAGTAGGAGTCACAAATCAGAAGGGTTAGGCAAAGGTTAAGAAAGGTGATGACGTGTACATGTCGGTGTTTGGAGATATCACACTTGCACTAACGCATTCAACAACCACACAAACCATACTGGAATGTTTGTCAGGTGGGGGTGTTTACAATCTGTGGACCACCATTTCCCATACAGTACCTTCTGACGTTCTCTTTCCTCCCCCTGCAAACCCACAATTGTTTTGCAGAATGACAAATCTTGCCAAAACAGCACCTGACATAAAGGAAATTGTGTGGTCTGCCATCACGTGAGAGAGAGAGAGAGAGATTGAGAGAGAGAGAGAAAGAGTGAGAGAGAGAGAGAGAGAGAGAGATCAGAGAGAATAACTGTAGTTCTAATGAGAAGAAACAGTGGTAACTTTGTGCAAACAAAATACCACTACATATGATAGTTTAAACTTAATTAAATAGAAAAAACTAAAAATTCACAACTCTAACCAGGCTGTTTAACAATTGACCTCTAATACTTGTATATGACATTTTATATTAAATTATCTTCTCAACAACTGTTTCTTAACTAAAAGCAAATAATTCGGCTAGTTCAAAGACAAATCCTGAAACGGATAAAAAATCAATATAAAAGTCATAACATGTAATGCCACACATTTATTGTCTGTGTACGGCTCAACACCAAAGGATATGAATAATACGATGAAACATTTTGCTGTGTGCCGCTTTACTGCTGTGCTGCACCTAACTGCTGGGCTCTGATGGATTAGCAAAGACATAATGATTTTTAACTGGATAATCTCATTAATGGCTTAAAAAATCCAGGTTGTTAGGTAATCTTTTCATTACATTACACTAATCTTAATCCTGGTGAGATAATTATTGCACTGCAGCATGCCAATCTGATCAACATTTTATCAATAGAATAAAAATAGCTTGACTTACAAGCAGGACCTGTGCAGTATCAGTGCCAGCATATTGTGAACTGTAGGTTTGGCATGGAACCCTAACTATCATTATGATACTGTAGATGTTGAGGGGGCCCGATCACTTCAACTCTTCTCACCAAACATTGTTCCACACCAACAAAACCCACAGACAAAGATGAATGCCAAGATATACATTTCCACTAGCACTGCAGGCATTATCATATTTACAGAATTGTAAAAACAGTGAATCGGATGGGGTCCATGCATTACATTGTGCAACATAACGTTTTCATATTTTGGATGTAGATAAATGCTGGGATCTCCATTGAACATTTGCTGAAATGTATTGTCGTCATAGTATATCGACGTGTGTTGAACATACTGTACATACATATGTGGTCCATCAGTATGCTTGAATATGAGAATAATAATAATAATAACAATAAGTAAAAAGATAAATTATATACAGATATCCAGATGAACACAGCAAATTCAAGAGGGAGAAGAAGATGTCAGAGTGATCAGCAAACGCCAACTTTGACATTCACATTCCTCGAGTACATTGAGAATGAAGAAAGAATTAATTACCTGGGATCCTCTTTGATTCAACTATTGCCACTGTTAAATCTTCAACATCCTAATCCATTTTGAAGCCAAGGGAGCAGCAGCACTGGATACATGGCTTTACACTCTATGAAATATTTAGCCGTTGTCTCTTATGAAACATTGAAAAAACATTTACAGAGCAAGAATGAGCAATTTGACATCAGTGTGTTTGGCAATAGTATGGACTAATTGGATTCACTGACAGAAATGGCCACAAACTACTGACTTTTCACTTTTTTTGTGCCTTGTGTCTAACCCTTGAGCATAAGTAAGAAATATGCTGCCACCGCTGTCACTATTACTGTGAGGTGATAAATGTAGCATGTTGGTCTCACATTAGCACACACCCTCTGTCTCCTTTATCCTGCTCAGAGAGACCACTACAGTGTGTCTGGTGTACCTTTCTCTCCACGGCACTGTCAACTCTGGTAATTGACTCTTGCAGTCTCCGCTGAGCCGTCCACTACATGGCCTCTCAGGCTCCACACACAATTACAGGAGGTAGCCCTCTGACGGGCGAAGGTGGATGACTAGGGGGGAAGCCCAGTTAGGGTGGTGGAGTGTAGTGGTATTAGTCTTGGATTAGTCTTGCAGACAAAAACTTGATTTTGTACTTTTAACTGAAATATGGCTGCATCTAGCAAGCGCTACTACACACCAAACTTCACTTTCATGAGTTCTGCCAAGACTGACAGAAGAAGAGGGGGGAAATACACATTATTCAGAGTCTTTTCAGTGCAATCAGTTATCTTTAGGGAACTTTGTGTCATTTGAACACCTATAAAAACTAATTAAGTGTTCTCCTCGTATTTTGTTCAAAACTATTTGCCAGCCTCCAAAAAACTTGCCTTAAGTTTTTCTTGATGAGCTAAGAAAACTACTGTCTATATAATGTATAAGGATTTTGACTGTTTAAAAAAAATCAGTGGATTTCAACCTACATGCAGATAAGCCAAATGCTAAGGATCTAAATGGAATACTTGATACTTTTAGCCGATCAAAGCATGTACAGGGACCAATCCACTCTGTTGGTCATATCCTGACCTCTTCATCATAAAGGGTCTCAGTGTCTCTTCAACCGTGAAGGACTTGGCCTTGTCTGATAAGACTGTGTGTTCTTTGATGTGTCTATACTTCCACATCCTCAGAACAGATCCATAACAGTAAAAAGGACTTGAATATTAAAAACCTTGGTGTCTCAATTGATTGTGAGCTAAATAAATAAAAAAACATTTGAAAGCTAACTAAATCAACGTATTACCAATTTAAAAAAAAACATAACCAAACTTAGTCTTTATGTCAACAAATATATAAAAAAAAAAATATTATGCATCAGCAGGGTTGATCTTCATAAAAATGCGATCAAACAGCTCCAATTTTAATAACATGGCGCCGCTAGAGATCTTATCTAAAAGAACCAAGCACATTTCTCTGATACTTAAATCCTTACATGGCTTCCGGTGAGTCAAAGAATTGACTTGGAACGCACTGCTGCTTGTATATAAATTAATAATGAAGGAAGACCTGGAAGACCTGGAAGATCACAGACATCTATTAATAATACTTACTGCTGGAACTAAACATGGTAAAGCAGCTACCTGCTATTCTGCTCAGCTCTGGAACCAACTTCCTGATTATACTAAAGGTGCACCAACCATAGCCACCTTCAAATAGACTAAAAAAGAACAGTTCCAAATGTCTTTTGCAAACTGATAGAATGCACTCTGCTTTCTATCTCTGTTTTGGCTGATCCAATTTTGATGTTTTATTGTATTCTTTGATGATGTTTGTTTTTTCAATTTGTTTGCTGCAGTTTTGTTCAGGCATAAGCCTACGCCACACAGAGAGAGGTCTTTCTTCATGGCCACCAGGCACTACTCAAACAGCCGATGATAGGGCACCATTGGTCAGTGGCAGCCTGTCAAAGATTATAACCATCACTGGCTTAGCTGAGTTGGCCAGTAGTCTTTATAATTTGTATGAGAGTGTCTCACTAATGGCAACTCCTTCTCCTCAGCCTAAAATTTATACTTAAAATTAAGTGATTATTATAACTTCCAATGTTGTTTATGTACATTTTGATAATATTGTATGTGCCAAAGCAATCGCTGAGATCTAGGAGCAGGGGAACATCATTACAAAAATGTTTAATAGGCCAGGAACAAAAGGGGTCAGATGATCAGACAGATCAAGAATAAGTATATTCAGTATCTGGGTAATAATTCTTCTTAAATACACAGAAGAACAGTGCTTATACAAAATTGCTGTTAATATAGTATGTAAACTCTGTTGAATAAATGTAGGTAATAACTTTAACCATTCACCTTAGTTTCTTCTTCAATATTTTGCTTATCTGGGAATTGTTTGTCAGCTTATTGTTGCACATCTTTTTTAGCAATGTTGCTCCCAGATGTCACGACTTTGTATCATTACTAAGTGCTGATGGCTAAAACTACGGCCATCACAGCACTCTATCAAAGTGAATCAAAGAAAGTAAATGCTGAACAGCAATACAGTGTATGGCAACATAGATGTTACCTGGATATAACTCCATATGAGTAGCCCTTGTCAGTTTATATCACAAAATGAAAGGATGTTACAATTCACAATGGGTTGTGTAATTAAATACAATATACAGTATATCCCTCTTGTAGTGGTGTTACAACAGGTGAATTAGTATGCCACATTTCCACTGCATGGTTTGCCTTGACTCGACTTGATTGAAACATTATTTTTTCACTGGCAAAAGTTGTGTACCTGTTGCCTTTTTTTAGTCACACCTCAGTCACAGCAATTTGTTTAAATAGCCAAACTGACATCAATCGTGACTTCAATTGTTTTACTCGATCAGCCCAGTTTTTTTTTTTAAACGACAGAATCACGCCATGGCAAGTGACGAAATACAAACGTTCATTTGTTTGCTTGCCAAGGAAAGGATCCAGCAAGAGTGTGTGTGTGTGTGTGTGTGTGTGTGTGTGTGTGTGTGTGTGTGTGTGTGTGTGTGTGTGTGTGTGTGTGAGAGAGAGAGAGAGAGAGAGAGAGAGAGAGAGAGAGCGAGAGGGAGAGGGAGAGAGAGAGAGATGTTTTTAGTTTTGTAGTTGTCAGGCCTAATGGTCCATCTAAGATGTGCAAAAACCAATTAGCCTGGCTGACCTTAGAGATGGTGTGTCAGCCTGTCAATCTCGAGGAGAGAGGGGTGAGAGGCAACTCTTATCTCAGTCTGACAGCTAAAGGGGGCAGATGAGTAGATGAGGATGATGGAGGGAGCGACGGGGAGAAGTTATTGATGGCAGAGCCAGGCAGAGTGGAAGGGTCAATTAGGAAAACCACTAGTGGCACCGACCCCTGAAGGAAAAAAGATCTAATAAGGACTTTTGTATCAGCATGTAGGGAAGAAAATCCCTATTATCTTCCACGGTACCTATTATCGTTCACTGAACAAAATTTCTTGAAAAATCCTATTATTACCACCACCTCAGCACTGCTTGCACATTTTACATGACCTTCAGATTTCTAGCCTACACACTGGGTTATGAAAGGCTCAAGATGATAAGATACGTAAGTGCTTTTTGTAATTCTGTTTTTTACAGGTTCTTTTCTTTCAGACCTATGTGTCATTTCACAATCCACAAGTACAAATACAATTCCTTCAATGGGTCCTATTGTTCAGATGGTGGTTTTGTACAATTTGAATGTGGACAACTTGTCATAAAACCGTTCCTCTTTTCAACAACCTTGTTTCCACATACTATGTATGTATTGTACAGTATACATGATTGACATGGCAGCGGGGGTTAAAATAAATAATCCTTCATAATTTGCATATGTTAAAAATATAAATAAAGCAGATTTGTATTTGCAGTTTCCTTGCATATCTTTGTTATGGTATGTGATATAGATATATGCCGAGAAACATGACTGCAGCTGTCAGGTGATACCACAAGGCTTATGTATTGGCATGCTTCCCCTTGTTTAATTAAACAAGAAGTCTATATTAAGTCACTCACATTTTAGTTTAGCATGGAAAAGTCAAGCTCTTGTTATTTCCATTGAGACACTCAAAACAACTAATATTCTAATCCACATATTAAGTATCCGCTAAAGAGGCTATTGTCACTAAAAATAAAACAGTGACTTCTGCCAAGCTTGTTTCCCTGTACATTGATCAAGTTTTGGATATTACACAGAATATGTTGACTGCTTTACTCATATGTAAATGAGCTACATAATTATACAAAATCTGGGTGACATTTCATTGAGAAGATTTTGAAAGAAAGCTCTCAAGGTGACGAAGGAGAGTTTAACTGCAGTTAAAGTCATTATTATGGCTGTGAAGAAAACTGATACATTTCAACTAAAGCTTGTTTTTCTACATGAAGTACTTCATGTTTTCTCTAGGATCTTATTCTTACAGGCCAATAAAAGCCTCTGAGAAACTTGTACTAAGATAGTTCTTATACTGTATTTCGTGGGTGACACTAAGGGGCCCATAACAAAAAAAAAAAAATATTGACTCAATCTGCAAGTCATTACATAAGTCTAGCCCAAACCCTTCTTCTCACTGCTCAGTGAAGGACATGTTGCTTCAGTCACTCCTCCTCCCTTGTTCTTCGAGGTGCAGCTTCTCCCTGAGGGCCCCATGAACACTTGTTTACTCCTCAATCATCACTCTTGTCAAATTTAGTAGAAAAGACGGATCATTGTTAGGACTAGGTCAAGGCAGAGTCATCTTCTCTGTAGTAGTTGTTATAACATGATTTATCGCTGTTGTCGTGCTCCTATTGGTCCTGGTTCATCATGGCTAAATCATGAACAGCAAACCAGCAGTTCAGGTCACTGTCATTAATATGCTGTCGCAGCCTGTCTTAGTTACACAAGGACACACTGGAGAAGTGACAACGGAAGTGTATGTGCAATACTTGTGAAATGCAAAGGTCAAGACGATATAGATAAACTGCTGTACTTCACCTTCCCAGAACCCCAAAACCCACCACCATTTTCCTCTTTCTGACATCTCTTGAACGCTTCAATCAGAAATGGAAGCTTAAAATTGTAATATTTCATCAAAAACACTTTTATCTTACATGTTTTAAAATTTCACCCCAAATACTATTTTTTTTCTTTAAAAGATATTCAATTCTAAGATTCAACTTTTTTTTTCTTCTGAAAAAAACGAGGTCATAGAAAGTAGAATCTAATAGGAGCTAAAAATGCCCCGGATCTGCTTAAAGTGCAGAGGGTTAAAAGTGAAAATAGCTCATACATTGTGGTTGTGACTGACACTTGTCTATGAGGCCCAGTGTACGCTATTGGCCTCTGTTTGCCCCTCTAGCTCAAAGCCATTAAAACAGTTTTCACACCAAATTACCCCTAAACACTAGGACACTGAATATATATTGACTATGATTATAAGCATTTTAGCTTTAAGCCAAGCCCCCACACAAATCTGAATTTAAGAAGAAGAAGCATTATTGATTGATTATTGATTTTTGAATATAAAGGCAGTCACAATCGGCAGTCATATCAAAAATATGAGCAGGAAAAGAGCATATTTTAAATGTGACAGTAAAGGCAAAAATGGGCCAGCATCTCAGAGTCAATGACCTCACACCAGGTGGGATAATTATCCAAAGTGTGGGAGGGTGTACAGAGAACGTCAGAACAAAATGGAAAATTATTCTTCATTGAAAGCAATGAGAGGTTCCACATTTTACAGATATGCAAGTTTGCCTTCTGTCAACAACATTGCCTCCACATTCTGGGTGAGATACTTACTGTGTAATTGTATTTATATCCAAAACTTTGTTTTATAATATCTTCTCATTGCGTTGTTTATCCCCATATCTGGTACATTGCCGCGAGGCCTGCGCAGATGGCGAGTGAGCTACGAGTGTGCACAGAAAGCATTGTTGCTAAACGCAATGTTCCTACGTTCCAAAACGCCACAGGGCGTACAAACAAGATGTGCTGTCAAGAAGCAAGAAGACAACAAGTGTTATCGGCAGAACACCACAAACCAACCTCCACAATGCAGAGGAGGAATTGTAATTAAATGTAAACTCATACAGTATATCATATTCATGGAGTACTTTATTGCCTTTATACAAGCCCAAGGCAAGCACAACGTTACAGTCAGAGATGCACAACCAAGCACCATGACAACTTGCACAGCCTTTGTGCTCGACTCGGCTCATTTTCTGGCACGAGCACCTCGCACAGGCTTCACCACAGCAAGTGTAAACCTAGCTTGACTGTTGAATTTTGCTGTCAGTAACTTTTCAGTCAGAATCCATTTATATGTTCATTAAAGAAAAAATAATGCAAAAGTTGGTTTGCTCTTACAGCTGCATGTTTATATGAATAAGATATCAAGAGAAGAGTCATTGTTGAGAATGAAGATGACGAGGATAGAACAAATAAATAATAGAAGTAACTTTTGTCTTGGTCCGACAAGGACAGGAGCTCTGTCATTACATTACACTACAATTAATTTAGCTGACGCTTTTATCCAAAGCGACTTACAATACATGCATTCAACCATGAATACAAACTCAGAACAACAAGAATCAAGAAAGTACAATTTCTTTAACAAAGTTAAACTACAAAGTGCTATTCGTAAGTGCTATTTAAGTGCTACTAAAGTGCTACTACGGCCCTACCTTCCTTATTCAAGGTGTAGTTTTTAGTTTGCGACGGAAGATGTAGAGACTTTCTGCTGTCCTGATGTCATTAAAAAAAAAAGTCCTTTCATTGCTCATTCTCATCAGAGTATTTTTTTCAGTGAAACTTTTTACTTTGTGGACCCTGCAAGAATTGTCTAACAGTGTCAATGTTGTT
Source organism: Taurulus bubalis (assembly GCF_910589615.1). Taxonomy (NCBI): domain Eukaryota; kingdom Metazoa; phylum Chordata; class Actinopteri; order Perciformes; family Cottidae; genus Taurulus; species Taurulus bubalis. Next base: position 10,384,731 of record NC_136603.1, read on the forward strand.
AAAGGTTTAAAGGCTTTAATTTGGGTTTGGGCTTCAAAAACCCAATCCCCCCCCTACTGATATTTACACATCTGAACAAAATCTCATATATGTAGCCTTTTATTATAACACCAACATTATTCAAATAGCCCTAGTGGTTGCAGAGATACACTCTTTTTAGTTTGGGTATGCAATACTCGAGCAGAGGCCGACAAATAGGTTGGTTTTCTATTGGTCAAAAGACACAGATAAAATACAAAATAAAAAGCAATGCTCAATTGATGAATAGAACAAAAGAAAAGCATCAAGTAGAATACATTGCACATTTACAATGTATCTGCACATTGTGGAATTTATAACCATGTCTGGAAAAAAAGAAATATGGGCCTTTAAATGGTGTGTGGCTTCTTGTGAGAAATGACACTCGCTTGTCTTGCATGTCAACTCTACTAAATAGATACTTGCCTATGGCTTTGAAGCTGATCCTTGGAAAACATTTATTACAGATAAAGAATGTTTGATGTATGTGTAGGAACTGCGTAGTGTTAGCGTCATAAATCAACTTTAATGGACGGACCAATCCTTTAAATGCATCTCAGCATTCACCATGAATGTCCGCGCCAAAGTTTGTGCCAATCCATTTGGCATATTAGGATATATTTCAATGGACGCATGACTAATTTGACCTAAAGTCATTACAATTCATCCTCTAAAGACCTCAAATATGTCTACCAAATGTCATGGCAATCCATCCAATAGCGCTCAAGATATTTCAATCATCACCAAAGTCATTCGGGTGTTTTCACACATGGTTCATTTTAGTCCTCCAAACAAAGTCAGAGTGATTAGTGGGCATTTGTTTGTGCATATGCGAACAGTCTAAAATAACTCACCCCCCCATATTCAGACCTCCTTAGGAGGTGTGTGAGTATGATGCATTCAAGCTCTACTCAGTACATTTTTGGATGGGCCAAAGCAATTTTGGCTGGGTGTTTTATTTACAAAAGATACTGTTGTCCTCCTTTGATAGTGTCCAACTGGTTTGTGATTTAAAAAAAAATCATTTTGTGAAACATTTTCAATGCTGGGGCAGCTTATTGTTTACCCACAACAGTTCTTATTTATCACAAGTCGGAACACGTGGACATATTGCTCAAATTGTGCAAAAATTCAAAATAGTTTATATACAATAATCATATTGTATAGTTTTGCTTCGGATTTTTATACAACAATACATTACATTACAAATCGAGGACACGTCGACATGGACTAGCAGAGCCGGGGCCAGTAGTGGATTGGCCATAGGGAGTACCGGGAGTTTTCCCGGTGGGCCGGTCAGTAATGGGCCGGCAGTGGCTGACCTTTTTTTTTTTTTGTATGTAAAGACGCATAAGAGGCCCAGTGGCCCTATGATAGGCCCAGTAGTCCCGCCCACGCATTTTCCAGACCCCCCTCGTCCAATCACCTTTAAGGATGAGCTAATGACACATCATTAGCAATCTGTGAGAGAGAAGAGAAAGCAAAAATGGAGAAAAAACGAAAAGGCGGTGCAGAAAAACTAAGGGAAAAGAAAAAAAAAGCTCTCGCAACTGATGCTGCTAAGAGCAGAAATATAATAAACATGTTTGCTGCTGCGGGGGCCGGCGGCGGTGGTGTAGCCTCCGGCTGCGGGGCTTTGGCTGCGCCGGGCGCGGCGGGTCCCTCTCAGGAGGTGTTGGACAGTGAAAGTGAGGCTCCCGCTGCCATGGTGGCACAGTGTCATGAAGTGGAGCTTCTAATGAGGACCAAGACAAGTCTGGTATGAACGGACTCACTTTACTGGTGAACTGCAGTATTACAACTGTTAAATCATTGAGAACGCGCTCTTGCACCCGACATGTATATATTTTCCACACGTAACGTCAACATTAGTTAGCGTCAACAAGCACGTATCATTGTACTTTCTGCCTTCAAAGCAAAAACACTTCCTGTTTCCATGCTCTTCACAATAAGAGTAAATAATGTAATAAAACAAGTAACAATATACAGGAGGGGGAGGAGGAGATTGCTGGTGGTGATAGCAGGTGAGTGTGCTAGCTAACATGTTGATGTTGTGGATAAACACTCATTCACTAAATGTTCAGAAACGTTGTCTATGAACTTTACTTGATATAATGGATAGCGTGTGGTGTAAATCTAGTTCTAAAATGTTGGAAAATTATATACTATCCTGATAAATTAACCACTATTTTATGGTGCTGTGGTTTGAGCATGCAGATCTGCTTTTTCACAATTTTTATAATTACAAATCAGGTCACCAGAGTTAAAGTGTTTTAAGTATCAATATACTTTCTCTAAGCTCCAACTTGTTCAAATGTGCTTTACCTATTTTTTTCTGTCAGTGTTTATGGTTTATTGTCCATGCTTTTCTTTTTTTTGAACACTTATTTATGGAAATTTTAAGATTAAATTACATCAAATAAGAGACAAGGAGACAATGACCCATTTCAGTATAGTAGTGTTATTAAGGGCTTGTGTGATTATATGCACAGTATCTGCGCGTGGATTGTGGTGGGTTAGTCTTGACCAAAAAGTCCAGGGCCGAATTTTTGTCCCAGTCCAGGCCTGGCCGGGGCTCGAACCACCGATTGAAAGCTGGGCATGCTAACCACTGAGCCACAATGGTTAGCCCCACATCCATTAATTTAGAGCACTGGCAATATGATTCTGCCAGGAAATCATCATCTCGTTTGGATGATCTATCTTCATTTTTAAGTTGATTGCCGGGAGAGAGAAAGAATGACTGCTGGTGGGTGCAGTAGACTTACTATTACCAGAGCACTCACTGTAATGTCAATTCATAAGCTTTTAACGCCAATCAAATCAGCCAGACATTTTCAGCGGACATTTTCTAATGTTTTATGTCTTTATTGTGTATCTAAATTCAAATTCTGGTAATAATATAAGTTCTCATAAACAAACAAAAGTTAAGAAAATATATGTTTTTAAAATGGGCCAATGTACAAGTGGGCAGGTCCAGGTCCGTTAGGCCCACTCACTATTTGTTCAAATCTTGTAAAATGTAGTTTTTGGCAAGACACTTGAATGATCACAGTAATTTTTTTACAATGAACAGGAGAAATGTGTTGAAGCCCAATATGGCAACCCTAACAATTCATTGTTGATTAATTATTGACAAGTAATTGAAAAAGGAAAACATCATGTTAACTTTAAGAGGAGCTGTAGTGCATCAGATGCAGAGCTCATTCCACTTTCTAATGAACTAACAATGTGAACCTAAAAATCTCTGAATTCTTCTCCTGTCCACTTTAAGAGGACTGAGTTTGTTCAAAAGGCACTACATGTGACATCACACATTACATGTGGTACTAAGGCAATCCATCCAATAGTAACTAAGACTTTGCAAGTTTGGACCAACCAACCCAGAGCTCAGCCCTCTCAAGTAAGTTATGCTTATTTTTTGCAAGAAAAAAGATCCATGACTGAAGCTAATGCCTGATAGTAGGTTGGTGATGTTTGGTGCTTTGTTAAACATCTGGTTTCCCCTGGTTGAACTGATAATTGGTAATGCAAATGAAAAATCCTAAAACGTCCATCCCTCTTTACCATTCTGCATTTGTGGAACACTGGAGAGTGAGCAGATGTATTCTAGCAGATAGCCTTTTAGTGAAGGAGGTCCTCTGACACCAGAACAAACTTTAGCATATCTTGCATGCACTTCTGTATAGCTCCCATAGGCACCTACAGGTTGAAGAGTTCAGAGCTGCAGGAGTTGTTTACTCCTAAGAGACCCAATAATGCAAGGCAAAAAAACAACAGCAGCAAGTATTTTTCCAACCGCCTGTGGTAATGCAGCGTGACTTTATTTATAACATGAATAAATAAAGGAAACACATATGAATCCTCAAAGCACGAGTTGTCAAATGCTATCACTGAAGCAAATATAAAATCAAAAGCTTGAACTGAGTAAGTCAGTTCAAACTTTTTACCAGCGTATGCAACTGAATTCCTTCCCCCAGGCTCTTTATTGCTTTTGCATGAGATATGGGCCGCCTCAACACTAACTGGAGACCAATTCACTGCATTTTAAAGACAATGATTCACGGCTCGGAAAACAAACAAACAGCTGGTAAGAAAGAACACACTGTAAATGGGGTAACATCTGATTTGTCATCTTTAGTCCATGAAGTATGCATTGTAGGTCCTTTAATTTGGCAAATAATGTGCCACACTTTGCTGCAGTGTCTCTTTTACTGTAGGGATCAGGTTATTACGGCAGCTTATAGGAGAGGGTCAAAGGAGACGTCTGGAGGTGGATGAATTGCCATTTTCCACCAGCCGAATTAGCTTAACTCAAAATGATGAACCAGCACTATCCAGGATCTCATAAAGATGTAGAGGCCTTCTCAGTTTGCTTTTGGTGATTCTATAGAGTGCGATAAAACAAGCTGGATAATTATTATCAGTGTCTTTACTTTTGACACAGTGAATACTTTTGACAAAGCATACTTTATTACTTTAGAAAAATCTCTGCATCCAGCCATGGGCAATATGTGCTTGTGTCTATTTTGCTGTCTACTATTCAGGACAAGCATAAAGTCAAACATCCTCAACACAAGGACATTCATTTATGCCTACATTTCACATCAATACATAATAAACCTAAGTCTGAAACAGAAGTAATATTTGGTTTAGTACCTCTACATTTGCTGTTACCTTAATGACTATACATGTTCATACAAACATGTTCAACAGTCCCAGCAACACGCAATAGCACTACCACATTAGGATTTACTGCAAATCTTTTTTAGTCCACATTATATCATGTTGATATCCCGTTCTTTTAACCACCTTGTTTGACTCACAATCCTAGAGGATTAACATGACAGACAAAATAATGACACTGCAGGCACCTGGAGAGCTAAAAGAGAAATGTGGGCCCGCAATTTGCCCCAAGGGCAAAACATTCAATGGCCTTGTCATAGAAGATAAGTTCACCAAAGATGAAAGTGACCATATCCTTCTTGTATTCTCAAAATAAATCTGCTGCACATACAGGATCACAGAAAATATGAACCCAAATTTATACCATACACAAAATGTTATTATGTACTATCTGCATTAACTTAAATTGTTTCCCATTTGAAAACACAGATTGTCATGCAAATCCAAAATAAGAATGATTTGTGTTTTTATCTGTGACTGCGCTTTCCAATTTACAATTAGAAGGAAAACAAAAAACAGACTGTACTCACAGCACCCCAACATACTGACGGTTTGCACTGTTTTTGCATGCCATCTTTGATCCAGTTCAATGAATTAAAGCACGTTCTACCCAAAGACAGTACAGGTGTAACAGATGAGGAGAGTAAAGAGTGGAAACAGGTGGAGAAAGTGGACAAGAAACAAACATGAAATGTCTAATAATGTGTTGGCCCACCAAGAGCCTCCAGAACAGATTAAATGCATTTTAGCACATATTTTACAATTCTCTGAAACTCTATTAAAGGAATGTGTTTTGATGATGGTGGCTGAGAGCACGGAACAACGTGTACTACGGGTGCAAAATTCCCATTAGGTGTAATAGGGTTGAAATGTGATAAAAGCAATTATTACATTTATTACCAATCAAACCGTTTAGTCCCCAATGAAAGCATCTGGATTTGTTCTGGTTTTCAACTTTTCACTTCCTCCAAAGTTTTCTCCGGTCTGTATATGTTCATCCTGCAGTGCTGAGCCCTCCAGTTAAATGCCAAACAACCCAGTAAGTTAACTACAAACCCCTCATTATTTCGAAAATCAGGAAAAAAAGAAGAAGGTTGGTTTGATAATGAAGGATACATTTCTTTACTTCCTTCAATATCGGCACAACCTATAAGTGTGCCCTGCCCTCTTCTGTGGATCAGTAGCATTAGTTACAACAGGCCAGAGTTAACACATAGTTGAAGGGCCCTGGTTCACACACACACACACACACACACACACACACACACACACACACACACACACACACACACACACACACACACACACACTCTCTCTCTCTCTATTAGGCCAATACATTTACCAACTGCGATTTTACAGTCATACTGTATGAGTTTCTTGTGCTATTGTAATGGGAAAATAGAGAGTGGCTTTGCATTCTCTATTACAGACAATAATAGATGCAATGGCTGGCGAGCGAATGAGGGGGAGTTTTTATCCACCTGTGTGTGCCAGCACAATTTTACCATTAGCCAGCAGTGTTGGGTCACTTGAAAACATGCAATCAATTAGTCCTTATTGCTCATCTTAAAAAAGTAATGACTAATTAGCGTTTTAGCAACTGTGCAAAAAAGCAGAAAGCCAATGTTTGGGTGTAGGAGTATGAGTTCTGTTGTCATGTCAAGGCAATTGGGATTAAGCTACCTGCGAAGTAAAACCAGTCGGTTCCTGAATGCAGGTTTAATAGTGGTCTCATTAAGGCGAGAGACGAGTCCGGGATGAAATTCGAGAAAGGTCATTGCACGTGTTTGAATATGTGATGGGTGTATTGTGTGATCACATGCATGTCATTGCTTGTATATTGTTAACCTTTCTCACAGTTGGCCTACAGCTTAAAGGAAATGGCATGCTCTTATACTTTCATACAGTTTGGTATTTTCTTTTGCATTGTCCATGTTTGTATGTGACGTGTTTTTCTTCCTTGTCCTTGTGTGTCCTACAAAATTGTTCTGGCCCGCTGATATTTAGCAGGTTTCATGTGCACAGTAGCGAGGAAGCTTCCCAGAGGAGCTTAAAGCATGCCATCTAATTTGAATAGAATCAGTACAAGCAATGCAACACAATACTTATGATATGGACAAATGAAATAATATGTCTAAGCTACCAAATACATCTAAAATGTTGTGAGACATTTTCATTATAATCTGATTTCTTAAATATTAAGTAATTGGTTGATAAGTGTGACAATGTGACCTAGTCTTGGCTAGCTATGGCTTGGATTGGATTTTACCTCCTTATTCAAAAATATAAGCAGTTTCTGATGGTACCAAGAAAACTGCTCCACTGCTATTTTTTAACTTAATATTCAGTTTTTGTTGGGCCTGTCAGGTTTGGTGGATGGCAGTGTGGAAACCCCTATAATGTTGAAATCCAAACTGTAGGTTTGTTATGTTTAACTGGTGTTATTGCATGACACCAAACAAGGGTACAGTGAAATGGTTGATGTTGCAAAAACAATTTTCTCCCTCTTTATTGCATTGTAGAAATCCATCCAGACCCATTTTATATAACTTTTGATTTAAATAGCAAATGTTGCACATTAGTGAAGCATAATCCTTGCAAAGAGAAGTCATGCTGACATGAATCATCACCAAGTGAGTCAAGTTAAATATAAGTGCAATACTACTAAACAATCTGCCCAACAGACGAATCAGGGCTGCTCTAGCTATGCTAAGGCCAAATGAGAAAAACGTGTCATTCATCCCCGATGCAGAATCTGAAAACATTTATATGTTTGACATGCGGATAAAAATAAGATTATTTTCTATAACTCACCCTCTAAAATGCAATTTTTATTGTCTAAGTTGATTTACCACATTTACGTTTCATACTTAGTGAAAAATAATAATCGCAGGCAGTGATTCAATTCACTTCTACTTTGTTGTCGTGAAAATGTAAACTACATCTATAACAATTGATTAAGTCTATAGGCTTCACAATGAGCCTTTCAGTGTCACAATTGTCAGCAGAGTCCTGCAATTTTTTTTTCCAGTTTGATGATTCGTCAGAGGAATAAGATGTATGCATTATACATCTAGTTAGTTCCAAAAAGTACCTCCCATCCTAATATTTTAGGAAGCTACTGGGGACCTTTGCATGATTCAGCAGCTGCACAGTTGGCATGGAAGTAAAATGTGCAACCTTTCTCTCTGAACTGTCTAATGGTTGAAAACAAACATAATAGCTGAAAGGGGAGTGAGTGCGTACAGTATAAAGTCACAGAGCACAGTACAGAACAAAGGCTGAACGGTAAGAGAGTAATTACATGATAGAAAAAGAAACAAAATACATTAATCATTTTGTGATTAGACCACACAAGCCCTTCACATTTTTCAGTATTGTTTCTCTGTGATCTGATCATGGTCCACTACTTTTTCTATGTGCAACTTCAGAGCATTAATTAGCGAGCAAAACATTGAATAAAACAAACGTCAATCTGATCATGCATGAAGTCGCTCAATCCACAAGGCCGCATAAATAGACAATCTCTAGAATAATTAGCCACTGCAGTTATTCAGCCGGTAATTTAAACACCTAATCCATCATTCTGAATAGCTAGCCAAATAAACATAAAGCCCCATCAATCCTGGTCATGAGCCAAAAAGCCATGTCGGCAGTAAGCATGTGGCCAGCAAGCATAACAACCTGCCAGCCGTGCCCGGGCGGACAGACGGAAAGACCAGACAGCCAACCAACCAACCAACATGCGATCCAACGGTCTATACAGACGATACAGTAGCCAATAAATTATCCTTTACTAGTAACTAGTTTTTGGCACTTACCGCAGGACCATAAGTTTGATCTTTTTGACAATTAAAACTGTTTTTTTCTTCAGTATTTTAAACACTGTGTCATCCTCTTGTTAAGAGTCTCGCTTTTCAGCTACAGTTGCTGAGCACACGGTGCATTTCGTCTTCCTAATAATGAACAAAAAAATACAATGTAGATATGTTTTTTCTGTGTCTCTGATTGATCAGATGTTCCACTTTAATGTTGGCCTACTCTACTGGTTGAGGAATATTGTCATTCATGTGCAACATAGGTTACTACAAAGTCCAGAAAATGTTATCGGAAATAAGAAGAATTACTTATTTTAAAATGTGAAAGCTCAAAAGATTACATGTAATTAGCAACTATCCACCTTTATTATCAGATGACCCTCATCTAACATGGCAGATGTAGCTAAATTCAATTCAAAGCTGCTTTCTTAATTCTGAAGCCTTTTGCCTTCCCTGTCCCCTCCTACCGTATCTCTCACTAATTATTCATGCAGTTAATACATGGACAGCTACATCTATCAAATAAATTGGGCCTTCATTTTGATCTTTTTTATATTTTATTTTAGACGGAAGTAACACATATCAAGTTGTGTAAAACAAGCCAAAGTTAGAAATGGCCAATTGTTTTTTTTGTCCCAAGTGCTTGTTGTTGTACCTTTTGGTAAAGCTCTTCAAACCTTTCTACTTCGAGTCATGCACCATCCTTGAGAACAACACCTTTGATTTTTAAAAGTCTGCAACGTACAACCTGACACATTACTATTCGGTGGCTAGGTCTCTGCCTTAGCCAAACCAAGAAGTGATCAAATCCCTTCTAAACTGAGGACGAAGAAGGGTATAGGAGGCTGACAGCTAGTATGAGGAGGCCTTGTTGAAATCTCCCTGTGAAGAGAGATAAAAGGAGAAAGTAAAGTGTTGGATGCTCTTTGGGTTAATTGCATTTGACATCCATCCATGCCTTGTATGCTTCTCCTCTAAGGTTGTACTCTGTAAGACAGGACAATGTGTGGGATTGGGTGCAAATGAACAGAGAGTGTGTCAGAGATAGGGTATTGTAAGGATACATAGGTTTCACTTTGATCATGATGAATGTTTAGCTGACACTTTCCTTTTTGTCTCCACGGAGCCTGTGGAGAACGAGTGGGGGGTGTTAGTATTTGAAGTCTCATAATATAACAGGGTGGGAAAGAGTCGAGATAGTCACAGCAGGAGTTTGTGATGTCTGTAAGCGGAATAATCGTTTTAGCTGTCAACTTAAACATTAACTGTCAAGTCGTACAACTTAAGACAATGTGTAGATTTCATGTTATGTGTTGAATACCACTAAAGGTTTATACTATTTATTTACTAATACTAATATAGAATGAGAGTGCATTAAGAGATAGAGAACTGAGAGCAAATAAGAGACACAGGAAAAGTGTTAAGGAGATATCGAGCACAGAGAAAGAAATATCCCTTAACATTCACTGCCATTCCCCCACTTTAAATCAATACAAAAACCTTGCCTTTTCCCTCCAACCCCAAAATACCATTTAATGGCTCTTTATAAATTCTCCCCTTGGCCAAGAATAGTAAAGATCCATCTCTCCTGGTGATGCTTTGCCATCTTTCAATATTCTGTCACCCAGCCTTTTATTGTCCTAGTCATTTATGCGAAGCCATTCGCATTAAAATGATATTGGCTGCCATGCCTGGACAGTTGGACACTGCTGTTATCCACAAATCCCTGCTCTCCCCTATTTGGGAGCTGTAATACTTTCAGTTTCCTCAGAATAATTTTCAGACAGAATTAGTCTGACTCCCTCAAGCTAGACACATGCCAGTGCAGACTTTAAATGAGACTGAATGACGCTCTATTCATCCTAGAGCTGTGAGGCAGAAACGTGAATGCTTAATGTTGTTGTTTGAGAGATTGAGAGAGGGATCTACATATGGCTTGAGTCATTCAGTGATCCATTGGAGTCCATCGTTGAGTCAGCTAGAAAAGATTTAAACTCTGTCTCTCATGCACTTTTTGTTGCCCATGTAGTCTCCCTCCCTCCCTCATTTGCTCACACAATCACCCACCCACTTATTTAATGTCTCCCTTGCACTCTGAGTCACTCAATCCCACCCTGACTCAAACAATCAATTGTTCCATATAAGAGAAACACATTCACTGGTTCATAACCTTGCTAATAAGCAGTCATCCATCTACTCATTCACTCCTGCCTTCACATTGCCATTTGCTCTATCACCAGCTTACACAATGGTTTAACACGTAGCTACAGGCTAGTGGTGACTTTACAATATCACGCACACAGATCAAATTATGTTACATTGATTTCCCTGAAACTATTTTCTCCAGATGCATTATTGATTGGTTATGATAAGCCCCGCCTCTTGCTGCTACTCCGTCAAGCTGCCAGAGCTATCGTGGATCCCACACTGTCTCTCACTGCACCCACTGCATAAATATCTAATGTTTTGGAAAAACTAAAAAAGGATTTCAGAGAGAAGCCGACAGAAGGGTCTACAATATGCATCTGAAGGAAATCTCCAGGGTGTCAAACTGATTCACTGATTAAAACCAGGATTAAAATATGACTTAGCTAAAGTCTACAGATTTAGCTCGAAATTCACAAAACCAGCCTGAAAATTAAGGGAATTGATCGACATTCCATGAAGCAAAGCCGGTTAGTTGATGAACCCTGGCCAAAGCTACGTTATGGTTGGCTAGTCTGTGTTTGTGGGCTTGACTTAGCCATGAGCCAGTTTGTTGAAGCAAATTTAGTGGCTATGCATTAAGATATTATTTCAAATATAGTGACAAAACTAAAATGATGATTTTCAAGTTTTAGTTTAATGACACCATTCACATCTTTCAAATTCCACATATATACATATACAAGTACCTGTGTGTCTCCATCGACAAACGACTAAACTGGAAGGCCAACATCAACGCTGTCTACAAGAAGGGGATGGATCGACTCTTTTTCTTGAGGAAGCTTAGATCCTTCAATGTGTGCAGCAGGATGTTGGAGATGTTCTACCAGTCGGTTGAGGCCAGTGCTCTGTACTTCACCATTGTCTGCTGGGGAGCAGCATTGGAGCCGTTGACACCAACAGACTTAATAAACATGTTAAGAAGGCCGGCTCCATCATCAACAGGACTATCTGGAACAGGTGATGGAGAGGAGGACACTGAAGAAATGATTGTCCATATTGGATCACCCGGACTACCGTCTCCACCACCTACTGCAGGGACAGCGGAGCACTTTCTCTAACAGACTCATCCAGCTATGCTGTCACAAGGATCGTTACAGGAAAACATTCCTGCCCGCGGCAATAAGACTTTACAATAAGTCACCTCTGGCCAGATCCTCTGTAAATGAATTAATCAACATCAATAGCCCTTGCATCGCTTTTGTTGTTTGTTACTCACTTTACATGTTTATATACACTTCATATACACTACACTTACTTTGCATTGTTGCACTTTCTCTATTGTTTAAATATAATTTCCTAAATTAACACCATCTGCTGTTTCGTTGCACATATTGAGTTTTGCTGTATATCTTTCATCATTGTTATTTTTGTGTCTGTAAGCTAGTATCACGACAAACACATTTCCCCTTGGGGATGAATAAAGTATCTATCTATCTATCTATCTATCTATCTATCTATCTATCTATCTATAAATAAATAAATAAATAAATAACCAGGCAAACATGGGAAACATGGAAACAGCTCCAAATAGCAAGGAACGGATATTAAATTTGCATTCGTTTTGATGAACTATTTTGAATACCAACAACGTGTTGTTTACGCTGACTGCAATTACTTTTATATTTTACAAATGATACAGGGGGTAGTTTGTGGGATTGACAGTTAAAAGGGAATTTTCTTTTTTTAATCCCTAATACACTGCACTCCTGGCAATGCCTTGAAGCATTTTGCCCCCCTGTGGTGCAGATTTATGAATAAACTAAAACACTGATATAGTAATTTGATGATCAGAAGGCAGACTCAGAGGTAATTTTGGTCTTTGAAAATGGAGTAGACTAAATGTGGCAACAGTAATGCAGTTGGGGAACTTGGGCCAGTGAGGGTTGAATCAATTGATCTTCCTAATGAGGGCATGATTAATATGCTTGGTCATTATTGTCACATTCACAACTTTTGTTTCTACTTAGTGGACCTGAATCAACTGCAAAGTCTTCAGAGGCATTTCTATTGCTGTGAAATATAGCGGTTAATGCACAGTTAAAATGACAGTATACATTTCAGTGGTATTCCTCTTTCTGAACAATATGCCAGAGAGCCCCCAGAAAGATTGTAAATGTGGGTGGGTACAGTCTACTTATGGAGTGTCATTAAGCTGACAATGATCAATGCCTTCATTAGCGGCGCAGAATGGTTTCCATATCTGAGGAATTTTCAGAGCATTAAGACTGCGCTGATCCATCCACCAAGCTGTCGATTAGAGATGTCAGGCCATGAAGCAAAGTCATTTCTCCAGAACTCTCCACAGACATCCAGAAGAAATCCAGTGACTGTGTCGGACTGCTTTTGTGCCAGTGAAGAGTTTCTGGTGGGTCAGTGTGCAAAAAGCTGTCATTTAATTATGCTCAGACTGTTGTCTTAAATAAACAGTATTCATTTGGTACAAAACTGTTTTCAGATTACAGAATATAATAATACACAGACTGATGTGGATGGGTTTTCAACATGCATACACACTTTCCACTTGTATTACAAAAGGATAATGGGAGTCATAGTTATTTAGTTTGGGCAAGAGGCCATGTAGATGGCTGTTATCGAAACAATATATAGAGAATTAAAAGTCACTGGTTGATTAATATTAGTTGACTCTTGAAGTCATTCTTGCAGCCTGAGGTTCAGACTCAATGTCAGGACCTCAGTTTTTTCCCCATCCTGGTAGTGTTGTGGCTATTCAGACTATGGTGTCACGTAACATTAGAGATTTTAATTACAGAAAGTGTGTTTGTACAATACAGAAAGGAAATGCTGTGGCCATCATCATGAATGTGTATTTATATAAACAACGTTTGATTACAAATAAAGTTAAAGAAAATAAAGATTCCAGTGTGGACGTAGTGGTCCAATTTGGGACTCAGTCTCACAATCTTGCCAAACCTGAATTACCATGGTACAACATGCTAATGTTTATTGTGTGATGCTGTGATATTGCATGATCTCGCAAATCTAGCTGAGAGTGTAATCATTAGTATAGCTCAGTGGAAATACAAATGTCTTAGATCTAACAACAAATAATTTCTACCTGTGTTTTTTGTGGTGCTAAATAAAAAACAATGGATCATTTAGCATGATACCCTCAAGTACAGATTGTAAATGCAAACAAAAGCAAAAGCTCCCACTTCCATTTCCTCTTTCAACTAATGTTAAGCTTCTTGGAAAGTCCTGCACCTAATACTGTTTTATACCACCTGCATCCAATGACTTTATGAAGCTGGCCACAAGGCCAGAACATGCATGTGTTAATAAACTGGCAAAATTAGCTATTTGTATTAGGTCTCACGTCTGTTGTTTGCGCAAGCTGCACCCTGGGTGTTGGACAGGAAAATATTTATTTTCCAGTTGCCCAGGCAGATGCTAATCATGACCTGAACAGATGCTAACTTCTCACTCATGCACCTAGCTCAATAAGCATAATTTAACATCTGTAATCACAAAGTAGCTTTTACACTATTGTTATAAAATTAATCATATCCAGTTCACAGTTACTGATTTGATCCATCAAAGATAATGGATTTGATAACATTTAAAGCTGTTAATCTAATTTACTATCTTCAATTTAAAGTGAAGTTCCCATTACGGCAGGACTATGAATCACCTATGAAACAGCTTGTCACATCACTCTGACAAATAGGACTCATAAGGGTGTGCATTTGTAATCATTTGGTGTGTGGCTGCCAGGTAAAAATAAATGTCAGTAGAATTAGAACAGTGAAATTTGTCTAAAAAAGAAGATCATGCTTTATCAGCCATTCGTTTGATTAATCCAACTGTTAAATCCCAGTGGTAGAATAGAAATCAAGGCAGAGGCTGGAAGACCTACAGCACATCAAGGTTTCAAGGGTAATCATATTTTCTTTAGTTTTACAGTACTAAGGAATGTTTTATCACACTATAACTTTTTACTGGTCTCTTTAGAGAGTCATCATATCTCACAACTATGTTGTGCCTATACTGCCTGCCACAGAAGAGGCATTTGTGTTTCTCCAATAAGCCAAAGAGCTTGGATGGCATTAGTGATCTCTTTTTATTTTTTATTTTAAATTCACAGTAAAGGGCTGATGAATATTTTACGTCGATCAAATCATCCCTGTTTTAAAATCACTGCTGTTTGACATTCAATGAAATGCACGTTCTCTGAACTATACAAGCGAAGCTGGGATATACGCCAAGGAGTTTTGGAAGCTCCAAGAAACTTTATGCTGTTTCTTCCTGTAATTTGCTCCCCATCTGCACAGTATATTAACACAAGTTGTCAGTGCAGCACAGGGAGTTATATCAACATTGATGCAATGTCCAAATGTTTGACCGGAGAGATGTATGACCTAATGAGCCAGAAAACAAGTAGGCAAGCACAACAGAAAGCAATGTCCAAATGTTTGACCGGAGAGATGTATGACCTAACGAGCCAGAAAACAAGTAGGCAAGCAACAGAAAGCACATACTGCCGGTCTGCATGCATGTATGCCGTGAATAAATACTGTAAGATGCACAACCAGCGTACTCATACCAGCTACATCCATTCATACATTGCTAAACATCCAGTAATAACCCATGGGGTCTCAACAATGCCAGAATTCATGACTTTCCATTATGACATTGAGATGTTTTCAGGCAAAGAAGTTCATCTCATCCGCCTTTAATTAATTAAGAGGGATGGGCTTAGGTCTGGTTGAATCATCCCTATATGAATAAGAGATCATCAGGTCACTGAGAGCCAGAATCCTCTAGAATTCCAATTCAACAAGGCTAGTGTCTGGGTGAGCACAACCATTTTCTGCATTATATGTAATTTATAACCATATAGATAAAATGTCAAATTTATGAATTCAGTCTTTCTACCGATACACTCTGGATGAACACACCGACTACATGTAATTACAGATAGCCCTATTAAAAAAGATAACAAATCTGAGCTCAGAACTTTTTTAGTGTTGATCCAATACTTTGTCATATTGTGTGTCATTAAATACAATGTTTTTAATTTCCTGCTTGCATTTATCTACACATACTGGGATTGGCCACTTGCATGTCCAAAGCAGTGTCACTGGTACCTGCCGTCGGTAATTCAATCCATAATCATGAGTGTTGTAATACAGTTCCATAATCAAGTTTTCATTGTTTTCTGAAAAATATATTGTATTGTTCACTTTTCTTATTAGAAAGAGATTGTCAGAATGAAGTTGGTTGGTGTGGGGTATGATGTGACGTAACTGTTGAAGCTGACCAGAGTGTTTAAATTAATTCAGTGTTTTTTGCAGGTGAGAGTAATTCCAAGGAATTCCAACTCAGAGTCACGTTAGTTTAAATGATGTCTGATGCGCAAACATAGCTTGGCCTTGCTAGTCATCATGTCCTTGTTATTGTTGATATTAATCAGCATGAAAATTATCAGGATTTTTCACGATATCAAAATAGTAGCAAACAATCACAGATGGTGCTTCCAGTGAATGGCCTTATTCTGTCTGCTGCGTAGTGAGCATTCTCTTTTAGTGCACAGTACTTCATGCTAACTTCCAGTGTGTGTCAGGCCTTTAAGAACCGACACAAAATGCCCCCCGTTCCTTAAAGGCAGCCGACTGACTGATAAAAGGCTTTTCTAGCTGTGAAGTGTGCCGGCCTTCGCATCAAACCCCAGCCCTCCCAGAGGACTCGCTTCTGTTTTGAAGTGAGGCACAGCTCGTCTGTGGTGTCACAACGCATTTTCACTCAGTCGCCAAGATCAGATCATCATTTTCATCTGAGCCTCTCAAAACAACTTTCTTGAAACAAATCGTGAGACCAACTTTAATTTTTCTCTCTTTCAGATTGTTTATTGCTGTTAAACATAACTGATGTTGGATGTGGTTTGTTTACATTACATCATGTCACTCTGTCTGCGGCCAAGTTCTCTGCCATCATTACATTTGCTGTTGACTTATTCCTCGATTTGCTTGACAGAACGTTACATTTCATTAATTAATTTGAATTTAGAATATTTGTTGACAGCCCTTCTTGGAAGATTCTGTTCATCTAGATTTCAGCCAGATGACTAATATCCTAAATCCTTGTACGATAATGTGTGGTTTATGAACCTCACTGAGCGACATTTCTGTCCCTTCAGAATTTGGACTGAAAACAAAACTTGATGGGGTTTTCTCCATCTCTATCCAATATTTTTGGAATAACATGCACACATATTTGGATTACAAAACCAATGTATGTAATGATAATCACCTGGTCATGAGGTAGACTTACAATCACCAGCAAGTAGATGGGGACAGGCAAGCAAGGCCAATGAGGTAAGGCAGACAGGTAAGCAAGTGGTCATCAAACAAAGAGGCGGGTGGCTACTTGTATACTTGGCATACAATGTATACTTGGCATACAGTTTATACCCAATGACTAATGAGGTAACAGAGGTGACTGGCAAAGGCAGGAACACACTAAGGACAACTGGTGGAGGGAATGGTTTAGGTCTGACACAACAGAGAGTGTAAATAGAATACAAAGTAAACAATAATGGCTTGTTTTACAAAGCAACATTTGTATGTTCCATTTAGAGGATTTATTAAAAATGTTACACTGGAGTTTGGAGGAAAACAGGTTTTTCAATTGAATTATACGAAATGTTTTTATTGTGTTTTTACAACATGCTAAAAGGCTATTTTGTCCAAAAGCAAATGGCTAGCTATTAACTGACAATCAGATGACATGATAATTGACGTGGAAATGTATAATATATGCATAGTGCATGCATTCTGGGTATAATAAGGGGAAAAAATGCTGGGTTATTGCATAGTAAACAGCAAGGGAGAATTATATACGCATTTATGTAGTTTCAACATTGAGGTTTCAATATTTCTATTGCTCATTTTCCTGGTTGCGTGTTTACATATTGCATACAGTGCTGAGCATTACTTTCTTCCACAGTGACTTCATTCCCCCGACACATTAACTGCTGAATTACTATTTCATATGAAAAATGCTCCATTTGATCCACTGATGTTGCTCACAGTTCTCCAGTATTGCGAACCCTTCCTCTTTTATGTAACCACACTCCCAGCTCAATTAGTAAACTACGATTGTTCAAGCCATTTTCATTGATTATCTTGTTTAAATAGTAATGGTAAATGGACTTGTACTTTTCTCGTCTTTTGACCACTCAAAGTGCTTTAACACTTCATGTTATTCACACCCATTCATACACTGATTGCAAGGGATACCATGCAAGGTGCCACCTGCCCATCGGGGCTATTTAATTATTCATACCCATTCATACACCACAGGACTAAAAACCGACGGGAGCAATTTGGGGTTAAGTGTCTTGCCCAAGGACACATCAACATCGAACCGCCGATCCTTTGATTGAAGGATGACCCGCTCCATCACGCAGCCACAGTCGCCAGCTTATCTATGATCAAAGTTTAGTTGACTGAAACCAGGTAGCCCAAAGATAGTCTGACAAGTTCGGCATGCTTTGTGATACAGGGTGCCCTTTTTTCCAACAGATGAAAGGTTTGAACATGACCTTATGGAGTTTTACAATGTTCTCATGTACCTCACAAAGTGTCCTCTCATCACTTAGGACACCTGTCAACAAAACAGCTTTCAGGCATTGCCTCCTCTAAGCACACACTAGTAGATAGAGACATAACCCTAAATGCAGTGAGATAGCATCATCCAGCAATACACCATTATCCCTCTTTACCATTCTTTCCCTCGACTCCACTAGTCTTTAATCATTTATTAATTTCCCTTGTGGTCTGGGGGAAGGCATCATGGTCTGAATTTCAACTGCCAAGATCAGAGGATTGGTGTGTCACTTTCTTATATGAGAAAGAATATGGAATGTGCAGCTTTCATCCTAGCAATCAGCCAAACCCACCATGGACAAGCATAGCAATATAGTGGTGAGTGATTGCTTCGGGGAAAGTAAATTTAGCCACCCTACATTTGTTTGACAGTTTTCAATACCATCCTGTTCTAGCAGAGCGGAGGACAGGTCTGTATACAATGATTTCCTCTAGACTGCATCAGTTGGGAAAGGCCCCTGACAGTGAAGTGTAACTACTTGTGCATATTTTTAATATATGAGACAGCCTCATAGTGGCTCGGGGGCCTAAATCTACACTCACCAGTGACATGGCATTTAAAGCAGGGCTCTGTAAATATGAAATATGAAACTGAAAATATGCGGTGCTCGGATATTTTGGCAAATTTGTGATTTCCAAAGTCAAGCTTTCCAGAGAAGCATTTTCAGGCTAAATTAACTGAAATAACCTAACTTAATCAAACGCTCTCTGGTTCAGATCCTGTTTTTTCTTTCCATAATCTTTAATTTCCTTGACAAAAAGAGGCAAAAAATCATCCTCAGCTCTGAATCGTTATATATATTTATGTTTCATTCATTTCTGTTCTACCTGGAAAATTATGTGACCTTTGTGCATTTTACATGAGTTGCCTGGGGGCAATTTCTGACAATTATAGAAATGCATTCAAATTACATCCTGCTAGCTTTTACTCGATCTTGCCCTACAGAAAGTGGACAGCCATTTAAAAAGATTAGCAGAGTTAAATGTAGGCCTCACTGAACAATTATACCCTTTTTCCAACAAAGTCTATGCAGTGTCTATGCAGGTTATTCAAAAATGGAATAGGCAATAGACTCCTTTCCCATTGACAACAGTCCATACAGTAAATTAGTATGTCTTTCTGTTTTACTTTTTCGTATCAAGTTTGAAGCTGTAAATGCGCTAAAAAAAACAGGGTTAGTAAATGTTGAAAATGTAACGGTGGTTACTTCTTTTTTTATATCTGTTCTTTCCTGATTCCTAAGAAGACTGGTGAGTTCAGACCCATTTTGGATCTCGGTGTCCAAAAGACTTTCTAAATGTAACCATCAAGGGGTTACTGGAACTGGTTTCACCACACGATTAGTTCACTAGCATCGATTTTCAGGAAGTGTATGTTCTTGTTGAAACGGCTTTGAAACTTGAAATTGTCCATCCTTCATGGCCAAATTGATCTTGTACCTAAACAAGTTTGGGAGCTGGAAAAAGAGTGACCTGCTCGGACTGCTGTATATGATAGCTGTACTCATAGAGTCCAATAGAGGGCAGAGCCTGTGTAGGTCAGAATGGAAGGTAACCTTAGTTCTATAGAACAGGGGAATCTTTCGCTAGGCAGCTTGCTAAATAGCGTGAAGGCGCTGTGTGCTGCCTTATGTACAGAGGTGTCAAAAGTATTCACATTCATTACTCAAATAGAAGTATAGATACTAGGGTTTAAAAATACTTCTGTAAAAGTTGAAGTATCAACTCAAGCTTTTTACTTAAGTAAAAGTGTAAAAGTACTGGTTTAAAAACTACTTAAAAGTATAAAAGTAAAAGTAATGTAAGGGGAATGTTTTTTTTCCATTAAGGACAAACCCCTGAGACAATGCGTCTCAGGGGCCTATAGTGCACTACCCTACCTCCCCCAAAACAATCATTTTTATAAAGGCCGTATTGACTATAATGTTTTAAAATGTTATGTTGAAAAATGTGGGATGCACTAGGCTACACGTTTCAGCTGCATATATGCCCATTTAAAATGATCACATTTTATTACAATGCAAATACATTAAAGTACCATATGTGTACTACTGAACATTAACATGTGTTTCATGGAGAGGAAGACATGATAACTAGTTGCCTATAAGTATTGTAATAGTGCAAAATAGGCGACGGCGGCGACTCCGACACAAACACTTAAAGCCGTGGTTCTCAAACTTTTTCTGTAAATAACATGATTGTGTGACTCATCTGTGCTTTTATAAATAACAGAATAAAGAAAATTGCAATCACTTTCAAGTAAATCAGATTGCCCCATCAGACAATGTTTTGTGTAAGTTCTAATTGTGCAAAAAATGACTCATATTTAGTTCCTACTAAATAGCTCATTGTGGAAAACAATAAGCTTTGAATTTTTTTTGCCAAACAAAACAGAATGAGTGCAGATATGTGAGCCGTCACGTTGTATCAGTATTAGTGGCTGCAGTGAGCTGCTTTCCTCGACACATATGTTATAAACGGGGTTGTAGATTTGATACGGCCTCTCTCAATTCATGCTCAATATTGAGCTTAGATCTGTTTTTTTATTTTGAGAAACGCAACAGCAAGAAAAGACGAGCTCACGGAGCTCACGGCGTCACGTCAAATCGGGCATGCGCAAGCGTAACCTGTTAACGCCGTACCGTAACCATTTACCCGAAAGTACAGGCATTTGTCCATGTATTTATTAATGACTTAGTTTTAGATCCGTGTACTTTGTACTTTTGTAATATGTGAAGCCAGCAGCTCATTGTTGGTAGAAGACACGAGCACTTTGGCTCGTTTCACCTGGAGCAGGAGAGCTGCTCCGGGTTCAGAGAGCTGCTCCAGTGCGAGGAGAACTCCGGTTGCTCCTCACATGAGAGCTGCTGTTGTTGCCATCTTCACCCTGGGAGCGTTTAAAACGCAGATATAGCAGTCTACTTTTCACGCGACATATTTTTCGACGCTCTCTATCCGCTGGTATGTGTGCTCAGCGCTCACCTGTGTGCGCGCGCACGTATCTGTGGGCAACGGGTGGAGAGGTTTTTGTGTGTGTGTTTTTGAACGTTGACAAGCCGGAGTGAAAACAAACCAAAATGAAATAGTAACGAGGCTATTTTTAAAATGTAGGGAGTAGAAAGTACAGATATTTGCGTGAAAATGTAAGGAGTAGAAGTAAAAAGTCGTCTGAAAAATAAATACTCCAGTAAAGTATAGATACCCAAAATTTCTACTTAAGTAAGGTAACGAAGTATTTGTACTTCGTTACTTGACACCTCTGCTTTTGTACAGTGCGGTCTGCACATATTGGAATAGGTAAGTCATGATTGGCCAACTGCAAATATTCAGTGGTGGAATGTATGCTTGCTTCTGGATGAGAGTATTTCCCATGGTCAAGTAGAAGGATCTGCCTCTGCTATTAGAACTAGGTACTCTTTCCATGTTAAAAAAAATAATGATCCTTTCATATTTTTATACGGCAGACATCCTATTTAATTACAAGATTGTCACCAAAAAAACATTGCCAAAAATTGTAAGAATTATAATTTATTTTTCCAATGAAATCCACACAACCTATTCATAAACAACATTGTAGAGTTGGGATTTCTCTCGCTGTCTGTTGAAAGAACAGCACTAAAACAAGTCCTCTATGGTTTAGCAGCGACAGCAAGAGCGTCTGTTTTCGAGCCCTGATTTAATTTACTTTTTGTGAAATGGTTATTGATGAACTCCCGCATGTCCCAAAGTCTTTTTAAGTCTTGCCACAATAGAGCCAAGCACTTTTCACTACAAGCACACACAAGGTTTCAATATACAGTTGCACATGCATAAACTTACAAACAAACTTTAGAAAAGACCTCATGTAAGATGTCTCCTCTGCCGAGGCACTAAACCACCCATCTAAAACCCCAAAGTAAATAAGTTCTTACGAGTGAATCCAAACAACAAAATCCGTCTTTAGCACTCTATGAGTCCTTCATGAATGACTTACTGTAATGTTTGATGAATGACATTTTTATATCTATTTGCATCAACAGTTTAAATGTCAGCTGTCAGCCGTATAAAAGGCAGATAACACAATCAAACGTGGCTGATAAAAAACAAACCGACCAGCACTGCTTCAACCAGACAATACCAGCTGTGTATTCTTTTGTTACTTTATTTTTTTACATATATTTTGTTCATATCTCTATACTGTACCAATCATAGAAGCTGCATCCCAATTACTGGATTTGTCACTGTACTTTAAGGCATCATCTTAGGTCATGCACAATATAGCAACATTGTGACTATTTAGAAAAATGTAAATGTTGATTTATTTACATTGCTAAGATATTTCATAAGAGGAGTCTTAAGAGGATAATCCAACATACTGTAACGTGATAACTCGTAGAAAGATAAATAGGTATAACAGACATAGAAGGAATACTGGCGTTGTTAGCATCAAAACAAATGAGCACAGTTTTTCCTGAAGATGGAAATTCATCCTTCATCTTAATTTGTGTCTTAGATGTGTCTGCTTGGCTTTTCATACGGGGAAAAATGTGTTTGGCGCTCTAATGCAGAAGAGCATTGTGAATGCAAAGCTTTGATGGATTCTCTCACTAATGTACAATAACAAATTAAATATATCCTAACAAAATGGTCTTGTATGAATATGCCTAAGTATATAGACCAAAGAGCACACAAAGCAGTATATATATATATATATATATATATATATATATATATATATATATATATATATATATATATATATATATATATATATATATTTATAAGAAACCTGTCTTCTGTGTCAGTCAATTTTAGCTTGTCAAATAGCAGATGTCAGAGAAAACAGGACGTCCTTGGTCTTGCATTGTGATTGATGACAGAGACTCTGTGAAAGTAAATGCACGTCTCAGAGACTGAGTGCTTTGGCCTCCATAAATCTGGGGATGAGGCTTGGGTGCAGGAAACAACCACCGCCTTGCATGTACCAAAGACTCATTCCCAGATTTATGTTTAGAGTGAGCAACATTTACCTCACTAACAGTCGGTAGCCAGTCCTCTGGTACTGTTTGTTGAGTGCAAGTCATTGCATATTTATTTGTTGCATGCTATAGGGAAGAGTGATAACATGACTGCTACTGAGTTGGAAAGATTAAGCTTGAAATGAGGTTCTCTCCTCTTCCCCAATAGTTGCCTCTTAAATTAATATCCAATTGGTAAGAAAGTGTCTGATTTTAAAGTCTGCACTTCTGATCATTTTCATGCAAGTATAATGGCTAACGTTTCATTTTCAGATCCATCCACACTGTCAATCCATCTGTGTTTCCTTCCATCTGTCCCTCTACCCTCAAATTGGAAATTAATTGGACAGGTCCGAGTGGCAGCTGACAAGGCTTGCTTGGCAGATGTGACCAGGAAACATGAGCACAATAGCTCCAATTGGACAGACTGGGCGCCCTTTCATAGCCACAGATGGAGCCCTATAGAGAAAAGGGAAATTATACAACACATAACGGACGAGGAAAATGATTTCCATTTCGCGAATGGATTCTTGCTTGGATGCAGTTCAAGAGTACATTAGTTGAATCCCCCTCATTTGTTGAGAAAAATGAAATGATGTATTTACAATCTGTATGTTGACCAAATGTACAGTGTATGATACTAGCATGTGTTTATATAATATAACCATATAAATAATGTATTTAATGAAAGTATACTGTATAGAAGAAGAAACAAGCAGACAATGTGTTTTTCTTCTTTTAAACTTGCATGTTGTGTAAAGTACACATGTTATATCAGTTGTAATGGAGATCTGTTCCATCAACAGATCACACATTTCATTAGTTTCTCTGTACACAATGTTTACCACGAAGACTAATTGGTGAAACAAATTAGTAATATATGCACATAATTTCTCTGAGACAGAGTTGAAATTGTGAATCTCTAGGTTTCTGCACCCAGGTCTTTTTTCCTCTTCTTTCTCTGCACTGTCTTCTCAAGTGTTAATTCATGCAAACGTTTGTGCCTTCTGGGTTCATTATAGAAGTGACAATTACTTGTCTTGGTGCAACCACCTACCCATATGTTCTGTGGGGGCATTCAGCTTTATTAGTTGTGCCTAAGATGCTTTTCAGCCTATAAAATACTCTTTGTCTTAAAATGGGACTCCTTCTTGACAGTGTGGGCGGCATCATATCCTACACATAACGCATAATTTTGAATTCATAAAGAAATGGAAAAGAGCAACAGATCTCCATGCCCATTGTTGACCATGTTCGGTGAACAATGGGCATGGAGACCTGTTACCCCCTGTGAGTGTATCCTGTGGTATTCAGCTTAAAACACATATATTTAATTCCAATATTCTATTTCACAACAACATTTAAATCACATTTGAGTCTTCTTTCAAAGCTGTTTACTCCATAATTTATGAATGCCTGTCCTACTTTACGTTTGACTCAGGAGGAGCAAGTCAGATATCTTCATATCCTCTCTTAACCTTTAAAAAAAGACACTAAATCTCATTTATGTGCATATGTTTAAAACACATTCAGGCCATGTTCTGACTGAAAATTGCATGGCAGTTGAAAAGGGTAAGAGGCTGCAATGATATGGGAGTGTTGCTGCACTGGCAAAGTGCAATGGTAGAAGTCCAGCTTGTCCTTGAATTTGAGGGCTTATCAGATGCCAAGATACTTTATAGCAGAGTATGCTCATATCAGGCAATATTTTACATGTGTTAAATATTATTATACAAGCATTAAACTACAATACAGTAAAATATGCACAATGCTATACTATAGTACTATACTATAATGCTATATATAGACACTGAGTACCTGCTTCCTGCAGAGGGCAGTAATTAATAATGCGCATACAAATTAGGAAACTATGGTTTCAATAAATGTAAAATGGCTTTGCAAATGCCACGGGTCAGTATATACGGTGTGTAAACAAAACCATGATGCTTTAAAATTAAAGCTCAGCAGTATACCTATTTGGGGAAATAAGTGAAATGGACGCATTACTAAGTTTTCCATTTTGTAGCACAGCTTTTCATTTTTGCCGTTCAAGCATATATATTCATAACTATCTTACTCCACACATACATCACAGTACATCTTTAACGTCAAACTAATAATTTTCTTTGCCCAGAGTGTATGACACATTCACTCCTTCTGTGAGCGAGAGATAATGCTCAGAAATGGGAAGAGCTTAACGTGAAGCCGTTCAACACTTAATGAATGATTATCAAGGAGCAACATGGCCA
The DNA here is from genome assembly GCF_910589615.1 of Taurulus bubalis. Classification (NCBI taxonomy): domain Eukaryota; kingdom Metazoa; phylum Chordata; class Actinopteri; order Perciformes; family Cottidae; genus Taurulus; species Taurulus bubalis. The sequence continues at coordinate 10,410,332 of NC_136603.1, forward strand.
CACCTGTTGTTGGATTATGATCTCCAACACTTTGCCTGCAATGAGATTTGCTCAGCATTTAACTCAGCATCCATTCTTGTAAACGTCACAGTATGACACCAACAATGTGACAGATACAATGCCACAGAGTGTGCTATTACAATCCTCCGCCATCTTAATAATATCCCAGCATTAGAGTGATATGCATGTCGTGACTCTGCATTTAAAGCAGACAATCTCTACAGGAATGCAGACAGTAATTAAGCTGCGGCATGCAGATGGTGTTTAAACAGCAAAGCACTTTGGGGAAACGGATCAAAATGACACTAAAACAAACACAATGCAGTGCATGGAATGTGTGTTGTGAACGTGTCCCATTTGCCTGTCTGACAAGTGTATTATGTTGAGCATTGTGAGGCGATACTCCAGCTGAAGACAGAAGGAAATCTTCAAGACATGAAGAAATGCAACAAATTGTCTTCCTTCCACAGGGGTAAAAACTACTGTAAGACATCATTAGGTTTTGTTCAACACAACTGGACAGGATCATCTATTCTTGTGATCATTTGTAAAAAAACTGGTGTGATTTTTGCTTCATTCAAAACTGTCAAATATATTTACAAAATTATCAGAGATGTGATATCTCTGACTTTCAAATGTTGAAACAGATTCACAGAAATACATGTTGCATGTTTAAATATATCTGTTTCCTACCATCATTGTTGTGGAAATTGTTAAGAATTATTGTGAGGAATAATTAACATTGATATGTGATCAGACAGTCGCTCCACATATAGTATTATTATTAAAGGGTAATCTGTGCAACTTTGTTGTTCAGGAAGTTTGTATCAAACAAGTAGCCCTTCGTATTATTTTGTACCCTTGAAGTAACTTAGTTTCAAAAAGGTTGGTGACCCCTGATATAGCATTTACGTAAATGCACTTAAGTGTTGTAGATGAACATAATATGATGATGTGCAAAAACATGCTGTAATTTGAAATACGAATTGTTCAAACAACTACCCATATGGTCAAAGGACTGCATTTACATAACAGTTGTTTCTCCTGCCTCAAACACAATGTCTTGGAGGCCCATGTGAGCTTGGCACAATTCAGTGTATGTCAGGTGGGCTAACCTTTCCATACCATAATGCTGTGCATGTGTTGGAGTTGGGGTGAGGGGTTGTATTTGACTAAAGCTTACTAGAATCTGTTAGCAATGCTATCTTAAAGCCATTACAATACACATGTGTACAAAACTCATTGCAGCAAGATGTAGGAACTAGCCAAAAATACCTTTTTTTCACTAAGACCTGTAGAACACTGTGTACTGTCCACAACATTTTATGCCAGCCTGAGTGCTTTTGGCAGAGTGTCTCCTTATCTCTTCCAGTCAAAACCCTGGGCTACAGCTGTTTGGACCTCTTAAGGCTTTGCAATGCAGGAAGGGCTTCTCTAGGGTTTTAGCTGGGGCTGCCCTTCATTTGATAATCACACAGCCTCACACTTTCAGAACTCTATCCGGCCGTCTGTCTGTCATCCATCCGCACGGGCCTGTCTGCCAATCAACCATTCTGGTGATGCCTCGTAATAACTTACGTTTTTGGGAGTTATTATCTCCACCAGGAGATTATGCATTTGGTTGTGAGTATGTTCGCATGTGCATGCATTTCTCTGTCCAAGGCTAATCTTGCATACTGCTCGACTTTTCAGCCTAATATTCTTTGTGCTCATTTATGATCCTCAAGGACTCAAGGAAAACTTATTTTATTAACAACGTATTCTGTACTCAAACGCCCTCTTTTTAGCCATTTTGACATGTAAATGCTCAGTAAACATAGTATTACTAATATTATTCATCATGCCGTTGTTCCATTTAGGGTGCACAGGGCCCAAAGTTCAAACTGTTATTTGTTTCTCTCCAAATCTTGATTGTGCTTCTCATACTGTAGCTCATTGTAGTTGATTGATGAATAGTTATCCAAAGTTGCTCAAAACAGCCAAAAGCAACATCGACTTCCTCTGTCTCTCTTTCTGTTGCAGGCCATGGCTCTAACATTGTGCATTATTGATATTTCCTTTCAAGCCATTCCATCACTTTACTTTCTGCCTGCAACAGATTAACTCCACCTTTCAGCCAACCGGAAAAGAATTGGAAAAGTCTGACTGTCGAACCTTTACTGAGTTAAAAGAATATCTTCATAAATGTCCATGCAATTATGATGACTTATTTCATATTAGCTAATAATTTATCATGAGACCGACTGAGGAATTGCACATTGATTTCAGGTTCTATTCTGGTACACTAAGCACAAATGATCCAGGATTGTACAACACGACGTGGTTGATAAAAAGGATCCTACAATCTAAGGATCGGTGCTTTGATCCCTGGATTTGCTAGTCCATGTTGATGTGTCCTTGGGCAAGACACTTAAGCCCAAATTGCTCCTAGCTGTACCTATGGTGTGTGAATGTTCTATGAATGGTTAGTTAGCCCTAATGGACGTGTGGTACCTTGCATGGCAGCCCCTACCATTTGTGTATAAATGGGTGTGAATGATTCCATGTAGTGTTAAAACGCTTCGGGTTGTCGGAAAACTAGAAAAGTGCTATTCAAGTACAGTCCATTGAACATGTATATGAATCTACAATACATGCTGATTAATCAAGTTGTCTGAGCGTTTTATGACACAGAGTTTGACTGATGTCTGCCATTGTCTTCTCTCTGAATCCCAATGAAAGACCAATCAATACCAAAATTGGAGTCAGAGAAAGATTGTGCAGCAACAGCAGGCTAAAGGTTCCCTTTACCCAGAGAGGGTTGCAAAATCCAATTACTTTGGTTAACAAGCTGACCTTCGCACATATAATGCCACTGTGTCCCATGCTTATTTTATTGGCAAAGTGTAAGCACTCCAGGGCCTCAACATAACTCTAAATATTGCAGTGATTTCACTCAAAAGTAATGTCCGCTGAGTAGCTTTGAGCAAGCATAGAGGAGCTGGCTGATGAAACAGGCTAATGAAGAAGGAAGGTTTCTAACTTACATTTAAAAGCCAGGAAAACTACTGAAATGTGTTTATGTGCATTTATACTTTTCTAGTACCATCATCCTTTTTGTGAAACATTTCTATGTTACTATTTCCTGTTCATTACCGGTTCCTTCATTGTTAGTGGTGTGCTAATTTCCCCTGCTTTTTCTCTGTTTTTTACAGAATTAGTCATATGAATGACTGCAGTTAGACCACTGTGATGGTGTGTACGATTAGTCACATTTTACCCAACATGCATTCAAAGATGTATTTGTTGTTGTTCTGATAGTATATGTTCTGACCTGCCAAATGGTTTGTTACACAGGACCATCTGGGAATATTGGAAACTGTGTGGAAAAGTGCAGTTTACTTTCAAAAAGTACTTGGCAGGTAATTGCATGAACCATCTGTCAATCAAAATGTTGCCAGTCGGCAGTCTCTGATAAATTCTGTTGACCACCACATGCTGCTTTAATTATTCTAGAACAGTAAATTCTTGTCAGTGTTTTGTTTATTAAATAGCATAAGACGCGTCTGGACTGCAGTATGGATTTTTATAAATGTGTTATAGTAAAGAGCCTACTTTGCCACTTAAAGGGCTACATAATAATAATATATTGTACTGACAGTCGTCTCATCGCTATCACTAAAAAGAAAACAATTAAAAGCACAATGTGTTCATCTTTTAAAATGAAATGAATACAGTTACATTTAAATTATGTTTCATGTGTGGGGATGCTTTTCAATCAATGGATGTGGTGCCAGTTTGCTATGTGCATCTTTGCAGAGCTTGAGTTTAAAAAAGGGGCTTTCACTTTGGAGGGATAATGTATGTGACAGCCTCAGAAATAGAGGCTCTCTCAACCTCTCATGTTGAGCCAACAATATATGCTTCCAAAGGTACATGTATTAGCATAATTGGGTTATTTACACCACAAGGATAAAAAAATAAAAGACTGAAACATATCAGCCAACAGAATAATGCTCCAGCTCCTGCATTAGCTTTGCAACCCTGTGGGCGGTTGTGCCAAAAGTCCTCTTTGGATAAACAACATGGATTATTGGGCTTCTCGGGGTGATGAGTTGCTGAAAGCCCCACAAATCCCCCCTTTAAAACACTGCTGAGTTTCACAGGCCTTAATAGAAAGATGTATATAAGCTGAGCCTGCTTGGAGCAAGGTTAGCTCTCAGGGAGGCCTGACTGGCAATTTCATATATTTCTAGTGAGTTGAAACTAAATGAATATGTCTCTTACCCTGGTAGTCCAAATACATATGGCCCTGACTGTAGATAAGTATATCTAAATGGCAAAATAGGTGGTCTGCCCAAAATTACCCATATGGCCTTTCAAAATATGACTTTATGAGCCTACTCCACTTTATGAACCAACTCCATGGTAGTTAAACAATTTTTTCAAAGCTGTTTTAATACAATACTGGTCGCATTGTATTTTACAGTACACCAACAAGACATAGTAACAAAGTAGCTTTGTTTGACATTAGACCAAAACTAGAAACAATGTGTTCTTTGTGAGACGGTAAACAAATACTGATGAGACACCATATATCTACATTTAATCAGAAACTGAATAATGCAGTAGATCCAACATATACTATACACTTGTATACCATTTATACTGCTTTAAAACCAAATTGGACCACAATACTCACATGCCATATGCATGAAAAGAGTTATTAGTTACTTTTCTCCATGAAGAGGTGCCTTCATTGTGCAATAGCAGTGTAAGTTATGGGGGACCAAATAAACAACCTTGCTGCAAGCAAAAATGTATTATACACTTCAGCTGAAGCTGGAAAGGTAGTAAAATATCAAAGTCATGGTTAAAACGGATTCCATTCATCCCTGAAAGGAAACCAACACTACTTTCAGGATAGTCAGCAAAAAAATAAACATAGATTATTTGAAGCATTTGAACAAGCAAACAATGCATTTCTTGCCTGGATAGAAAAAAGGGAAATCTTACCAATGTTACCTTGTGAATTAATTGTTATAATATCTTTTTTTCGATCAATTGGATTGATATTGAATTAGTATGTTATGTAAATGTGCTAGACTGCTTTGTCCATCCAATGGTGGTTTGTTTTCTGTGCCGGTGCCATTTGATTATCTTGAAGTGTAGTTTCACTGATACTGTCAGTCTGGAGAACTGCTAACGCTGTGGTACTGTAACGGGATCCGACTGCCGAGACAGACGACTGTGCCAGTTGTGTCACACATCAGCATGTTCAACCCTCAAAACAACCACCCAAGGATAGAATGCACAACAGGTATTTTCCCAGCATATAAATGATCTAAATGGGGCTTCAGCAAGTCTTTCAACATCAACAGTATCCTTCCCTCAATACACACTGCCCAACAACAAATGTTGATGCAGCTTTGGCAGACTCTTACTGATGTTCACTCTCTCCGTGAACTGGCTGTTTTGCAGTTTAATTGAAATCATTGTCATGTTAATCAATACAGCATATACAGTATTACAAAACTGTATTGGGGAAAGTATGGCAAAGTAGACCTCTTGTATCAAATAACATTGTGTAATCATGTGTGGGAAGCTTTTAAAAAAACCAGCCACTTGACATGCTATATTAAAATACTTTAAGCCCCGTATTTTTAGAAATGTATTTAATAAAAATGTGATCATAGATATATGATATATGGTACCAATTGTCTTTTACAGTAAATTTACTTTTACAGTAAATTACAATTATATTCACATCAACTAAAGAATGGCAAGAATGGAATCTGGACATGTATTGGACACTGTGTTTATCACAGCTTCATTTAAAATATTGTTATTTACTTTGCACACTGATTTCCCCAAAAAACAGTTATTCCAATTATTCAAATAGCAGTGTTGCATGAAATGCACAACTCATCACATTTGTGATGTCCATCGTTTTTTACACTTTCAATTGAATAATTGCAATGAATATGAATACTCTCCCTCTATTACATCACCTTTAAAACATAACAATCATCTCAATCAGGGCTGTGAAGTCACATTACAACATCAAATGAAGTACTATCAACCTTCACTGTCACACACCTGTATGTCCATCACTTCAATGGACATACACCTGTCCATTGAACACATGTATGTACCTAGCAGTTCATGCTGCTAGCCTGTTGCATCTTCCATCTACCCTATTATGCCTGATAGTCAGATGTGCAATGTGCATCCTCGGCACCTCCGGGTGCCTCTGGGAGAGCAGCGTTCTGAAAGGTGCCAGGGAGCAGACAGCTGTCAGACTCCAGCAATGCATCCCAAGTAACCTTCCTGTCAATGGGGAGGACAACAAAGGAGGCTGCTGTCAAACACCAGACAGTCAAAACAACATGACTAAACATGCTTTCATCAACAGATTTGTTTTCATTATAGAAGGAAATCAGCTTTAATCGGCTGTAAGTAAATGTTGTGCAAGATATAAAAGTCAATTTCTATTCATATTTGATATCACAGAGTGTGAAAATGTATGCTTGAGGGTGTGAAAGCGGAAACTGAAAATTAAAGTGTTGACATATCTCGGGAAAATAAAGACTTTAAATAGATCACATGAAGTAATTAACATGACACTAATTTGCTGAGTACATTTTGAATATTTTCATCCAAGATGAAATACTATTATGATGAATAATGAGCAAACTCCCAGGTCAAAGAATGCATAGGTAATCTACTATGGCTGATTATGGCTTGGATTTTCCAATAAATGCCATATCAGACATGCTGTAATATACTTCAAATCAATACAATTCAATGCAGCAACAGCATAGTTTCTGAAAAAATCAGTAGTCAGCAGTCAAATCAAGCTGAGGAACATACAGCCAGCTGGAAAAGGCTGGAGGCAACACTCTGCTGATAGGAGGGAGATGAAAAAGAGGCTTCCTCTCATCATGCCTTCATCACCGTAGCACCAGAGGATGCCAAGAGCGGAAGAGAGTTATGGCAGCTAGAGGGAGAGTAAATCTTTCAGACCTGTTCCCTCTCATGCTCCTGGGCTTGACCATTAATTTTAAACCCCAGGAGGGAGCTCTGTGCACATCTATGTGCATGTTGGTCAGAGTGGTATTATTGTAACCATGCAAGTTGAGAGAAGCGTTGAATGAGAGATGGGGTGCCTTGTTCGGATGAAGAGGGGTATCCATTATATGCCACCAGCTGTTAAATGATAGACGCCACACTTTCCTATCATTTGAAGCTTACAAAACTCATCATTATTCATTGGAAGGAAATGGGGTTGGAACTATTCTATTGTCCCTAAGGTTGTGTGTATTGTGTAGCATTAGCTCGGGTGGAATAACACATTCAAATAATTTGCCATTTTTTTTCTTCTTCTCGATTTAGTGAATATGTTATTTGTGTCATATGTCCTGATATGTGATGATAAACAACATGCTTATAATTCAGTGTCAGTAACAGTATCAAGAGTGACACTGATTTCCTATATGAAGTTGGTTTCTTGCTTTGGAATTGTTTGGTCAAATGCAGAGGAGAGGACGGTGAATGGTTAGGCCTCCTGCACGTCATGTGAGTGTTGATCCTTAGTGATACCTTGGCAATCACAGGGAAGCATATAGTCTATATGTGGGTATCTGTACTTGCATGAGTAATGGATTGGCTCTGATGGAGTGTGTCTATACAGTGCAGTAAATGGGAAAATAATATATCAGCCAGATCAAAGCTGACAGTTGGCACCTGCAGATGTTACATACAAATTTAAGCCTAAATATTGATGAAGTTTCAAAAAACACTTTACAAAAGCTGTGTAAAATGATTGTTTATGTATGTTGCTGTTGAACCTCCTCCTCTTCCACCTTACCAGCTGTCAAATGCTTGCTGAGAGAGAGAACCAGTATTTCAGTAAATTTACAGTATTAACAGATATGTTAATATTTATTAGGAGAATAGACATGGCTTTCTATGTTTCCTAGAAACCCCAAATTCACCTGTCTACTTTATTGTGTGCTTAAATCCGCATGATACCAGATCAAAGTAATTCAAAGCACTTACACCCTGAGAGATAAGGAGCATCTGTTTTAACAATGCCATACATAAATCATCTTACTAATATGCTATCGAGCAAACTCACCAACCCTGCAACTGAATGTGTCTCTAATGAAGGCTCATTAACTTACAATTATAAATTCCATTAGTGTTATGAGCATTTTCTATGGATTATTAAAGGAAAACAGTGAGCTTGTGTTATGAATGTATTCATTTGTTACTGGAAAAATCAACTGGTGTTGGCGCAGCAAGTAATTCCCCAACTGGATAACCCTGGATCAAATGTGAGCAAGCAGAGTGTGTTAGCCTAGGGTTTTGGCAGAGAAGCTTGTTCAAAGACTTGGGTTGGCTGAGAAAATGTGAGCAGAGAGAGTGCTTGATTAATGCTTACCACTGCCAATGTCATTCACTCCACCTTGAGCATGGCTCCCAGCTGCTGTAATGTCACCCTAACCCTGCTCAGAGGGCACAGTGGGAATTAGATTGGGTGGGGCAGCTCGAGGGGATACAAAGCTAAATAAAAATGGAGATGTGATGCGTCTGCATACAAAGTCAGTATTACATTTAAACTGAGGTGAATTCAAATATTCATTGGTAGCTTCTGTTTGTCACTTCATTCATGTCATATACACTGTCAATTAACAGGCACACATTTATTGACTTATTGCAAATAAATCAAGTCAATAATCCACTTTACTTTTCATCTGAATATAGAGCAAGGCTTGCTCCCCAATATAAGTTATTGGGGAGCAAGGTGTTGGATTTGGTATATGTTTTTTCATGGCTTTTAAATTCATGAGTATGCTATCAGGTATGCCACAGCAGCGGTCCCCAACCTTTTTTGAGCCACGGACAGGTTTCGTGTCACGGTTTCACGGACCGGCCTTCACGTTGTGGCCGATAAATGACATAATAAATATGACGTAATAAATATGACGTAATAAATATGACGTAATAAATATGACGTAATAAAATGATACGACTGGCATAAAGACAATAATAAAGTGCTTAAAAATACAACTACCTATTATGCCGAATTAGTGGGAGCCCTGAGCTTGTTTCTCTACAACGAGCCGGGTCGGGGTGATGGGAGACACCCGACGTGTGTTTGTTTATAGCTGGTCTACTCCGTAACTTAGAACTTCATGTCCAGTCTACTGCTTAACTTAAACCCGGCTTCATAAAGACAGGATGTTGGAAATAGAAGCAGGTTTTCAGCAGGACTCTATGCACCACAGGACACCACAAGTCATGGATTTTGTGACGTCCCCTCACGCCAAAATCTCTCAACAACACCAGCTGACCTTTCCCCAAAGAGGCACTTCGAACATGCTGGTCATAGTTTTTCTTTCGGCACTCTGCTGCCAACCTCAACCTCTCCCTAGCCCCTTCAAAGGCTACCTGCAGACGAGCCTGGTGCTCCTGGATCCACTCATGGACGTTTCCCCCAACCGGGTCTTGAACTCTGCTCAGCAGGAAATCGACTGGCAGCCTAGGTTCTTGACCAAACATGAGGAAGAATGGAGATTCACCAGTTGCCTGATGGGGAGTGGTGTTGTAGCAGTATAGTACCTGTGGCAGGCAAGCATTCCAATCTCTCTTTCGAGAGACTGGTAGAGTGCGCAGCAAGTTGTGGAGAGTTCTATTGAAACGTTCGCATTGCCCATTACTGGCCGGGTGGTAGGCGGTGGTGCAAGACTTTTCCATGCCGTAAAGGCCACACAGCTGCTGGACGAGGGAACTTTTAACAATTAACAACATTAACAATCGGTATGTAGGCTGTGCCCCGTATCACTCGAACCAGAGCAGGTGACGCAAGCAGCCCAGCAGGTAAGCCAGTTTCAAGGTTCACAGTGGCACCCGAGTATTGCTCCACACACGTAGCCACCACTACTTGCATCGTGCCGCCTGGGATACGACAAGCCTTCTTACCCCGGATCTTTACCTTGCCTGCAGTACCCAACGGGGTCTGCACACTGGCACTATGGCACTTCTGCAGTGCATCAACGAGAGACTCTGGTGTCCCAGATACTGGGGGGAAATCAAACGAAGCTTGGCCATGCTGTCCAAAGAGCTCTCTGTAGCACCTGCGGATCACGTTCATCCCCAACACACCAGGGACCGGACGGGACAAATCGCCGGGGGGGTCCTTTATGACTAACACCCCGCAGCGTGGCATTGACTTGCCACAAAGCTCCACGTCTAGTTCCAGGTAACCAATGTAAGTAATGGGCAACCCATTAGCAGCTCTAAGCTCCAGCCAGTGGCAAGATTGAAGTCGTTCTTGACCCCACGGCTCAAAGTGCTGGAGGAAGAAGCTCTCGGTGACAGTAGACACCATGGATCTGGTGTCCATCAAGCAAGGCACCCTAATTCCACCCATGTCCACATCCATATGTGGACACGAGGACACCAACTTGGAGGCTTCCACTGCTCCACTACAAACAAACCCGGAGCCAGTAGAGGGCCCAACCGAACTGTGGCTCTGCAGTCCGGTGGGTGCTAGTTTTCCGAAGCCTGAGCTGGATGGGACTGCCTACCAGACTGGGGCGGACCCTGTGAGGACTGCGGGTGGGGAGGTGCGCGCAACCCGTTGCACTCTCTGGCAAAATGACCAGGCTGTTGACAGCGCCTGCATATTATGGGGCCCTGACGAGGAACACGATTTCACTGTTGAGAGTCCTGCAACAGTGCAATGCTTTGAGTAAGTTGATTTAAAAGCTGTTGCTGTTGTTTCAACATGTCGCTCATCTCAGACCACTGGGCTGAGCTAACCATCCCTGGGGACCCACCGTGAACACCGTACTGTATACCAAGGACTGAAGGAACAGAGTGACTTCGGCCTCTCATGCCACCTGGCAAACCTTCCTGTTCCCACCTTATTGCCTCCCCCCTGACGTCAAGCAGCACTGCGGTCGGCTTCCCCCGTACGAACTGTTTTAAGCCACGACGAAGGGCGCCGTCTAGAACGTGCTCCACAAATTGGTCTCTCAACAACACTTCCGCATTTAGCATCTCGCTAGGTGCGCGCTGTTTTACAGCCTCCATACGGCTCAGCAAAGCAAGGGAGAACTCTTGTAAGGTCTCCCCTTCTTCTTGTCTTCTGGAAAAGAAGGCCTCCTGCAAGGCTACATAAGACTCTGAACACCCGTACAACCCCTGTAGCGCAGCAATTATTTTATCTGGATCCCCTCGTTCTGCACTAGAGCAGAATTTGATTTCCTCCCGTGCCTCTCCTTCCAAGTGATCAAACAAAAAGAATGCCTGATCGGAGGTAGACAACCTTTGTGCCCTCATACATGCTTGCACCTCCTCACTCCACTCATTCAACCCTATACCTGACCGGCCCCTAAACATAGGGCATTTCCTGTCTCTGGGTACAAACACTAGTCTCTCTGTAACAGGGGCACTAGTATTGACAGGAGCAGTGGGTAGCGCAGAGGTAGGCTAACTAGTACTCGGGCCAGGGAGGGTGGAATCCTGTTCCTGGCGTAGCCTCTCATTATCTGCTGTCCACTGGGCAATTAGGGCCCGCAACTCTTGCAGATCTTCTGCTATTCTTACAAATGGGTCAATGAAGGGGGACTCTGAGGTAAATGGGCACGAAAATAACAAAAAGAACAAAAATAGGTTAGCCGAATACGTTACCAGAACCTGCCACCGACTCACAAGGACCTCCAAGAAACAGCTGCTGTTCTGCCTTTACCAAGAAAATCAAGGAGATACACCATTAAACATTTATGTGAACAAAACAAAGAAAAGAATGGAACACACGTCTCCGCCTTCAAAGAGTAAATCCTGCCGACAACGCCAAAATGTGACAAGATTATGTTTGTGCCCAGTCTTCCAGACTCGGATGACACTCGAAGGACACACAGGTTCCTTATACGTAGTCAGGTCGGAGACGTGGTGCCAGTACAAATGAACAGTCTTTGTTTTAAATCACAGTGTGTTCACTGATGCCAGTTTAAATACACTAGTCCAATAAAATGCACTTTACTAACACAATATCCTATACTAATACAATGCACTAATAACAGACAATATACCAATATAATATATTAATACAATATACCAATAAAAGAGCCGTTACAATAAGAAAGGGGTGTAGGGCTGGGACTGACCAAGGGATGGGAAACTGCACTGATGAGGGTCCTGAAATAAAAAGAAAGCACCCCGATCACACGTGTCCGCTCACATCACTCACACACACACAGCCACACGTGAGGGTCCTGGACCAGGGGTACCCTAAACCACACACGTAGGGGGACCCCAACACCCGGAAGCACCACTCCCACCACCTCAGTCCCGCCGCACCTACAAACACACAGAAAAACAATTAATCCCAGGCTCCAGTTCTCCCAACAAAGGAAACTCAACCATAAAGACAATTAAGAAACAAAAGACAAATAAGAAACAAAAGGCAACGGGAAACAAAAGGAAAACAAAGAAACAAAAATGCAAATAAGGACCAAACGACAACCGAGAACAGGGATAATTATTATAAACCTGCGATAAAAGGGCTCGCTAAAAGAATTAGTTCCTTCCACACCAGTCTGATGGCGTTTCCCACACAAGGCGGGGCGCCATGCTGGTTCGACTCTGCGGCCGATGCAGCAGGCCGACACAGCCGAATCAGTCACCGGTAGGAAACCAGGTTGGTACAAACACAAGACTAGGTGCAAGCCGACCGTCGGCGAAATCCGGCGTAGGCAAAACAGCAGATGCTTCTTGGTAGCGCCGGCTAGCGGTGCACCCTTTGCGGCAGCGTTCCGTCCAAACTCAGCCAACCGTGTCCTATGGGGCGGGAAGACATCAATCAAATAATAATAAATCCCGAAACCACCTGACTGGGCACAAGGAAGGCACCTACTGCTCAGGCAAGGGTTCCGATCCGCGCCGGAAGGAGGCAAGACGCCATATGAGGAGGTCACAGCCAGCTATATAAAATCAGGCGGATTATGAATTTGTCGCCACGAGACACTATAAGATCAAGAGTCGCTCGGAACTCACCACGGCGATCTATAGGGGCGTCTCCTGTGCAGGAGGGGGGCATGGGGGGGCACGAACGTCCATGGCGGAAGTCTAGACCCAGAACACGCGCTTGACGTCAGGAGGGAACCACTGCAATCTCTGTCACCTTTATAGGAGGCCCGCCCACCGCTATTGGCTTATAGTTTAGGGGATGCGCCGAGACCCAGAAACCAAAGCTCCCTACGCTACACCAACATACATAGATATCAGTTATTGTCTAGCTCTACAGCAGGGATTCCCAAAGCGAGCACCACACTTTAGACCTCTAGGGGGTGCGCGAGAGGAAAAATGTAATGGTGGTCTAATGGTGTAATAATTAATATTAAACATAATAAAAATTAAGTAGGATTTTTTAATTATAAAATGTCCCTTTGTAAGATTTTAAATTAAAAACGTACAATTTAACAAATAGATGCACTTCCGGTCGGCCGCCAGACTCTTTTACATACACACTAGCTAGCTTGTGCACCAAACGTCATTTCATTCATTCAGCAACATACATGAAAATATGTTAAACTGGCTGAAATCGGGGAAGCTGTCAGGTGGGACATCTGAAGCTATCAGTAATAAAAGAGGAGAGGGACAGAGAGAGAGGGAGGAACCGGAGGGAGAGAAACGGAGAGGTGCGTTGGGGAGAGACCGGGAGAAGAAATTGACCGGGAGTCGGAGAAAGAGGAGACGAGAGTGAGCATCAGACTGGGGAAAAAAAGAGGAAACATGATGACAATTATCTGGGTCTGGGCTTCACTTGGATTGGCAATGCAGATTGCCCGAAGCCACAGTGCGTGTTGTGCAGTGAGGTTCTGGCTAACAGCTGCCTGAAGCCTCTTATTTGCGCCGCCACCTGAACACCAAGCATGCCAGTGCAAGTCAGAAGCCCCTTACATTTTTTAGATCCAAATTGGAAGAGTTACAAAACAGCCAAAAACAATTGCAGTCTCATTCACGTGAGTCTCTCAAACTGAGAGACTCACGTCTCTCACTTTCACCCTCTCCCTCTCTATCTCTCTTGCTGCAGGCTGCGCTGCATGTGCACATCCTCATATGGACTCCTCCTTTTTTATTTATATCTGTTTCTGAGCCTATGCATGTGCCACTCTTTGTTCTTTACGTGGCTTACTGTGTTTAAGTAAATACATGTGAAATGCAATCTGCCTGTGTGTCCTCGCCATCCAGAGAGCTGTGCGTTTGAGCTGTGCGACTCCGCGGAAGGCGCTTAAAGTCGAGAATATTTCAACTTTTAAGCGCGCCGAAAAAACGCTAGAAAAACGCGTCGCGCGGCATTTAAAAAGCGCGCCGTACCATAGGAAAACAATGGTTTTGCTGGCAACGCGTTTTTGAGAGTCGCATATGGTGTGAACGACCCCTTATTGCTCTTTAAAAGTGACGCCTTGTGTAACTGAAATGTATACAGCGGACTAAATCTTGTAACAAACGCCACGCGCGAGCAAACAGTTCTCGCATTGGTCCGATTTTATGCGGCTATAAATAGGCTCTGTTGCGTTTTTTTTTAAGGTATGGGGGATTAGGGGTGCGTGAACCCGGTCGGGATGTAGAAGGGGGTGCGTGGCCTAAAAAGTTTGGGAACCGCTGCTCTACAGTAAAGGCATGTACAACTTCACAATAGTGACTGTATTAACGTCAGATGAATTAAGATGTTTGTTGCAGCCCGTTCTGTTAAGGATATGTTGTTCCATCTCAACAATGTCCTTGAGATGTGAATGACCCGCAAAGGCTATAAAGTCTGAGGCCCCCTCCAGTTAGAAGAAATTAAACTTTTGGGATCAGTGGATGGAAAAGGCATCTCTACTCATCTAGACACCCTGCAACTTTCCCATTTAACAGTCCATCTACTTGCAAATGGCTGTAACATGTAACTATTTCACGACAGTACATACTACTATTATACCTGAGCAACTTGAAAAGTATTGCATGCACTTGGGTTTATTAATTCAGTTTTGGATTATGTTCAGCTCTGAATACTATCAAACAAAGGATGTACCAAACATCCCACATTTGATTATTGTATTTAAAGAATCTCAAAGAGTTCAAGCAGGCTGCAGCCTGAACATAATGACATTCCACTTCATCCGAATCCGTTCCTCTCTGATGAATGTTCTGCCATCTTCTTCTCTCTCTCTTTCGACCATATGCTTCTTTTCTGAGTCAGGACAGGAGACCATTCATCACCCGCTCTAATTAAACACACCCTCATAGTAGGGCAGTGGCAGCTGCAGGGAAAATAGACAAGAGAAGGAGATCAATTGCTATAGGGAGAGATGGAAAAAGACAGAAGTGGAAGAGAGGGGATGGAGAGACCGCTCACTTCAATTCAGTATGCTTTGTTGACATGGCATATGACATGTGTTGCAAGTTACAATTTTGATATACAATGCATACAATTAACAACACATAAATACATTTTGGAAAGAATTCCACCCTAATGTTTCTGTAGTTGTGACATAATGTTAGAAGGTGTAATTATGTCTCTACATCTTCCTTATCACAATGACAGCACAGCCTATCTTCTGTTGCAGTCTGCACATTGTAAATGTCTTTTTTTAGTTCTTAAAAGTTGCTGTGAGAAGGTAGTCTTCAAGAGTATTGTCTGTTTACGGCCAAATATATTTCTGGTTTGTTTGGTCATTTCAGTAAGTGATGTCATACTGTAATTCGGTTTGGCTAGATCTTCTGAGTGGTAGTATAACTGCTCAAAGGCTGGCTGTGGTTTGTGCCAGAAGGTGAACGTTCAGCCTGCCTCAGGACAAGTGGGCTGAGAGGACTCATTTCTATATTCAACTCTTGGCAGGCAAATATTTTGTAATGGCGAGAGGCAGGGTCAGTCACTGTGACAGAGCACAAAGACGAGATGGCGTCTTGAAGTCAGGTCTCCTGCCAGATGGGCCAAGTCCCCCTACCTGGCTAATAAGAAGAGGGACTCCCTCCTCAGGACGCCTGACAGCTCTGTCTCTTCATTTCTTTAACAACATGTGGCCCTTTTTCCATTCCACTGGAGACTGATGGAAGTTGTGTGTCAGAGTAACTGCCGCTTCGGGGCTGGTAGGGCTGCACAACAGGCTGGACATAGATTCCAATAGGACTCCTTGATGTCTGCCCCCTTTTCTTCCCTGACAGATTGGTTAAATTATCCTGACATTGCTGGTACTAGATCTTTCTGATGTGTGCAACATAATTGATACATGTAGTGCAACGCCAAAGAGATGTTGGACAACTACATTATTCAGCTCCAGAGGTAGCAACAATATGGCACTGTTTATTGTCTGCTAGCTGCATCCTTTTGAAAAATCCTTCGTTAGATATCGTCAAGATATTAGTTTAAATTGTTTTCAAGGCTGTTTGAAAGAGCATGGTATAATAGTGGTAACACTTTTATGTTATAGGTCACAAATGTATCACGCTGCTCTTTACTGCAGCACGACCAGTCACACCACAGTGAAAAGAAGCTGTGGAAGAGCTTGAAAACCTAAAGCAGCTGATCTTATCTATTCTTCCATAAATGGTGGTTTTGTGTCACTGTTGGTTACATCCTTGCATTCAACAAACAAATCCATCAGCCTGACCTTTTCTTCAGATTTAGGCATCATTTTTCATTCTGTGGCTCGGCAAAGTTGAATTTGATTAAATTTACTGTTCACGATAAGGACTGTTAAATATTTCAATCTGACTCTTTGACCTTTATGGAGCAACACAAATATCACAACTATCACTCATTACTGTGATGTACTGTACAGTACATGAATTGGTTGGAGTGGGAGGGAATACTTTTTTGACTACGCTTGAATGTTAAGCCAAGAGTGTGAATATTGAAAGAGCCGATAACTTGTTTTTGTTTGTTGTTTTGTTTTATGTTAGTCAACTAATGCTATCAACTAATAATTGCCAAGTTTTTTGATACACATATGGCAATACTATAAACTCACAGTTAAAAAATAAATAGTTACATAAAGTAATTAAACAATAAAGATGTATGAATAAAGTACTACGCAGTAGATAAATGCCTTACATTGGTATGCTTCAAAAATATCAAAATGTATGTCAAGGCCAATGTAAAATCAATAAGCCTAAGTAAATAATATAATGCACCGCCTTTTGCTATTGTGACACAGAAATAGCTTACAAAATCTAAAAGGAATATCAAGGTTATTATTATGAAGGAATAAAATAACGTAAGCAAGGTATTTTGAAGATATTGAACCCGGAGATGGCTGACATGGCTGTACAGGAGCAGGCGCATGTATATGATATTGTTTTGTCGGCTAATTTTGAATGTGAACTTTACTGATCAGAAGTATGAAAAGGTTCACGGCATCACAATATTGGTGATACAAGGACAACTAACACAGCCCATTATTTTAATGTGTTCAACCCTTCCAGTCACTAACCCTGGATTACCCGTAAGTGTAATTTCCACTGGTTGTTAAAACTAAATGAGCGACATTAAACTGGTGTAGCTCAGTCAGTGGGATGCACTGATGGTCAGGTGATTCCCAGCTGATGTCCCTCAGTGCCAGCTAGCCACAGCAAAGTGGATTACTTTATCTCAACACCCAGCTCCATTTGGCTGGCAACTGCAGGGATACAAGCTGAAAGCACTAGCCTTTCAACTAGCCTTTACTTCCACTCAGTTTAAGGGGATTCACAAACTATTACTTAATAGTATCACTTAAACACCATACATCACATGTAACCTTTTTAGCCCCGTGGTGCCCATTATCGGACAAGGAAAGAGGAACATAAGTCAAGTGATGTTTCCGAAAGGATCTCCAGAACCACAACGTTGATTAAATTCATTGAAATTGCTGAAAATCATTAAAGCATTGTGGGAAAAGTTCTATCTGAACCAAAAAATGTAAACTTACCGTTAAGTTTATGTAATTACATAAACCCCGTAACCTGGCCGTCATTTCTGGCGGCGGCCGTAACGTTTCACTAGATCGTCAATAAGTACACTTTATAAAGTCGATAAATAAAATACACTTATTCGTAACCCTACGAGCTTGTGTGAGTCTGATAAAGTATGATAGATCCTTGTGTGTAGTATATTAGTACCTGAAAAATCCAAATGCGGCCGGACTGTTTTTTTTTCTCTTCTCGCTTAGACTTTTTCCACTCTGGAGGCTTCCGTGATCGTGGGAGGTTTCTTAAAATGCGTCACGCGTCTTAAGGCAGTGGTTCTCAAACTGTGGTGCGCGTCCCTCTAGTGGGGCGTGGAGGTACTACATGTGGGGCGCGAGGGGGGGAATGTTAATGTTTTTTATATATATATATTTTTCTTCTCTTTTTTATAATCCTATAATTCTTTATCATGGACCGCACTGTCTGCCCTGATTGAGCGGAAGGCTGGGAATCTGTGTCTGCATGCTCTGGCAAATATTCACCTCCTCCAATGCCATACAAAGCATGAACATGAGTAGGCTTACAACGTCTCTACTGCGCTGTGCACAAGCTGGGGCCAGGTCCATTTTGCCAAAAAAAGACAGGTCTAATAAGCAGTTTAGTCAATCACTGATTAAATATATAAATGAGTAACATACAATGTATCCAATCAATGCCCTAAAAAAGACTCACTGTGGGGCCATTCTCACTTGGCCCCAGGGTGCGCGTTCCCATCTCTCGTTCTCGTCAGGGCTAGTCTCTCGAGGCTCCATTATAACAACATGGCAGCGGCGACTGCAAGCACAAGCACTGCTCATCAAAGGAGACCAAACGCTAACTCGGTAAAATCTCTCCTCCAACACCTGTTTGAGAGAAGAATTTTGACGGAGAAACTACAGGTAAAACACCTAGTCCCAAATCAACCGGACCTCACCATAAGACAACAGACTGGAAAGGGAAGCAGCTTCTGTAGAGATGGCTAAGCTACACCGGGACGGTTTGGCTAAGCTAGCGGCATATTTTATTTTCCATGCTTGCTTTTTAAATCAACGGGGACCGATCCGGCATGGACAGTTACGACAGTAAGCGACATGAAGCACTTGTCGGAAAAATTAAGAAAACATGAGAACATCATGACACATGGATAACTCCGTCAAGCTACTAAGCTAGCATATCAGGCTAAGTCAACATTGCTACCCAGCGGACACAGGACTGCGGTGAAGAAACACAATGAGGTGGATAGAAACGGGCACATTTTATCCAAAATAATTGATTGTGTGAAGTTTTGTGGGGCTTTTAAGTTGGCCTTGCATGACAAGACTGACTCCTTGGAGTGCTGGAGGAGCAAGACAGTCAGCATTGTTAAGGGCACGTCAAAGACGGCACAAAACGAGCTGTTGGACGGCATGCTGTCGGTTATTATATGATATGTAAGTAACCCAATTTGTCTTTTGGCTTTAGAACCTGTTTGTCAATCAATGTTGTTGTTTTTGTTGCCTTCGTTAAGCTACATTTATCTGGTTTCCTGTTGATGATGAGATGCTTTTATTTTGAAGGCGGCTCGCAAAGTTAAAAAGGAAGTCGCAATGTGCGCGGATTGAATGTCAAAATCTACTGAAAATATGGTCAGTTTTGTATACAAATTAGAAACAGTAACGGTATTAGCACTCTGCAGAAGAGGCACATGGTTAGTTAAAGTTGTAATAACTGTATGTTTTAAGGAAATTGGCGTGAGTGTTGGCTCTGTGTGTTAATGCAAACAAGGAGTAAGCAAACATAATTATCGTTTTTCTGCCTTTGTATTAATATGATGTCCTTATTATTTCAAAGTGTTGGAATAAATGTTAAATATTTAACTGCAAGTAGTAATGTGTAATACCTTTTTTTGCATTGAATCATACGGGGATGTTTGATGGTCTCCAAGAAGAAGTAGCTTTCCTTATTTCTATTCATGTAGGGATGTTCCCTGGATATGTACTGAGCTGTGAGTGAACTAAGACCAAATTCTGCTGTTAAACATTAAGATGTTACTGAATAAATTACTTACACTCCCTTCAAAAGCCATTAAAAAATGCTTTATCATAAATTATAAATTAGGTTTTAATGTCTCAATCATGTTTGACCTGTCAAAGATACACATTTAACTAAATAATTTGTATGTATAAATGTATTACTTATAATAAATGCATATGATTCATGTCAATGAAATCAATTAAATAAAGTCCCATTTCCACATATGTTTTACAGTTGAGGAATGAGTATATTGTCCATACATTGATCTGGGAACCCGAAGCGTTCTGACAATGTCGAGCCTATGGGGGCAAAGGGCTATATTTCTGGGGTTACGGTGTAGCTGGCAGATATCTGGGCCAAGACTTTCTTTTCCCTGCTCTGCTTGTCTTTCACCCTTCAATAGCAACTTGAGATGCGATACTGGAGATGGAGTTGAGAGACGATGTGTACCACCATGTTGTTTCACAAGTAGCCAGTTCGAAACCTAATTTTAAACCAATAAAGAGCTGAATCATCTCCACTTGATAGCCAGCGGATTCTGAGATTATTTTTCTTCCCAGTGTGTTCCCCCTCTTTTGCTCTCAACAGACTGTTTACATGCATTCAACCAAAGCCTGCTAAAATGTGATAGGTCAATACTATTTGGACTACAAACGGAAACTAGAACCAAAATACCAGATCCAATACCAAAATATTGTCTCGCGGCCTCAAGGGATCTACATGTAAATGTAGAATGTGTTTGTCAAGATTACATTGAGGGTTCGGTAAAGAAACAACACAATGAGCTGCCGTGTGTTACCACCGGCTGCAGAAGTGAGCAACTCTGTCCATCAACAGCAGTCATCCCTGATGTCTCTCAAACTATCTCCGCTTCTCTGCAGTTGTTCTGTATGAAACAGCTGTCTCAGTGACATAATGAGTAAATCCAATCTCGTAACCCATCAGCTATCGGTCCAAAGCCAAATGAGCCTCTGGGGGCAAGGGGCTATATTTCTGGGGTTCTGGTCAATAGTGGCTTGAAAACATTATAAATGAATAAATAGCATGGACTGTATTTTCTCAGTCTGTACAGGGAAGAAGATATCTCATTCAACATGTGGAAAATAAAACAAAATAATATGGTAATAATAGGAACAGCTCGCCTTTGTATTACTCATCACTCTTTGAGATGTTTCAATTCTACATATTGTGCATACATTGATTAATCATTTGCATAGCATACTGAACAGCATATTTGTAGTATACAGTTGATTGTAATGATACAGTGCAATGACTAAAGTTAGAGTAATGTAAAAGCATATCTTGGAGTAAGGAATGCAAGAGATGAAGAAAGAGATACATTTTATTGTGACTTATATTTGACATCCCTATTACCCTATTACCTCTATCATTGACCCGAACCCCGAAAACAGCATCTAAAAAAATCAATGTATTGCTGCTGTGAGGGCAATGGGTTGTCACAGCACAGAAAAACAACTGCACTGAAGGAGAAAAGCAAAGAGTGCCCCCCCCACCTGCGGTATTGATAATTAAAATAGAGTCCACAGTGCTTGAAAAAAACATCACAGTACTGAAATGACTGATGACTGCAATCACAATCTCAGAAAATAAACAAGCTCAGCGCAACACTATAGAAAGGGTAAAGTAGAATGGACGCAGAGCAAAGATGACATGCTTGTGGTAACCTGTGATCAACTATGACACATCAGGGTGTGATGTGGTTGTATGTTGTGTTACGCCAAACATTGCATAGAACCAAACCGATATACTTTGTGGTTGAGTGTGGATCCTTACAGTTTGTCCCGAAAAGAGAATCAGAATAACTGATCGACTAAACAAGTGACCTTTCGTATTGACACACATTCATTTATTACCAGGCCAAGGTGTAATTGTATTCTGTTCTGACTCAGAGACGCCTTCTTAATATAACAAATATATAATCTGCTCCTATGGGGGAGTTGTGAGGCAGAGTGTGAAATTAATACTTCTCTCTTCTCTGGGGTGCAATAAATAAAGTCCTTAGTTTATCAAAGGAGAGAGCCCTCCTGCTTGCTTATCATTGCACTCAGCTACACAATTAAAAAGGCCATGTGTATGTGGGTATCAATTTTACCACTCAAATGAAAAAGTGAAAATAAATCACAACAATTTTAGCGTGGTGCTTCAAATTATGAAAAACACAGTTTTGTATTCGAGGCTGATTCATGGCTCTCTTTCTTATGTCAAAGCAACACACATGGTACAGAAAACAAAGACAAAATGAGTGTAAAGGTCTCTATTGCATCTCTAAGAATAACTATGTGTTGCTTGAATGGTTAAAGACGGTGTAAAAGCAATACATTTTAGAATCAAGATGAGAAACACAAGACATAATGTGTATACATAATGGACATACAGATACAAATCTAGGACCTAATGTTGTAGAACTAGTGGCCTTGTTTATGGATTTGATGCAAAAAGGAAAAGCATTTGGGTACAGAAATGCTTGCTACATAATTTATGGTCACCAGTAATGGTTCCAAATGGGAAGCGAATAATGCATTCTTTTTTTTCTGTTTAAAATGCTATTGACTTCTAGCATAATTGCTTTTAAATGAGAACAATGCACCTACAGTTATGTTTAAGTTTGAGCTACTTAACTAGCTAGTTAGTTATTGTTCAAGACTTGGGTAGTGACAGTTATGCCAGATTTCCCAGATATGAGCTGTAACTCCTTGTAAACTGTGCTCGTTTCATTCAGTTTCCCCTGGGATATTATCCAGTTACTCACCCAGGATACTTCCATCACTATCACATGCAGAAATGTCAAGGGGCATATTAGTGATAAAGACTGAGTAATGCAAAATGAATGCAGCTCTTTAGCAGTAGTTTTGGCGACGATTTAATGAGTAGGTGAGTGTACAGTATCAGCCAGTTTATTAAGCAATAAGAAAGATGTCACCAATGCCGACATAGTGCAACTTGAGATGTGTTCTTCAACTGAATAGCACACTGGCTTCAATGAATTTGTTAATTTGTTTATGGTTGCGAGCAGCATGGAGTAGGCTGGCATGGCTTAGACCTTTTTCATGGCAGACATTTTAACAGGTCCAACGACATTAGCAATAGCTGCATTCCATTTAGCAAAGCCTTTTTCTGGGACTTGTGATTGTGCATGCTCGCTGACTCACGTGGCTTAATGCGACATCTAATAGAACTCAGTTAAGGTTCTTATTTTCCCCTATGCTTTTCCTGCTTTGATAAGTGAAAATGGCCGCTGCCAAAGGGTCAATTGAAAGCCTCTCAAATTTGGGCAGAAGAGGGTTTTCCTGCATTTCCTGGCCTCAGAATGGGTCAACGTCATGGCTTGTTATGACTTAGCATTGGCAAACAGACTGTGAAGGATGATGTAAAATGGACCATATTCAGCTCCTGATATAGTTTATACATGATCAACCATGAGCTCTGATTTCAGACACCTGTAACTAACATAATGATCAGTTGTTGCCTCAGCTTAGTCTGTGTTTGCTTTTCTGCTGGATTCCTCCGTTCTGCTATGAAAGGTTGAATTTCTAAAAATAAAGTTTGTGGAATGAGAACTGAAACTCATAATATGATGAATTTCAGATTTGTCATCTCACACCTGAGCAGTCCAATCCAATCTGCCAAACAGCTTGAGACCGTTTTGTTTTGTATTTATGTCACAGAACTTGATTTTCAGGTCGACCAGCTCACCAGGACAATTATTAGTACTCCAGATGGCCAGCACTCTACTATCAGCTACATGCAGTACGTATGGTTGGGTTTTTTAATGAATATAAGTTTGAACCTATAAATTATCTGTTTTTTTTAATTCTAAGTGATAGCTTTATTAAGTACACCTGTACAATCAAATGTAATCCAAGACAATCCCTCTCAAACCTTGTTCAGTATTTGTCTACACTGTATCAAAAATGTGTTTATTTTTTTATTGTTTTACTGCTGCACAGTAATTAAAAGTAGTTGTTACTCCCACAGTCTTTGTTCTCTACAGGACTCTATGGTAATACTATTCTCCAATCACAGGCATGCATTCGCCCACAGAATAAGCGTAGCTGGCTACTCAAAACTTACCCAAATATGTTTGAAACTTATAAGGCAGCTCACAGCACTGACATCCATTTTCTCTTCAGCAAATGGCAATTTGCCCATCTTCACGGATGGCTTCACTGCTTCAAGAACAATGTCAGTGTTGCCTTATGTCCCTGTCCCATCACCAGGATGGATCTTCAAGACTCCTGCTTTGAGTGCCTCAGTGCAGACCAAACAGAGAGCAGCTCAGCATGCTCTCTGGATCTCTTCTGATGCTCCATTGTGATGCTTCACTTAGATCAGTGCGAGCCAGAGCTCGAGAACTGGCTACAGCTGCTAACAATTTTTTGGTGTGTTGGGCTTTCACTGGAGTATTCCTAGACACCCCTGTCCCACTGTCTTATTTCAGATACCAAATGCCAAATGAATAATCTGATTCAGGGAGTTGCAATGTGGGATATTTCTAACCACTGAATGTTCTCTCTATTTGTAGACGGGACTCACTGCACTTCCGAGGAAGGACCGGGATGATTTCCTGGCAGTGCTCATTTCTACAAAAGGGATCTTTTATTCAGTGCAAATGACTGGATGAGGAGAAATTTTAGCGTAGCCACCACCTGCCACTCGCCATAAGAACATAATAACTTGATGGTGAGGATGAGGGTGCATTGGCTGGAGGCCTTGGCATAAGGTCCTTAGAGCTGTTGGAGCCTCCTCTCTCAAGGCGTTGTCATTTAATACAGCTTTGCTGTTTGCACTGACCGAAGAGAACGTGTGAACAAAACACCCTGTCAGTGAACCATAGTTGCTTGCTGCTTCGTGGTAACCCTTTACCCTCAAACAAATCCTTCCTTTGTTCCCAATAATTTAGTAGTTCCTTCCTGTCGACACCCTGTTCTATCTCTTGAACACAGGACTATTAAATGTGTCTTGATTATGTTTGATCTAAGACCCCTGTGTTCATAATACACTTATATGTTCCTGCACACCTTGATTCCTTGATGAACAGTGGCATGTGGTGTGCAGGGTGTCTACCTTTTGGTCTTTTGACCCCTGCAGGTTACCTCTAGTCGCTTTCGGGTTCTACCCACTGTACCAATAGCGTTGATTAAGGGGCGTAGCCTGTTTGACTTAGGTCTAAGGTAATTATATTGTAACCCAAGTTCTCTCAGAAGGATTAGAATGAAGAGTGCGTAGAAGAGTGTGTTCATGTACTCAAGGTGTTACATCCTGATGTCTAGCTATGCTATGCAAATCTTCAGTGTGTTAGTGCATGCTTGTGATTGGAGGAGAGTTTTAACCCAAGTCCAGTAGAGGGCTTGTACATTTATTTAAGCTTCACTCATAATGGTAACATAGTCATGACCTCATCACTGTTCTCACTGGGAAAAGACTGTTGACTTCTGGCCACTGTAAAACCAGCAAATCCTTTTCTATCCTTTTCATCCTTTCTCTTTGTAGAAGGAGAGATTGGATATTCAAGGGAATGGAAAGAAACACAAATCCTGATTTAACAGGACACCCCATGCATGGTTCATATCTAATTAGTTTGAGGGATTGCTCTTTTTGATGCTGTTTAAAGTTGTATTGCTCCCGTATATCTCAATATCATGTTTTGAAACATCCTGTTACTATTAGCAGAACCAAACATCAAGGAGATAAGATGACCTTTGAGCGCAATTTGTTGCAATAGTGTGAAACTCTGTGAGGCCAAATAGCTATCAATACAATGTTTGAGTATGTAGATTGATTTACTGGATTGATTTGATTACTGTACATCAATATTTCACCTTAAAAAAATGCCCTTGAAAGAGTAATACCGTGTGGAAAGGCAGGTAACAGGCAGCCTACCATTAGGACACGGGCAAAGGGGCAAAGTCTATAAAATGGGATCAGAAGCTCTGGGCCTTTCTTCCTGGTTACTCAGACACTCAGATACTGAAGGTATAGAAACATAATATAAGTGGTTCAGTTCATAGCATTTAATAAAACATGTGTTATTTATCAGTCTTCATGTCTGGTGAGGGACGACAACTTGGAGCGATTGCCTCGGCACGTCAGCCAAGCAATACGATTCCAGTCACCTGCATGTTTCCAACTGGGGAATCTACTTTTACAATGCATGTTTTATAAAATGTTCTTGTAAAGGTTCCTTTTGTATACAACATGTGTTGTTTCTTTTTGTTTTTAAACAAAGACCGTAGAGGAGCAAACCACTGATTGTCCCATACATAGATTTCAGTGTCCTTTTTTAAATAGTCAATTTAATGGGCCTTTTCTGTTTTATTTTTCTTGTGGGGCTTTGCGCTGTGCTGAAGGGGGGACACAGTGGTAGAATAGACATCTTGCGTGGGCATTGTATTGTGTGGTTTGAGTCACCTTAGCTTACTGTGAATAGATACATTTGATTTGGTTTGTGTGCAGTGGTAGTTCATTCATAATTTGCCCACATATTTTGTGATAATAAAATGTTTGTTTTACATTGAACTCTACACTGACCTCCCTGATGGTGCAGCTTAGCCCCACATTGTTTACTTTCCTGCTTGTTCATTTCTTTTGATTTATGTATTACAGTTTTTTCTGAATGCTTAAACACCAACAGTGATTCTTGAAGCACGATTTCTGAAACCATGAACACTTTTAGCCAATGTATTTACCAAGTGTGCCAAACTGAATGCACGTTCTCTGCTTTACACTCGGTTTATAATTTTATAACACACATTTTGCTAAACTGTAAACACAAACCACTGCTTTACACTCAGTTTGCAATTCATTAACACACTTCTAGCAAAACTGTAAACATTGGTCTCTACATTGCTACACCATTTTGTCAATTGCTTTTCCACATTGACACATGTGAAAACACTTTTAGATAATGAGTTCACTTACAAATCAGAGCTTGAGCATTATAAATAGGCTACAGGTAAACATTTGGTTTGGACAACAATGGAGGCCAATATTGGACAGAGAGTAAGAGGGGTGAGAATTAGAGGAGGATGAGGACGTGAAGAAGTAAGAGGAGGAGGAGGAGAAGGAGGAGAAGGAAGAGGTGAAGTAGGACGGGGGATAAGAAGAGGACGGG
Source organism: Taurulus bubalis (assembly GCF_910589615.1). Taxonomy (NCBI): domain Eukaryota; kingdom Metazoa; phylum Chordata; class Actinopteri; order Perciformes; family Cottidae; genus Taurulus; species Taurulus bubalis. The sequence goes on from NC_136603.1 coordinate 10,437,441, forward strand.
GAAGAGGAAGAGGAAGGGGAGTCAGGAACACAGTACCGTTTTTTCTGAATGCTTCAACACTAACAGTGATTCTTGAAGCACGATTTCTGAAACCATTAACACTTTTAGCCAATGCATTTACCAAGTGTGCCAAACTGAATGCACGTTCTCTGCTTTACACTCAGTTTGCAATTCATTCACACACTAAAATTAAACTTTTCTTATTTGTACGCATTTGGATACCTGTGTGTGTGTGTGAATGTGTGTTTACTACACAGAAAAAGCAAAAGCCACAAGTGTTTTTCATTTATACTATCAGTGCGTAGTTGGTGCTTCGTGTGCTTATTCAAATGATGGTTTGTGTGTACTGTGTTGACGCAAAAACAAATGTTTTTCAAAGAGTTTAAAGAGTTTTGCAAGAATTGTTGGCTTTTGCAAGAGATATATAATGTGTTGCTGGTTTGGTGTAAGGTTTTGTGGTTAGTGTGTAGAGTTTTGCAAAAATAGCCTATAGTTTCAAAGATAGTGCCTAAGCAATCAGAAAAACTGTAAATGTATAATCTACTCCATCCCTCCATTTTTGTGATCTATATTTAGGTCTTCTTTTAAAACTCACTTATTGAGTTTATTATTTCATACATGGTCAGTGAAATCTATATTTTTCGGTACAGTAGTCTTTTGCTCCTGTTTATTCTGAGTCTTGTGCATTGAATATCACCGGGTCACAGTCTTATTTCAGGAGCACCTTCTGTACTTGTGTTCACTGAAATCTCTGGCCATACTTGTATGTAGCATACAAACATGGCCAAACTGTATGGAAATACACGTATGTCTTTGAATATTACAGAGCAAGACCTGTGAGTTTATTTGTTTTAATACACACTCTGTCGCTGTGCCGCTCTTTCCATCCAAGGGAGCGTTTTATCCTGCTGCCTCAACGGTAGTTCGTCCTCAAGAGAAAATTAATGTGAAAATTCATCCTGGAATGACTTCTAATCGGCTGTTTCCCGAGTTATGTCTACTGCCTCCTCGAACAGTGGGTTGTATACTGTCTCTTCTAGCATGTAGGTTCCCAGGAGGGCAGTTTATTCCACATGGACCCCTGCCCTCCAAGCTGACTCCAAGCCAACCGGAATCAGTCGTTTAATCTCAGTCTCCTGGTAATAATAAAAGCGGCTTCACTGTCCATGAAACAATTTCAACCTCTGAAATGCAGACTGTTCCCTCCACTTCTTCCCACTGCAACTCCGTAAAACAATTCAAATTCAACTTGCAGTATATTTTGTCAAAGTAACGTACAAGACTGTGCATTATAAAGTCGATTTTTCACCACCAGCTGTTTTAGCGTTGAGATTGAAACAGATTAAATATGAAAGGGTAATGACAGTCAAATTACACATTTACTACCTTTCTCTGCAGATGACCTTGAAGTCTTGTGAAAACATCAGTGATGGAATATTAATGATTTGGTTTTCATTTTGATATTCACAATTGCACAAAAGGTCCGGTCTTTGTGACAGTCAGTCTGCTATACTATTTTACATCAACCCTTATTTAAGTAGGGCACAGACAAAATAGTATTCAGTATTTGTGGCTTGTATTGCATATTTTATTTTTCCCATATCTTTAACACTGACTAATTTCCTGTCATGATCTTTCAATTACTGAAAATGACATTAGTCTCTCAGACTCATATCTAATTAAGGCCTAATAAAATGCAATGAAATCCAATTTGACAATATAGTACTGGTTTTCTTTTTCCATGTCTAACGATCCATTGGCTTTTCAATATAGAAAGGGAGCTGGAGGGAGATAGCGCGAGAGAGCAGGCCTCATCACATCAGCATCCTCGGTCGGGGGTGTTGTTGCCTGGGTTATTAGATGATTCTCTAATAATCAGACAAAACTCTTCTGCTAAGATGCAGCAATGACACAAGCCAAACTCTTTTGTCAACCGCAGATGCATTTGATGCACCATGGGAATTCATCTCCCTCAACACATTATCTGGGAATTAACCACCATACTGTGCCATATTCCATATTATGCAGGCATTACCTCTTTGCAATATGTGCTATTTCTTTATAATTGACCATATTGTCAAATTATCTTTCCATTAATAAAACACACATTTCTTTCTGTACTGCAGGTCCATTGGCACATCTAGGGTCACATGTTCTGAGTGCTAACCATCAAGTGGTTACTGGAATTTGGCAGGCAATTGGTTCACCACCATAGACTTAAAGGAAGCATGCTTTCATGTCGATGGCTTCAAATCACATGATATTCATCTACGAGTACAAGGGGTGCTGTGTGGCTCGCTGAAGAGGGTGTAGGATGGTGTAGGGTTTCTAGAGTTTAGTTAATCAAACTTAAACTTGCACATGTAAGAAATAAATTGTTTATGTGTACATTACAATGCATGAAATATGACAATTAATAAGGGATATTATTATGAAGGATTTGTAATTGTATGCATATGAAGGTCACTTTTATTTACGATGTGATGATTAATGTGTGAATGGATGTTAGACCATGTTGCTGTTATTGCATGAACTGCTGCTTTAAGGAATTGTAGTTCTCTTGTTCGCCTGAGGTGGCAGAGCTGAATATTGACTTTTGAGAATCAACCGATCTGAAGAAGAAGAAGCAAAGAAGAAGAAGACTAGCTCCGCCCCTGAAGCTGCAGGCCAATGAACGAATAAAATGACACTCCAGGTGTTAAAATAGGACTTTAACCAATAGGAAGGGCTCTAAGCTCCGCGGCTGTTGAGAAAACTAATGTGCATGCAAGGGAGCGTTCTCTTTTTCCCGGCTACGCGAGCGACTCTGACCTGTGGTCTGTGGAGATCGCTGTGGAGCAAAAGAGCTCGATCGAAAGCATAAGCTGTCTGTCTATCATTTGTATTAAATATACTTTTATTACACCTTTTTTGGACTGTGGACCTTATTCCCTGCATCACCTCCCAGGATTTTTGAATATTTCTACAATAGCAAACAGTATACGGGCAGACGTGTTTTTATTGGCCAGCTTACGCTTAAGCACATTTTCTGTGGCCAAATGCTTGCTCGTGATTGGAGGAGCTCTGCTTGGGCTATGCATCTGAAATGCATCCACTGGCTCACACGTATCTATTGCAGGTTTACCGTGAAAGCTGAAAGAAACGACTTTGATCCAAATTGCACTTTATTTATCCAAAATTTGCAAATATTAATTTTTCTCAGCCATTTCAAATCCTTTTGAATTTCTTGAGTTTGATGATTTTGACTACCAAAACCGACACAACAAGATTAGCTCGACTTTAGAGTTGTGTTAGAGAGTGCAGCTTATTTTTCTATTAAATTATATTTGCATGAGCATATCAATCAGAAAACAGCTACATTTCATTTGGCCTTTGGATAAGATATTCATAGCATTATTAGTCTTTCATTTCAACTGCCAAAAGTGGCTGCAAGTGAGAAGCCTGCTCCTTGAATTTGATGTAACCTACATTGCTCTTTGCAAGAAAGGGCAGGAAGAAATAAGAATTTTTTTTTTTTAGTCTAGGAGCTTTGAAAATCCAGGTATTTTACCCTGAAACTTGATCAAAGGTGGAGATGTTCGAATTGGTGACTCTTAAAGAAATCCTATTATGACTCTTATAATAATACTATTAGTAATCAGAGAACTAGAACAAATGCACCTATTTTAACCAAGATGGTTTTATTTTCTTTTTCAAGCTATCAGAATAATTTACACAAATATGTGACAATGACATTAAAAGTAATATCACATTTGCAAGCAAAGTGCCAGTGAGTCCTCCAAATTCTATCCAATTGACCATCAAATATATTAAGAGATGTCAATTGAAAATAACTAATAGGAGAGTTCATTCATGGCAGTTTACTGTAGCATGTGACTGTACTGCTTTGTCAATGTGACCGACAGGGGAGAATTAAAGTGTCAGATATATAGAGAGATAGAGCATGACACAGGAAAAAAAATTGGCAGTAGTAGCTGATTGACAGCATGAAAACTTGTTTATCGTCGGCCTGCAGATGTGAATGCTGTGGCACCGCAGGGCAGCCATTCTCTTATGCTGGTCAGGTAGCACGCTCCATTTCCTAACCTGTCAGCACAGACAAGCTAAGCACAGGGCTTTTTGACATTGCCATTTTACATCGCTCATTCTCACTGACAACTCCAATCGAAAGGAGGCTTGACATGGTGTCATTCCCAGTGGGCCCCCCTAGTAACCTCTGTGCTCTGCTTAGAGTTTGACAGAAAGATCAGTGCTGTCTATGGCAGTTTTGTTTCTCCTCCCAGGTACGGAGAGAAAAATGTCACTTTTGGCATTCATGCTCGAGCGTAAGCCATCCTTGCCTCTGATCGTTCTTTGATGAGGGAAGAGATCACCCATTGAATTCAGATTTTTTTTTTTTTTGCATGAAGGTCATGATTTTGCTTGGGAGAATAAAATAAAGACATTGGAAGTTCATCAACATGCATCATGTGTTTTACAACCATATAAACAAGATATAAGGCATTTACAGGAATAATTTGACTTTTGGGAAAAAACCTCTTTTGAGTGTGAGTTGAAAAGATTAACGCTTGTGTGAATGCTAACTGAAGCTGAAGCTGGATAAAAATGGAGAAAGCTGACCTATCGACTGTGCTCATGAGGTTAAAGCAAACCTCAAGCCTCTCCGCGATCTTTCTAGTGATCTGTGTGTGGTTGGCTCCAAAGGCCCACTTCTATCAAACTAGGGCTGCAACTAACGATTATTTTAATAATCGATTAATCGGTTGATTGTTTTTTCGATTAATCGATGAATCGGATAAAAAAATGTTTTTATCAAAAAAGCGTTCATTTCCAACCCTTTATTCAAAAACAGAAGTGACAGTGCAAAACATCTTCAGAAAGTGCACAAACAGGTTGCTCCTTGAACATCCCTGAGCTGTTAATTAAAACAACAAAATGGACTAACACTAAAAACATACACATCTATGCTTTATATCTGCCAAATGTGAGCCCTTTTTACTGTAATTGATCCCTCCAGAGGCTGCATTTACATACCCTGCTTTATCAATATGTATGAAATACTGGGACAGAGGGAAGCTGTACTGCTCCATATAGAGCGTCCTCTTCCTTAAACTCGTTCATTCTGGGTCTCTTATGACCACGACGTCACGTTGTTGGCTAAGCCCAACTACGTGATTTGCTTCATTCTACTTTGAGTAAAAAAAATAAAAAAAACCTGCAGCCAGATCCGCCGGTGTGCCGGTTTAACGTTAACGAGTGACAGCGTGACCTGAACCAGACCGGGGGGGGGGGGGGGGGGCGGCATGTTTCATCACGTTACGTTTTTTTTACAAGCAAGACTGAACTGTAACGGAACATAACGTAACTTTAACGACAATACACAACCCAAACACGTTAGCTAACGTGATAGCAAGCTGACTAGCTTCCATTAAAAGCAAGTTTGAGGAACATGAAGACGCTGATTGGCCAAGACTCGACTTGTCAAAGATCTTCTATTTTTGAGAACATCACAACCTCAGCTTTTCTCGTGTCTCACTCCAATCTCAGAAACGCTGGCCGGCCAGTTGCTCTGCTCCGCTCTTTTTTTTCTTCTCCGCGACTTATTGCCCGGCGTAATAATCGCGCGACACAACGAATCGATAATGAAATTCGTTGCCAACACTTTTGATAATCGATTTTTATCGATTTTATCGATTCGTTGTTGCAGCCCTATATCAAACCAGTATAAAAGTTTAAGAGGATGGCATCCAAATGTTATATCGTGGAGTCCAGATAAATGAGGTGTATGGCAGCTTGTCTCTAACATGTTTGGGTAATGCAACACAGCATGTCAAACAATATATCATACAGATGCAGCAACCTAGACTTTCTCCTCCCAGCTGGCTGCCAGTGAGTTCCCAGTTCTCCACCCCTTCCTGTTTCCTTTGAAGTAGTGTCTAGATTACCTGTAAACTCACTCATTTCGTTGAATCAATTAAATGGGCACCATGAGCTGGCATTTCCTCAACAAAAACACATAAAGCAACCAAAGTAAACTGGAGAATTCTGTTTCTTTTTTTCAGCCTATGCCCTGCTTTTTAGTGGTGGAGCATAAATAAGTAAATATATTCTTATGGGCCATACTCTACAATGAATACTTTTGCTTTTGGCACTTTATGTACTGTATATTTTGATGTTTACTTAAGATAAATAAATAACTAAATAATCAAAACATAAAACGGCAACTTCATTCAGAGGGGGCAAGAAGACTTGTGGATAACACAACAATGGCCCAGTAAGTGCGAACACAAAGGAAACCATAATGCTTATGAAGTGTTTGGGCTCAGTAAGGAGCAGAGACCAGTAGACTACTGTATCACTGTATCACAGCCCTGTCCTTGAGAACCACTTACCAGAATTGTACCTGACTAAATTGCAAAAAAAGGCAGTAATATTTCATGACCTGACCATCATGATATGCATCAAAAGTATGCTATCTGTGGGAAGCACACTCACTGATACACATCAAATATGATAAGAACAGCTGATTTCTTGGAATATCCAGGAAGTAGTGTTGCTTTCATTTTCATATAGGCTCATTTTGTTGAATAACGCATCTCATAGAGCTTTCATGGACAGAATAGACGGTTTAATCAGGAACTAGAGGCGTGTCTACCATTGCAACCATTGCAACTGGTTTCTACATATGGCTCATAGGGGCATTGGGAGTCAGCTCCATGTTCACTCTACCATTGTGGGGGGGATCTCTTTCCAGCCAAGAACCTGCAGAGGTCCCAGCACAGATCTGCCCTAACCCCATCACAGAGGGCAGGGAAATGTAACCTGGCTACATCTGTAGCAATCATTTTAAGAGGAGCAGTTATTCTGAAGCGAAATGGTTCAGTAATACAGGTCACCTAAAGGAATAAGAAAATACAAAAGGAAACACAATTCTTGAAAAGGAAAAAAAAAAGTTTATTTGTTGCACTGTTCCTCTGTGGAGTGATGTAATGAACCTGATAACATTCAACTGGTGGATTTTGGGATATCATTTGGAAACTAGAATATTGTTCATCAAAAATAAACAATACACATATCACAGATACATTACTCAAGATAAAGTCTTTTTTCATACAAAACTATTTTGAGTATGCAAATATTAAAAACACTGAACACTAAACATATTCCCATTTCTAAAAGTGTATGTCCATATATGTCCATTAGTTGACTAATGCTGCATTCACACCAAAAGCGAAGTGAATATTTGTAGTTATTTGCTTCATCCGAGTATGCTAGAATGACAAATTTAACAGTTAGCTCAAAGTACTTTTGCCTTTAGGTAACACAGCCACTACTACCATGACAATAGACTCTTCTTAAGACAAGATGCCAACTTTACCTGTCTTCCTTGCTGTTGGCTCATCACTATTGCTTTTATTGTGACAATGAAATAACATGACTGCACAAGGTGGCAATCTAAAGGGGTGTATTGTCACTCATTTGAGAGACTACTGGCTTGTTTGGGTTCCTGAACAAAGGTGTTTCGGTTTTAGTAGAAAATAATGTACTTATTATTATTAATTGTATTTACAATGCGCTGATAAAACCAAATGTTTTTTTTTTTCCTTTCTTGTTTTTCTGTCATACACTAAACAAACAGTTTAGTTGTTTACAAACATTTTTATCTTCTTTCAGCTGATTTTTTTATGCAGGCACATGTTTAACAAGCTATTGATACTGATCAAATAAGCACATGTCCCAAGGACGGTGTCAGTCTTGCATCATAACTGCAGAATGTTGCATGTATGTCTGCATAGTGTTTTACACTGTCAGTAAATACAGCAAGTATTGGACTATCAGAAGTAGAGTTATTTATAGTTAGCTGGGTTGGCTCAGCCTGTGGTGGTGGTGGTGCCCAATATGATATATTTTAATGGGACCCAAAATCCCTGACGGTTTCCCTGCAACACAGATCTATTAACATGTATCAAACTATTCGGAAAAATATATGATAAAGTGATGAAATGTAACCTTTTTTTTTTTAAAGCCTTTAAAGTTTGTGGCAATAGAACACAGGGCTTTCAAGATGTTGCCCTGTTTGTGTGGCATACCATCAATTTAGTAAAATAAGTCAAGACTTGAGCTTGCCTTTAAGCAGTTCAACCACCAGCTAACCACAAATGAAAAATGTCCTTTCAATAATTTGACTTCCAAGGGTGTAGGAGCAGGAAGCATGAGGAGCAGGAGAAGACCTTGGCTGTGGGCAGAGGGACAAGGCAGCTGGGATGAATTCAATGAACAGTCAGAGTGGGATCCATCTGGGGCATCCTGGGAGGCCAGAGTGGATGGAGGAAGCAAATGGCCCTCAGGGTTCAGGCGACTAGCTGGAGCATTTCCCGTAAAGAATGGAAGGGAAGAGGGGAGAGAGAGTCATAGAGAGAGAGACAAATCAGGTGGCTCAGACATGGGCATTAGATGGACTGCTCTGCAAACGATTTGTGCAAGCAAAACCATAGTAACAGTGGCCATATCTGAGAATAGAAACGTTGTTCAAAGCCGCTATACTTGATTAAGTGTGCAATCTGACAACATCACACCAATAATAGCGTTCATCATTGGATACAGCTTTCTACCACCAGCCCTGACCACTTATACTAACTAGTTTGATTAACCCTGCCCTGCACCTCCTTTACTGGAGGTAGGGCGGAGATGGCCGGTGTGTGTGAGTGTGATTTGACACTGGCATCGTATTCCATTCGAGACAAATTCAATGAGAGGCATGGGCGCTCTATCCCACCTACGCTCCCTTCTCTTCATTGTCACAATGTTTCACTTCATCTTCTCTGAGAATGAACAAGGCGGCTGAGCCGTGATTTATCATCATCCCACCGTTTTAAACATGTCCTGCTGCAGTGGTGATTACTAGTGTCTTGGCAGAGAGATGTCGGTGGTGGCTCTGTCGCGGGATGCAGATGTACTGTACACCAATGTGATACGCACATCATCATTATCATCGGCAGACGAAGATGGTGCCTCAGTAGGGATGACCGGACACAGCAGTGGATCATTGGCATTCTGGACGGGAACTATTGGTGTCGTACATCCTGAGCTCTCTCTCATAGCAGCAAATAATCGCAGCAAATAATCGCAGCAAAGCATCGCAGCAAAGCATCGCAGCAAAGCATCGCAGAAAAGCATCGCAGAAAAGCATCGCAGAAAAGCATCGCAGAAAAGCATCGCAGCAAAGCATCGAAGCAGCGCTTTGCAGCATTGCTTCAGAGCATTGAATTGCAGAAAATCATCACATCTGCAAGCTACTGGTGTTACTCCACTACTGCAGTCATCAAATCTTGGTTGCTCAACACTATTTTCTCTTTGCTGAGGCATTCGAAGCAGGCGTTGTGAAAGTCTGTCCCGTCAATAAGGCCGGGACATGACGGGCACTGATGAGGTTCTTGAAGCGGCAATCCCATCTGGAGAGATGAGCAGTGGCCAAATTCGTGCTTGTGATTGGAAATTATTACCCATAGTGTCCAGTAGAGGGTGAAGCCTGTGTGAGTTAGAGCTTCACAGGTCCCTGTATGTACACACATACACCCACACACTTACACACTCTTTCTGTAGTAATGTAAAAATGCATCATTAACATGGCAATGATACGAAATAATCTGTCAGTTACAAGCAGTAATCCCAGTAAGTGTGTGTCATGCTTTCATTTGAGAGGATTTTGGAGATTTTGACTGACTATGAAATGTTTGAATTTTTTTTTGTAGCTGAACAGGCAGAGTGATTTTTCATAACCATCGGAGAGGAGAAACGAAAAGCAGATCATTTAAAACTATTGCAGCCCTGATAGTCAAATTTAAATTCATCCCAGCATACTGGAATCCTGATGAGATCAGAGTCAAAAATGGGCAGGCTAGAATACAGCCATAATGATAGGATGGGCATCAAACGATTTCTATTTTATTTCATATTTCATTCTCAGCAACACTTCCATGTGGATTCTAAAGTACTGAAAAAAGACTTCCCAAACCTTTTCAAATAAATCACTGTCCCCAGCAGCTATTGTTTAATCCCGTCAGATGTGCTTTAGGTGGGAATGAATGAAGATCTCAAAGATATCTGTGGACAATTATAGACAACTACTGGGTGGCTCATCTCTTCTAGAACATACAGCTAGAGAATTAGGACCTGCAAACTTTCCTTTTAAATTGCTGTCTAAAGAGTGAATAAGGTGAAACTATCCTATTGGGCCACACTCTGAGAGGCAACTTCTATTTTGAATTAACAACCTCTCAATGACCTTGGTCATCAACTTAAGAAGAATGCATATGGATTGCAATTACACCCACATCAATTCCATGGCCAATACCTTGAAATGCATTTAAACTCAAAAACATTCATTTCATATTAAGTACTTGTCATCAAGCAGACAGAGACAAATGGTTGTTATTAACGGCACACAGTTTTCCATATGTTCTGCTTTTCCATAAGTGCTGCTAAAATTGTTAAGCTACAATGTGCGAGTCCTTCACATTGAAAAAACAATAAATAAAATTCGCAACGCGTTTGGTGTGAACACAGCATTAAACTTTAAGCTTCATTCTAGCGCTTCAGTAATTTATGGGTGATGTCACAGAGACTTCCATGTTTTTGACATGCTATGGTGGAAACTGATACGACATCCATAACACGTTGTTCATGCCATGTCCAAATATGATTCTACACAGGTACCTAAAGCATCTTAGTTTGAAGCTTAGTGCCAGAAACCAAGTGTCTGTATTTGATGGGTCTGGTGTGCAATTGTGTTGGCGTCAAGATGAAATGCACATTTACTTTAATTTCTGGCATATGATCTTCATTATTGACATTTGAAGATTCAAATGGATATACCACACCAAACTTGTACATACAGGCTGGGTTGCACCAACAAGGATTAACTCTTAAACTAGGTTTAAACCAGGATTGTCTTTTAATCCAGTTGCACCAAACTTTAAACCTAGTTTAACCTTAGTTTACAATTAATCCTGGGTAAATCTAACCCTTTGACGATCTCTGTTTAATTTCCATTTAAATCTAGATTAAAATCAAATCTGTTACACCAGTTATTTTAAACCTAGACTAAACCTGGATTAGCAGTTGGACCAGCATGGAAGTGAGAGTAATTTTGCTCTGCCACCACTTCTCCAGCATCTAGTAGCTGTTGTTAAACTCCCCCATTAACTCAGCAACATCTTTTCAAATGTTGAAAAGTTTGACCCTCTTTGACATGCCATAATAGCTAGCTAGAGTGACGGAGTTTATTAGCTATAGCCGCTGTAGTGGTAGGCTATAAACGGTAACTAACAGTATCAGTAACGGAATTTTTCCACGGCAACATAAACTAATCCTGTTTTAACCCTTGTTTAAACTAGTTTAACTAATCCAGGGTTAAAATTAAGATGTACAACACATCTCTGATTAATTAGAAACCAGTTTAAACCTAGATTTACTAACCCTGGATTAACTCTAAACCAGGATTAATTTATTCCATGTTGGTGCAACCCAGCCACAGTGTGTTAAACCTTTAAATAAGAAATACACGTTTGACTGAATGTCTCACATCGTTTATTGTTTCAGCAATCTCCAACTGAAAAATGTATATATTTTTGTCTCTACAACTATGTTTTTTTCAACTTTCTGTCCCTTCCATCTTTGCCATCTGTGGTGCACATCCACAAGAGTATTGGTTTTCTGGTAAAATCATGACACTATCCATTTATATGTCAAGACATATCTACTGTAATACCTCCCAAATCAAATAAATGTCACCATTCATCACACAAGCCAGTCTTTTCTGATCTGAGAGGGAGAGGACAATCCGATTCACTTTGGCTTGACATCCATCTATCAACATCGTAATCGCAAATTGAACTTTAAGTTTAATATTTTTGGTCCACATTCTGCACTGTTGTATATTATTTTTTGCCAGAACTTAAAAAGTTATTATTAGCAACTGCAGAGAAAGTAAATACTTAAATCGTTGCTTCACCATTTCTAGTATTGGTGCAGCAATCTTTAGGGACTGCATGAAAATTAGGAGAAGAACATCTTATGTTCAGCATTTATACCATACCAAGACTCATAAGTGTCATTGTGCACATTGTCTTCATGCATTTGGGAAAACAAATTCTCCCCCTCCCCCCCAACATCTCAAAATACAACCAGGATGAAATGTTGGCATTGTAGTTTTCTGCAAACTATGGATACTTTGGATGTGACTGTTTCTGTACCAACACTATTGTTCTCAACCATATGTTCTTTATGCGTATATGTCAATGTTGTAATGTGTTAGCCGTTGGTGCTTTTACGGTTTTAAAACTGCATTCTCAGTAACTTATAGGAAACAACTACATTTGGTTAGGTTTAATAAACTATCACGTTTTGGGTTTTAAATAAGTATGTTACTTATGGTTTCACACAAGATGCCGGCCTCTTGGGTATTCTGAAGGCTTAGTCATCGGTTGATAATATATATATCGATACAAAAACACCACCTTTAATCATTGTTAATGAATCCTCTGGTTGCACACCAACAATCTTCCTGGGAATTTATTGCTTGTCATTTTTTGTATCCCTGATGAAATTGATGGCATTTTGGTGTCAATTTCATTTCTGGCATTGAACTGAAATTTGACGACGAAAAAACAGATTTCAGCCCAAACCCACAACATGTATAATTTGGTGATTTCACAAGCATGCATAAACAAAATATGGAGCTAGATTTTACATAACAGAACTCGATGATCTACGTTATATGTTTCATGTTTTTTTGGTGTCATTAAACATAAAAGGACATAAGCAGAGTTGAGTTTAATGTATTGTAAAATCAGATCAAAAGATCTACATCCCAATCATGTCATCATAAAAAAAATCAAATTGGACAGTATTTGGCACAGCAACAGAGACAAGACTGAGTGGTGAAGCTAAACAGATCATCAATATTTGTGGGTCTACAAAATAATTGACTGTATATGTTGAATTGGGAATGAGTTGAAACATGACTTATTGTATGACCTAAAGATTACTTTTTAGATGTGTTTTTCTCCTCCAAAATGTTGTTACCCTGCAAGAAGAAAAGAAACAATGTCTTTCAGAAATATTACTTTGTTCATCTCATACACAATGTAAATATTCAGCATGTAGTGCCATCTTCATTTTGAAGAAAAGTAAAGTGTAATCACCCACCAGATCAAACCAGTGGGTTCATGCTGAGGTTGGTTGTTGTATTATATAATTCCTCTCTCTGATTTTGTTTTACACAAATATGTGTTTATTTTTTTCCTACACTGACCTGTCAACACTTCTGAAGTAGGGCCATATATGGACCAACAAGCTTGGCTGCACAAAAGGACACACTAGTCTTTACACTGTGTATGGACTATGTGCCAGTAACCACATGACTTTCCCTTCAGCCAAATACATTAATACCATTGGATATTCAGGCTCTAGAGAGAATACAAGTCTGGAATACAAGGTTGAAACAATATTCTAGAGATAATCTGAATTAGCCTCCACTTTATTTATAAGATTTAGTTTATTCATGATTTAATTGCATCAAAATAAATACATTCTATTCCAGTATTATGTCAATGTTGTATTAACTTGTTGGCATATTTTGCTGATTTCTGACTACTCTCATGCCTGTCTCCAGTGATTATAATGTGATTACTGCCACCTTGTAGGTTATTTGAGTTGCAAGAGGAACTGCCAGCACAGTGATGCACTGACCTCTCGAGTCAATACACGGATGTGTCTCTCAGAGTAGAGATTCAATGGATTATATCACCGGTGCTAGTTTACTGCAGATTTTACCTAGACATTGTGAAACTGCTGTATGGTGAATGCATGAGTAAATACAGATGGCACTGGGACAGCTTGGAGGCTGTATGCCTTTACGCTGTGGGTATTTGTGTTGGCCAACACTGTTGAAGTTGTACACACTTATGCATTGCATATACAGTACTTATTTATTTATTGTTTCTGCAATCAGGCAGGCCTTAGAGAGAAGGCAAAGAGAGGAGATTAAGAAGATTTTATGACATTGGTTCATTGACATTAAGATAGCTTTCTGACAGTATTCTAAGACGGGGGAAAATGCCTCTGTCACCAACACAGAAGCAAAGCATCGTGACAAAAAGTTTTCAGATGTTTTTTTTTTCTCTTTTCAGCCCAGCACTCAGTTGGGGCACTCCATGGTCCAGTGGGTTTACACAAATTATACAGTATACTTGTGGAGAGTTCATTTTCATTTTCAAGTGAGTCAATAGATGTATGTGCAGCAAGTCATGTTGAACCCCCTCGGATAAAAACACAAGTGATGTTTTGTGTCGCTTGATGGTAAGCTGAGATAAAGTGTACTCTCTCTCTCATGTTAAAATGAGATAAGTCCCCTTCTTCTCATATTAAATGAGATGAACATCTATTATTTCTTCATCTTTCCACTGCTCTCAGTTTCAGAGCACTGATTGTGAGTTCGTAATTGCTCCTGTAGCCAGCCAGCCACCGTATATGACTTGTTGGGTACATCTTCCTGACCATCATGGAAGTGGGCGTGGCAGACTGTATTTCACTGCTCTAGGGTTGGTGCTGCAATTAACGTAGGATACTGCTGTTTCTTCTGTTTTCACAGGCTCAGTCAAATGAACCGATGGTGCAGAAAGGTTCTGGGCTGATGAACAAGCACACAGGCCTTCTGATTACAGCAGCGCTCTTTCTATTCAAGCCTTTGTGACACTCTGAGACACAAATTAGACACAAATCTTGACTAGCAAAGAGCCATCTTGTGTCTGCCTTTTACCTGCTCACATTCCTGTCTTCTAATTCAATTTACAAGCAGCAAATATGATTGCCATGTGGATAAACTGATCATACTGCTCCTTTGTTGTCTTCTTGTAATTGAGTCAGAGATGAGTGACTTTCCTCCCCAAACATGTAATAAAGATACACATGAGATACTTTGGTACTGTCAACCTATCACAACACAACCCACATATCTGAGCGGGCAAAGGCATGTTGAGTTATTTTTTCATCAGCTCTTTTAGCTGCTTACCATAGGTGGCAGGATGGCAAGTTGGTAACGTTACAAGCTACTAAGCTAAGCTCTATTTGCACAGACATACTGCATGTAATTGCTACACAATAATACAAATTCAAACCCACACACAATGCCTGCAATCCAACACACTATCACAGGAGTTAGTGAAAGAAACACAACATGTGACATACATTTCCATATTTTATGACTTGGTGATGTTTTATTTTACTGCTGATTCTATAGGAAGTGTCAGGTTATTTAGGCTAGTTTGTGTGGCTTAATACCCTCATGATTTTGGTTGCCTACCCGCTGCGGTATCCTTATAGCTTATATTTTTGAGTGGCGGCCAATTTATTTTTATTTTGTTCTCTTTTCTGGTTAATTATCAGGCTATACTGAGCAAGGTGCAATAATTACTCAGAATCAGTTGTGTGACATGTTATTGCACTTTCTATTGTAGCATTTTGGAGCACCCGTCTTTGGCGTCTTGGTTAGGTTCTGCGGTGTTCTACACACGGTATTGAAAATGCAGATAAAAAGTGCTATACTGTTTAAGAACAAATAACAGTGAAACAAGTCCAGATTTCATTTGATCATGAGATGGATGTTTAACAATCATACTGATCAAGTAAATAGCAGATATTACATGTATCTTTGAATATTGATAACGGTTACACTGTAGACACCATGTTACATATTTAAACATGTGCAACCCTCACTGGATAGCCTGTCAACTATGAGGAACACTGCATTTTAGTTTATTTTATCATGTTGATTTTTTTATTATATTGGTAATTCTGTAATCACGACTACTATTGCATGTCTGACCATCCAGCGAGAGGCTTCTCTCATCTGTGGATCTTTCTGGATAGTGGGATGGATTGTAAAACTGCTTGAGGCAAACTTTTCATTTGTGATATTAGGCTATGTGAATAAAATTGATCTGACTTGACATTACCTATAATTTAATAGCATGTGCCATTTACAAGACATATCTGCTTCCAGACAAATTGATCCTGCCTCGCTTGCCTAGTGTTCAGTCTGAATGACCTTGAAATTGTAAGGCTCTCCAATGTCCAGCCAACTTGAAAGAGGGGGGTGCCATTGACATTGCATGCAGGGAATATAGATCATTCATATCCTTGTGAAAATATCACAGTGAAAATAATACAGGCAGCAGAGCAGGGTTGTTGCTGCTTGGCAGCATGTGGGCAATAACAGAAATAGAGGTTAATGACCGCATGAGTTTCTGCTTACAACCCTGCTCACAAAATGTGTTTTGCCTGCCTGCCTTTAGCACTGCATGCAAGTAAATGTCGCTCTGATAGTGTGACGACCCTCTCGGCCCTGTCTGCTCCGTACTCTGTTTGTGTGGCTGCTTTCCCTGCAGGTATTGGATGTGGGCGTGGCAGGGTCTCAGCACAGTGGGGACACCTGAGCTCATCAACAACACTGGCAACACATGGGCCAGTGCACTCTTTTAAAATCTTCTTTTGAGGACTCAGACTTCAGCCCCTCCCTTGCATTCCATTGATGCCCCAGTGTTCTGAGGTATCATCCCTCCACCTGAAATAACCTTCTTGATCATAATTATTATTATTATTTTTTTTACAGTTTACCACTGTGGGGGTAATGGGTTTTGCATTTAGTGAGTTTTCAGAAATGCCAGTAATATGCATATATAATCATAACTCAAAAAACATATTCCCTCCATGTTCGGGACACAGTCCGCTCCAATGCTTTGACACCAAGCCAAGGTCACCACTAAAACACAACAGGGACCCATGGATTTGCTGGTATGTCAAGCAAGATTTAGAGGATTGAAAGAGGCAATTACTGCAGGGTCGTAGAGCTGTGTTCGCAAAATAAGCCGACACAACCTGATCAGGATTATGATGCCCTAATTTCCATAAATCTGCCATCGCCACGGCAGGAGGCACAAATGACTGATTGTAATCGAATAGAATTTGTGACGATTAACACACCTGCCAGGTCAAAGTGCCAATCAAAATGCAGTAACACTGTGGCTTCTCATTACTTTAACTCCCGTTTGCGTCAGTTGAAATGCAGATGACAATTGCTTGGCAGGTTTTTATTTAAAAGAAATTTGCATCTTGTGATCACTCTCTAAGGACTGTCTTAGTTTTAAAGTAGAACACAGCAGCCCTTCCCCAAATGTCTTTCGTTTTCAATGAGGCATTATAGGTACCTGATAAATCATAACCAAGAGGCCTGACTTTGTAACACTGACAGGTTTCAACCTTGCAGAGGTCTTACAGTGCTATATCTGCAGCAGACACTTTGCTACGTCTGTGCTTAAGCAGTACATTAAAGGAAAGGTTATAAAATAATAAAGAATGGAACTTGCAAAAATAGATGCAATACGCTGTAGCAGTGTCTTTGGGCATGTACACCTTTAAGACATATTCACACTCATACTTTTGCAAATACTAGTTGCACACAGCAATCTATAACACAGTGAAGTTAGTCATTTTGTCACTATTGTCTGACATGAACAGGTTAGTTGAAAAGATGAACGTGGTACACTTGTAATTCATTGGACAAACTGGCCCGGGTGTGTTCATTTTTTACATCAATTTCAATGCCAAACCAAGTGTTCATATCCATCTACTTTTCAACAGAGTAGAAATACCTGGATAGTTTGGGGGGTACATACAATATTAGATGTATCACGAGGAGGTAGCTATACCACCGGGATAATTAATTGTGCTGTTTCTGCACTGTGATCAAGTATGTGTTGCCTGTTGACAAAACCATGAGAATCTTTTAAATCCAGTTTAAGATCCATCATGATTTTTAAATGACTGCCAAGTTAATGTAATGTATGGTGGATTTGTTTGGAAATAAAAGTCAGTTATTGCTTGGTGTGGAACCGTTCTGGATATACTAGGTGGCAATGTTGGTTTCTAAACACAGTGTTTGTTCCTGTGAACCTGTCTAAAGGGATATTCCCCATGAGGTGAGTCTGTGATTCTTACCAGACCGAGATAATGGGATTGTACACTGCTGTGCATCAAAGGAAGATGCTTGGTCGGCTTTGTTTCCATGGCTCAGTCGTTGGTTGTATTATTTGCCTCTTTCTCAACCTCAGTTTAATAGTTGTACACGTGTGTGGTAGTAGGTCTTCAGTGAAACAATGGAAACAACTAAGCAAATGGTTCTATTCTAATGAATGTTCATTGAATTCTGGAATTAGGTCAAAGGACAAATTTCCTGCCATGGTCTGTTCAGTATACAGTTTGAATAATGACAGAGGGAAAACAAGGTCTATATATATACACATACACATACTGACAGGGCAGCACTTTGCCCATACTCTTGAAAATACTGTCACACATATCTGCTCATCAGACAAGTAGCTGGGTGTTATTGCGCAGCACTCGCGGTTTAGTCAGCCAGCAGCATAAAAGATTGAGCTGTGACACAGAATAAGAGTTATGGATGTAGATCAGACTAATAAATAGTGTCCAGCAGCAGAAAGGAGACGGGTGCATTAGTTTAATTCACTTACAGTCCATAATGCTAGAGAGGCTGTCAGTGCCAAAAGCTGTGTCAGTCTACAGCTACTGACGCAGTGGCTCCAGAATAGGGCCATATACTGTAGAGCCAAATATATTGCATTATAAATGTCTTGTTCTGTATTTGGATGAAGCTCAAGCTGGGTTTCCGAGAAATGAATATGACACATGATATATATCTTTCATAATTTATTTTCTATTGAGATTTATATTTTCACTCACAAATCATGGCACCTTAAATCATAATTGTACAGGTGATATTTCAATATTCCCTTCTCTGACCCTAATATATAAACAGCAATACTTAATGCCATCATATCACCATTCACACCTCATTCAGCACGTCCGCCCCCTAAAACCGATACATCACAAACTGAGCATCTATGGAGAGAAAAGATGCCAAAACAAAACAAAAAACGCCATTTTCCTTTTTATGCTGCAACTGGCTTGTCCCTGGACCAGCATGTCAAACCAGTGTCAGACACACGACAATAGGGCCATATGTGAAATCAGCTCTACTCTATCAGTGAAAGTTGTGAATAGAAAGATGTCCTTGGCACTGCATTGTGTTTGATGACGACTCCTCAGAGAAAATAGCACTGCATGTGCACATATAATAATAATAACTATATTATAATAGCACCGTTTAACACCAAAACGTGTTTACAACGTGCTCTACAGAGAAGCAAATCATAGACATACATAACGTCAATACAGATAAATATTTAAGAAAACAAAAGGCAAAAAGGACCATGCCATAAAAGTAATGAACACAACAAAACCAGCACAAACAACTAAAAAGAGCAAGAGGAATAGAAAACAAACAAATAAATGAAGCAAAATAACTGCATAAAAGGACGTTGAAAAACATTTGCTAACCTTTAGCGACCAGATATAATGTATGTGTATAAATATTAAAAACATTTTACTGAAAAATGATGAGGTTTGTGGTCTAGCAATTGTGAAAAAAAAATCAGGCTGATGTCAAATATAGTCGCGGGCGCATTAAGAAAGACATTGTCATACTGTAGGACAGATGCCCACGGCAAGGCATCTAAAAGAACACATGCAAAGAAAACATGCACACACTCATTTTCCACTGCCCTTCAGGGCTGAATTTATCACATCACTGTGTTATGAAAGGCATGTAGTTGCCTTGGGCTTATTTCAAACTGGTAAAAGAGCAGTAGAATCAACACTAACATTCACATACACAATGATTCTGAGGCACAATCACACAACCCACATAATATACTTTTAAATACTTATTGTAAAATAATGTACTTTAAAGGTTGCTGATTTAATTTAAAAAGACCCTTGATGAGAAAATTACAATAAGGAAAAGTACAAAAAAAGGACATTTAAGTTGTACTTTTGTTTATGGAATGATATATGTAGATTTACTGCAGTTTTTTCACACAAATTATGTTTCTTAAATGTATTTATAGGTTGACAGATTGCGCCTGTTGAGTGGATTTATGTTCATTACGATGTAATTATGAATCAAACGTTGATTATACTTCAGATGCAGAATTGCATTTGGACATATACATACAGACACATTCCAATGTGCAGGGACACTGTAGAGAACAAGTTGACAACCTCACAAAAGCAAGAAGATGAGCTCCTTTGTGGACCATTTCAGATATTGGCAAATGACAAACTTTGTGTCATCATACCTTGATGAGCATGGAGATGCATTGACTACTAATTGGTGATTAATAATTATAGAAGAATGATATGTAAAATAAAAGAGAGAGAGAGATAGAGAGAGAGAGAGAGAGAGAGAGAGAGAGAGAGAGAGAGAGAGAGAGAGAGAGAGAGAGAGAGATCTGGAATCACGCAGCGACGTTGTTGCTTTATGGCATGCACTGCAACCACTCGGATAACACGGTACTCCATTTTGATATTTTATATGACAGCATAAAAGGGCAGGCTTTTCAACAAAACTGATTTTGAAAGAACTATTGGCACCACTTTTCTGAGTGAAGTGGTGAACATGCTTTTACAACCTTAGCAGTTCTTAGCAGAGAAAGAGCTCAGACAATTCCAGAAATTGCTATGATTTGACATGATGGATGAGAAAGATTACTTCTCTACATCTGGAAAAGACGGGTAAAAGATGATGGGAACAGTTTTGGCCAAATTGTTTTGCTTTAATGTGGAAAGCATGCAATTGAATAATAAATGCCTTGTATGTGAAAACATACATGGCAATAAATGGTTCTGATTCTGACTGATTCTAATCTATCAGCATGTTTAAAATTCCAAGGCGCCACATTACTTATTATACATTATAATACGGGTAGATCAAATCAAGCATTCTGATTGGTTGAGAGTGAGTCACGAGGTGTAGTTTATTCAGCCATAAAGTACTGTACAGCCTGTTTACATTTAGAGCGTTCCATATCAGTGCGCACTTAAAAATAACAGCTAGATTTAAATTGTGCGACCGTTAGTTGTCATTTCAAGCTTGACAGTTACCAAACATGTTCGTGTAACTTTGATATTGTAACGTCCGCAGTAACGACCCGCAGACGTTGGTTTCCTTAACTTGCAGGTGTATTGCTTGAGTGTTCACAGTATTGCAACGGGGCTCTTCGGTAACAGTAACGTTAGCTCAAACGGAACAGCTAACAAGCTCACATAGCATCCCCACACTAGCATAACGAACAACAACACACACGTCACGTCCTCCCTAAAATGAGATGAGTAATGAAAAGGGTTTGACCACAAAATCATGATAATTTCTAGTGAGAGAGAATTACGTCGGTAATTTCCCGACGCGAGGCAAGTTCTCTAAACATCATGGAGGTGAAAAATGAAAAATGACGGAGAAAAGACAGACAGAAGCAGCGATAGCACTTCTTTACATCGGTGGCTGCGTGTCATCCTCCACCCGGCCTACTGACCAGGCAGTCAGTTTTATTGTCCCGTATGTGCGTCCCGGGACTATTTTCTCTGTCACTGAAATGCGATACACAACGTTTGGTGGCAACAACTATTTTGTGCTGAATAGGGAGCTTACTATTACTATTTATAAAGTCGCAGGTACCCGTATTATAAAAGCAATAAGGTACTCGAGGCAGTACTGTGTCTACAATAATGTACAGTTAAAGGGTTTGCCGGCCCTCCGCTGCGCGTCGGGCCTAACAACTCCCTTGAACAGTACATTATTGCACGACACAGTACTGCCTATCGTACCTTATTGCTTAATAATGGCATACAATATATGTTGAGGTTGAAGTTTTTTTTAAAGGCTTTGCTGGTGTTTGTTAAAGTGTATGCTTACAGTGCCGTGTGTTGCTCGTTAAATCCAGCATTATCTGTTGTCACTCTTTAATATTCTTGCAAGAGTATATCTTATCTACAGCAATGACAACAATGACAGAAAAAATGCTTTAAATTGTAACCAACAGTTCAAACCCAACTGTTTTCAACATTTATCCAAATGGTGCGGATGGTTGAAATAAAACAGATATAACTACAAACAGCAGAATCTCTGCTCTATTATTCTAAAGACTTCAGTTACACCTGCATGCTGTGTTATTCGTAGTGATGTTTAGTTGAGTTTCCAAGCCATTAGCCCTTCTACAAAGTTTCTACTGCCTTGTCAGCAGGCTTCCCCTCCCAATTTACTGCAACTGCAGGCCCGAGCTATACACTGATTCAGCAATTAATGCTGTGCACCAGTGCCCCGCACAGTGACCCACTATGTACCCCTGCTGTCTCCCCTCTGCCTCCTAAGGTTCAGGGTCTGTCGGAAGGGGACTCAGGATGCACTTGGAACTGGACCAGACATTAGCAAATGTTTTTCAGGGTCAGGAAACGCTCACCAGGGAGCATTACTCCCTCAAAAAAGGTGGCAAGTGTTCAATAGATGGATATGGTATGGTTGCCTTAGGAGAAAAGGAAAAATAGCTTATTTTTTTTGGCCGATTTCATTTGAAGGTGCATTGTTCTGAAAAGTTATGTGTTAAAATGTGATATTCTGGGTAATGTAGAGACGATTGTTACGGATGAGAAGACATCTTGTCACATATCATGTGCTATGAGAAAGTGAAGGAAATATAGGGGATGGGTGTATTTTCCCTATTGTCTTTGTGCAGTCGTCGTATTTCAAAGTCACTGACCCCGAAAGAGTCACTCTTGGTCAATTATATAGTCCTAGATGTGAATCCATCATAATTTGAAAAGAGGGAATAGCCAGTGACAACTTTGATGACTAAGAAAATAGCCATTGTCTTTCTGCAGCTATTTAAAGATGGTGATATAAAGTTGTATTTCCAGCCTCTTCACACTCTGCTGATTGGCAATAATTTAGAACGGCCGGCTTTCTTCTGCTTACTGCACTGTATTAAATAATGCTAATTATTCCTTAATATGTTGGTCTCAATCCAGTTTTTCTGTTTGTTTGAAAGAAATCTGAGCACAGTACTGTATATTTGTGTACATCTGCTCTGGGCTTGTAGATATAAATATTTCATTCGAGAGCTCCATTTTGTTGCCTGCTCTCAGGCAGACTGTAATACTTAAAAGGTATTGAATTGAAGAGCATCAGTATCCTTTACCTCAGGACGGTTTGGAGGTTTTTTCTTTTGTGTCATTTATTTTTTGGCCGACTGCTTACATAATGTTACACTTGTATATTGATCCATGTTGTGAACAAAGTTAAGTTTTATTTTGTGACAGCATTACTGCTGGTTTATTACCTAAATGGGACTCATTGGGATATGAAATATTAGAAACACAATTGTACAACACAGCAAAACTGCCTAGATGTATTATTTGTAAAGATCTTTTGCAAAAAACTCAGTGTATTGCATCTCTTCTGAAGGTTAAAACTACTGCTCAATATACCAGATTACAAGACTGTTTACCCCTTGAGGAAATACTGGAAGAGTTTTCGTTAACTTTCACCTTTCAAATGGAATGAATTACAGGGGATATTAAAATTGAATGTCTAATCCCAATGGATGAATTTAAACTTGAAACCTTTGATGTTGTTGAATCATATCCCTGATTGTTTATGACATATATATATATATATATATATATATATATATATATATATATATATATATATATATATATATATATATATATATATATGTACCAATATCCTGTTTTTTTCTTTTTTCTATTTGATATATATATATATATATATATATATATATATATATATATATATATATATATATATATATATATATATATTTATAATGAGTCACTCACATTCCAATAAGTCGCCGGTGAAACCCAGTAATTAAAATATATTGAAGTTATGAAGTAAATATAATTGAGTTGCATGAAATGAAATAAATACATTGGATCTTGTCCTTGGGTAATCTTATTTGAGTTGCTCGGAAGAGCAGTATTATTTAGAATTAACATTACATTTAAAATACTGATCATATGACATCCAAGGCACCAAAATCACCATATCTCTGCGTCCACAGAATGCATATACAGACATCCTATTGAACATCTTCCTCTGTTAAACACCTCATCAAAGGATGATCATAAGGCTGGTAATAAATCCACAAGTCTTTTTAATGTGGATCATTACCTCAAGCAGTGAAGAAAGAACTGTTTTCATTGCCTGCTAGCCTGTCTGTGCCTCAAAACTAATTAATTGATACGGCTAAAGATTTAGAAGAAAAATCACACTTGACCGAACCATCTGTAGATTCAAGTTTAGCTGAGATCCATTTCTAATATTTATAAGTGTAGTATGATGTGTAAAAGTGGTAAAGCGTGACATCAATGATGCTATTGTAAACAGCACTGCATTTATGAAAGATTTGGCAGAATCAATCTTTTTGCAGTCAAACGAACCATACAAGTATTATTATAGATACCACTCCAAGTATCTGAAGTTCCACATACTACTACATTGTTGTAGACTCTAGGCGTAGGCTGATAGTGCAGCAACTATGGTTAAAAAAAGGGTAAAAAAAATATACTTGCTCGCTTAACCATCAAACATAAACGATATGTTGAAAATTGACTGTTTTTCACAGCCATTCTTGTGACTTTATGCACCAACTCACTGCAGTTTAGACTTCTATTTGAACTTGAATGGGAGGCAACATAATTAAGCTTGGTTGATAACTACATACAGGATAGAGTTTGGCATCACTCATTTATTCATGCTCCTATTCCTGGCACACACATCACATCAGTTAGTGTGGAAAAAGACTATGTACTGAGAGGATGGTGACAAGCAGTATGAGTGTGCTTCAAATAGAGTTTGGTCTCAGAGGAATGGAGCCTGGGGCCATGGCATCCATCAGGCTATATATGAATTACACTAGTATATACTTTAAAGCATGTACCTTGTAAATATACCAATACTTTATCCAATCTGGTTCTATGTGCGGGAATGGTAAATTGAAGTAGGTGGGTGCCCAATGAATTAATAGAATATGGGTCTGGAGTCCAATGTTTGTTTGCCTAAAATGCTTCTCTCTTACACATGGGTATACATGCATGCCTCAATACACTCATGAAGAAAAAGGCTGTTTAAAGCTGTTTTGTTTTGTTAGTCCAAACATTGATTTGGTTGAATTAATCTGTCAATCTCTGCTATACCTCGGTAGTCAAATTAATTTGTCACTCTCAAGCTTGTTTTGCATGAGCAGCTATTGCTAACTGGGATGGACTGGGTATGAAGGCGGTATTAGAGTGTTTCCTCCCAGCCAGGCCCACATAAAGAAATGGAAGCTCTGGGCCATCAGGTTGCATTGATGCATGTAGGAGACTCCTCTGACAGTTAGTCCCTTTGGCTCTGATGCTCATTCCTTTTTGGTGCAGTAATGAATGAATGAATGAGTGTGTGTGTGTGTGTGTGTGTGTGTGTGTGTGCGTGTGTGTGTGTGTGTGTGTGTGTGTGTGTGTGTGTGTGTGTGTGTGTGTGTGTGTGTGTGTAATTGAATATTACAAATAAAAAATGCAAGCTCTGGTCTGGACCACACAAAAAAAACCTCCTCAATTATGGCCCTAGTAAAAGAATGGTGTTAAAGTCTTTATCAGGCTAAAATCCTGATCCTGATGCAGCAATGAGTAGGGGAGAGCCGGTATGAAAGTATCACTTTTCAGATAAACATAGATTTAAAAGATAACGTTACAGACATAAACTCATGTATCTTCTTATAAAAGAATCACGTGTGTTTTATCAATATGTGTTCTTTTATACAAATGTGGATCAACTTTGGTATGAATGTCATTGAACGGACATTGCACCTTTGAACCTATCAGTCGAGACATAATAAGTAACACAAGGGTGGGTCAAAAGTAAAGTGCAGACAACAGAGATATTGTATCCACTCTACCCTAGGCACCTTCTGTTGGTGAAATTATTATTATGTACGGATAAAATAATTAGGTTCAGATAATAATAATAATAATAATAATAATAATAATATACTGCAAATAGCTTTTCATGTTTATTCATGATTAATTTAGGCAATTTAGTTAATCTAAAGACATCATGCAGATCTTTTTCCCCATCGACCATCCGATTGGTTGAGGAGTGGGTAGAATTGCATTCAACCACAGTTTGAGAGGTGTGAAGGATTAATGGGATCTTGTCGCTATCTCCGCTCTGCCTTGAGTTATATAAACCAAATTGTGATGTGGGAGTTGCAGGTTGAACCAATTGCTAACTGAATGCAACATTTAATTGCTGAGAATAATAGAATCACGTATTCTGATTGGTAGTTATAGACATGTGGTTAATGTATGTGTGATTACCCTTCATCACAGATAAAAGGAACAGATCTCATTGGGGTGCCTTATACTGTATATACCTCCAAGATGGGGAGATCTTTTTTCTTTGGATAATGGAAGATACACGGCTTTTACAGGAAATGAGAAAATCTCATTTGAATGTCCGTGATGTATGGCATCACCTTACACAGCGACTGTCAATTTATTCCTCCAGTTCCAAGCTCTCGCACAACTGTGCTGGAGGTGCCTCTCAACTGAACCAAAATCCCTAATTGTAAAATCCTGAAAAGAAAATGCCTGTCATACCCATGTGAGCCAGCCCTGTAACCGTTGGGCAATTAATGGGAAATGTCATCCCCCTTATTAGCAAAAGGACCAAAGTGCATTTAAAAAAATACAGAACCAAAAAAAAATTGTTCATGATGCGGTTTGCCCCCCTTATCTACTTATCTACTGTCTCCACACGGCTCTTATCATGGAGACAACTTAACCGCCGGCTATTGCTACTAACAACAAGAACAGTGCAAATAACGGCAACCATGCTGACAAAGAAAACATGGGAGGAACTGGAGGCTGGGTGCTAAGCTGCTATGATGAAGCCGTGGGTCGGGACCGCGTAGTCGGCAATAATCGCAGTGCAGAGCGGCGCCCATTAGCTAGTCAGTAGGCTGCCCCACCTATGTAAACCGAGCACAGAGAAGCTTGTAATGCAACACAAATGGAGGGAGAGTTCTTTTCATTATTTTCTCAGAGACATTACTCCTCAATAGCTTTACATTTGCAATAGTTGTTTGCTGTTGTAGTGATGCTCTGAATCCCTCATATAGAGCCTCTAATTATTTAATGTTTGTGCTGTACTGTGTATCACATGACGGTCCACCTTTGCATATCACACGTGTGTATTCCCCAACTACAAAATGGCAGCTTATCAGTCTCATAGCATATCATTGCATACCAAACTACAGCCTAGTAACTGAAAAGACTCACCAGTGTCATTAACAAAACATGTATTTATCTTTGAAATGAATGTAAATTGCTGAGCATAGTTCCTTTAAGATAGTACATTAAGACCAACTGTCATCCAGAAATGAATGTGTCTAAGGCCTTTATCATGAACGGCTTATAGTCATGTTTTAAACATACAGAGCATAAACAAGGGCTGCAAATTACATTTGTCTTTGCCTTCGGCTCTAGCCTTTATTCTAAGTATAAATAGACAGCCTTTCAGTAAATGGCTGAGATAGATCATGTACTACATGTGTGATGTCATGCATGCCATTTTATGAAGAGATACATATAATCAGTAGAACAATGGGTAGTGTTACGCAGCAATGTCCCATTGAACTATGTTGCTGCATGTTCTGTGGCCTTGTCTAGTAAAATATGTATCACCTCACTTTAGCGTTGTCTTTCGAAATCCATTCACATGGTATTGGATATTTATGCAGTTTACCACAAACTGTGGTATAAGTACAGAACCATAACTATTTAGTCAGCAAGGACGGTGCATTCTTCTCTTTTCTGCTCCTTCAAGTCAGGCACCAAGGATAATGTTTTCATCGATGCAATTTGTATTCAATAAAGCATGTTGTTTTTTGTCTTCAGCAAAAGTGATACACACAGTTGAGCAACAATTATGTATAACTCATCTGTATTTCATGTTTCTCACTTCCCTTAACAAACACATTTATTTGTAGCAGAAATCCAACAGAATCCACCACACACACTTACACCAAACAAACTAATGTAAACTATGACCTTGTTAGCAAAGGTGTCAACTGACTGAATTACATTGAATGGCTCATTCACAAGTGAAAACATATGCACTGAGAAAAGAATTCCTTCTAAACAAGTGTTTCTGTGTCAGAAAAATAGCATTAAGACATTCAATATTTAAATTATGCACTTTGCTTAAATGCCAGGTTCAAATACCTTCATATGGTACACAAGGATTATTCAGAACAGACATGAGCGACATGGCATCGTTCCTGCCTTCCTTATGCTAGGCTTTGATCCAACCTTTAACAGCTGAGAGCGCAACAATAGCTGTAAGCCGCTTTCCATGGTGTCTGACTCAGTCAAACTGTGTGGGACAGATGAAGACTTATAAGGACATTGGTTTCTAAGGTTTAAGCTCCACACAGAGATTTCCTTTAGCCTCTTTTATCTCACCTCTCTTTGTCCCCTTGGGGTCTTACCTCGGCTAAGCTATTTGCCGTCATGGTTGTCTGTGCTGTGACATCTAAATTGTATAGCGTTGTGTCACACAATCTGAACTGTGCACTTAAACCATCTGTAAATTTCCCCATGTTCGATGCGCTGGCATGGTCAATTGATGTGTGACCCTAAACACCTCCCAATAGCAATAGAGTGTTTCCAACCACAGGCCATGTGCCATTTTTAGTTCACAGCAATATAACAATAGTATTCAGATGTTTGTAAGTAAACATGTGTTATCATGATATGATAAAGACATTACATACATTACCTTTGACAGTGTTAATGAATGTTGGAAGTAAGAACTATTTGAAGTTTGATATGGACACTGCCTTTACACATTCAGAAGATAAAACTTTAATCTCAAATTTAAGATGAAGTAGGCAATAGGGTTGACATTTAAACAAAAAGCTATTCCCTCTGAGTGTAGGATGAAACACTTGGAAGGCAATGGATCCACCTCTGTGCCATTCTGGTGGGCAGCTGCTGTGGTGGAAAAACAAATATATGAAATAAAACTTAAATATATCAAAACAAAAACATAGTTATTTCTCAGCAGCAGTAAGTTACTATCTCTTTCGATGTCAATATTATTTCAGCTCTGCATGTTCCTGTGGATTACATTTAAATTAATCACATTGTTATAAAATCATAAATTGAATGCATTTTGGTGTCATAATTATCTGAAATTATGACGTTTAATATATATATATATATATATTAAACGTCATAATTTCAAATAATTATTACACCATACTGTATATATATATACTGTATATATATATATATATATATATATATATATATGTACATACAGTATATGTATGTATATATATATATATATATATATATATATATATATATATATATATATATATATATATATATTTATATATATATATATATATATATATATTATATATTTATATTTATACGTATATATATATATAGTGTATATACATATATACTGTACATATATGTGTACAGTATATATGACAACAAATCATTTGTATTTAATTACTTTTCTTTTTTTGGAAAGGCTGTGTGTTTTCAACTTAAAATGTATCAAGAACTAACATCCTGTGTTACAGACGCCTCTCAAAAATCAACAGTACAGTAACTTAATTGGAAAAGAATGGGTCTAAAAAGTAAGATTGCCTTAAGCATTTTATTAAACTAACATTGCCATGCTACCCCATCCCTGCCCCTTCTTTACTGAAGAGGCTTTGTAAAGAACTGACATGGGAATGTAAATCCAGTCTATCATCTAATAATCCAATTGACTCATGCCAATTGTACATTATAAAAAAGAACAAAGGCTGGATGAAAATTGCTTTACTGAAATACATTTTTGTATTTTGTGGTTCATCTGTTCATATGGGACCTTAACATTACATTAATGTGTTAACATTGCCATTGTCTTATTTGGTTCATGTCTTTTTTCGCAAATGTATAGAGAAGACTTCCTTCTTTTGATTAGCTTCCGGAATTTGGTTATGATCATCTGATGTACCTTGCCTTATACAATATGATTTAAAAAATACTCTTAGCAGAGAAAACGTCTCGATAAAGTTTTGCTTTGTTTGTTGCAGTTGCTGCTTTTTATTAGGATGGATTTATGATAGTTCTCCTACAGGCTGTAATTGTCCACTAAGTCAAATTTAATATGTATGAGTTAGTATCACATAAAGGATGGCAAAATAAAGTATTTTGACTGACTCAGTATTTATCCTTAACCGGCAAGGCAGTATCCCTGATGTTTGACGCAATAGCCATTTTAATATGTACATTCTTATTTAACTCTATTGACCTCAATTAGTATTTTTAGTGCTTAACTCCAAAATGTTAAACACAAAACCTTACCTAAAATGGCGCTGTGTTTTAAATTTAAGTCTTTTTTCCGTAACTTTTTTCAACTTTTTTCAACTCTAGTGGCTTTTCTGTTTCTCTTTTTTTTTCCCCTCTTGCTAACGAAGAGCCACGCACAGTGCACTGGGGGTATTGTTTACTCTCGCAACTGAGCAACAAGCTCAGTTGCACCTGAAAGGAATCAGTGGCTCTGAGAATCATTTTCTTTGATTTTTCCAGTGCATTCAACCCTATCCAACCACTGCTACTGAGTGAGAAGCTGCGGGTGGTCGGTGTCTCAATCGACCACCGTCTCCTGGATCACTGACCACCTGACAGGCTACTGGGCAATGTGCTGTCTGATACGGTGGTCAGTGATACTGGAGCTCCACAGGGAACTGCTCTGTCTCCCTTCCTGTTCACCCTGTACACCACTGACTTCCAGTACAACTCGGGTTCATGCCGTCTGCAGAAGCTCTCTGATGACTCTGCAGTGGTCGGGTGTATTAGGGATGGACGGGAGGAGGAGTACAGGGTAGTAGTGGATGACTTGGTGGAGTGGGCGGGAAGAAATCAACTGCTTCTGCACGTGGCCAAGACCAGATAGACGGTGGTCGACTTCAGGAGGAAGACGACGACTCCAGAACCGCTGAGGGTTCTGGGTGAGGATGTGGACAGGGTGGAGGAGTACAAGTTCTTGGGTGTCTCCATCGACAACCGACTGAACTGGAGGAACAACATCAACACTGTGTACAAGAAGGAGAGGAGTCAACTATTTTTCTTGAGGAAACTTTGATCCTTCAATGTGTGCAGCAAGATGGAGATGTTCTGTACTTCCCCGTAGTTTGCAGGGACAGCAACATAAAAACTGGTTACGGGTGGTGGAGAGGAGGACAGTGAATAAATTAGTATCCATATTGGATGACTCGGACGACCCACTCCACCACCTACTGCAGGGACAGTTTCCAATAGACTCATCCAGCTCCGCTGTCACAAGGACAGACACAGGATATCAGCATCAAAACGAGTAACTATCTATCTATCTAATAACTAAAATGTGCTGTATGCTAAACTTCAGTTACTGTATTGCAAGTATAATTGTAAGCACTGATATTGTCAGAGAGATTTGCCTCATAGAGCAACAGTTTCCATTTGTCAATATTGGATTATTTTTCTTTTCTTTTTTTGCCTGCAGTTACCAAAGACAGCCACAATGAATATTCAAAACGTGAAGATGTTTTTCTTCTTTTTAATTATTTCCCTCAGTGAACAAGTACATATATGTCTTCCTTGATGCAGCATCATACACAGTTTTCCTTCCTTCCTGAAATGTATGTGCACGGAAATTGTATACAAACCATATGCTATCCTTAAATCAGTGATAGGCCAGAATAAACATTATATCAGTATCATTGTCATGAATGTTTTCACTGTGTTGCCTCTGTATTCTGCTCCATACACCATCGTCGCTCCCCTGTCATCATGCCTGATTAAAACTCTCACTGCGGCTACCGGAGCCGTCATTCATGTCATTGCCAAGGACAATCCTGTGATTTCCCAACGGCGGCTGCAGCCGGGGACAATACTCTACTTAGCAATTTCTCAGATGGATCAATTTATCTGTGCGAGAACCTCAAATGTTTCCACAAAGCTGAGAAACTGATTTGGTGCTTGAGAGAAGTGACACATCTGTCAGATAAGATATCATAACCGCATGAATTCATAATTTAACCCTTGCTGGAGTAAAGCATTATCCCTGTCTGTATTCTGTTGCATAAAAGCAAACAAACCAACATTATATAGATGCCAGGAATCGTCTGCCGGCTCATTGATGTCCAAAATCTTTTTGAAATGACTGCATTATGTGAAAAAAAGTCATTTAAAAATGAAACATACAAAATACATTTAACCATGTAATATAATGTATTAGGGACATTTTGACCACCAATCCTACAAAACAGAACGTGCTGGGCTGCATCAGAGCACTTTGCCAATTAAAGCATTATCTTACTACAAACATTAATTATTTTTTGATCAGTAAGAATCAGTATAAAGCAATAATGATGGCTATCGGTGCAGCATATTTTTGACAATGTTCCAGGTCAACAGGTAACTGCTATGATCAAAAGCAGATCCACTGTAAACATCCATCGCAAAGACATCTCAGTGAAAGTGTGTGGCTAACAGGCTGTTTATGTTTATTGTTTTAATTTTACATCAAATGACAAGTTTTCATTATAAAGGGTCACTTGTGTTGATCCAGACGTCAAATAACAGTAAACTGGTTTATTTGTATTACTGTATTTACATATACAGAAACAAATTTGATTAATATTGTCACCACATTATTTAAAAAATGTGTATTGTGGCAACATTTTCAGTTATATACCGTGCCCACACTAAATGGCTTTACATGACACATAATCACTTCGAACATTTTTCCACCCTTATGTGTTCAGTCAAAACGTTTCAGTGCTCACAAATCATTGTACACAAATACATTGTAATTGTACACAGATCAGGCAGCATCATAAGATACTGGTGTACATTGCCATGGACAATACATTATGTAACACAATAAGGCAATAACTCTCCCGTGTAAGGTTTCCTTATAGCCACACGGCCTGAGCTCTTTCCTATTGTAATCAGCACACACCACATAATGGAGGAAGCATGGCTACTAATCAAATGCAGTCTGACAGCTACTCACCTATCAGAACATTCTGTAATCATAATGCAGTGTACTTTCATTTCATCCTTTTACAAATCAATGGCTTTCCTCTGTGACAGAAACATTTGTCTTCTTTAGTTATTTAATCCTGACACAAACATCAAGTCCTGTGCTCAATGATAGAAACACTGTATGTATAGTACAGCACTCGCCTCAAGTCAGTTGTTTGCAGGAAGTTTAATGTCAACCCAAATGAGATCAACATTATGCCAACATAATGTTGTGCTATGTTAAACATGAATTTAAACATTATTGGAAGTTGTTTGGATCTAAAGTTATGTAATACCTGATCGCCCACAGCAATGCAGGTAACAGCTGTGGACTAAATTGTATTTACTTAGTTTAACTACAGTTTTGGCTGGCCACGCACCTGTCATGGCAAAGGACACTTTTTTACACTTTCAATTTAAAATGTTGATGCTCCAATAGCAAAAGCACCCACGATGTTGGCTGTCTCATCATATCTAAACCACAGAAATTAGACAAGCCATTTTTTGTGAAAGGTATATATTGGTATTGCCTCTGATGATGTTGGTCTGGGCTTGTCAAGTCCAGGGGCAGGTGTCGCGGGCACTGCAGAATCAATAGTTCTCTTCATTTTGAATTACCAGTTTTCTTACATATTTTAAGGTTATGATGTTGCTTGAGGAGGAGTACAGGGTGGAGATTCACAAATGCACTCCCTATTTCCCCCCCCACCCACTTTCAGTGAAGAAGAATATCAGACTGAGTCAGTCAGAAGGAGAGGGCAGGTCTTTGTAGAGTGCAGCTGGGGGGTATCGGGTGCACCGGTGAGACCAATGAAAAGGTTTAGACTCAGTTGACAGATTTTCGGACTCATGTGCGACCAAAATGGTCTGCACACACACAACCTCACACACACACTTTAGTAGACATGATCAATGATTTTTCAGACTATGTACCAAAGCAAAAATAATTTTACCAAAATAAACTGCAACTCCGAATGGTAACTCTGGAATGGCTCCAGAATAGAATGACATGTGTGTCATGTGACTTACCATGGGACATAGTTATATTTCAACGAAGAGAGATTTGTTTCAGAGTTTTACAATACTTTATTACAATTGCATATATTTGAATAGTGCAAAGTCTTTGGCGATTGGACTCCATCCTGAAGTAGGATAAGCAAGGGGGTAGTGATGCTGATATCTGTGAAAGCAGAATCCCCCCTGGAGTCCAGACACTGGTGGTGATGTTGAAGAAGGGATTTAACCCGATGATGAATGATGAGCAGGACTGAATGGTCTGAATCGGTCTGAGCTGAAATGACAACTAACAGCAAGCAGAGAGGAGAAACTATTTAAAAGTTTGACAACAATGCTGTGATTGGCTTACGGAAACTGCGGCGAGTCCGATTGGTTGGTCCATTCAACATACATGCCCACAATCAGCTGATGGAGTAATCACTGTGAGACTAGAGACTGAGCTTTTTTGTGATTCAATTTGTTGCTTACCCTACTTGATATTTTGCATGATCATGTTCTCATACAACAAATTTGCATCAGTAATTGAGTGCTAATCATTACGTGGTTTGTATTTAAGTGCGGTAAAGTCACATTTCAATAATCTGCAAAACTTCAACTGCAAACATTTCTCAGGTCTTTCACTTTCTTTTATGAAAGACATTCCAAGCTGTCACAGCCATACAAGGATCTTGATAACTTCACTACGTTTTATTATTACTTCTACTTTTTTGCTTATTTTTTATACTACTTTTTGTAAAAGGCATTGAGCCATAATATTAACACATGGTTAAGGTTCGGCTACTAAACCCACAAGGTATAAATGAAGGTCAAACAATAAATAGTTCTACATTCACTACCGGTGTGAGACAGGAATTTAAATCTGAGTTCCTGCACTGAAGGGAAATTATTATCCACCCTTTGGCCTCCACCCTCACCTTTATGCTATAGCATTATCTTTGGTGAAAATACAGAGCTGTCCTTGACTAAATTTTAAGTTGGGTCACACATGATTGTGTCGACTAATTAATCAGTTTATTTAATTGCCAGATCTGTAAAACGTTGTTTATCTACAAAAAATCTCCCAAAAGCATCACTTTTGAATCTTGTGTTTACCAGAAATATGCTCACAAGTGGGGTGTTATTGTTAATGCATAACGGTGGCATACAAATGTAATTTACAGGGGACTGAATTTAGATACCTTTCAATTAAAAGCACTATCACACAGGATCTCATCTCCAAACTATGATTCCAGTTTTTCCACTTTAAATGTTTAGGTAACCTATGTCTGGTATTTGAATCATGGACCCATTGCACCCAAAGGAAGAATAACATCCCGAGAACCAATAAGTCTACCTGAAGATTGGTTGCTTTAATACTCATTTTTATATAATTTGCAAGATGGAATAAAGATTAATGGAATCATATGACATATTTCTGAAGTATATGGTGGTAGAAATAATGTAGTACATCGTTTCTCCCTGCACGGCATTTACAAATCCCAGTGCAGTTTGTCAACATTAAGTATACATCTAGTCCAGGGGTCAGCAACCTTTCGTATCCAAAGAGCCATTTTGACCTTTTTCCACCATCAAAAAAAAATTGTCTGGAGCCGCAAAAATGATTTGATATCACAGCTTCTGAAGTTTTATATATAGTCATATTATATATACAAAAAACTATAGTTTGTTGTATTTATGAAAATATAGAACAAGAATAAAGCCTTTTTTTTACATTGTATTTCTATTTGACCTGTTTATAACAATCAAACAAAAAATAGTCATGTGTCGGCTACATTAAGATTAATTAAAAACACAACTATGCAGACCTTCAGGTCTATCTATATTTGTGGCTCATGTGGTAGAGTGTTTACCCTGTAACTGCAAGGTAGCAGGTTTGATACCTGTCCTCTTCAGTGAGTTTTACATTTTAAACGCATATCTTTTGCTACGTTTACACTGAGCGTCCTCCTCACTAGAGCGCCGCAAACGGAGGACGGATCCGTTTTTACTAACGGACGCCTCAGTGTCTCATGAGCTGACACAGAACCAGCAGCAGTAGTGGAGTTTGGAGACGTGATCCACTTCCTGCTTCCTGTTTGCTGCAGCAGTTGAGGAATCGCTCTTCTGCACTCATCTGCGCGGGAGGGCGGGGCTCTGAATCACGAGTAGCCAGCTGCAGGGGCGGAGGCTTGACAAAAAAAGTTGTCTTTTTTTTTTTTTGTCAAGGCCTCAGGGAGCTGCAACAGACGGGCTAAAGAGCCGCATGCGGCTCCGGAGCCGCAGGTTGCCGACCCCTGATCTAGTCACTCTGTTTCCACAGTGTCCAAAATCAATGATCAAAATATGTAAAATGTGTTGCAGAGACAGGAAGCCATGTCACCCATTCATTTCAAATATATTCCCCTTCTTGATTAACTCAAATCAACTGTTTGCAACTATCTTTTTTTGTATTTTAGATTTCTTTTTGTGTGTTTCTAGAACAAATTGTACCAATGGTTTGTCTTAGCAGCTTGTATTACAGCTACATAACACAGTGGAATATATTATCTATGTGTGTTTGTTTATCAAATTCACGTCCCAGTGGATGACACACCAATGACTCGGTCTCTGTGTGGTGTTAACGATAAAGTGCGATCAAGAGCAGGGTGCTTCAACTGTCTTTCAGCAGTGAGCGATGATAGGAAATGATTTGCATTACAAGCTGTTTGCATGTAAACTTTGTTGTTATTTTTTCTCAGATTACTTTTTGTCATTGTCAGTGGCCTGGGTTTAGTCACAGTTCATTTGTTTTGAAGCAGTGTTGGATGAGACTGCATCTGCAAAAATTGATTGCCTTCTTGGTAAAAT
The DNA here is from genome assembly GCF_910589615.1 of Taurulus bubalis. Taxonomy (NCBI): domain Eukaryota; kingdom Metazoa; phylum Chordata; class Actinopteri; order Perciformes; family Cottidae; genus Taurulus; species Taurulus bubalis. The sequence goes on from NC_136603.1 coordinate 10,474,398, forward strand.
GCAACAAGTGAGCTAATTTGTGCAGAACAGTAATAAAAAACAGTAAGAAAGCAAGAGTTAAAGAGAAAAAAAAGCAGATCAACCGTTCTGTCCTGTTGCTAGTTAATAAAAAAGTCTTAGTGGTTCTTTCAAGCATTTTTTACTTTAGCGCATTATGCGAAGGGGGATGAAATAACCCACTGTGTTATTCTGCTGAGGAGGGTACAGATCAAGTTTAATTTGCCTGACGAACTGTGAGGTTCCCGAGGACTCCCCCATGACTGATAGGCCATGTCACAGGTAAAGGGCAGGAGGATAAGCGAAGTTTCGTTGTGGTATAATGGAGGTTGTAAAATGTAAAAGAGCTTGGTGATGCATTTGTTGCCCATGAAAATAATACTCCTCAGAGTGGCTACAGTAATGGAGAGCCATCAGCTCTCAACAAGTACACTGCATCATAATCCTGTCATCCTGTCATCCTATCAACATGTATGTCAAAGTGCAGTAAACAGTGGAGTGACACATATTACCTACTGAGATCTACACTGGCATAATATAGTCATAGGGATCACTGGTCAACCAACAGCCTTTCCTCCATCACATTTTCTTGTGTTTGTATAATTTAATATAATATCTGAGAAAAATGTATGTAGTGGTAATGACAACAGACTAGGTTCAATTACCAGTTGTTTATCATAATTAGAGTCGGTAGTCTGAACGTCTCTCTAACCAGAATGAATGAGCTGTGCTAAGGGCAGGATGTTGGTCAGCTAATGAACATTCAGCTTCCCTGTCCATAATATCTGCCATTAATCTCAGTCAGCTCCTGTCTCAGTCTGTAATGAAGGGGTCATTTTCAAGGCCAAGTTAATGCAGACACATCTCATCCACGTGTATTGCTTTTCCTTTTTTTCTTTATGTTATAAGAAGCTAAAATACAACATAAAAAATGTGCCAATTATGAAACTAAATCACCGTCATTCTGTACTGCAAACATACAAAAACAACAACACCAGTGATAGGAAGGAAGGAGGTTGGGAGAAATGTATTGTAAGATAACTAACAAGACATGTATTTAACATTAATTATTCCAAACTTAAGAACACAAATACATCTTTCTATAGTTTCTAATTATTATCTACAAAGACATAAGCAGTGTCTTTGAGGACTGATACGCCCTTTCTATGGAAAGGGCCGGAAAGGGCAGGACCAAGAAGTCTTTCAACCAGTTCTCAGTGTTACAGCTCTTCAGTTTATGTGCAGTGTAATGTAAGGCCTGTGTATTGTCTTTAGTTGTAAGACTTTATATGGAATGGTAGTACTACTTGATCCTGTTTGCAACAGCATAACATTTGCAGCATACTGTTTGCAGTGTATATATGTTCAAAGTTGCAGTCAGCAGGAGCAATGCACGAGCTACAATACGTGTAAACCATTGAAACAGGCCCTCTACTGACACAGCTTGCCTTCTAACTGTTCTTGACACTGTGAGAAAATGTACATTTTTTTAGTTTGGTTTTGTAAAGCTCAGTGCCTGTACAAAAGTAGTCAGAAATAATAATTTTAAAAAACGTTGTATTTTGGTATTATTGTATTGTTTATGTGGTGTTGGACAGCATGGTGTTTTTATTGCTATATTACCAATTTACTAGATATAATGTAAAAAATAACAATACAGCTATTCAGTCAAGCAGAAGTATTCACATCCATCTTCTCAGGGCATATTGGCTTGCCAACTCCCCAAACTGGTAAATATTGTTTGTTTAAAATATATTTTAATATTTGTGCAGAACAGGACGTGTGTGTGTGTGTGTGTGTGTGAGATTACAAAAAAAGCCATAGAACATAGAATAATATCATAAATAATAGGTACACGAACAACAGCAAAGTGCTTCTTTGATGGGCTAATCTAAACCAATCCCCCTCTAGGGGGGGAAACTGAGCGATTGTTATATAAAACTGTAAAGCATAGGTTGTTTTAGGTCTATTGCACACCATAAGTAATATACAAGTGAAATATATGGTTTGGTACATGAGAAAATTCAAATAGCATTCAAATAGCCCAAATGGGCCACAATAGGCCCCAATGAGACCTGGCCTGAATTTTCGAAACTAAAACCCTCTCTTACTTTGTTCTGCTTCACTTTATCAAAGTCAACCTTTGCAGAGAGAATGTTCACATAGTGTGCTATTTGGGAGAGGTTTAGACCTTACTGCTCCATCATTCTAAAGAAATAATCATCCTGAAAGTGCTTTTTTTCTAGGCGGACCTGAAACCTTTTAATTGTTGCTGTGTGTCATCTTCATTTACTCTTAACCAGTAACATATAGACTGATATTTACACATCTGAACCACATGTGTAGCCTTGCATTTAACATTTTAATATATGAAGATCATGTGACACCAATTTAAGAAAGCTTTACTACATAATGTTTACTCAAGCAATAATATATGTACTAGTACAAACCAACCAATATTAAATGATGCATTTATGGTAGTGTAAGGTGCTTGGGTTAAAGCAGTATTATTAATGTACTGATGAGTAATTCAGTTGTTGCTGAATATGTATATATTATATATATTATATTTAACTGTATATGTATATACAGTTAAAACAGTCTGATTTACTAATCAATTGAGTGACCATTTTATGCACGCTTATCAGATTAAGTTCGCATTTACAAAAAGTTTGTTTTTCTATGACAGTAAAAACTGATGCTGGAGTTCTCTTCACTTGATGTAAACCTACTTTTGGCCGTCTTTGTTTATTTGTTCACTTACAGAGTGAATAGATAGTAAAATTGCCCAAACATCATTACAAATAAAATTGCTCCTGTAGCAGGGGTTATAAATTAGCCCCTTGTAATTTATAAAATAATGGAACTATCAAATTGGGTGGCCAGGCTGCAGTGAATCACAAAACGAATAGACACTTTTTCATTCACCAGCATCAGTCACTGAGGCTCATGGAGAGACTTTTTTGGGATACCTAAACATCAACTGGCTTTGTGTGACCTGTGCTCTGAAAAAGAGATTACTATGTAATGACTCAGATGATGAACTAGCCAACCAGTATGTGCTCTCAGATGACTTGAGCAATAGCAGCCTCATGCATTGACCACATTAATACCAATGCTAGTGAGCACTGCTCTAAGGCCATATCTGGTCATGTAGGTTTTAGTGATCATCATTTAGTGGCTATAGCTAAGAAACCCCATAGTACCGAAGGCTGGGCCAAGGATTGTGTTGCAAAGACCAAACAAATCCTTCTCCAAATAAAAACTGATTAATTACATATTTTTTAAAACACCCTTGTGCAAAGACCACAGTGTACACAGTCACATGTGCCATTCAGGAATGGAAAGCAATAAAAGGAGTAGGATCTCTCTTTGATCAGCAGAATGAGGACCATCATGTCCTCCCTGAAAGCAGTCCTCTCTCTCTCTCTAACCCATCTTACAATACACTTCATATATGCCATAAAAATCAAACAACAATGAGCTTATTTTGGCAGTGTTTAAATTCTCGCCTCATATGATAGAATAGATAGATTGATATGCATTGCGTACAAAAATAAATAAATAATAATTTATGTTTAACTTACATTACACTTCTTCGTCCTCTGTTTGTCTGTGCACTTTATTTAAATGTATATTTTTATGTTATATTATATTGTAAATATAATTGCAAATGTAATATGTTCCTATTTCTTGCACTGCGTTTATTGTCCAATGTTATGCACCACCCGCCATGACAAAATCCTTGTATTTGAAACAAACCTTCTGATTCTGGATAGGATTACTTATAATACTCTTGGGTGTTACTATTGTATTGTTCAAGGACAACCTGTATTCAGCTAATGTCTTCCTCTCCGTATGACTAGTCCTTTAAGCTGCATTTGTGCATGAAAGTGGCCATATAAATAAAGTCTATTATTTACTTCTAACTGTACTTATGCTCCTGTTTTAAGCAGCAGATGGCAGATCACCATAGTAACTCAAACTGAGTGTGGAGAAGTGAAAAATGTGAGAGTTGCATCCCAGAGTTGTTTGTAATGGAAGCCACGCACATGCAACTCTCTCATTAGAAGACTGAGCTGTCTAATGGGTGGCCATTTGTCAAGAGGATGCTTGATGGGACTTAATGGGCACAGGATGGGAATTAATAAATAACACCCCATGGTACACGTGTGGACAATTAATAGCGCTTAACAAGAAAGAAGATGGATTGGGGGGTGGACATTAGCTTAACAAAGTTGGCTGTTTGGGGCTATTCCCCCATCGCCCTGTTGAGAGAAATGTAACTTAATGGGGGTGAGGAGTTGGGGACAGGAGGCTTTTAATCATGGAAGGCGGGCATTAGGAAAGCTAGCTGAATGTTAAATACAACTCATTACTCTTGTATGGTATGACCCACAGCTGTATTTTACCCTGCAGTAAAAGTGGTGGCACTTTCCTGCTCTATTTCTTTCCACATGTAGAGGTAATAAGGATCATGAGTGAGCGTGCCAGTATTGTGTTTGATTCTGTCTGTTTGGCTGTACATAAATGTGCCCAGTAGACCTTGTGACATTGAATAGATACAATAGAGCAGTTAGAAATCCTGTCTATTGTATATCTACATTACATGTATCGTGGTTATCTGGATCATGGACCAGGCCTACTCATTATATGAATAATTTCTGTCATATTCATTGAATGTGCTGTAACTCCGTTACGTTATTCATTCTGGCCACATGACATCTATTGCTTCTGTCCATCCGGGGAGAGGGATCCTCCTCTGTTGCTCTCCCTCAGGTTTCTTCCCCTTTTTTCCCTGTGAAAGGGTTTTTACTATCTTTATTGGGGGAGTTTTTCCTGATCCGATGTGAGGTCCCAGGACAGGGATGTTATGTGTACAGACTGTAAAGCCCTCCGAGCCAAACTTGTATTTGTGATGTTGGGCTATATAAAATAAACTGAATTGAACATTTAGTAGTAATTGCTAACATTTTAAACCTGCTTTCTTTCTGCATGTTATCAATTGTTATGGTTGCCTTTGTTTTTGTTTGCTGCTGTGTAACTTTTATATATTGCAATGTTAAAGAAAAGTTTGAGAAGTTTGGTAGTGTAAATGCGATTCATATTCATAGTGTAGAGTAAGGTGCATTACAAATAAGGGAGCCCATTCTGAGTGTGGCTATTCAGCACTGGGCTTGTCTCTATCAGATAAGATGACAGACTTATATTGATGGGTCTTGTCCTTGCTCAAGCAGATACTGTACGGTGTACACAGATGCAGGGCCGCAAAATTCCCGAGGGCTTCCCTTTGGCTTCACAGTGCAGCTAGAGTGACAGACAAGTGCTCCAGGTGGATAATCCTCTGAAGAGAAGAGCAGAATTGGTAATGAGAATCTGAGCAAGTAATGTGGCTGTTGTATTCAAGGCAATGAATAGCAAGCACATTTAGTCAATTATTGACAAAATGCCCTTTACCTGATGAGGTCCAGGAACAGTGCACGGGTCTGAGATGAGTTGTGGCCTGCTCTATTCAATGCAAAAAAAATCTTGGGCTACTCAAGTGCTCGCAGTGATCATGTTAAGTGGAAGTACTACTGGGAGGAAAAGGATAGATTGAAGAATGGATCTAGCTAACTTCTGTAAATCCAATCATTTTTTTAGAACAATTAACTAACTCCTTAATGGAATAGGTAATGCCTACGCAAATATGCTGACCAAAGACCTTTTTTTTTCTCTGCATATAGTTAGTACATCATTTACAACTGAAAGATTTGCTTCAGCAACCACTATCTTAAAGCTAGTGGCTATGTGTAGCACAGAATCCAATATGTCTTACAATAAGTTCCACTGAAAAGCCATTAGACCCATAGTGCTCCTTCCATCGAAAATCCTAATGGCCTTCTGTTGGGACAGGTGCTCCACAAATTGCTTCCTCTAAATGATTAATGAGTGAAGATTTATAAGAGGAGCGGCCCAACTGTGTGGACTATGTGTATGTGTGTGCGCACATGAATGTGGTGGTTGACCGGGGTGTAAAGCTGGAAAAGTTAGAGACTTTCAGTAAAAAGCTACTCATTGCTACTCCTACTAATCTCATCAGATATGGAGAACACTTTATTCCCCGGCCTAGAATTGAACAAAGACTTTAGGTTCCTGGTAAGGAAAACATATAAAACACTTTTCACGCAAAGAGGCAAAACACAAGGAAATAATGAAAACATCTTCAATTTGACAACACATGAGCAGCATTTCGAAAAATAGTGAGAAAAAAAAAAAACAGCACTTTGTCTTGACAGTGGTCTCACAATGGGAGAAAGTATAATGTTGAATGTGGATGTAGTGATACTGGTCTGTTTAGATATGCCTATAAGTATGTATCACATAATGTTTCTGTCTTGTGTCCACCATAACACTTCTGATGTCATTTACCAGCCAATCCCAAAGAATTAGTAGGTAATGAAGCTCAAGCGTGAATTCAGTAAGGAAGACAATATTTACTCGCTGGTTCATTCAGAAGCCAGTCAGTAGTCTCACAGCGGTTACTCCATCAGCTGATTGGGGGCTGGTATGTTGAATGAACCATTCAGTCAGTTGTCATTTCAGCTAAAACCGATGCGACTCTCCTCCACCCCAGTCAGTCCTGCTCTTCATTCATCATCGGGTTACAGCAACTCCCTTCTTCTTCTTCTTCTTCTTCTTCTTCTTCTTCACCACCACCACCAGTGTCTGGACTCCAGGGGGCAGATGCAGATGCAGCATCACAACCCCTTGCTTATCCTAAATCAGGATGGAGTCCAATCGCCAAAGACTTTGCACTATTCAAATATATGCAATTGTAATAAATTATTGTTAAAACCTGAAACAAATCTCTCCTGATTGAAATGAGATTGACATAAAAACGTACAGAGTTACAAGACTTGTTTGATAACACAACTGTCACGGTTTGGGGTTCTCTGGTTTCCTGTTTTATTGTGAAGTCCTTGTCTTGTGTGTCCTCTGTGTTCCTGCACTTCCTCTCCTGTGATTGCCGTGATTGTCTGTCTGCCCTGTTCCCTGATTGTGTATTCCCTTCACCTGTACTGACCTCATTGTTTTCCACCTGTGCCTCGTTACCTTCCTCTTGTATTTAAACCCTGTCTGTCGTCTGCCCCAGTGTCAGATCCTGTGCCCTTTATTGATCCCTGTTTTTGATGCTCGATCATGTGTTTTTGGGAAATAAATTTACTTTGCGATGTCGGCGTTTGGGTTCTAATTGCTACACCACATAACAACAACATTGCACTGTAATCTGAAGCATACAGATGGTTAAAACAGCAATGTGCTGACGACATAATGGTATGCCAATTGATTTTGTGACATTAAACATCTGAAAATGTAATTTACCTATCTGTATAGTTTATCAGTTTGGCATTTGAAGAAATATTCAAGATGATACTGAGTGTGTTTCTAAATATACAATTTGACAGAATACAGGTTATTTGAAGATCTTACTGAACCTTACAACCACTCAGTAAATTATACACTTTGACCATGGGGCCAATAAGCACTCAGCTTCTCTGATGCATTTCGCATAAGTGCAATAAGTATCTAGTTATTAACTTTCTATACATCACTAGGCCAATAATTGGTATAGAAAATGTACATATCTTTTAGGGGCCAATTTTTGCCACCACCGACTGAAATCCAGGGGCATAAAAAAAGAATTGGGGCACTTTTTGAAACTTGTGAAACATTTAACCTTTGTTTCATCACGTTGCGTTACGACTAGCATTCCATTAAAAACAGGTTGGGAAAGATTTAATGGGGTAACGTGACAAATATATCATGACAGACAACTAGGATGGCAAGCTACCTTCGTTCGTATCGCCGGTAACTTCAACTTGGAGTGAAAGGATAAAAAGTTGGAGGGACGCTGTAGACATCTTAACACTGATTAGCCAAGACTTGACACGTCACATCAAAGATGTTTTATTGCGAAGATCACAACATCACCTTTTCTCCGTCTCTCACTCCAATCTCAGAAACACTGGGTGGCCAGTAACTAACGTTAGCTAGCTAAAGCGAACTAAAAAATTATTAACATTTATAATTATTACTAGTTATCGCTCACCGTAGGCGTGTTGCCTGAGATGGTGACGGAGACTGTGTTGGCTGATTCTCATTTCTCCTACACTCGCAGTCACAGGTCTGATCAAGGAGTGCTCCATTTTTTTAATTTATTTTTCTCGCGCACACGCAACATCAGTCAAGGTGGAAATGAAAAACATTGGCAACTGGACCGGGTCATATAGGTTGCGATATTTTTGAAAAGTTCATTGAATGAAATTATGGGGGAATTTGTTGCCCCTCTCCTAGTGATATCAGGGGTAAGATTATAATTCTTAGGGGCAGTTTTGCCCTTCGCCCTCGAGTATTTCCACGCTGCCAATAATGATTTCACTCATTCATGTATTTATTAATGCAGAAAGAAGATACATTGATGTAAAACTTAACGTAGATGCTGAAAGGAAGAAAAACTGAAAGGAAGAATACACCCATTAACAACAGAGAGGTTTCAAAGGAAATTGTAACCTTTTTAACCCTTCCAACAAGTCTGCAAATGTGTTTTGACTTTAGCAACAGAGAAAGAAATGTGATTAAAATGTATTTTAAATATTAGTCTTGTGCACTTGACTTGAGTTCATTTTCTATGGTAAAATTATAAAAATGGAAATGGAAAAAAAACATTGATTTTGTGAAAAAATAAACCAGAAACTGGAAAACACTAACTGATTTTATCTGGCTTTACATACAGCCCTCGCTTTGTGGCCCGAACACACAGATTTCTAAGGCAAACTATTGAGCTGACACCACACATAGTGATAATGAGATAGCAGCCTATTTTGACCGACTCTCTGAGTTTCAGCAGTTAAATTTAGCACATTCTTGCCCTGCTGTTAGTTGGCTTCTTTTTTATATTGTATGGGCCGAGTAAAAATATCATATTGATGGCTGGACATCTAATCTTTCCACTCTAACTGAAAAAAATGATGCCTAAATAAAAGCAAAAACATTTGTATCAGTATATTTGTACCTATTTGTACATAGAGCACAGTAGTCAGACTATCTACATAGAAATGACAGCAAGGGCAGCTGTGCAGTGACATGTTATGTTACTTGACAGACATTTTGTTTCAGTGGAGAGCTATTCCTTAGTGTTCATCTCTCCAATTCACAGCACAAGACAGACATTAAGCTTGTATTCAAGACTCTTTTCATTTTGAAATATAGGTCTCCCTGCTGTGAAACTGAATGGGGGAAGAAGACTCCTTCAAGCTGAAGACTCACTCTGCTGTGTGTGTGTGTGTGTGTGTGTGCGTGTGCGTGTGTGTGTCTTTGTGACAGGCACATACTGCTGGCAGCATTAATTCAATTTAGAAATTGGTGGGTTTACCCTTTCAGGAGTGTTCAGATTACCATGCTGCTCTTTTTGAAAAAAGTATAGCTTTGAAAATCGAAACATGACCCCCCATCTTGCCTTAACAGCCATATGTTCACAGTTAAGAGGCAGAAACTCTGTTTTGCTGATGAATGTCCGATAAAAAGCATTATCTCTGTGCAATATTGCTGTAATTATCTTGACCTAGTGTCCTCCTGCTCAATCAGTTCGTCGGCGCAGCGACATGGGGCCACGGTAATGGCTCCCGAATCCTTTTCACCTTCACTGCTGCCATGCTGAGAATTCAAATCACATGAAGGAAGCCGAGGCACAGATTGGCTCCCAGATTAGCTGCTTATCCTGAATATCTCCTCTGCAACCTACAAGGGCACCAATCATAGACAAAGTAATGATTCCTTCTCTTCTTCTCCATCTTGTTCTATAAATGCCCACAATTTTTATTATCAATTTTGGAAGACAGAGTAATGGAAGCTGAAATTGTACTAAGGGCATTTTTGCTGAATTGCCACAGCTTTGAAGTGTTCCTCAGAGGCTCTCTGTTGCCTGTTGTTACAGTCCTTTAATTTATTGAAGGCATTAAAAAGTTTAATTATGCCATCACTACTAGACTCTTGCCTAAAAAGCTTTATGAACACAGAAGTGTTGTTGAATCAATACATAAATCCATCAGCCTTTAAAATTGTTGTAGAACATTAACAATTTAAACATTTTGAAAACCTCCCTCGGAAACAAGTCAACCATTTGATTTTCAGAAACTGTGTCATGAAATGTGATTTGGGATTTTTTCTGAATGAAAAAGTTAAGAAAAGTAAAAGTCACCTTTCAAAAACTGCCAGAATTTTCCATACCTACATTTTCTCTTTTTTAATTTCTTAGGAGCATGGTTTCTTTAGTTAATTATCTCACTGGTTTTGGTCTGTAATTTATGGTTGCTTATTAAGGGAATCCAGAGCAATACACTGCTTACTTATAAAGTAATTTGCTTTAAACAAAATTCCATCCAGCCAGAGGCTAATCAGCCAACCGCATGTCCTAAATGGACTGCTGTCTGTTCTAATGGTATCAGTCTAAAATACTTCAAGCTGACTTAAATCAAATTGATTAATTACTTAAAATTAATTAAATGTATGTGTAAGGGGATATGGATGGAGAAGGCGAGAGGAAGTGTGAGGCACATCCTGCCAGCTGATGAAACTTCAAGGATGACCTCACTGCATGTAACCACATCCACCAAACTGACACCATGAAGAACTTCATCCTCCCCCCGTTAAAAAAATCTTCCTTAAAAGGCTGCAGAAAAAAACGTCTCAGCAAGAAAAAGAAAAAAAAGTATCTGAAAGTATCAGTGAAAACATAATGGTGAGCACATGTTCAGGTAATCTAGTTCCAATCTGAGTCCAATCTTGATTAATAAAAAGTGGATTAAATGAAAAATAAAAAAGATACATTGAACGTCTCTCTGAAAGCTGGAAACCAGATGGTGACAACAAGTGTGCGATGATAACGACTGGAAACGCAAAGAAACGTTGCCATTAGAGTTAATTTCAAAGCTCCAAACCAGATCAGGTCATCCAGCTCAGCTGGTCCAGCAGTTGGCTGTGAGGGATGTCTTGGCGAGGTTTTCGACTGCGGGGACATTCCTCCAGAATGAACTGCATGAGAGGCGACGGCTCCAGCTTGTATTTGTCAAAGGAAACCTTATCAATGACCATCGGCTCCAAGTCCAGACAGGAGCACCGGACGTAGGGGTGGGCTGAGCGGGGGGGTAGGGGCTATAGTCCATGTAATCACATTTACATTCTAGACTTGTACATATATAATAAACATGTTCATAATTAACATGAGCCTGGTGGTTTTCCACACATAAACCCTTGAAATGGAATCAAAAGCTGAGCGCCTCTTACCAGCGTGTGGGAGTTGTGGTCCAGCTAGAAGGCCTCGGGGATCGACCAGTTTGATTAAACATTTATAATCAATCTGTTGGCACCAAATCTGAAAATGATCAAATAAGAAACTCTGTTTGACGTTAAGGCAGTCCCTCATCTCTCTTTAAGATTGCCAGGTCATTAATCTGCCTCTGATCACCGTTGTGTCCATTGCTGCTTTTTCTGGCTGTCCATTAGACTCTTCGGAAGTGTCTGACCAATTACTTATGTACTCGGCCATCCCATCACATCACCAGTCCATTTAAAACATCTTGTGAATCTTCCTGTCACTGGCAGTCAGTGGAGACAAACACTGTCATTGCTGAACCTTGAAATGGGAACAGAAGGCAGTTATGTCTTTACAAAGCGCCATTTGGAGATGTGGCCTTCGAAAGGCTCAAGGTTGGTCTGCCTGGAAATGTGCTAGTTTGTCATTTGACCACATCTGACTTTGCAAATATATGTATAGCGTTTATATATGGCCACACTTGAATGCAGGATGAAAAGCCTGTTTACTACATAATGCCAAGTTCAGATAATGGAACGAGAAAGGTAGTACTAATGGCAGGCATTACTTTCCACTACCATCCCACAATGCAATGTGTCGAATTATACTGATGTGGAAATTATTGTGGGCGACTTTACGGCTGTCAGTGATGGCGCAAAATGACAATGATTAATAAGTGTCCAAAATCACAATTTTCTTGCATGCTTGTCGGTTTCAGGAAGTTGCAAAGATGGGTGGATACAGCCCCGCCCTAATTCTGAAAATTTGTAAAGATGACGATGGAGCGGGCTGGGATAGGAGTTAAGTGAAGTGAAATACAGCCATGTAATGTTTTAGCTTAATTGGCTTTGCTTTGTTTAATATTATGTAAACTCTTCACATCTCTGTAGGGAGGCATTCACTGACTGACTCAGGAAGGAGACTAATCCAAGTTTATATTTTTACAGAGGACTCTGGCATTATGACCCTTTTAAGTAATCAGATGAGAGAAGCAAGAGTTCCTTACTTCCTAGCTAAAGATCAGTCTTTTAGGAGCAGCTTGGGATTCAATATGTGTAACCCTTTTGCATCTCAGCTTAGCATAGGTACATTGTTGTTTGAAGAATCCTGATAGTACTTAATATTGTTGACTTGTTACAGCCATGTAAATAAATGTGTGTTTGTTTCTGTTTTTGTTTTCCTCTCTTGAATATTTTATATATGTGACCCGGTGATACTCAATGCACAAGACCTAGAATAAACTGTAGCCAAAGACCACTATACCGAACATTTTATTGACAATGCATGGAATAGAAGACTTCACTGAACCAGTGAGTTTCAAAAGAAGGCCTAAATTCAGAACATAAAGGAGAGATGGAGTACATTATACCATTAATACAGAAAAAAATGCACAAGCAAGGAAAATAAAAATCTGGGGCAAACTGCACCACCAGGGAGGTCAATGTAGAGTTATCTGTAAAAAGAGGAAACTGTCACAAAATACGTTGGCAATTTATGAATAAGCCACCGCGAACCAAATAAAATAAAATTCATACAGAACGCTAAGGTGACTCAGTTCACACACTAAAAAACACATGCAATGCACTCTGCACTGAAACACCCTTCAGGTGAAGACAAAGCCCCACAAGAAAAATAAAACAGAAAATAGCCCATTTAATTGATTATTTAAAAGGCACACTAAAAGTCTAATTTAAACAAGTGGTCGGCTCCTGTCTTTGTTAAAAAACGAAAACAAACAAGAACAGATCATTATACAAAAGGAACCTTTGCAAAAAACATTTTATAAAACATGCAATGTGAAAGTAAATAATCTACATTTCTATACTGGAACAAAGCTGATGTGCCTAAGAAGTCACTCCAAGTTGTAGTCCCTCACCAAACATGAAGAATCAAACAAATAACTATGTTAAATAATGATTTTACAAACCTTTAATTTAATGCAATCAACTAAAATGTATATTTCATGGTTACACAATTTGCCGATTAAAATTCATGCTTTCAAACATTTATTTAAAAAGAGCCTACAAAATACAAACAAAAGCTAACCTAAGATGCTATCTCTTAGTTCAGGAAGAACGGCCCAGGTGATGTTCCCACCCCTTTATATAGACTCTGCCCCTTTGCCTGAGTCCTAATGCTAGATGGCATGTTACCTGCCCACATATAACACATTTTTTACAAAAGGCATAATACATTGTTGTTACAATACAGGATAAAACAGGGGATGCACCCAAGGCCTAATGGTTAAAGAAAGCGAGTAAATTCAAAGTAAGGTAATGTCGACTTATGGTTCCCTTCAGTGGCACAAAGGTCTGATTGAATGCATTTGATAGCCCCTATTGATTTTGCTATAGTGTGGCTGTTTTATCAGAAGACAAATTGCTTCTGCAGACAAGCTTGGGGACTCGGGCGTGACTGCAGTCTAAGAGCCGTAGACCTACCTGTAATAATTCCATTCTCTTAGCCTACAGAACAGGGTAATATTCACAAATGATTTATAATATAATGTTTATATGATGTTTAAACAATGGTGTTAATCCAGTGTAGTCACAGTATAGTATCTCTAAATATCAACTGTTATGCGCTGAGAAAGAGAGGTCTGTTTTCAGACAGATCTACAGTAGAAATAAGAACTCAAACTGTGAAGAAAGGAAAAACTTGTTGTTTATCATTCATCTATATCTTTAACGATCCCATAATACAACATCACAAAAGATGTCCTCTGGCTCTCAAGCAAGCTGAAATAACTAGAAAGGCAAACTTAGTACAAGAGATGTATTTATGTTATATCTATATGGATGTCTGTCTGTATGTATGTATGGATCTACCTACACTAGGCATGGACATATCAACAACAAAAAATATTGATATTTTTTAACAGCCTACAATCCAGAGGCACAGACTAGAAATCCACGCTACACCATTGTCACATAAAATGTACATGCGTGAAGAACAACAGATTTTGCAGCTGCAAACTCAGCGTTCCCCGTCAATCGCACTCCCTGAGGAATTGATTGCTTCGATCACTGCAAACAGTGTTTAGAAAAAAAGACCACTAAATTAAGGTTCTCATAAATCCCTGTATTCTTCTTTTGGAGAAAACTACTCTCTCTATTCCTTTCGCTTTCATGCTCAATGATGAACTGTGAACAGATGGTAAGTGCGCAGAGCATCAAGCTGTCCAAAATTGTCTATGTTTATAAATATAATTTGGTGTATCCAACACAATATGGATAACATTATTAAATGTGTTATCCCCCATGTTTGTGTTGCTCACAGTTGCACATTTGTTTATTTAAAAGATACTGTAAATATCAGAATTCTGATCGACTGTGTTTTTCCCTCACTTGGAGTTCTTTAGTTGAAATTCATACACTGGCATAGTCATCCTTTCATCTGCAGTGAGTACAAAGGTAAACAAAGCCGCATGTTTGCCCACCATCTTTACACCTGCCACACTCCCACACTGAAAATGAACATAGCAGGCAGATATTTATAAAAGAGATTTTCTGCATTTACATTCTCTCTCTCTCGCTATATCTATCTATCTCTCCATCTATATATCTATCTATCTATCTATCTCTCTCTCTCTCTCTCTCTCTCTCTCTCTCTCTCTCTCTCTCTCTATCTATATATATATATCTATATATATATCTATATATATATATATAGTTCAGGTATTTAGGATTTTCAAAGTTTGCGTTCACTGTGATAATTACATACATTTGAGAGAGCTGTTTGCCAGCTGCTCTACTGAGAATATAGAAGACTCTCCAAAAGTATGCGACCAGATTGTGGATGACTCATACCAACATATTAATCATATTCTTGCTCAGTGATGCTGCCAAAAGTTGGGCAGACTTACATTTAGATTTAGCACTGATACAACAGTGACATGTTCAATTTGAACATATGCTCTTTTTAGTAGTTATGCACATGTCTCACTGAGCTCAAATCAGGTGCAGATTGGTCTTTATGGGGTTCTACTCATGGGAAATGTTTACCATGTTAACCAAAAGTAGCATCAGTGACATACATTGTCACAAGTAAAATAGACATCTTGTTTTCTTTCATAATAATAATTTACTAGTCATTAACTTGGCTAAAATATTATATATAATAAGTATCAAAAACTATAAATTGGTATTTAAAAGAATGCATCAGCAAGAATCCCAATGAGAGTCACCCTGGGAGGAAAGGTATACGTTCACACACCTGAGTTTAATTGAATTGGCATTGGTAATCCTCTCATTTGTCGAATGTGTAGATGCTGTGATGGTGATTGACGTCAGTGAGGAAAATATAGTGAAAGACCAAAACCAGCAAGCTTTGCTGTTTTCATATTTGCTGTTGAGTGTCAGCAACTGCAGTCACAGTGAGCAGGTGACTCGCTGCTTCAGTGACAGCAGAAACATTAATTAAACAGATCTATGAACATAAAACAATTAATAAGAATAAATCAAATTCACTATTTATATGTAAATTAAGATACAATTAATTTAGATTTCTCACAAATAATTAACTTAATGTCTAATAATTGCAAAATTTAGAGACATTTTTCTATTTTTCCCACTGTAAAGGGAACATCTCATTGTTACCAGCCTGTTATCACTATGTTGGCAATCATTTGCACTACTTACCTAAAACGCAAGAACACAGAGTGAGAACACAAAACATGGGAACAGCAGTTGTCCTGTGCATGTCTGTCGAAGCCAACTGACAATCTTTCAGGAACTTTCATTATCCGCTGACAAATATGTCTTTTCTTGTCGGACTGATGGATCATTGCGAGCCAGAAGACAGAGTGAACTGGAGGTTATGGAGAGAGTGATGACTTTTAAAGGATCATAAAGAACCTCTCGGGGACAGCCCTGTTGAGGATTATTCAAAGCGTTTTAATTTATTGGGTAATTCTAAAGGAAGGGCTCTCCTTATCAATGCAATGGCTTAAGTCTGAATGTATTTCCGCTGACATTTAATTTGGTTTCCCCAAGGCTCCTGGTTTGAAATAATAGCAATAACAGACCTCTGAAATGGACGCCATTATGAACAATATCATAACATCGTCAGTCGATACTGACACACTGTCACCTCCATTAACAGGAGATAAATTATCTAGAAGGTTGGGCTTGTTGGTAAAAAAAATACCCCTTGGTAGCTGTTTCTGTTTATCAAATACTAGGATGGGGTGCATGCAGAAGTGGAGAAACAGTCTAGCTTGCCTCTAAGTGGCACAGACTGTGGTAGCAAAAAAACAAATCCTGTAATTGTGGAAGACTGAGGCTGGACTTTTCGTTTAAAAAATGAGGGCATTAGATGTGTTTTCTTATGTTGTTTGTTCAAATGATTATGTTTCTGGCAGGCAGCACATGACAAATAAGAACAAATCTTACCTCAAATTTGAATATTGCCAAAAGAGGGTTCATTTGAGTGTGTAATTAACTTTCCAAAGGGAACTTTTAGCTTTGCACACTTTTCTATCAAATGCACACACATTGTGACTGTGGCAACTACACCACAAAGTCACCTTTCTATTTCTTTGTTCATTAGCTCAGTGACTATTCAGGCTATCATTCATCTATCTAAATACACAATTTTCATATATTTTGCTTACATGCTTGTTTAAATTAGCCAGTTGTGCAACAGAACACAGCATGGGACATACTCAATAGCAGTTGAGCATGTCATTTATCATTAAAGAACATTTACGTAACTCACATATTTGAACAAATAGCCGCATGATATTTAACTAGCTAGCATTTCAAATTATGATCTAGCTTAAACGTTTGCACTCATCCACTCAAACATTAATGAACACAGAATATCATTGCGAAGAAGAGATGTATGCTGCATTATCTTCTACAAGTGTAAGCCTGGATGGGATAATGTGTTTATGGATGTGTATTTGTCTGTCCACAGGAATCTCTCTGCCAGTTTATTTCTAAGAGCCAAAGGTGCATGTTAGCATGCTGCTAGCTGTTTCCTAACATTTCCCATCACTGCAAATGAGTCCTATTTCTGTGGTACTGAAACATATTGGTATTTTTACAATAAAAATGCACTCTTTTTTTTGCGCCTTGCACTGCATGCCTGCTACTAAGGTGAAAAGAAAGATACAACTTGATAAGAGGAAGGGCAAGTGTTAATTTGGAGAAAATTGGATCTTTGACATGTCAAGACTGTCATCTCCTGACTCCCAAACTTCGTCACATAGCTATATTGCTCCTATGTCATTAATAGTTGACATTTTATCTTTCAATCATATATTAAATGGAAGAATGAAGCACATTTCATGTGATGTGACACTAAATTTGTCTTTAGTGTCATATATGTTTTCATAGTCAGTCGGTGAATGATAGTGACCTTGCCACAGCAGAGACAAGTGGAAAACCACTCAGAATGTAAATGTCCATCACAGGCATAACTAGCGAAGGACAGATGCCAATTCTGAAGGAGAGCTGTGGTGAATAAATGCACTGAATACTTGGTAGCCTAGCTGGAATTTTTTTAGAGCTTGGCAGGGCCAACGTCCTTCATCTCCATATCAGTCAGGGAAGAAACTGAACATGTATCTTCTCTGATAAAAGTGAACATCTGTCTTTTGTTGTTGACTAAGTCTGAGACATGACTGACACAGATGACTCTCTGCTTGGTCATGACCCCATAGCCCATTTTGATGACCCCATAGCCAGTAAAATAAGGTTTGGAAAACATGAAGCTTGTTAATTAATGCACACCAACATTGTAGTCTTTTTTTTTCATGTCTTTCTTCATGTAACATGTTAATGCAGTATGGTCAGTTTTTAATACATTGTTTTGCAGCGTTATGTTCACTATAGTTGGAAATGCAGAGCTAATAAATATAGAAGATTAATCATGTATTATGGCCATTATTAATGAAACAGTTATACATGTATATTACTGAGTTGAATAAACTGACTGTTCACCATTACTAATTCACTTATACTGTTACATCAAACTGTTTTCAAAACAAGTATTAGCTTGTCGCAGTTTCAAATAAATGCATCTCGTCTATAAACATTGTGCAAGAAAACCTGAAAAAAGCACTGATGACAGAGTTCTTAAGAGTGTCATCCTTTATCCATACACAGATATGTTACTTACAATAAAGTCTGATGACACCTCAATCATTTTCCCTGTTCTTTATATAAAAATAAATATTTTTAGCCATAACTAGGTCTCCATTTTCAGTCTCTCACTGCATTTTATCCACACCGAGAGATGAGTGGAGTCTCTCAATCTAAAGAAACATCAGCATCAGCACAGCAGGTAGGGACTGCCATGGGGCAGAGACTGACAAGAGAAACAAGCCCCAGAGCTTGTGGGATAAAACAGAATCGGAATTAATGAGCAGGTAGCTGGCTTTCCTGCAAATACTGAGTTCACACAACTTATGTGTTTTGTTTGTGCTCCACAACCCTTGCTGTATAACAAAAGAAGTCTGGGAAAGACTGAGGACGTTTACTAGTTGACTCGTAAATAGAGTTCGATCTACTTCAGCGCTATATTTCTCAAGAAACTAATTGAAAACATAAAAAGAGATACACAACATGCACTTCAAATTAACTTGTTGTACTCAAAAATAAAACCCATTATGTGTTATCTTTTATACTTAATCGTAGCTCGACATTGTATTTGTCTGTCAGTAACTTCAGCTTTGAATAGCAGGCCAATCCCATTCCCACTGGGCTCATTTGGTGTTTTTCCAAAAATTAAATGATGTTCAACTCCAGCCATATGTCATCCAATCTTTTGGAAAACAAGAAGGCTATAAATGACTGGAAACAGTGTCAGAAGGAAAAATGAAGGGCCTTTGTAATTATGCCTGGAGATTCCAATATGCTTGATGATAATTACATAATTAATCCTCCATCGCTGTCACGTGGGCTCTACTCACCTTTCTGTCATTGCCTTACACTTCTAAAGCTGAGTTCAAAAATACATTATCGCCGCAAAAAAACAAAATACTGACTTTTCATTCATTTTTACCGTATGAGACTATTGCGTTTGCACATCCACAGGGTTGTGTTTAAAAAAAGATGACCCTGGCTCAACTAACCCCAATGGGATACAATGTCTGGCAGGTGCTGCTTTCGCCAATAGCATAATTTGAGACAAAAGATAAAAGGATTATTGCTGTGATATGTTATTTGATCCCTCTTCCTCGTTTTATAAACCTCTGTTTGAATGCAAGTGTGTGAGTTATTTACCACCTTCTCTTCTACTTTAGAGGTCATATGCTTCCTGGTCCTATGCAGTCTGCAAATAAGCACAGCCTCGGAACAATGCTTTGCATTCTGCAGTTTCTGTGTATGGAAACCAATACACTTAAGCCTCTACTGTCAAACCTTTTATTTAAAGTAAGAAAAAAATGTCATGGTTAAATAATAAAACTGTCAACGTTGTATATTATGAAGAAATTAGATACACACATTTAAATGCCCAATCCCAACCTCCAATTTTTGCTCGACATAAATGTCACAGTAAGCACATAAATACAGACTCTGTGAAATAATGTAATAAGTCATATTGTACTATCCTGCCAAGGCTTATAGCACAGTTTAGCTACAATAATTGTATAAGGATGCTCCTGAGGAACCTCATTAGAGATTGTTGCGTTTTGAAGTTGTTCATAGGAAATTAATTTTTATTGTCATAGATAGTATTATCTGGTAAAAGAGCCATCTAGAAGCCATAGATCAAGAGAGCTGTATTTGCTGAAATTGACTACAACCTTGAATGAGGGCATGTGTTTGGGATATATTGGTTCTATCAAAAATCTCAAAGGAGAGCGAAGGAGCGTTGCGTGACGCTGCGTTGCGTGACGCTGCGTTGCGTGACGCTGCGTTGCGTGACGCTGCGTTGCGTGATGCTGCGTTGCGTGACGAGCATTATATTATATTATAATAATATATATAATAATATATTATTAATGATCAGATGAGCAAGACAACAACAATAACATGTGAAGTATGAGATGGAGTGTAAAGGTTCATTTGGGACCTTGGAAATACAAATAATGTGATGAGAAATCTAAACTAATTTCAGTGAAATGTTCAATCATGCTAATTGTCTTGTTGATTTCCCAAATATTAGTATTATTGGCTCAGCTTTTGCTTTAAAGCAGGATGGAGGGTATTAAAAGGAAGAGTTGGTTGAACTGCCCATGGTCAAAGAATGTGCCATTAATATAAGTTAAATTAGAGAGCCATATTACAGTTATTAGAATCACACAAGCAGTTGCTACTTGTGTTGTGCTGCATCTCATTATGATTTTTACGACAATATCTAGACAAGGTAATTTCGGCGAAAGAAATGCTTGCAGACAAATGTAAGAACAAAGCTGCCACAAGTAGACCTAGTGTAATACTGGTGAAGTAATGATGAGTCATTTATGGTTCATGATTCATGGAAATGCTAGAATTGATGCACATGAATTAAAACACATATGAAACTGTTGCTAAATGCTAATAACCAGTGTACAAAATACCCGGTGGCAACTAGGGGTCCCGTCCAACCGGAACCACCGAAAAAAATACAAGATTCTATTGGTTTGCATCAAGGGTGATATAAGATCCATTGTTTCTGTAATAATGACTCTGGCACCTCCCTTTTTGTCGGGTCTTTACATATTTAGTTGAGTAAACCATGAGCATTTAATTGAATGCTGGTTGCATTCACACGCTGCAGCACATGGGTACAAATGGTCATCGTAGACTTTATCTTATTTACACAGAATCCTGAAAGTGAACAAATCTGTTACATTTTAGTACCTTTGGCAGCATGAATTAAAACTATGCAGTCTGGGAGGCTGGCTGAATTTGGCATTGTGTTAAATGCTAAAAGCATGTGATTACATAGTGATTAGCACAACAATCATCTTAGATTATCCCAAAATGAAAGGGCACCATTCAGTGTGAATGAATGAGCAAAATTGTCATTGAAACAATCATTTCAAACATCATTATCATTTTAGTAAAATAAAACTCACAATAAGAATCAGACTTGAACTGAAGCAGCAACAATTACCCATGACGTCTGAGTTGAAAATTACTCAAGTGGGTTATTTCCACGAGGCACAGCCCAGACCAGACCTGGAACGTTCTGATCACATATCACGGTCCTGGATTGCTTTGGGAGCAAAGCTTTATACCCAGTTATAAGGTGGAGCTGCTGATTAAAATTGTTGTCTCGTTCATAACTTCCAGCCACCAGCAGCAGCACTGATTACCCTGCTGCTCAGCAGCCCTCCTGTTGGGAGATGGGGGACAAATCACCTTTGATTCTAAATCGTTTGTATCAACTTCAATGGCAGTCAACCCTTCAGTGAATCTGTTTTTTTGCTACTTTATCCAGACCTTTTGGGCCTCTTAATTTCCTGAAACTGGATGCAATGCTATAATATAAATGTAGGCTCAAGCACATTCAGGTGTGATAAACTAATTATTGCACTATTGGTAACCAGAGGTTTGTAGCCATATGGTTTTGTGGAGAAGTAACTGGAGCAAGAATAATACATTATAAGTGGGAGGATAACAATTGCAGCAGGTGGAGGAAGGGTGAATTCACTTCACTTATTATTATTATTATAATATTATTTTTACCAAGACACAATCCAGTGAGACTGATGTAGATTATGTTGTGGCCACAGTCATCAAACCCATACCATGTTAGTATCAACTGTATTTTTTCTTTCACAGAATAAAATAAAAATGAGATTCCCCCTCATATTTGAGCCAGTATTCCTCTTGCATACCTAGCATGGGCATAACCAATACCAATGCCATCTTTTGTGCATTTTGATTTGTTTACATGTACATACGAGTCAGGACAGTATAAATATGTTGGAAACGTTGAAAATAGGACATTATGTCCCTACCAGCAAGGGGTGGCACCGTAAGCAAAAAAGTCAATCCAATACAAATCAACCCATTATTTATACTGGTTATAATATTATACAACATAATTATATTATAATATGTTCTTCAGTTTGAAGAAAATTCACAAATCTTTGGTAACGCTACTGCTATTCATATCCATTGCAAATTGTGTAGTTAACACCAAAGAAACCTTAAAGCTTACCACTGCAGCCTATAACATTCATTTCCACTGTATTGCCGTTTCCAGCTGGTATTGTGCTTACGTGAGGCAGACTACTACTACTTAAATATGTCTTAAATCTAATTACCATACATTAATTGGTGCAAAGTGGGCCTGTTTTTCTGCATATAGTTGGTTTCCAGCTTCTGGGTCCCTTTGGAGAAAAAAATCAGAAAAAAGAGCAATGTAGAAAATGGGGTGCAGTTGGCACAGCGTGAATATAAAAAAAAGAAGGGATAATTGAAAACGCAAGCTACAAATCAATAATATAATCAGAAATTACTTAATTATGGTACCGAATCCACTGATCAATGACATATACCATCTGTGGCAGCGTACACATTCTCAAGCACATTACTTTTGTAAATGTGTTACTGTGTTGTTGATTGATTACCTGTGCAAATTAGCATTCTTTTGGTGTGTGCATATCAAGGTACTCCTCTCACCACCCACTCCTAAAGTTTTCCTTATCCTGATTCAGGGTATGAGAGTAGTTTTTTTATGTTTTTCTTTTGATTTGGGGCCATATTTTAAGTAAGAGGGGGAATGTGTACTGACATAATGCTAACTAAGTGCATGACTCTCTATGGAATAATGATTGGCACGTGTCTATTCGTCCCAGTCCGGCTTTTAGCTGAGCTTCTCATGACCAGCTGCACAGATGGATGCCCAGGGGTCATTCAGAGATTCTGCCCTTGTTTATGTATTAATGCCAAAGTCATTCAGTGGGTATGATGATGGATAGATGGATATGGGTTTCACAGTAAACTGAATTCAGAGAAAATTGTCAAGAGAACTGAGATGAATATAAACCCACTTGTTATTTCTAGACTAGTATAGATTACATTACATATCTACAATACTGTATATAACCCTATAAAGTAGGGTGCTTAATCTAAACAATCCACCAGGAGTACTCTCGTTTTTTGTTTAACTCATAACTCATACACAGTAGAAGTTTCCCAGAGGCTCTCATTCCTCACTCTGCAATGAGGACAATCCCTCTGTGGCCACCTCTCTAAGCACTTTGTGACAGTCCCTGAAGGCTACAGTCTAGATTCCAGTGAACAAATGTAGAGCAAAGGGTAGAGTTGAGTTCAACTGAAGCTGCTGACCTCAGCTCTCTAACCTTCCCCCATTGGCAGCCCAAATATTTCTTTGCATTTACTATGCAGGAGCGAGCTCCAGGGTTTGGCGCATAAATTTAGCGATGGAGGATGTTTTTCTAATTAGATTTATGCGTAGGAAATGTTTGGAGAAGCAAGACAGCACTGTTTTATGATTAAGCTTGGAATCAGGTCAGATGAAAAGAGCAGCAAAGAAATGCAGTTTGATATTCATGAGCTCTGAAAGCGAAACAAGATACCCAGCTGTAAAAACTGGGGTATACAGTCATTTTTCAGAATGAATAAAACATTGTTTGCAAAACTTCCACGACAAAGCATATCCAACTGATTTAAGATCACGCACCCATGACACGCTCATTCAACTGAGTCAAAATGATCCTGGAAATACCTTCTAATCACCCAAGTTTTATTAGGGACCAGTGCACTACTTTTAGCAATTGCTTTTCCTCATACTATTGTCATGATACTTCTCTTACTATTTTCATCTTAACAGCTGTTTATTAGATATGCAATGTGCAGTTCCAGTATACCAAACATTCCAGCATGTCTTTTTCTTATCTATTGTACCTACTGACCTACAGCCCAGTAAAAAAATCTTGGCGTGATCAGACATCCTGATAGGCTGTAAACTCACTAGAAAAGCCTGTCATGCTCTGTTGCTTTTTGTGATACAGCAGTGCAAAAAGAAGATCTATGGAGAGATGGCTTGAACACATTTTTTTCCAGCAATCCTCTCATTTTTCCAATCCTATAAAATGAACTGCAGTTAAAACATGTAGTTTACAGTTAATTGGCTTATGATTGAATTTACAATGAAGAAATTGTATTTGGAACACTAAACCAACAATCATAATATTCATAATGAAACATGTTGTGTGCAGTTTAGGCAAGACGCCGCAGCAGTTGATCATCAAGCTTTACATCTAAAGATGATGGCACCTTCTGCACATTACCCTTAGCATGAATACGCTTTAAAAAGCCTATCACACAACAATATTCACAAAGCTATTATAATCTGCAAATGTTTTCATAATGGAGGAGGCACTGTCATACATAATTCATTTTAATTGTTGTATAACTTCTAATTTCTTCATTACAATTTGACAATTTTGCCTAAATTACTGTGTGCAGTGCTGTAAGGGACTAAAATGTAATTATATAAGTCCCACCTGGCTGTTGTGGGACTCAGGAGTGGGGTAATTGAATAAGCCAAACACTACAATTGAGTCTTTCAATGTGACCTCTTACAGTCCATGACACATCCATTTAGTTTCCATCTGCTCTGAATTAAGGACGTGCACATTCTCATTTCTGTCCTGGGTGCTCCAAGCAAAACATCCACTGTTGATCAGATTCACACAAGTGCTGCCAACTGACTGCATGTGATGAGAACACCTGACAGGGAGTTGCAGGTGGAAACAGAATACATTATGTAGTTTTAGATATCAGTGTGAATTTCAACTGTAACAATGCCTCTGACTCTTATCGATACAACTTTCAAAAATATATCATGAATAGACCTTTTTTAAAGAAAGCTCCTGACCACTTATCACCTAGAGTAAATCTTGGTTTCTTTGTCCACTTATTTTGTTCAGCCTATTTAAATGTCATATCTTAAAGTTATTAAAGTGTGAGTTTGAAACTCCTTCTCAGCCTAACATTTGAGCAGCTGTGGGAAAATAAATACACACTTTCTGAGAAACTCTGCTCTCACACTAGAAACACAATATTATATCTATCTAACTATCATTGACAAATGGTACGCACGCAGACTTACTGCAACTGTATGCAAAATATGTACTAAATATTTTGTGATATTGATTTTTAGTTTGTGTAATCTTTTCAGGTCTGCAAAGCAACCAACTGCAATGTCCATTTTAATGCAAGTGATCATATCGCAACCTAACTCAGTGTCACACTCTTGACTTTAACACCAGAATTTAGTTTCTTCCTCTTGGAGCTGAGGGCACAATGCCTTATTAGAATTGCAGTATGAATTATGAATGACCAGCTCTATATAAAGGCTTATGCTATTCGTGTACTGTATTATTAAACAGAAAGCTGTTTTGCATGCCAGCGGTTTGCTGATTGCTTGAAGTCGCACCATTAGCTTGGATACTATATATAAATATATTGCCCTCATGCAAAGAATGCATGCACTTTTGCGATGTTATTAAGCAAAGGTGAACATGGAAAGCATGCAAACAACAAACATACGGTACTTGGGATTGCAGCATGCCTAATGTACTGATTGTTCATTTCACATAAACTATCTCATTACAAAACTATGAACACATTTTTGTTGAGGGGTGTGTCCAGTGCTGTTTGACACTTTGTGGGAGAAAGCTGTTATCCCCGTAGGCAACACATGAATATGTTTCAGACACAAGCATTTTAGTATATTAGTTACGTCCTGCTGAGCACACTTAAGGCTGCTATCCCAATTAGGCACATTCACTCCCAGCCTCAGTGCTGGATCATTGGAGTCATTTCTTATGCCTATGCAAACAAAAAAGGACATGTTCATTCTCAAACTGTACTTAAATCCTACAAATTACTTAACATTTAATTAGAGAAACTAGGGCTCTCCCAAGGGCTTTCAAGGCAAAATTCCCTGCCCACTATCACTTTAAGAAAGAGTTACCTGAGCCAACTGAGATATACTTATTTAAGAGTTCCAGATATTATCTAGCTTAAACAAAAAATACAGAATATTTTTGTGTATTCTTGGTATAAACCGTTCCTCTCAAAAGCTTGTCTCTGCAATTAGGCTAAAAGGCACTTGGGAGGTTTTGAGCTGCTGCATGCCTATATTTTCTCAGGTTGGCTTTGATGTATCAGAGTCTTTAAATATATCGGAGGACTCTTGGGAAAGCCCTGATGATGTGCAGATTGTCTACACAGCAAAAAAAAAGCAGCCAACAGACAGAGGCAGAGTATATGAAAAGAGAGAGAGAGAGAGAGAGAGAGAGAGAGAGAGAGAGAGAGAGAGAGAGAGAGAGAGAGAGATGCCATTCCATGGGCGGCAGTGTAATCAAGGCCCACACCCCCACTCACATTCAGACACACAGCAAGTCTGAGAGAAGCCACCCACTTACTAATTTTATAATTGGGAGCAGGGAGGGTGAATGCCTCTTTGACACGCCACTGTCACCTTGACAGGGATGCATCTCCCCTCTCAACCTCCTACAGTGATGAATGGCCACAACCACCTTATAAGCTCAAAGGTATCTATGCAGCTGTATGCAGCTGAACAAGAACAAACACAAAATAGTTCTCTTCAATTTTTGAAAGCCAATTCCCTGTTTTGTTTCACAGAGATCTGTTTGGCAAGCTTCATCCAAACAACACAAAGGGAGAACGAAAACAGAGCAGTGCTCTATTTTAAAGCCTCAGGCACCAATGCAACACTAAGTGACTGAGCTTTTCCAAGTAAAGCTATGCACCAAGTTGTTTAAATATTTAAACTATAATCAATGACAATTTACTCTTTGGCTTGTGTATTTCAGCATGATGCATCCCCAAGTGTCTACACAGAACCTTCTGAGCAGAGTTGATTTTGTTACATGCAATGCATACATTTGAATCCAGAAAGTGCATGCATGGATGTATCCTGCATGCATTTACTCATGGTTAGTGTACACTAAACCAGGTTCATTGAATCATCACCTTCTCCCCTGGTCAAATGTGTAGGGCTTTGTTGTGACATACATTAATCAGGATAAGACATTGTTAGGATAGAGGAGGAAAAATCACCAAAATAATATGATAACAGTCCCTAATTACTTAAGACTGGATGCTAAATGAACCTGCACAGAGAAAAGATCATCTCTTTAGAAGGTATAATATATAAATAGATATTTACATCATGTTCGGTGCATCACTAATAATGAGTCTCTGTTGTGCCAGATACTGCAAATGCCATAGGGTTATAAAAGTGACAGTTGCACCAAAGCCAGCATGCGGTGAAATAGCATATTCTAATGGTGTTCCATTTCTGGGAGGGGCAGATTCAGATGACAGCGCAGTCTGAACAATGACAGATGCATTGAGCAGCAGTGAGTGCCGACACACTTCTATGTCTTGAGCAAAACATGTCTCCTACTCTGGGAAGTGACTGGCGTCAGCTGTGCCTGTGGTTTAGAATTTTTAAAGGTGCTACATGTAGCGTCCCACTTGTAATACACCCAGTGGCTTCCTTAGCATCAGATCATCAAGAGAATAAATAATGTCAATATGTCAAAGATGCATGGTCTTAGAATAGTAGAACTAACATTTCTTTAACATCAACTTTAATGGAAAACTATTCCATTAGTTCATTAATGATACACTTAATTAGACTCTGTGTGGCATAGATTGAGTTTTGAGTATGCACCGTTAAATGATATCCCTCTTTTTTTTATGACTTCATATCGTTGATTTCTGTTGCTAGTTTTTCTTTTTTAATAAATAGTGTTAAATAACAATATTTAAAGAAGTCCAAAACACCACGGATGCCATTTTATTAGATACAATATAATTCCAAGATAAAATGATTTTTCATGGCTCCTAATTTAAAGTATCACACACTCTTAACGAGGTAGGGTCATTTTAAAAGAGACAAATGCCACAGACCCACATTTCTACCTTGTATGTTAACTATGTTGTTAAGATGAGGGATTTAAGGCATGTACGACAACTTAGGCCAATTCTCCTGAGTTGATAAAAAATAATCGTTGGGTTTTTCGCACCAATTATTAGATACATTTAAGGTGATATGTCTTTAAGTGTAATTCCTTCTCAAAGTATAAGTTGAAAACATATTTGGTGCTGGTGCGGGTGCGCCAAAAAGCTGAATGCGCAAGTACAAAACCCACGGTCTGCCACTGCATACAAGGCATCATTTTGTAAATAAAATGACATGTCATGGCAGCCAATTATATTGTCTACATGGAAAATGGAAGCACCCAGGATTTACCTTTGAGGCACTCCAATGTTGGTATATGGAGAGGCCTAATCTTTCCATAAACAAGGAGAACGAGTTTAAGATGATTCCAAAGATTTGGACTAAATGCCTCTGTATAAATAAGGATGCAATGGTCACTCAAGTCAACTGATGCTCTTAAATCAAGCATATGTGCATATGTCATTAGTTAGAAACTCCTAGCTGATAGAAACCTGAAAACAAATTATCATATAAAAACCTTTTCCAGAACCTCAAGGACTGTCTGAACTACTTTAGAAATAAAGGGCAAAAAATGAAAACAAGTGAACTGAAGAAGATGTTCATATATGACACTATCAAGTGGTGAGAGAAAAAGGATAAAGTGTGTCCAACTGAGGGTTGTTGAAGGTAGAAATGATTTGAACCATTGACAATGGAAATTGCTTCTTCAAAAAGTAATAAGAAACATCTTGCATCAGAGGTACTGGAAGCAGAAATACCTGATGAGAGAAGACGTTAACAAAACCAATAGTTTAAAATGATATTACTGCACTGAGGGGATTGGCAGCAAAAAGCTAAAAGAGCAATTACGAACCACAAAATATTTGACATATCAACAGCAGGTTACTTCCTATTGTACAAAGACATTTTTATAATAAATGTTTCTTTTTTAACGCCGGCAGTACAAGAATCAAATAACATTATTTACTCTTCAAGGCAAGTTGGAAAGAATGACACCGACATTTGGATTTCAACTTTTGGAATTCAACTTATTTTTGCTCTGACTTCTGAGCCGCAAGCTCCGACTCAGAAGGGACTGAGTCGGAGCTTGCGTCTCAGAAGTCAGAGCAAGTTGTCCACTAATCTTAAGATCAGCTCCTCAAGTCGGCATGTCGAAGTGCCCTTGGGCTGGATACTGCACCCCAAATTGCTCCCAAAGGTTGTGTGTGTGTGTGTGTGTGTGTGTGTGTGTGTGTGTGTGTGTGTGTGTGGCAGCTTCCTGATGATGGCATCCCCTGCCGTCAGTGTATGAATGGGTGTGTGAATGTTGTGTGAAGCGCTTTGACTAGATTTGTACCATTCTGTGAGGATAAATGTTGCACAACACTACAGATAGCTCAGGGTGGACTGAGGTAAGTCTTCCAGAAGGAAAATGAATTTGCTTGACTGGCTGGATTTTACACACTGGGGATATTCAGGTGCAAGAACTCATGGGCTTTGGGAGGGATTCATCTTTGATCTTGCCTTCTCAGCACTTCCCATATATCCATTTTAGAGCACCAATGCTGTTACATTCATAGAGTGCCAGCCACTGGCAAAAATATAACCAATCACTGCTTGAAACCTATCATTTTAGGGGCACCGTTTATAATATATAATGCATTGTTTATCGTTTTTAAAACCTAGAGAATTGTCTAAGTGGATGTGATGTGTATTTGCTGAGAATAGGACAAAGAAGACTTTCACAATTATGTTCGGCTCATGTGTAATTTTAGCAACACAGTCGCTCTCTCTCTCTCTCTCCTGCACTCATGTGTGCTTGTGTGTTTTTTCAAAGCCTCTTCTCTTCAGTTTACCGTTGCCTGCTCTGGGTTGTGTGCAGTCCTTGGTAGTCCTGATCACCAGGCTTTAATCCAAACCCTTCTTTGATGTGTCCAGACATGTTGGACCCTGCCTCGAAATGAGCAGAACAAACAAGCTGAATCGGATGAGTGCTGCCTCTGTGGATCTTAAAGGCTGCTGAGGAAATGTCATTGCAGTTTAAATTACGCATGATCTGATAAATGGAGCTGCTTTGTTGACATTTCTGCCTGTTTTTCCCCAACACAAATGCCAACCAGTTTTGGGGAGGGTAAGTCTGGTAAACATAAGGACGTTTTTCAAGATTGCACAGGTTCTTTTTTTGTGTTTATGAAACCAATCAAGCTTGTCTCCATTGGCAACCACTTGGAATGCATCATTGTCTGAATGTATCTCCTTTAGCATAAATCCCATCCCCTTCAATGACAATAGCCTGTGAGAGACACATCCAGAAATCTCTGTCTGTCAGTATGTAATGTCTGTATGAGGGTATGTCCTTCGAATGTCTCGAGAACCGTCCATCCAGTCTACTTCACATTTGCCGTGTGTATTGCCGGGGATCCAAGGACATTCAGTGTCGAATTCCTGCGCTTTGTACTTGCGACACATTCAATATTAATAAACTAAAATGAAAAAGCGAACAGGCTCTGTGCAGCAGATGAGGCAGGCTTCAGGGCTCTGCGGACTGAGTCGAGCATGTGATCCGGTTTGGGACTTTACAACATTGACTGAAGTTCACTGTTGCTGCTGGATGATGGATATAATAACACATGAATGCTAGATATACGAGAGAGGGCAAGCTCAAATTGCGGCACCGGCATCTTGTCCAGGCACTTCCTGTGGCACTGCTCAGTTGCCACAGTGCTGGAGGCACATGCTGAGGTGCCGGAGGGAGGTGCCGCGGTGCCAGAGGGAGATGCCGCTGTTCCGGAAGCTGCCACTACTTTAGAGACAGCATTTCCGGTGGCACGTCTCATGTGCTGCGAGCTGCCACTACTTTAGAGGCAACATTTCCAATGGTACGTCTCAAGTGGCGGGGCACTTACGAGTTGCCCCTCGTGTGCCACTAGTTTTTGAGGCCTCTGACTGTGTTAGAGAGAGCGGTGCCGCAACTTGCTTAAGGTCCTGGAAGGTGTATATTATCAGAGCTACCAACTCTCACGGTTTCGCCGTGTGACACATGCTTTTGCATGTTTTCACACGCACTCACGCCACACAACCAATTTCTCACGGCAAAGAAAAATTCAGATTTTGGACCGAGGCGCGTTCCTTCCAGCGCGAGTTCATTCTAGACGCGTGTTCGTTCCAGGCATGTGTTCGTTCGAGACGCGTTCCAGGCGCGCGTTCGTTCCAGGCGCGTGTTCGTTCCAGGTGCGGGTTCACGCATTCGTTCCAGACGAGCGTTCCAGGCGCGCAGTCTACCCAGCTTTTGATCTCCTTCTAATACCTCATTTTGTGTTATTTTATTTATGTGTTGATCTATTGTTTTGCTTTAAAAGGCTACTGTTTAAGCACTTTATTTGTTGCACTGTTTTGTTTGATAATGAAAAATATTTTTCCCTAACTAATCTTGTGTCATTTTTTGCTGAGCATGAATCATTAAGTGCTCTTAAGAATACAAGTATTAACAATATAGGATAGGTTTCAGTTAAGAATTAGTTGAATACCATTGTAATCAAAATGTCAATCAACCTACCGTGGTCAAATCTTAAACACAGGTCTATTAATTAGGCTATATTGTGGTACAGTCATTGAGGCACAATAATAGTTTTCTGGTTGAATCAGAATATGTTTTGGCAACTGCCTGCCACTATTTGTGGCTTCTGGTGAGATGTGCAGATGCACAGTTTAAGGATGTCAGTTGTTTTGCATTCATTTGCAAGGTTCTTTATCATTATTTTTAACAAGGCATCCAATACACGTACATTGTACATTGTCCCTCTTGAACAAATAAAAAGAAAATAAATACAGTTTGTAACAGAAAGGGAAAATTAAGAGCACAGAACAGCCCTTTCCCTTCCTGACAGAGAAAAGAGGGTGGCGCCAAAGAGGCAATCTAGGAATGGTCAAATATAATTTGACCATTTATATTGAAGATTGGGTGGAGACTGGGCGCCCAACGCCTACCTTTACCGGTTTGAAGGGAAACCTACGCTACAGAAGATATACACATCAATGTTCAACGACAAATCTGGTAACCATTTAAATATTGATTATGTAAATAGTGTTTGTCATAAAACGTAGGTCATGGACATATCATATAATTCAAGCTCTCTATACACTTTCATAGACTGTATCAGATGATTCATAACAAGGCGATGTTATATTATGTACGGGAAATTTCTTTCACCAGGGCAACTCAAGGTTGTGATTCCATCCACACCTACTGTCCGCTGTACTGTTGAGTGTTGGAGGGAGACACTGAGCCCCATTAGAAGCCCATTGGTAGTAATGCTTAAGAAGATTAAAAAGCAAGGCCAATTAAAAAAATAACTTCATAATATCAGAGAAATATGTACTGTTGTTACAGTAAATATAAAAAAAAGTTGTTGTAAACAAATGTCATTATCTCTACATACAGTCATAAAAGACAATGTAAGCATAATAAGCATATTCAAATGTGGAACATAAACTAAAAATGTTTGATTTCATATAATTTACAGGGTGGCAGTGCACATATCATTAATATTACTACTAATTATTATTAGTTCTGTTACAGTAGGATATTATGGATTGTATTCATTATAATAATAAAAACAAGCTTGAAAGTCTTTGTCTGTTGAGTTTAAACCAATGAATAAAAACCTACCTAAAATGTTTATTTCTTCTGATCCAGAGAGATTAAATTAAAAAGAGAGATTCAATTAATAAATGCATTATTTAAAGACCGATAAAGACTTTGTACATAACTTGTAAATGCATACCTGGCTTATTTCTCAATTACAGCACAGTCAATTAACTTGTTTGGTCTGATTTAGTAAGGAGTTAAAAAAATTAATGGCTTGATTAAAATTGACAAAAGAATATCAATTATTATGAAGGCTGTATGACATTATTCACATTACAATACTTTAGTCTAACCAAAAAATTAATAGTCCTACATAATAAATATTAGATTTGGTTGGAGAAATATGAATGATGAGTTAAATTAGACAAAGAGGCAGATATTTTATTCAATAGATATTCAATAGCCAGAATACCAATCTTTAATTTATTTAACCAATATCAAAACAGAAAATGAATGAACGGCTATGCTAACGAATTACATTGCACAGTGGATTTATAAATTCAGAAAAAAATTTTTTTTTAAAGAGAAACATACCTGCATGTGTTTACTCCTGACAAAAGCGCTTACACAAAGGTAAACTCCCTCTTGTGGCCAAATGGGTCAATAACACTCATCTTCAATATGTGCAGAAATACTGGTTTCAGAAGGAAACCTTGCAAATGAATGCAAAAACCACATGATGGAAATGCTACTTCTAGGGAGTACAACATTGACTACTGACATCCTTAAACTATGCATCTGGGCATCTCACCAGATGCCACAAATAGTTGTTTTTCTTTGTATTTGATTAGTGTTTATTCAAGTGTAAAAATATTGTACATGGTTGTGGCAAGCTGCCACAAAAACTAGTGGCCCCTCTAGTTGCCACTAGTTTTTGTGGCAGCTTCCCACAAAAACTAGTGGCACCTAATGCCTGGTCGCACAGGAAGTGCCTATACGAGGTGCCGGTGCCACCTTAAGTTGTGGCAATGCCGCAAAGTTGTGGCAAGCTGCCACAAAAACTAGTGGCACCTCTAGTTGCCACTAGTTGTTGTGGCAAGCTGCCACGTTTTTGTGCCACAAAAACTAGTGGCAACTAGAGGTGCCACAGGAAGTGCCTATACGAGGTGCTGGTGCCACGATTTGAGCTTGCTCCTACTGGAGATATACTGAACTCTTTTTCATTTCCCTTGAGTCAATGAGCACGAGCGGATAGTCTACGCGAACATCACCTCTCTGCCTTTGCAACTCAACGTCTTCTACCATACTACCTTTGAAAGTTAACGTTGGCAAAATAACTCCACTAATTAATTATACCTATGCTTTAAATTTACTTTATGACATTGGTGGTTATGTCAAAACAAACAACTGATTAGCCTATTTGTAAATTAATACATCCAATAGGTGTATTGAATGGTGTTTCGGACACCATTCAAATACACATCTGCATCTGTTTGTTTCCCCAAAAAACTGGTATTGTATTTGACTGGTGTTTTTGACTGCAAGTAGCCAGACTTGAATTTGTTGAAGATGTGTGTCGGGGTTCACATTGTGCTCCACTGTAATGTGCACCAAATGTAAGAGTGAGTGACTTCACACTGTGTGTTGATCAACAGGACCGGTTGGCTGTGTCTAATTGTTTCATCCACCTTTATGTGGAGTAATATCCAGATATACACAGTTTTAACCTCAGTACGGTGTTGAGGTTTAAGAAAGTAACTACTGCAGCATAAAACTCTTGCTCTGGACTGTTTCATGTTAAAACATAAAAATAAAATGTTTGTGTGTGAACGCATGCACAAAACGTTTATTGACTGAAAGCCCCCCTTGTCCTTAAAACATGAATCAACACGAAAAGCAGGTAAAGTTGCCAATGTTTCCAAAATATCACATTTCATAGCTGTCATGGAAGCTAGCAGTCGATCCACGGCTTGGTGTGAAAACTGCAGTAATCACTCCTGCTACTAAATGATTAAAGAAACCAACCTGAGCCATACTGAGTTGAGTATTTAAAGCAGGAATCCAAATACCGTACTTCAACATGACACCAAACATGGGCATAATAATAGTACTTACTGCAGTGTCTTAACGCTTTTCACAGCTTTGTCCGCTTTTGTTTGACATTAATAGGGACTAGAAAGTGAATTATAAAAGACACTGCAGGCTGTTCTCATTCATATATAACCCACATAATCAATTTGTATGTCCTGGAATCCATGTAATCGCGAGCCAGAACAGGTGACGTAATTTAATGAATGACAACGTCCACTCATCTATCACCTATAGTTCAATAGTGAGTTTCTGCAGCTTCCTCAGGGTCCTGCCAGGAGCAGAAAGTCAGAGCTGATGTAACCAGCCACTCATTATCCTGTGATTACTAGTCCAAGGGGGAAAACAAGGCAAAAACTTACCCTGGACACACACATGCACAAACCCAAGTACACACATTGACATAATTACCAGTGGGGTGGAAGACATTGCATGCACTGACACACATCCATGTCTGACATCACCAGTAACACTTCTTCCTAGCCCTGAGCATTGTTTATTTCTGAGCTCCTCTACCAAGCTATCCAAGTGGGTGAGGTGAGTGTGGTTTGGATTCTAAATTGTTGATAAATCCATCAGTACAGGTGATGGCTTTTAGTCCTGTTTTTAGCAGTCTGTAATTCATTTTAGTCTAATTAGTATGCATATGTGTTTTATTTTGTATATATATATATATATATATATATATATATATATATATATATATATATATGCATATATCCATGGGAAATACTAATGATAATGATGACGACTATGATGATTATAGTGAAGACGACCATGATGATGATAATGTGTGGGGTTTCAAATCTCATTAATCCAAAATGCAATCCGAAAGCGATTACATCATACACTGTTGGGATATGGTATACAGCGGTTTTCCTGCTCTGCTGAGTTGTATTTGTCTTTTAGTTTCTGCTACCCAGCACAGATCTTTTTAGACCACATAGCATGTGGTTAATAGCATCTGCATGCAAAGGAAATGAACAGACAAAGAAACACATTGCTCACCTAATAGCCAATATTTCCAGTAGACTGCACAACATCCCCTAACAAAAAGTGAACAATTGTCTGTCAAAGATCCTTCCCAGTGACTTTTCAGTTAAGGTTAATAACTAATGTGTATTTGATTCTTCTATTTTAGGGACTTTAACAAAAGAAACAAGACATTTTATAGCCTAAACCCATCTCCGGAAGGATGTCTGAAGAATGACATTCTCAATGCATGTAAGGGTCATTGGTCTGTGGAGCCTCATTGTAAGTAGGCTATTTGGGGCCTTGAGAATAATGGAGATGATTTACCAGGTTTGACAAGTAATATGTGAGGGGTATTTCCTTTAAAAAAAACTGCTTCAGCTCATGTTCTTGACAGCTTATGATCAGGACAGTATTTCTCTCAGGACTTCAAACGTCTTTATGACATTCTAAGAGTTTTTTCCTTTTTTGGAGAAAAATAAAATGCTGCACCAAGGAAGCTGTGGGCTGTCAGCCTTAAACACTATTTGAGTAAATCAACAGCGTTTTTATAGCATGGGATGAAGTTTTAACCCTATATTCGTACATGGTGGATATGCAACATTAAAAACCTCATGAAGTTTGTATATTGCTTTGAAAAAAATCGAATCAAATCAGTGTTTTTATTGTCCCACTTTTACAAGAAAGTGAGCGCTGTTGAGTTTTACGAATTGAGGTTTTCCCATTATTATAACCATGGATGTGCTATGTTTTTGGCATGTATGATGGACTTCGGGGAAACAAAAAAGCTGGTTTCCTGGAACAAACTCTGCTGGGGAGAACGCTGGTGTGACCAGAGCAGACTGTGCCGACGGCTTGTGTCTGTGAGATAAAACCCTAGCCAACGAAGAATGGCAGCATTTACAAAGCCCTCACATGTGAGCACACGCACAAACATAAAAAGGGTAATGGTCAGAGTCTGCCCCCTTGTTACAGCAGAAATTGAGTTGTTGCAGACAACAGTGAATGACAGCTACATGATAGGAGACATCACCTCAACTCTAGAAATATAGTGAAGAATACAAATGTGATGCATCCTTGACAGTACATTGACCAATGAAGGTATATATTACTCTCACTTAATGTTAAACAGGGCTGTTTTTTAGGGCTTTACCACTTGGGAATATATATATATATATATATATATATATATATATATATATATATATATATATATATATATATATATATATATCATTTTGTGACATTTGCTGAAACAACAAAGCTGTCATTTTTATGTGTGGTCATCACTGTCTTGAAAGATAATGGTCCGGTCTTTTAAGAAAGATGATGGCTTCGTTTGCTTGTTTATGCAGTTTATAGGGACTTACTACATGCTTGTAGCACAGGGGAAACACATATGTTGACATTGGCCTGGTTTAATAATGAAATACAGACATAAATAGTACTAAAACACCAGTTGCAGCTTTATGTTCTGGCATGCGGATGTATTCTGAATATGTTTTTAACTTGTAATTTAAGGGAAATCATGTTTTTTTTGTGTGGGTGATTACAACGGAAAGGGTTTAATTCGTGACCAAGAGTTGTCTTAAATATTCCCCTCGATGTATTAAACATAATGACAACAAAAAATATATGCATTCATATTTAAGCTTAATAATAACAACTTGCCTTACTTTCATTTGTGAAAGTCCACTTTACAAGGCTAAGACACAAATGAATGTCACTGCAGTGTAGTATTTTATTGAATTGACTGATTGACTCAAGAAGTACGAGATTTATGGCTTTCAATTTTTGGGTCAGGTGGGATTTGAAGGCAGCTACCAGCATTCACACAGGTTGCTTCATGCACACTTGATTCTCAAAGCAAAAAAGTATATATTTTTTCAAAATGCCCATGCTGAATCTAAATATCCTTTTCTTGTATCACACATGTTTCCGTCTTAGCCTCAACACAGACAGAGATTCCCTCATTAATCATTTAAGGAAAGCAATGAACACAGGAGCTGTCCTAAGCAGGAGCCTTTAGGTCCTCACTGAAAGAGGAACTGTGGACTAAAGAGTAGAGCTCGTTTATAAAATATTGCTTTCTTTAAAGTACCTGATAAGTGAACTCAGCCACAGGGTGGTTTTCTTCCAAAGGCGTGCATTTCGCATTCAGTCATGCCTCCGGATATGATATCCTCAGGTAAACTGAGTGCTTAGTCAAGGAACACTGATTATGATTAATGTTTGTTTTGCTACCTTTTTCATTGCCTCAAAGTCTGTATGGGAACGGCCCTCACATGAAAGGATTCTGTTCAAGAGCTAATATTAGCAACGCTACGTGTTGGTATTGTCGTATTTCGGTCCACCGAACCATCTAGTTTATATAAGACAAAGCTCAGTAGAGTGTATTTATGTTCCTATCAACCTGCAGTCTCCACCAGTTTCTTGCAGAAAGCCACGTTTGAGGATGGAGGTAAGGCTTTCAGGATAATAGCGACGTGACGCCAACTCTCTGAGGACTCTCCACACCGCGTTCCCGCTGGTCAGAGTATAAGCAGCTCTGTGTTCACAACAGTCCCACAGCGCCATACTCTCCCTGTCGCTCCCTGTCTAAGCTTCCAGCCTTTCAGCTGTGATCGTAATAGAAATAATTTTAGCAGTGTCCATGAGAAATCATCCAGACAACCTCCCTCGAGCATCCAGTTGGTAAATCATATAATAGGGCTCCACTCCCAAGAGAACAAGTTCAGTTTGAAACTGCTGCACTGAGATGGTCAAGGGACAATCAGCAGAGTTTTGTTCATGAAAATTGTACAAATGAGGCCCTATGTTGTTTTTCCAACCACAACAGACAAAAACAACTTTTTTTTATTTACAAACAGAAAATGTATTTTCCTTTGTTTGTGTTAAAGAATGTGTTGTGGAAACAGTTTTCATAGGGCTGTGAAAATACAACCATTAATGTTTAAATCATTAAGTAGAAGGTGGAGATGGTCAACTAAACAAAAATACAAATATTTTTGAACAAATATTCAAATTATGATTAGCGTGATCACCTTCTCTTTATTGTCTGGGACTTATTTTATGTTATATGCACTATCATGTTTGTAACATAAGTTCTTTTGTTCAGGGCATAATTGGCTTTTTAATGAAGAATAAAGGACTGAGGACTTCACTGGCTTAGTGATTAATGAAGAGACATTGCTTTCAGGAACAAGCCAGATACAACTGGAAACAAAAAACTGAAGCCAAAAGACAACCACAGATTGTATTGCATTGTCAGCCCTGAGTGAGGCGTATGCAATACTATACATTATCAGCAAAACCATTTAATATCATAATCCAGTAATGAACACGAAACAAAAGAGGAGACTATGCAGTCTCCCTTTTCCCCCGCATAGTGTACAATATGTGACTTACAAAACGGTAGTTTGGTAAAGCTTTTAGATTAAGGCCAACAAATTCCTCTGAATACTGAACAAATATTGTATGCCATGTTGGCAGCAATATGATGGCATAGTTCCCCACTATTTTGTCATCATTTTGAAAACACAAATACAACTACTTTATAGCTAGCTATTAAGGCACACCCTTCTTTGTTTTGTGACCCAGTAACAACAATAATGTAAGTTCTAACATTAATTATTTAATTGTAATATCAACACTTTCACCCCATTCAATAGTTGTCTTATGTTATTACTTGTTTTAACTGAGCCCTGAAATTATTAAACTACAAATTTGTTCACCCTTATTCCCTAACCTTTTTGTTTTATTTTGCTACTTGCCCAATGTAAGTGCCCAATACATATTTTACAGATACCTGATATATACAAAATACGTATGCTATAATTTACAGGCTGTTATCTAAAGTGTTACCATTTTGCAAACAAATACCAACAGAATAAATCAGAATCAGAATCAGCTTTAATGGCCATGTAAGTTTGCACATACATGGAATTTGACTCCGGTTTCACTTTGATCTTCGTACTTTTACCCACACAATATACAGTAAACAAAAATAAATATTAAAAATATTAAAAAAGACACACAAAGAAGTGCAGATAGTGCAGATGGAAGAGTCTGATTAACTGTTCATCAGAGTGACGGCCAGTGGGAAGAAGCTGTTCCTGTGTCTGGTGGTTTTGGCGTACAGTGCTCTGTAGCGCCTACCAGAGGGGAGGAGTTGGAACAGCTTGTGTCCAGTTGTGTATAAATGCTGTAATACCTGATAAAATCGCATAAGTAGATGATAAAGGTTTGGTTTATTAGGACATATTGTGTTCAGCAACACAACAAAATAAACCAACCGACTTTCCTGGGTACTGGTCCCCCTCTGTGGCTCCAGGCCAACCTACCATATTGACATAATAATAGTCCATGCACTACATGCAATCAATGCAGACTTTGGGAATTATGGTATTCTGAAAAGGAAAGGCAATAGCAAAGGTGATGTTCTAAAAAATAATTTTAAAACAGGGTTACCTGTAAATGGACAACATATATAGACTTAAGTCTGAAAATACCGAAGAGCCTGTGAAAGGATTGTGTGAGACTCCCTGCAGTGCCTCACCCATTGCAAAATAATGCTTTTTTTCTTTCTCCAACCTCCATTGTGTTACACATAAAGAAAATTACACACAACACTGCTGGCTTTTCCTGCAACACAGATACATGAAAGATGATATTGTTGGAGTGGTATAGTACACTCTGTAGTGTTGCCTCCAAAATCCAACTTTAGAAAAACAAATTCCAAAAGGGATCTCATAACAAGGCCATTGTAATGCAGTGTGGTTATGTTTTTAATAGTAATGCACTAATGCACTTACTCAGCACCACTAAACCCTTTTGTGTCATCTGCACAGGCTGCTGAGTGATCCATTGGTATTAGTATACAATGCAGACATCAGTACAAACTGAGCATTTATTAGGTATTAACAGTTAATGCAGAGATGGCGGTGTCACATTTTCTGGCATATCCCTGTCAGGGGAGCTGGACCTACACCTCTCTGGCAGACAGGAGCCGGACAGAGCCCAAAGGAAGGGCGGGGAATACTAATTCACCAGCCAATGCTCTGCCAAGTTTTCATCAATCTCCACGCAGTGCCAATGCTCATGGTATTAAACATTTATTCCATTTGCATACAAATCAGAATTCCAAAGAAATGTAATGTCTAAGTCAAGGTTGGGGTAAACAATGTTTCATTATAAATCCTTGTTGGGCTGATGTGTGGCTCATCATTCAGCTCGAGCAATGGATGGGAAAGACGTCAGTGCCTTGTCTTATTATGTGAAACCCCCAACCCCCGTAGGTTGACAGATAATGGAGCAGTAGAGCTAAAAGATAATCAATAATAATTAATGTAACTTGTTTATGTTGACTAAATGGTTGCTAGATAGTATTGGTATTCCAATGCCACATGTGAAGCAGCTCATGCTCAATTCAGGGGGTTTAATTTCCTTGGATTCACGTACACCCACAACTCTCCATTTTATGCTTCAGCTTATTGAATGCACCTATAGTGAAATCCTGCACTTCATTCAGTGCCTCAAGTCCAAAGGTCGGCAGTGGGTCAGGGTTCCTGACGAGATTCACATGTCTCTCAAGTGTGTTCACAGCTCAGGTCAACAGCAGTATTCCCTAGAGATTGGCATGTAAACAGTGGCCTGGCCACAGGAGATAAGGGCGACAAACATAGAGGTCACTACAGGAGGAAAATTGCACAAACATAGCAGGGCAAACAGGCGTAAAAGCTGTGGCATGCCTGTGTTGTGCTGAAATGCAGGGACAGTGACCCTTATAAATTGGATATTCTGTCTCCGAAGCTTAAAAAAAAGTTGTTTTGGCTGGGTGAACAGGTAAAAGGATGAAAAAATATTGTGATTGCTACTGTATATGACCTTTAGCTGCAACTCCGAAGTAGCTCAAACACAGTATTAACTGTGTGGATAAAGCAGGAGGCTTCTCCTGCTCCAATAAGACAATGCATTCCATTTTAAATTCAAATTTGTCAGAAGAGAGGAATTTTATATTTTTGCAACAGCTATCCCTTAAATAACAAGACACCAAAGAATAATTGTAATCATAAAAATAAATTATCACAATCCAGCCTTTGACAGTGAAAGGCTCCCGTGTTTATGGGAAATAAAAAACAAAAATGTAAAAAGCTGCTGTTATCACAAATTCCTAACACACACATAGAAAACATAATATGTAACCCAGCTAAAAAATAAAAACATCTTGATATCTTGAATTTGGAGACATAGACATAAACCTGCGCCTGTTGTGTCTCAGGTTTTTAAATCCATCCACCCTGAATTGCTGCTGAATAACTTTATTTGATCATAAGAGACGATATGAGGAAAAAGAAGAAAGAAATCAGGCAATATACCTCCAGCAATATACCTCCAGCATCGCTCAGTATTTCTAAAAGGAACTTTTCACTCTGTATTCATATCCCTCTCTGTGTTTGCCCAGTACACATGGCTGATGTAAAGGATTTTCAAGGATTTTAGAATCAGGGAAAACAAAGTCCTACAGTGTCTACACAGCCCGCGGCTAGATCATCATGGCTTAGCACGCTTTGATAGGTGAGGTGAAGCTGAATACACAAGCAGAGGCCTAAAAGATACACACTTCAGATTACTGAAAGTTATACTGACATGGTAAGCATTGTAGCACCAGTGTGATAAACAGGGAGGTCCTGTTTCACCAACATCTGACCAGTTACACTATACTGTATACTAGACTATTGTATATGGTACAATGCTATACTTTATCATACTATTTTATACTAATTTATAATATTATATAATATACAATACTACACAATACTATTATATTTAATACTACTCTCATTTTCTATATTATACTATTCTTAACAATATGATTACTTGCTGAAACAACTGATGCTGAGATTCTTCTCTGGAGGACTGTCTCCATCCATTACCGCCCTGATGACACAACGGCAAGACGGCATGGATGGATGGATGGATGTAAATTAAAGAAATGCCATCACTTACATCACAAACCAACCAAGATATTATTATTGATGGTTCTTTTTTTTTTCAGGTGTACATCATATCTTGGTAAGACAAATCTTTGTAAAAAATTTAAATTAAAATGTTAAAGTTAAAAAAAACTATACACATTGATTCTAATCATTCGGAATTTAAACTTACTCAATTTACAGAAATAATATGACAAACTTCTGCATGTGTTTCCGCCTTTCTTATTTTATTTTC
This sequence comes from Taurulus bubalis, assembly GCF_910589615.1. Lineage (NCBI taxonomy): Eukaryota > Metazoa > Chordata > Actinopteri > Perciformes > Cottidae > Taurulus > Taurulus bubalis. The sequence continues at coordinate 10,517,519 of NC_136603.1, forward strand.
AGATGTTGGTTCAGGGTAATGTACATGCACGAACAGTATTTTAAATTCATTTATATTAAACACTCAGTTTCTTGATAATGCAGGTAATTAAACAAAATTGATAAGACAGATTGTTTGCCTGCAGTAGTCTGGGCATAATATATTTATACGGTGCTTTGGCAGGACTAGAATACAAAATATTGGAACACAAAGGTCTTTGGTGAAAACCACAGTGGGATGGAGCAGTTGCAGACACGCAGCGATGAGACTTCTGGGCCGTATAAAGTCAGCTTGCTCGCACTCTGCAGAGATGTTGCATGATGAAACAAAGTGGCTTTGACACAAAATAAACATTCTTCACACAGTCCACTTAATGCTGCAGCTAACCGGTTTGGGTTTTCAATCAACTTGATGGAGAGCTCCCATTGGTGGAAAATAAATACGTACATTTACTCACCTACTCTACATTTTAAATATAAAATATTTGAATAGCTTTGGTTACTAGTTATTTTTAAATAATAAAAAAATATAATCACAAATAGATTATGATATATTATAATAGATTGAGATAAAACTGTGTTGATTCCTTGATGGAAATTCACAAACTGCAGCAGAATATAAAGTAAGTAAAATCATCCCCACCTTTGCAGCTCCAGCGTTAAGGTGATGTAGACATTAATGCACCAATAATTACGATCTAATAGTATAATGCACATTATTCCTAAATTGGACAAGATGCATAATGAGTACTCATTCTGTTGGTACATTCAGTGTATTTCAATGCAAATCATTTTGTACATTTACTTACAAAAGGCAACCATTTAAAAGCATGACTATTTCTAGTAAGTGAGTGTTTCTACACTGTAGTATTGCTTCGTTTACTTGTACTTCCACAACTGAGAGCTCCATTCCTGCCCAGCCATGAGTTTTGGTCTATCACTCTTTCTATTTGGCTATCAGAGCCTTGAAACATTAAGAATGTATTTTGGCATTCATTGTGGCATTTACAAATGCCATTACCTGACTATTTCTCTGGCAGTCAGCCAACAGACCATTTAAAAAAAAAAGTTTTTTTAAGGGTCCTCTGCTTTATGTGGCGTTTCTTACAGAGGCGTCGCTAAAGGGGGATGATGCCGCAGGATTAGGACATCTGACAGCTAATTGGAGTTTGAAAGAGTCTTGCAACATTAGTCAGCATGAATGTGTCATGAGAACAACCAGACTGTGGCATTTCTGTGCTAACAGGCAGGTGAGAAGTTTGGGGCTGATTGTTGAATGCTTTATCATCATGACACCTTATTCTTCTTCTCATTGATACAATAAAGCTATTAGATCATCCCAAAACTCATCATGACATGAAGATACAGTGGTGTTGCCTGAAGGAGCTACTACATGGGCTAGTACCCATGTTATGTGGACTCCTGTCTCAAATTGCGGGAAGCCGTATCTGGAGGAGCCATTGTGCGGATGGTGAATGGCCTTCACTAGAAAATGTGGCTTTGTCCCACCACACAAGGTTTTTAAATGTAATGAAAATAATAGGTGAACAATAATGCTTTATGCAGATCAAACTGTTCTGAAAGAAAGACATACCAAAAAAGCTAGCACAAATAGCACAGCACTGACGGGTGTTCTTTCAAGAACCAAATAAAAGATAATGATTGTGATGCTTTAACCCTTTTAAACAGTTATACTGTATATTATTCCTTTACTGCGTTATACATTACAGCACATTTACAAGGTTTGCATATGCTGCAATAACATGTAATCAAGCATTTAATTATATTTTAGGACTTGTAAAAAGAAGGCATTGTGCACCATCTATTCATAGCCGGGCAGTCCTGTTGACAGAATTGCAGGAGTGTGATTGGCATCTATTCATTTCCTCTGAACTGGGAACAGGCTAAATCAGAGTCAATCATTGACCCTTTCAGATAGATACCAAGGACTGAATGATGCAGAGGATTAGCTGTCTCTGCCATTGCCTTGTTTTCCTCCTGTGTTCGCAAGCCAGAAAATAGCTGCATAAGTGGCACAAAACCATTAATCACCACATACAATTTTCTCTCTCACTGTACCCCATTTCCATGCAGAAGGTTTTCATTTCCTGTTCAATCTCTTGACAGAAATCCAATCAACAATGAATCATAATTTATTCACACTTGGAGAGATAATCCACTTCAAGTATATGAAGACATCGCATTATTCCACAAGACATATAAATGAAACAAAGCCAACATTATTGTCTTATAGGTAACAGAAAGAGGTTGTGTTTTCAACAGGACTGCCAGAGAAATTAAAAAGAGAAATACTTTGTAAATAAATATGAATTAGTTTTCTTTTTGATGAAAAAATAAAATAATGACTTCTTTATTTCTGGTCTTCATCAGTTGCTTACAGACGGCTTGTCATTGAGGACAATGTATGTGTTGACCACGACAGTGATCACCCACTGAGTGGTACATCACAGGATTAAAAAAGGATTAAAAGATGCATATTTATAAATTATTGATTTAAATGTGAGATATATTATGTGTACTGTGTGGGATCATCAGTTCCATGTGCATGGCCATGCGAGTTAGCATGTTAGCCGAAATGATATCTCGTATTTCTTTTGTTCCGCTTCAGTGTTGTTGTTTTTTTAAAGGAAATGTACTTTTGGATACATATGTATGTTATGTATTCCAGTACTTGCAGTATGAACTATATTATAATGAGGTTTAATCAAATGCCCAAATGTATCTGCATAGCAGGTAAGTCCATCTCCAAAGTTGATGTCCGCTCTCTCAGCAAAATAGTGTCCCATCGGCATAGAGTAAGGCAGAAGGCCAGAAGGCTGTAATTCTTGTCTCAGTTGTGGTCTGATAAACAGTAAATACATCAAATGGAGTACCCCATGTTGAAAAGCTACTTTCCAAGATACAGTAGCTGTCATCAGCTCTGGCTTTCATGTTTGTCGATATTGCGTCAAGGCTTGCATCATACAAAAGTGGGTGTGGTTTCATCTCTCAGCCCATGCTTAATATTAAATTATTCAGTGGGTGGACTCAGACCCGGGAATTAAGTTACACTTTAAGTAAAAGAGTTTGGGAACTGAGGACTTGGTATTAAGCAGCAGTCTCGAGAAAATTAATGAAACGATGGTCTGCAAGGTAGCTTGCCAGACAGTTATAATAGATGGCCTTATAGGCTGTTCAACTGCCTGATGAAACGCATATTTTAGCCACATATATGGCATTTTGATGCAATATCCTATTTCTCCATATCTCCAGGTGATTAATACATCTTTTCAATTCAACAATGCATATTTTCTGTAAAAAATTAAAGTGATAATACGCACTACTGCTCCTTTCCACTTCAAATGCCTCACATCCACCCAGAACTTTACTTCTGGCCACAGTTTTGTGTGATAGGCAGATTTAGACTGGAGACCACCCCTACACATATTGCTGTTCTGTGTAGCAACAAAGGTTACGACATTGTGCCCCATTATGGTGAACATCATCAACTCCTCCTTGGCATCTGGTCTTGTACCCGACAGCCTCAAGATGGCCTCAGTCACTCCCATCCTCAAAAAGCCAGGTCTGGACATGGATGACTGCAACAACTATCGACCGATCTCCAACCTCCCTTTCCTGAGCAAAATTCTGGAAAGAGCAGTGGCCGCCCAACTCCATCGATATATGGCCAACCATGAGCTCTACGAAACATTTCAATCTGGTTTCAGACCACATCACAGCACAGAGACCACCCTCATCAAAATCACAAATGACCTCCTCATCGCTGCAGATTCTGGTCACATCAGCATCCTCGTCCTCCTGGACCTCTCAGCTGCCTTCGACACAGTCTCCCACACCATCCTCCTCACCCGCCTATCTGACTACCTTGGCCTCACCGGTTCAGCTCTCTCCTGGTTTCAGTCCTACCTCACAAACAGAAAACAGTTTGTCACCATCAGAGACTCCAGTTCCACCCCGGCCCTAGTCAACCATGGCGTACCTCAAGGCTCTGTGCTGGGACCCCTCCTCTTCACCATCTACATGCTTCCCCCTGGTCAGATCATCCGCCACCATGGTCTCAGCTTTCATTCTTATGCTGACGATACACAACTATATCTTAGCACCAAACCATCCACCCAGCTACCCCCACAGTCACTTGTAAACTGCCTACATGCAATAAAAATCTGGATGTCATCAAACTTCCTAAAACTCAACAGCAACAAAACTGAGCTCATGGTTGTGGCTCCCAAGGCCCTGCTCCGGAAGGTTGGAGATCTCCACCTGGACGTTGACGGCTGTTCCTTCTCCCCATCCTTGGAAGTCCGCAACCTGGGTGTCATCCTGGACCCAACACTATCATTCCAATCTCATATCAGGTCCATTACCAAATCCGCCTTCTTCCACCTCAAAAACATCTCACGTCTCCGGCAATCACTCTCTGACTCTGTGGCAGAAACCCTTATCCACGCTTTCGTCACCTCCCGTTTGGACTACTGCAATGGAGTTCTGTCCGGGGTTCCCAGCAAAGCCCTGGACAGGCTCCAGTATGTGCAAAACTCGGCTGCCAGGGTTCTCACCCGCACCAAGCCCTGGCAGCACATCACCCCCACCCTCATCCACCTCCACTGGCTTCCGGTCAAGTCCCGCATCACCTACAAGATCCTCCTCCTCACCTACAAATCCCTCAATGCCCTGGCTCCTCAGTATCTATCTAACCTCCTCCACCCTTACACACAGTCCCGGAACCTTCGATCCTCAGGCACGGGTCAGCTCTCCATCCCTCATACAAAAATGCAAACTTTTGGGGACAGAGCCTTCAGTGTGACAGCCCCCACACTTTGGAACTCTCTCCCCATAGAGCTCCGCAACACACCATCTCTAGACACCTTCAAAAAACTCCTCAAAACTCACCTCTTCACCAAAGCCTATGTCCTCTAGCTACTGTTGCATTTGTTATGTTTATTTATGTCTTTGTTAAGCGTCCTTGGGTTTCATGAAAGGCGCTATATAAATCCTAGCTATTATTATTATTATTATTATTATTATTATTATTATTGTAACCCTAGTACTACAATCACTGGACTCCATGGGTAATCTCCTCTAATTCCCAAACATGCATTCGGCCGCTGAAAATGTGGCGAATCCAAATAAGTGCAAAATCCCAAAGTAAATAAGGCAGCATACACCACTGCTAAGAGTGACAGGGGCATACACATTATGAAATGATCTTACTTAATTTACTTACTATTACAACATTTCAGAACAATGTTGATATTCCATCACATTCTTTCACATTTGATTATGATTATACTGCATTATTATCTCTAAAGGTACATTTGTGATTCCTACAGTTCATCATATAATTCAGTTAATTGTAGTCCAGTTAAACACTTATCCAATCACACCAGAGATTTGAAAGTGTTATGCTGCCAATTTATGCGCAAAAGGGATATGTCTCACTGCACTGCCAACACTATAAGCATATTTCGCAATGTGCAGCAGTACCTCCGCAATTGAATTGTGTCTTTCCTTTGAGCTATGACACAAAGAGAAAGGAGACTGAAAACAGTTTAAACTCACACCTCTATTGATTTATCCTTTATTGCTTGAGATTTATGAATTATTGTAAATCTGATGGTGTCTCTCATAATACTGCCACAGGCTTTTTAAATCAAGCTGACAGGCTTATTATTAGGCTACGGCAGTGAAGGCAGCGTAGCATGGAGGAATGTACCATCCCTGATCCAGGAGGAGAAAATATTACCTAACACTCCCTGGTGGTGAGAAGTTGTTGCACCTGAATGTCCCCAAACAATTGCCATGGTACTCTTCATCAGTCATAGCAATGAAATAGCATTGGCGCAACGATAATGCAATCTAGAGCCACTCACAAGATCAGTCCCACCAGCTTCGTTGATATTGCATCACTTTTCTAACACACTAATAAATATTACAGCACTGTCACCCTTCACCGTATTCCATGCATGCGTTGGAATGTGCCTGATGATAATTTATATGGATTAAAGTAATGCATTATAGATGGAAACCATGAGGGTAAGTAATAGGCAGCGTATGAGGTTATGGCCACTCTTTTGCTCACAAGACGTAACAAATAACACTGCAGAAGTGTCTCCTAGATAGCAGAACTCTACAGCCATAGAAATTGATTCACCATTGTTAGATGTTTAGCTAAACTTTACAGACTGTGATCGTAAACATTTGCAAATAATGTTACATTTTTGCCACTAAACATTGAAAAAACACACAAAAAATAAACGACTAGGGGTTGGAGATGATGGGAAAGTATTCAATCATCATCCATCTTCGGATAAGAAAAGAATATGAAAAGTGACTCTCTTACATAGCCCACTGAATTTCACATGAGAAAGTGCTTGTCTTAACTCTGAAGAACAGCCTAAGCTGCATGCCTCATGAATAAAACTGCGGTCTTTAAAATGTCCTTCTCTGACTACACTATGTCCTTCCACTCTGTATTTTATGAAGTATTTCTAAAACTTCCATTACCCTGAAGTAGACGGAATATGCCTTGGTTTCTAATGCACCGAACTCCACTGTCTCTCAAAACACTCCAACATCCATGTTGCTTTATTGTAACACGTTGGACAGTGTTTTTATTTTTTTATGATTTAGAAATGTTGATTCCTGAGACTGAGATAAGACAGGTTCAAACTGTCCAACTTATGAAACACTGCAAATAAGATGAGGCAGTATAAAGATAATACCATTTAACAATTTGGATATAGTTGAGAGCCTTTATTTTTCCATCATGAACTGGTTTTGCTAACATGGCTCCACTGCTAAAACACACAATGGTTGCTCTCAGGTTCATTGGAAATAATGAATTCTTCTAGTTGGAAACATTGAACTGCTATGACATTGGTGTGGCATTTTTTATTAATACTCAGTTGTATTCAGTTCTGTTTCGCAGTGCTTTGCACTGTGCTTTGAAGCATTAGCCAATTAGGTTACGACTAAAACTCTGCAGAGGGTCAATGTCGCATACTTTAGTTCACATTACCGGCTACAAAACAGTCAGACAGAGATACTCAGGATGCCTGTGTGGTTTCCTGTAAATGGATAAACAAGCATGCAAATCACTCATTTGTCACGCTGATGATATCACTGATGAGATCTCCAAGCTTCGTCATTTAATTTTATTGGAACATGTGTGCAGTATTTGACTCATGATGTACAGGCAATTTCCGTTTGGTGTATCGCAAATATATTCATTTCTTAATCTCAGCGTTGGGATTTCCGTGTTCTTTCTTGTCCTCAACTACGGCCTCTTTGTTAAGTGTCTCTATGGGATGGTGATGTCATTTGAAACAGACTGAACATTTTAACTATGGAATAGATTGCCAAGCAATTTTGTACAGACACTCATGTTCGCCAGAGGATAAAACGTACTGACTCTGGTCATCCTTTGACAACCCAATTTTTGCCGTAATGAGGTTGACATTTGTAGCTTTTGGTGAAATGTCTACATTTTTTAAAGTCTAAAACTATTTGATGCACAGCCATGGCATTTGCTACAGGCATTCATGTCCCCTTTAGGGTGAATTTAAAGGACTTTGGTGATTCTCTGACCTTTCATCTTGTACCAGCATCCGCTCAAATGTAATACTTATACCAATACTTTACTACTCAGCTGTACTTTGTATTTTGAATTTTCTAAAGAATGTTAGCATGCTTACACGTTAAACTAATATGGTTAACATACCTTCAGCATATTTGCATTGTCATTGTGAACATGTTTACAATGACAATGCAAATATGTTGGAGGTATTGTATTACACATTGTAAACATGCTCAGCCTCACAGGTCTAGCTCTCTTTCCACACCATACACCGACTTAGTACTATTTTATTTGGCATAAATAATTCCCTGTGATAACTATAGCTGTGTAAATTCTTACACACTGTGACACATACCGGGATAAAGCAAGTTACAAATGGCCCCATGAAGACACAGTATGCTTTATCCTGAAATCTCCAGAAAGCGAGTCACATGCTATACTAAAGCATAGTATGTCACAGCTGTTTTTCTTATTGTATAAGTGTGTTGGCTTAAAAAAGATTGCCAAGATTTTCAGTTGAGTTGAGTGTTCTGCCTTCCTCCCTTCTCGCAGAGGGAATTATGTAAGGAATACCTACCCAGCCTTCTGTGTGCATTAGTAATCACTCTGTCCTTTTTCCCTAGGTCAGCCACATTGCTGGGGGTAAAGCAGTTGAATGCTGATGGGACCAAAGCAGTGGCCACAATCCCATTTGAGCAGTCACTGGTACTTTGCCTTAAATGCTTTTCAATCTGCTGGAGATCACATTAGGCGGCTCCTTCTTATCGACTCATCTAAAGAGTTTATATCTTCATCTAATTAAGGACAGTGCTTCCTTAATAGCTCAATGCTTAGGCTGAGTTATTTCATAAGTGTATAGCTTGGCCAAAAGTCCACTGTGTGCTACTCCACTGTCTGATTTAAAGGATGTGTTCACACTACTCAGTTGTGTCTCGTGTCACAGTAATAACCACAGTTACTGTTGTAACAGACAGAGAAAGTTGTACAGCTATGGTAAGGAGATAATCATCATTATCTCTTTTTTAATCATAATTGTAGTAATTACACAGAGGAGCTTTTAACAATTGTGCATGTAAATCTTCATTGTATATCATCATCATCTGTGTATATACTGGACTCAGTTCCTTGATATACTGTATTTCCTACATGGGGTCTTGACAGGATCACGGTTCAAGCCGATATGAGATGTGTCCAAGGTGTCCGCTGCCAGGTCCTGCCAGCTCAGCCTGTCTCCATGCTGCTCTGTGTGTCATGCGGGCCAGCCTCCTATTTAGACAAGGGAATGAAAGATGGGGCTGAGATGTATTATGCATGTGAATGCAGGAGAGGCAGGCATCTGCACTAACAAGCCAAGTCACTTTCACAGGGCAACACACCGGCTTCTCTCTGTCTCATCCCTTCACATATATAAAATGAACTAGTGTTGAGTGGATTCCCATGGAACACTGCAAGGTTCACCTATTAATGTTTTGGTTATTTATTCATTTAGAACATCTTCATAAAAAAGGAATATACAGTATTTTGTCAGGAATAAATATGACAACGGATTCAACCTACAGAAATACTGCAGACAGCTCAGTCTGCAGTACTCAGTTTCAGGCCTTTCTTCACAGGAACTGGAACATTGAAAGTGATGATTGAACCAGTAGACACATACAGCAGTGGCAGAAAGCTACCATACAAGTTCTGGCTTGATAAAGGAGACTTTTGAGAACCAATGTCTCACCTTCAACACTTCAACACTTGAACAAAGGGATCCAGGGATCAAACATTTAACCATCCTCTTGTGTTAGGGTCAGCACCGACCCGTTTTAGGTTTTTAAATGCATAAAATAACCACATACATTTGTTTATTGCATCAAGGAGTTTTGACTTTGTCAGGAACCTCTATTTCAACAAAATAAAACAAAACAAAAAAAATGTAAAATGCTCTGGTTGAAATTAGGACATTTGTGTTGTTAGGGTTATACTATTTGCTTGATTGGTTGTTGTTTGTTTGACCTTGCAAATCTATATTTTCTTTATGACTTTTTATTTTGTGTTCGTATTAAAGTTCTCTGGTGGAGGAGTTTGAGTGGCTCAGTGATCCTGGGAGCTATGTTGTCCGGGGCGTCAGCCCCTGGTAGGGTCTCCCAAGGCAAACAGGTCTCGGGGGGGAGCGCAGACTAAGAGTGGTTCAAAAAACCCTGATGAATAGCAGCCCACGGTCTAAAGCTACCTCGCCCGGACAAGGGAAACCGGGGCACCCTCCCGGAGCCAGACCCAGGAGGGGAGCTCGTCGGCGAGCGTCTGGTGGCCGGGCTTTCGCCCATGGGGCCCGGTCGGGCTCAGCCCGAAGAAACAACATGGAGCAGCAGTCACCCCGTGGACCCACCACCCGCGGGGAGAATTATCGGGGTCGGGTGCTATGCAGACCGGGCGGCGGGCCAGGCAGGAGACCTGGGCGAGCCGATCGCCGGCAGCATAGACTAGCTCTAGGGACGTGGAACGTCACCTCGCTAGCGGGGAAAGAGCTGGAGCTGGTGGAGGAGGTGGAGCGGTACCAGCTAGATATAGTTGGGCTCACCTCCACGCACAGCATGGGCTCTGGAACCAAGCACCTGGAGAAGGGTTGGACTTTGTCCTTTTCTGGAGTTGCCCAGGGTGAGAGGCGCCGGACGGGAGTGGGGATACTCACGAGCCCAAAACAAATTGGATGATAGATAATTGTTTTTAGTGTATTTTACAGCTGATCAAAACCTTCCCATTAACATAAGAGATGGTAACAGCAAGCTAACACAAGATGAAGATTTGGGCAAATTGGTAGGTATGTAGAGAGCAGGAACCTAATGCTAGTGCACATATTGATAAACGATAAAATAAATGATGTAACATCGTTGATATTTTACATTGAATTGTCAGCTATTGAATTTCTTGTCACACAGTTATTCCGTGAACTCTGTATCTTTGTAGAGCTTTCCACTCAACCAGTCATCATCCCAACAGAAGGACATTTAAACCATCATATCTGTTACCCCTTTTTGCTGTCCTTGCAATGTTCCAGCAACTTACTGACACCAGTGTCAAAGCCCTGTCTATTTCTCTAAGATCTCTAATTGTCTGCATTTTACACAATAGATTGATTTCATGGATGTGATCAACACCAAATAGCTCGAACATATCAATACAAAACATCTGCATTTTGTCTGTACTGGATCTTGGTTGGTTTCCGTCAATAAGCAATTTCTGAAATCTTTCCAATTGGGCAATTTGGCAGACAATGTATTTAATAAATAGTCCTTCAACTGGACTGCATTCACTTGCAGAATAGGCCATGTCCAAATGAAGGTTGTTCTCAATTAAATCAGCAAAAAAACGAGCCAGTCTGCAATTAAGAGATTGTTGACAAGAGGAGCCACTCTTTCTGTTTGTTGTTTTGCTGAGCCTGTTGCTTGTATTGTGGACGCATTCTGTTCTATGACTGCAGATCAGCTTCTGTCAAACCATTTGGTCATCCTCATCCGTCTGATCTTTACGTTTTATCTGTGCCAATAAAAACAGAGGGAATGTACGATGGCATGCCAAAAAATTCATCTCAAATAAAAAATCCCTCTGTCTTGGAAGAAAGCATATTATCTTTTCTCAGTGGTCTGATTATGTGATTAACACTGTTATCATTCAGTTGTCATGGATACAGAGGTTCCGAAATATCATTCCTTGTCTTCATTATTAACAACTTTGACTGCTGCTGTATGACTCATGGTGTCTTGTTGGGGCCAAATGCTGTAAAAATAATTATTGAACACAATGTTACATCATTATTCTGTCACGCCATGTCAATTCTGTTAACTTCTGCTCATTATTCTGGCCCCAGGTAGCAACGTCCCTGTCGCACATTTTGAGGAGCTGCATATTTTTCACATTACTATTTTAGTACAGGTTGGCCCATATACATTTTGCAATTATTTTGTTTGTAAAATGTAAAACCATAAGATAATTGTTGAAGCAAAACACAAAACAAAACAAAACAAAACATACCAATAGTGAACTACTAAAGAGGTTAAATAAGTTAATGAACACATACAATTGGGACCTTCTAAAAATACTATACCAAAATGTTTTGTTTTTTTTTGGATACAGATGTCAATGTATAGTCAGCGTATTTCAGAGTTTGGGAGCCCTGAAAGCAAACAAATCAAACTGTAGGTAAGGTATGCAGCTGTGACAGTGAATTGTACAGTCTGTAAGCTGTTGTTGTATTGACATTATTTTTAATACCTTCTGAAAGAGAAAAAAATATTCATTTAATTTCACTATCACTATATAAAAAGAACACTGAATGCTTTATTTTAGTATGGGTGATAAAGTTGTGAATAATTGTCAGCCAATCTGGCTTTTATAACATGCAGACTCATTTCAGCTGACTTCAAAACATTAGACTGGCCCTATTCAAAGGTGGACGTCATTTTAGAACCCAGTTAATGGTTCTACATCAAATTATTCAGAACAAACACAAGCGAGCTGTGGAATGCCAAAATAGGAATTAATAATTAATTTGTAGGGTATTTGTGATGCAAATGAAGGCAGATGTCTACCCCAAAACGAAGTTCACATTTGTTATTCTTGTGATCTTGAGGCAGTATCCCAATTGCGTTTATGACTGATATAAACATAAAGTGGTGATTTTTGGAGGGATATTTGCAAGCATTTTGTGGAATGGATCAGTTCCAGACTAGAAAATATAGCACAACCACAAAAACAGATCAAATACATTTTGAGGTGGATTTCCAAATTAATAATCTTGATGTGAGACATGGTCTTTCTCATATGGTACTAGTATTCATGTCATGCTTTAAAGAGAAGACAGAATATAGTACAGTCAAAATTAAACTCCATGACCACGAAATTAGCTGTTACATTAATGGGTGCACAGCACACACATTTATTGAACGAACAAGATCAATTAATGGTGTATGTGCTTCTAAGTGGGGTGGTAAGGTCACTGGAACATGTATTTTGTAAGCTGTTTATGAATGATTAAGAATGGTTTCTGATATATGAACAAACTCATACATCTGGTAGTCAACATTTCCCAAGTTCTGAATAATGGTTATTTATGAATTGTGAATTGTTATAAACTCCAGTAGACTTTAGGCATAGCCTTCCACCACCTTTTGCGATTGGGTTTAACCCATGTTTAAACCAGGTTTATTGAGTTGTGAATATTTCTTTTGAGCTCTTGTGCCATGCACACATGCCCTTACCCACCATTGAGGTCACCGAGGTCCGGACCATTGTATTTTCTGGCAAAAATTAACTTCACTTTGGCACAGCAAAGATATTGTACAAGCCAAAATGAAGGACAAACCCACCCACAAGCAATTGCCATCATTGTTTGTGTGGTGACGTAGAAAAGGGGATAATCTTGTTGTCACTACAGCATCTTCACTCAACACAGTGTTTCTTTGATTATGTCAACAACTTGAGAACACCAGAAAGGCTGATAACTATACAGTTTTGCTTATGTCATTCATCCCCAGACATTCTGACCAATAGCTTCTGTACAGTCACGCTGTGATAAACAGTGCCCATGATGCCGGTTAGTTAGTTTATACTTTCACTTTCACCCTTAAATATCCTACATGTGTTTACTTCCTTCACAGATACAAATTAAACGAATGTCAATTAAAGCTCAGCTTTTGGAAGATAATAGATATAGGATAAGATGAGGTCAATGAGAGAAAAAAGAAATAAAGCATCCAAATGTGTAGCTACATGTAAATCTTATTAATACATGTAAAGTGAAAAAATTATGAGAAAGATTGTGTAACACCATATCTGTCTTTTTCAGACTATTTTTTGTTGCAAAGGCAGTAATGTTCAACTGTATAAATAGGCCCCAATCTGGACGTTTGACCCCAGCCACTGGCTAAAAGCAAACCACTTGTGTGCAATCAAGGATCCTGTTATTGGCCACAGCACTATGCTTCAACAGAAGTTATGAATCTCACTCTACAGTCTTCATTTTCATGTGGTCCAGGTGGTTTGAATACGCACCTAAATGCACAAAGAATGGTGATACACAATAAGAAGTATCTTTACTTGTGTTTGGACAAATATCATTACATCCACCACTAATAATACCTTATAAACCTTGTTATAAGTTGTCATGCATGAATAATAAAGAAATAAATAATTTTATAAAGCCCGATACATGCATTCAAATGACTTATCAATGTGTCAATGTGATTATAACATATTATAGACATGACCTTTTTACATTTTCAGCAGGTGAGACCTATTATGTTTTAAATTGGACATAATACGGACATGTATTGTGAAACTGAGGTCAGCGAAGCAGAACGCTGGAGTTGAGCTCATTGTAGAGATAACATGTGAAGACATGAATGAGTGAATCTAGTGCATTCACCATATTAAACAACATCAATAACTTACTGACACTATACTCACTATATATATTGACAATGTGCCACTGTGCTAGCAGAAGGTTGTTCCATGTATGTTATATGATAGCATACAGCGATGAATGCTAGGCCACCATTAACTCTACTTGTATAATAACCGATAAATCAGGATGCCTGTTGACCTTGTTCATTATGCAGATGGTAAGCAGCGCCTGGGGAGAATCTATTTGTCACAGTTTTGCTCTTGTTCTTGTCATCGCTCTACTCTCTGAACAATTAGTCAACAAGTCAGGGATTGGTGGGTGTGTATGTTTGGAAAGTACTTTTGTAAATGGATAAGGGCATGCATATTAAAATCATTCCAGATGTTGGGCTTTCTGCACCTTACATGCACTTAACAGTTAAATGGGTTTGCATTTCATTTGCGGGCCCATTTAACATGCAGTGTCTCTTGTGATAGAACACCTGGTCTTATTAATATAGTGCAAAAATCCACATTCTGCCATCTGCAGCAGTGATGTCAGCACATCAGTGGGTAACTATTCCCACCTCTGCATCTCCGAGAATCAGTGACGTTGGATGGAAGAAAGAGAACTGTTGAGGAGGGGGACGAGCAGAATGAGAGATAGAACAGATGAAAATCCCTGCGGTGAGAGAGGTTTGATCGTGCTGGAAACCAGCATTCCCATGAGAAACAGTCTCTGAGCAGCAGAGCTGCGGAGGATGGAGAGGGGCCACGTGCAGTAGCTCTTCTGAATACTTCTGGCTAATTATCAAGTCAACAAGGAACAACCAGCTGTTTGCATCCATTAGACTAATATCACACATTAGCATGAAGGATATTTTCCTGCCATTTTGGACAAGCATTCATAACACCTGAAGGGTAAATTGACATTACATATGCGTGAAGCTAAAGGAAGACATTGTTTCCCTTGTTTAAACAACACAAATCAAAGTTGTATCCTATATACCAGTATAAGGCTATCTTGAAATGTTAAGTGAAAAATGCACATTTTGACAGTATCCAAAGCAGCAGATACTGCAAAGAATCAGTGTTCCAATGTACTGGATGATGTATTCATATGTACTTTTTTTCCAACTACAGTATCTCACCGTCAACTGCACAAGATTCACTACATGTTACAACACGAACAATCATAATAAAATGTTGGTATGGAATTAGTAGTAATTAAGTAGTAGTTAAACTAATTTACTGCTGGTTCTCTTCAGATTAGTACATGTCACAGAAATGAAAAGGGCCACATTCACAGGAAATGAGTACTCACAACTTTATTTCATCCAAAGGTTCTCACCAAAGTGGTCAACAAAATAATAAAAGTTTTTGTGAGATGAGAATTATGTCTAAAACAGCAAATGCCACAATTTAGTAGTTCACATCCCCAGGGGTTCGTGTAATTGAAGATGATTACCGTTGAATGCATTACTCTCATGACTGAAAGCCTTTGTATGGAGTGACAATCAATCTAATTGGCTGCCAAATGCTGGGAAGCAATACACCTCCCTAGTGCCTTATGCATATTGTGAAATCTGAGGAAGTTCATGCTGTATGTAGCACACCGTGTCATTGGGGACAAGCAACTCAAAGCACTCAGTACCTATCCCTGAGCAGTAGTTGTGCTCAGAACAGTAAGCGGATATGGGTGTCACCTATGAAAATTAATTGGAATGATTGCCACAAATGATTACAATAATGCAGCTAGACCAACACAGCTTGCATGCAATTTAAGTATCAGGAAGGAAACTGAACAAAGTGAAACAGGTCTAAATATGACATTTAGATAAAATACCAAGGGTCTGTTTGTTGTGCCATTTAGCGTAAAACTGTTTTTGACTGTTTTTGTTCTAATATATGCATTGCTAAAATATTAAACAAAGACCAGTGCAGACATCTGGATAGCTGTTTACACAAGTAAGTGGCAAATTCAAGCTGAAAAAGGAATGAAAGATAAACAAACCTGGCTGCTTCACATTGTTTTGTGACCAAGTTCTCTGAGGAGTGGAACAGATGCAAGCTCAAAAATAGCAACATGTCGGAGATAACCAAAGCGAAAGTAACACTTTTTACATGACAAACAAGTGACAACTGAACGTTGACGGCTGGAATACAAAGTCAGTCATTTATACCCCAAACTAAGGATGGTGATATCATTTGATCTGCTGAATAAAAAAAGCACCAACTGGAAAGATTGCCATTATATTTGATGAAGATATCTATGGAACCCAGTGAATGATTCCTTTATGATTACATGTTTCCATCACTTTGCTAATTTTGCCTTTGCCACATTTTAGCCTGTAGCTGCCACAATTCTATAAAAGTCACATCTAGTCTTGCTTAATAGAAATGGTTTGGTATTTTGGGAAAGAAACTAATTAGTTATCTTGCCAAGAGTTAGATGAGAAGAAATTGATGGTGGGAACTACTTTTACTAGGCCGTCAAAAGTCCTGCTGATACCTCTTAACTGTATACACACTGTTAATTAATTCATTAACACATACAATTTAGTCACATATTACACTGTGAAATCCAGTGTATTGAATTTCATTCATATGCCAAATTGTCCCGCCATGCCTCTTCTCCACTTCAACTCTATTTGCATGTCTAAAGCAGCAGAGTCATTAAGAGGCAACCAACCACAGCGATACAGTCTCAGAGCTCAGTGCCTCACTGGAGCCGCTGAAGCATCGTCAGCCTTTGGAGAAAGCGAATCAGAGAGTCTCTACAGGTCCCCTATGGGAGGAGAAGAGAGCTCTTATTCTAACTCGGTGGAAAATGCCAGCACCCACAGGGGCACCGTTACACACAGCTGGGATAATAAGTGTCACGGGGAGAGCCGCGATCCACCAGCAAACTGAGACCAGAGCAAGGATCCCTTCCCTTTTCATCGTTGCCACCAAGCTGAATCGTCCCAAAAAGCCAATGAATCGTTGCCCTTGCTTTAGAAGGGGCTACTTGAATGTCTAAATCAGTGTGCCATGTAATACAGAATGTGGACCCCAGGGGAAAGTGGATTGGGTGAAACAGTGTGGGACTATGAGATGCACTCTCTGGAAAGAAGGCTTCAATTGAAACACTTAGGCATACTATCCCCACAGCAGACAGACTAGAAAAAGCTTCCAGTTTGAATTGAATACGCTGTTATATACTTCCCTTCACCACTTAACACAGTGTATCTTTTTGTTTCCCATTACATGGCTTTAAGGTTGTTAAATCATATGTCTCACTGTCTGGCTGTGTATTGCACATTCTGTATCTACTGTATATAATGAGTGAAACATTCAATACCATCTTTTTTTTGTCTTTTGTCATTTTGCAGCCAACTTTTTAGATTAATCTTAAAATACTATTTTCATTCTCCAACAACATTGTATACAATGTGTAGAATAATAGTAGTGGGTGGATCAACAAGGGATACCAAAGATTACATGTTTCATGGTAAAATTATCCAACTATCCAAGGATTAGCAAGTGAGAGACGTAACTGTGTTGTTAAGCGTAAATTTCACTTCTAGAGACATTAACACAAAGCCTTCGCTTCATTAAGCATAACCCATGGAAATACCACTACCAAGCCTCACTAACACAAAAGCCTTGAGTTGAGTCGCCTGAGGCCCCCCTCTCCCTCCTCCCCCCTCACTATCTGTTTCCTCTCTCTCCTCTCTCTTACTTGCTTCAGCTCACTCTGCTTTCTCCCTCTCTGGCATTCAGTTGAATACGTTAGCGTGAATAGCTGTGACCGAACATAATGCCTAAGACGTGCTAGCAGGCTATAAATGTAGCCCTAATGGCTAAACCATTATAGCATTTGGTACAGACTCAGCCGCAGTGAATGTGTTGCTGCAGGAAAACTAAGGTGGTGGAAGGCAGGAGGCAGGGGGGATGAAGAGCTCCATTAGCTGATTGAATTGAAACCCTGTGGGCTGGGAATTCTTTGCCTCATCTCAAATGCAACTGAGATGTAAACACCTCTGTTAGTGTGCTATGGAAAATGTCATATGAAACCAACAAGACTACTTCACCATGCACCCAGCAGTAACACACAGGTAGTCTGATCATGGAAGTGGTTGCTCGGATACATTTGTCAGTAACAGTGTTGTTCTATATCATCCACATCATGTTTTTTGTGAGTCAGAGTGAAGGCCTAATGGACCATGGCGTGTTACGGTAGGTGGCCGTCTGTCGTATACAACACATCTCACATTAGGATACAATATCTTTGCAATGTCAGATTTAATAAATGATACATACACTTGTTCTGGCACAAATGGGGGGAGTGGTGTGAGAAGAGGAAAGAAGATAAGAGGCTTTACGAACCATAAGCGTTTCGTAATGTGTTTTCTCTGTAACCAGGTCAACAGCCAAGACGTTTCTGAACAGAGAGTTGGGGAAGGGATGTCGGTAGGGTTGGTCATGGTGCAATGTTTAACACACAGTGTAGTTCAGTATGAAAAATGTTTTTTATCCAGGATAAAGATACATATTTTGGAGACAGTCTGCAAGAAAGACACGCCGTGAGAAATACAGGCATTTACAAACCACGAGGGATTGTTTGATGTCATTAACAGTTTCCTAATCTAACAAAAACACACCTGTTTGTGGAGAAGGCATAATTTGAATGGGAAACCAAGTCCTGTTAGAGTGTGCAGGGGGGTGCAGCTTGATGAAGTGAAATACAGATTTTAAATGATGAGAGAACAGAATTCAGGATTAGAGGAGCGTAAAAGAAATACAAACACCGTATGAAAATGTCATTAAAATATGCTTTCCATTCAGTCAGGGATAAAAGTTAGCAGTGTAACCTCAGTTTGCCCTGCGTTTGCCTGCTAAACATTTTATCTGACACGGTAATTATGCACTTTGCGCATGTTGCTGAGAGTTTAATAAACCCCCGCATGCCACAGGTTTTGTTGTAATTGCAGCTATGCCGACGCTTGTATTTCAACAACTTGCCACCTTTTGGAGATAACTAGCCCCTGCATGATCCCTGTCAATGGCTGCACTCTCACAACCTGAGTGATTTATTAAGTCTAAAAACAGAAATCATACGATTCATTTTTTGTAACCTGTACATTCTCTAGGATGAGGAAAATAATAAGTGGAGTGTAGCTGGCAGGAGCTCGCTAACACATTGCTCTTTAGATAGAGTATTAGTGGAGGTTGAATGTCATCAAGCTTGACGCTGAATTTACTTGACAAATGTTACCAAAAAGCAGGCTTTTCTCTTTGCAGCTGAGAATCATGCTCAGAGGAGAGGAGGCTCAGGATATGCCCATGCATTAATGAGCATATGCTCTTCATATATATATCGGATATCATCTGTGGTGCCACCCTATTTGCACAATCAAAATCTTGGTTGTCTCGGATATTTTAAGTCTCTATCTAAATTGTTAGCTTATCTTTATGTCCATCTCGTTCTCTGTGATTATTAAAGATTTAATAAAGACAATCAACATGGGATGGTGGGTTTTAACTCAGGTCATGTTATCAGTGGATGAAATGCCCCTCAATTATTTTTGCATCATATGTACATAAACGCGCGGATGTGCCATCGCTGCGCTTCAAAGATGTTTTGGATAATGATCTGTGTATGATTCTGTAACTGGATATCAATGTTTTTAAGCTATTTCAGTCAGGTAGAAAACGATTAATACCAGGTTTTATCATATCAGGTCTTAAACATAACTCAGCTAAAGGCCATGATGAACACATAGTTATATTTGAACATGACAGGCCATGAGGTTGAGGTTAAACATATGATGGTTCCTCATGGGAATAACTAATTAAGTGTAGTCTTTTGAGTCCAACTAAGTCATCTGTGCTTAGACTGTTGTCCCTACCAGCCACCATAACAAAGTTAATGCTGCTCTGTTGTTGTAGGGGCTGACAAGTCCCACTCCCTTGTTTTATTTGCTGTCTCATGGTAGAATGTGCTGCAGCTAATGAGTGAGTCAGGGAAACATGCTGCAGGTCATGTGTGAAGACACATAGCACGCACAGGCGCAGACGTATACGCAGACACACACACACACACACACACACACACACACACATGCAGGCGCACCCGTTTACAGACCAAAAAAAAGGCACTCCACACATTTGCCAGATCTACCTCCAGCTGCTCATCTAGGAACATCTATGCCTACTGACCATCTATTTCGTCGTTAGATTTGGTATTGCCTTTAACTCTTTAAGCACGGCCAGTTGGGGGATGCAGCCGGAGTCGTCCTCGGATCGTTGGATGTGAGCGTGGCTGTGTCTGTGGGTGACGGAGGGGACGCGGCGCGGCGCGGCGCTCAGTGCAGGACGCAGGAGACAGTCGCTCTCCAAGGTGCTGAAAGTAGGAGCGCTCCCTCCTCAGTCTCGCCTTCTGACGATGAACGCGACCTCTGCCGAAAACCAAACATCAAACAATGACTGGCTTCGATCTTGTTTGGTTTAATTTTTCATATTCTAACTTCTACCCTTCTGGATTTGTTAGTGTTCATGCAACCACTGGATGTATGCAACAAGACAAGACTGCAGCTTTCTAACATCCACCTGCGTCGTTGGGAAATATTGCATTGACTCCGGATTCTCAGGGATCGCAATAGAGGATTTTTCGAGCTGTTTTTCCCGGTCTGTCTCTCCCACCGTTACGCACTGGACGTGTACTGTTTGTATAAAAAAAAGGTGAGTCCGATGGGGATAATCATGAAGCAGACCTACTTTTACGTGGATATCGTTTTCTTTTCACTGGAAAGGGGGAACCACGTCTCCAAAAGGTTGCTCTTTAATTGTTTTTAAACCCATCATCACGACCGTGAGGGAGGATTATAGTGTCTTGAGGAGTCTGGGGAATTTACCCTGTGGATAAAGTGAAGTTTCCGATAGGCTAGGCGACTATCTTTAATCTGCTCTAGCCCTCTGTGTGTTGAGCTCTCCGGCTTCACACTAAGTGGATATCAAGGTATTTCAACGCGGTGAGTTTGCCCTATATCGTGTACATCCCTGTTGTCAGTGGCATTTCGATTGATCTGTCAAGCCAGGACGCATTTCTAGACCAAACGATTTCAAGCCGAGCTGGGAAAATTTCCAGCTATCTATTTCTTAACTGTCTGGATTCTGCTTTGTGTTTTTCGCCTTTCGATGGAGTGCTGCATTTTGGGTTAAATCATTGCGCATTCATGATTCGAGACATTTGCATGTTACATCGCTGATTCAGTTAGAACAGGTTACTGGAAGTGCAGAGTTTGAATAGTATTTTTTTTATAATCATTGGCTTCAAAACAAATCGACCCATATATAGCTACCTGTTGTCTCTGGTTGCTCTCATGGAGTTTGGAATTGTACAGATATAGCAAGTAGGTTGTTTTTTTATTACATGTGGAAAATAATACTGTGCTCACTCCACTCAATTCAGATAGTGGATGTTGTAACCTTTTCTTCTATAGTTGGACGTGCACCCATTACTGGGATTTTGCACGAAGAGAATACTAATAATAATAGAGAGAGAGAGAGAGAGAGAGAGAGAGAGAGAGAGAGAGAGAGAGAGAGAGAGAGAGAGAGAGAAACTTGAATGATCCCACTGTTTGTAGCAATGGAAAATACACTTGCTTCAGAGTTCAAATGAAATGTAGGCTGAAACGTGACGTTAACTGGTTAATGAGGATGTGCAAAACAATAGCATTGGATTCATCCCCATCATATCATCTCTTATTTTCTTCCACTGCAGCCAATTTCCTCAGATGATGATGATGATGATGATGCTAATAATGAAGCGCAGGACGGATTTGGAGAGGACACCGGGAGCCTAGGGATGACATCCACACATTTTTGTTGAACGTGGATATTGATGTCGCGGCGAAGGATGGGCCCTCTCCTCTCGGCCGCCTTCGTCCTCCTGCTGGCCCTGAGCTCCGTGTCTCCGGCCTTGGTTGGTAACCCCGAGGATTACACCGCGGACGAGGCGGAGCGGACCGCGAGTGAAAACATCGTCTTCGATGACTACCGGGGAAAGGGATGTGTGGATGACAGTGGCTTCGTCTACAAACTCGGGGAGCGCTTCTACCCGGGACACTCGAACTGTCCGTGCGAGTGCACGGAGGACGGGCCCGTGTGCGACCAGCCCGAGTGCCCCAAACTGCACCCCAAGTGCACCAAGGTGGAGCACAATGGATGCTGCCCCGAGTGCAAGGAGGTGAAAAACTTTTGCGAGTACCGGGGGAAAACGTACAAAATACTGGAAGAATTCAAGGTAAGATCTGAGTTCTAAGATCCAACCTGGATCGTTTGAAAACACCAGTCCATCTTGCTTACATGGGCGTTTGTCTGGGTTGATATATGCCATAAACAATTACACCCATGTACACCCCTAACTAGACTTACATGTACGTGTCAACTTATACGTCAATTAATTCAAACATGAAACACAATCTGATGTCTATCTATGTCTCATAGAGAGGAGGAATATTAAGTGCAGTTGACCAAACACCCACACCCACACCTCTGCTTTTGGTCTTGCAAATTGTTGAAAGAAAAAGACTTCAATGATATTTAGTGTTGAAACATGGCAAAATACAGCACAACAGCAGCTTTGACCTGTGGTGTTGTTTTGTTAGGTTTGTGCTGAGTGTAAGTATAGTGCTTGGCGGACAGTAGAAATATCGGGAAAATGTGTTTATTGGCTAAGGGCACAAAGATGGCTGTCTCCCAGAGTGATGTCATCTCTCCCTCCCTGCACCATCAACTGAACATTCACCCAGCATTACCAAACAGACAGATGCTATAGGAATATTTAATGCATTGCTTTTTGGACACTGGTTCATTGCTGGCAGATTCAGTTTCCTGTTTCTCCTGCAAAGTTTCTAGACCAGTGTCTCATCGGTTGTTATCGAGCATGACAATTGTGCCTGATCAGAAATAACACTATTAGCATGACAACTGAGGTCTGTGTTTAAATGTTAAAACTTCCTCATTCATATTCCTCACAATTAATTGAATTATGATATGATGCAATGCTGCCAAAACAACGGTTTAGCTCTATTGTTAAGTAAGGCTTTTAGTCATATCTGTGTAAACATATCAGCAATCAGTTAAGAAGTCCATAGTTGTCACAGACAAATCTACTGTAGGGATTTTAATTGAAGGGTGTTTTTCCCATCTCACTGATTTTAAAAAAAATCTTTTTCTGGATCTACAGTTCATGACATAATGTGAGAGGCATACAGCCTAAATCGAATGATCCCAACATTTGAGACAAGGAAGCAAACTAGTAGAATGATGGCATGGTCAATATCCTGTAGATTTAAAAAAAAACTAAATTTGTTCTTACCTAAGATCTATCCAGAAACTGATTTCTGTGGACACAGTATTTTTCACAAACATCCACCAAGATTTACGAGTTTTAAAAATTGGATGTGCAAACCAACTGTGACAAATGGGGGCATTTCTACTCTGCATTCAGGTGCAGAGAGGATTTATGTTCATAAGTTACTTTTCAATCATCTATTTCATGCAGCCAGCTCGAAATGATAGGCACTCCAGAACTAAATTAGTACTTGAAAGTAAGCTTTTAAAATAATCTTAACATTAACTAGCATTGTCTGTGGAAGATTAGAAATATTCAACAGCAATACTAACTGCTTTAGAGATACCAGAGCTCAAACAGTGTGCAAATACGAATAAATGAGTTAACAAATGAGTTAACATATACAATGTAACATCTGATGAGAAAACCTATTTTTCATACATGTCTATGAAATGTATCAGCAATTATTGGCAAATGTATGCAAATTGCATCTATTCAAAGTTGTTCCATACCCACACAGCAAAAAGTCTGAAGGTTGTTACCTGTTGTTGCTTGTTACCTAATCTAAGCCTTCTTCTGAGATGTGAGAGCATACATGCATATGTTATGCTTTCAGCCTCATAAAGATGTATAAGACTGAAAGCATTTCAGCCATTTAGCACTAACATGCTTAAAAATGCTTTGAAAGAAAACATAACCAGTTTTAATTGCTTCTAATGTATTTGCCACTTTGAGGCAGCAGAGCAAGGTGTAAACTCAACATATTATCACCTTGTAAAGTCTTATGGTGAATGTGCTTGTAAACAGAGCCACATTAGCATTCATGTATCCAGCCATCTGATGAATTCGGAGTCAACGTCTCTTTTAGCTCTGTTTTTGTTCTCTACCAACCCACGGGGAAATATTCGGCTCTTTAGCTGCTAAATGCTCCACTAAGTTCACCAGCTAGTTGTTAACTTTGCTCTCTGGTGTTGCACGAGTAGCAGTCATTTAATTTAACAGAGCTTTTTTGGTTTAAACCTCTAGAGATGAGGTTGATGAGAGCAATGTCAGTGAATTAAAAACATTAAAGTTGCAGACCCTAAAACAGACCTGAAGATGCATATTCATAAGATATCCCGTAGCACTGAAGCAGAGTCTGGGATCAGTATGTCACCTCACATCGTTGTTTGAGCCATTATTCTTATAGAAATCTTGACTATTCAGCTTTAAAGTTAGGGAAAGATAATCATTATGTTTACATATTAAAATATGAAGGCTGACTACTAAATGAGAGGAACACAAACCTGTGCTGCCTGATAAGAAACTTAAATTACTTGTGCAGAAAAGTTGCACATTAATATCATTCAATGGCTTTTTATTGAAACCCACATTACTGTTTACCTGCCTTGCAAGGTTTTAGCTGAATAGTCTGTGATCTGTAGGATGTTTGTTTCAATGTACCTAATGACTTCAAGGGAAAGCAAAATAAGACCTCTGCTGGGAGATGTTGGAACATGTCACACCTGTGGATATTAGTCTTGTCACGGAGAAATAGCAGGCCGGAGACACACAGTGAATTAAGCCAAATAAAATGTAGATAAGCATCATTATTACTCATTCGGCTGCAATTGATCTGTATTAATATAACACCGATATAGTTGCTTTTCATGTCTGCTTCTAGTACCTTCAGCTGAGTGAATTAACTATGATTTGTTTGCCTTAGAGGCTAATATGCTCATGCTGAAACAGTTTGTTGATTAAATAATTAGTCAAACATCACAAAAATGGATTAGCAACAATTAAGATATTGCAATTCCTGCTTTTTTGTGTTTTACACAATAAATTAGTCTATTAGTAGTATTCGTAGTAGTAGTAATAGTAGTAGCAGCAGCAGCAGTAGTAGTAGTAGTAGTAGTAGTAGTAGTAGTAGTAGTAGTAGTAGTAGTAGTAGTGGTATTTAAAATGTATTATTTTGTTTATGAATCAAAATTAATAATACATTAATTGATAGTGAATATAATTGTTAGATGTGGCCATAGACATTATGCATTGGCACATCATCTTGACAGTGGCATACTATAGCATTGCTGTTAATAAGGGGTGAGTGGGATCAGCCCATTTAAAACCTATGCACTTAATCTGAACTGATTGCCGTGTTTGCACATCAGACAGCATCAAGCTCAGTCCTGCATTGGGATGCAAGCCCATATATTTTGTAAGGGCCACTGTGAGTGCATACTCCTTGCAGTTTGATGTAAGATCAAGTCCATCAATGCAGCTCAGTGCAGCTCACCTGCATGCTAACCTTGACTGGAGGGTCCAGAGAGGAAAGACATTCTTCGTACTCAAAGGAGAAGAAATTCATTCGTTTGTTCTTCTTGAGCATCTCAGTGATAGTTACATAACAAAATTAAGGAGAGAGGAAATCTGTGAAGATCTGCATCTCCTATGAAAGACCCCACAAGTAAGTCTAAAATCTTAGTCCAAATCCTGTGTGCGGGTTGGGTCTCTTCAGTGAGGATATGACCGCTACGGAACCCTGCAGTGTTCAAGGAAATCAAAAGCCGTCTGGTAACTGATATACAGGGCCCTGTTTAAAGATACCAACAGGTTTACCTTTGCTGTGGGCCTCATTGGCATTTCCTTCGCGGTGCTCGTGCTATATTGTGCAGACGTTTGCATTTATATTTAGTTGCAGATGATGGAGGGGAAACACACAGACACGGCACAGACGGTCAGTTTGGAGTTTCTGGGATAAAGAATTGAGGAACACTTAGCTTGTCTTCATCCAACACTTGAATGTTTCTATCCTTTTTTGCTGGAAATCCTGTCATGCAATATGTCGGTCATTAAGTCTCATGCAAGTAGTATGCAGCCATTGTCATGCAAGTGGTATTGGGCATTCATTCAACACCAAGTAGCTGACTGCAGTGCAATGTCAGCCTGTCATTTGTTGAATCGAACGCTGGCATAACTCTCGCATCAGCAACCTGACAATTAAGTCTATAGTACGGCATACACAGCGGCCTGAGAAACTCTGCTTACAACACACGGACGAAGAGTGACTTGAACGCCATAACTAGAGTATATCTTTACATAATGAATAGCTGTTTGAGCCGATATGAATTTGTATGTTTTAAATACTTTCCGTATTTATATTTATCAAGGTAATAATTCACACAGTGTAGTTTTTTGTAAGTGTAGATTTAGTAGCAGCGGGTGTATTTTCTACCTTTTTTTTGCGATGTTGCCCTGTGAGAGAGTCATGCCACTCAACCTTAGTAGGTGTTTCACCGACAGGGTTCTCCATCAGATGAGGAAGGGACCAGTCCGCCCAGCATGGCTGCCGGCGTCCCTCTGGCCCCAGCGCAGCTGCAATCAAGAACCGGGAGCTATAGGGTGAGTTCAGATCCCAGATCGTCAGGCTAGGGCTGGGATGTGAACTCAAATGTGAACAATCCCGTGCTTCCTGCGATCCCCACTAGGGAAGGGATGCAGAGTTAAAAGATACATTTTCAGTAACAAAGGTGCACACAGTAGATTTCAACCATCAGACTATCCTTAATTATCTCTCATTTAGTGGGAAGTAATATTTTAATTAATTAATTTGCAAGTAATATCACTGCTACAACTTGCAGGCTTAATACTTTGTGCCTCATCTTTCCTTAAATCCCCAAGAGACAGGTACTAATCTATCCCGTGCAGTGCAGTTAACGCCTACTACTGAGTGTGGCTTGAATTTTGAAGCAATTTTATTTTCACTTTGTGAATTGTCTATTTCTCGTGACATTTGATTGTTCTCTCAATACAACAAAAGTCTTTGGAGAACTCGGTGTACCGTAATTACAGAAACGTGCAGACAATCACAACAGTGCATTTTAAAAGCATGCACACACACACACACACACACACACACACACACAAAGCTGCCTACACATCACACAGAACATTAATTAGTGACTGCTTTTCAGCACTGACACCTATGAGACAAAACAGCCATGGAAGCTGTACAAATGATTGCCCAAATAGGCCCTAATTAGGAGAAATTATTGAGTGAAAACAATTAGGCCACAAAGAATTAAAAAAAAGGGTATTTCTTGTTTGAACTTCCTTGCACTTAAGATGCCCCAGAACAAGTATTCTCTCTCTCTTTCTCTCTCTCTCTCTCTCCCTCCCCTGACCACCGGTAAAACGTTTCTTTTGTCAACCCATTCTTGTCACTCCTAATAACCTCATGAGTAAGATTGCTGTGACCTTGTTGTCCAGCTTCAAAGTATTTTACTTTATCACTTGCACCGCTAAAGGGTAGTTAACTATTAATCGCTTCCCCACCCCGTCTCCATTTGTCTCAGACTTGGTATGAAAAGCATGACAGCTGATTCACTTTAATACCCAGCCAAAAAGACAGCGACAACAGGAGACTTTTCTTCCCCAAAACATCTGGCAGCACGTCTTAGTTCAGTGCTGGTGCTCCATTTTCTTTTGTGAGTCTGGGCTAAGGCATGACTGATCCTCTTCACGGTAGACCAAACACAAAAGGATGCACTGAAAGCACCAGGCGCAGCTGAATACATTGAAGAATCGGCACTGTGTCATAGGCACATGGAGTAAATTTCTCTTTCAAATGACATGTTTTACATATTTGTAACATACATTTAACATACTTGTTAAAAAATATGTATTGTTCAATGTTAATTGTATTGTAGTGAATTTACTACTGACCCTCACTTTTGTAAAAGAGGCCGTTCTCTTTACCGACATGCAGCTCAGCAACAGTTCATCTTCAAAATGCACTGATGCGTTCAAAACATTATACACTTCTTGGGATCCAGTGGTGGAATATAACTCCATTTACTCAAGTACTGAGGTGCAAAGTAGACTCGTAGGACTACTCTCCCTTTTTTTTTTTGCAGGACTTGGCATTTCGCCTTTACGTAGGTCTTTTAATTAAGTAAAATATCTGAGTACTTCTTTCACCAGTCAGGATCATCTCCTGTACCACAACACTGACAACATTTATAACACTAACAGTCCCACTTTATTCACAGAATACAACATTTGCTAAAAATCAACATGGCACATTTCAATGTATCGCTAAAGTTTATCGTATTCATTTATTTGGCATAAGCAAATACATAATTACAACACAAATACTAGTGCTTCTTTATTGTATGAATTGTGCTGCCTCACAGTAAATGTAACAAAGATTAATCAGAAATATTGCAACATGCTTTACTATTCTAGTTTCTTTGGCAATTATTGCATAAAGCAATCAATATGTCAAGAAGCCAGCTGCTCTTGACGTACTGACATACTTTTCAGTCTTAAAATAATTAAATGAATGTGAACCATAAACAACAAATTTAAGTCTTTGTTTTGTTGTTTCTGGACTACATTCATTTCCAAAAATATTGATTGCATCGCCTCAAACCACACAAATAATATATGTTAATCCTTATGTTGCGTTTAATTACAATTCATCCCTACACTTTTCCAACAGCCTTCATTCCAGACAATGCATTTGCGAGGAAAAACAAGTACAAGTTTGAGCAGATTTAGTCATGCATCCCGAAAGTGTACTTTAAGAACAACTATATGATGTCTAATCAACCTCTTCTCTATCCTCTAAAGATAGTAATATGCCTTATGGGGGGGAACTGTGCCAGATGCAGACTCCAGTGAAACTGTGTCTAATTGTTTCCATTGTTGTGCTTTAGAGAAATTGCCTTTTATGTTTGGCAGCTGATCAAATATTTCTCATAATTGGTGTAAGCTGGACCCTTACATCCACTTAACTAATTGTCTTGGTCCTCGAGTGAATTCATGATTGTGCTGTGCTTTTACCCATAATCAAATATTTCAAACTAACATGTAATTGACCATCCACTGCTTAGTAAAGGCTCCGCTAAGGAGAGGACTGTTGTGTTGTTAGTCTGTTGCTTTTGTAAAGAAGTAATAACTATTATATGCATGTATTTGTGTTGATCCTGTTCATAGCTGCTTTTGTTATGAAGGCTAAGTTTCCATGGACACTAGCATCCTGGTTTTAAGTTTTATCCTGGCAATGATCAAATACGGGATATGCAATTTTCATGGAACATAAGAAACCCAGTTATTCATATCCTTTTGTTATTATAACAATATCTAGGATTCTGAATGTCTGCATCAATATTGGTCGGTCTGACTCCTCCATATCCAGCCACTCTTTTTCTGTCCACACTGAGCTCTTTCAGCATTTAAGATCCATTTTTTTGTTTTTGGCTGCAAGGATTCTGCTGCATTCTGTTTTTAGTTTCCCCATCTTATCAGCAGTATTAAGGGACGAGAGCAACAATACGGTTTATCCTCTATGTTGGAGTTTCAGACTTTCTCGTTAGGCACTCACTTTCTCTTCAGAAAGGGTTTCAAATGCATGGGCCAGTCGTGACCACAGGAGTTCCTACGGCTACCCTTCTCTTAGTATTTTTCATTTGGGGTGGAAATAAAGTAACATTGGTTCAATTAGGATGTGACTGTCCTCCTTATGTCTCCTCCTTATGGCCAGACATTGGGACAATCTTAGAATCCATCACATGTCTGTGTTTCACTGACTAACAACTAAATCATTAATCCCAGGTTTCTGAAACTAGGATAGCATGTGTATGAGAACAAATACAACCAGGACTACAACATCATGAAAGGAATATTAGTATGCATGTAAACACCAAAGTGGGATTGCACCTCTATTTAAAGACTTGTAAACACACAGTATAAAGCTTATTAGTGCAAACTGCTGTTGCTTCAATTCCCTGACGAGATATTTATTACCACCTAACATAATCTTGACTGATTTAAGGTAAGGTGTTATTGATTTTATATGTTGCCCACGGTTATGGTATCTCATCTTCACTAAACCGAAAAGGCTCATCGACAAAAAAGCTAAGTGAGCTTGGTATATTAAATTACGGTAACGAGGCAAAGCCAAATATTCCTGTTCGCGAAACACACGGAAACAGAAACCTGAAATGCAGCCATGACACCTTGAATCGAGATTGCATGTGTCAGACGCAGCATATGCTCCGCTGCTGACTGCTGACCCTGAGTCCCACCCTGCCCACCCCCACAGATTAAGTATGTCAGGTTGGCAAAATGTGGTCCATCTTCCATATGTATGAGACAGCATCTTGCTGTGTGATTGGTACATTTCTGTATCAGCGCTCAATCTGACAGAGGGGAAGTTAACTGGAGGGATGTTTAACTCTGCTGAAGAGAAATATGTTAGGTTTATTTACATGAGTGTACTGCTACTTGTGTGGATAAGATATGAGAGGAATGTCTGACAGGAATTCCTAATGAGAGGAGAGTCGATTTTTAGATCTGCAGGTCTCATCTTTATTTGTATTTCTTAAAAGCTTTCATTATTTCCTTGCAGCTACACTAGAAAAAAGGAAAGGCATGTTGAACATCAGGGAGTGGAAGCTTTAAAAATATACAACAGGCAAAATGGATAGGCAGATTAAATCTATCATCATTAACATCACAAATAGTGTGAATATATTAAAGCTGAGGTACAGAACAATGTTTTTTATACCAGGACACTAACGAGTTACAGACATTTCCATACATAAATGCAGGCGCTGCTCCTGCACTCAGTAATTTCCTTGGAATGAGTCAGATATTTTCTTTACTGTTTTCCTGCCCTATGTAAACATCATTCATGAAGATAACTTGGAAGATACCACTGGAAAGTTGTCTGAAATCAGTTTTATACATGCTCTACACAAAAAAAACAAATGTTTAATGTTGCTCATATTCAAATTGTGGTTGCAGTGCATTCAGTCGGACATTAATTCAACTACAAATAAAAGGCCACTTCCCACTTGATGCAACTTAATGCATCCTGGCTAAAGTGGCTAAAAGTCAAATTAAAGAATCCGTGATTACCACAGCCCTTTCATTTATTCCCGGTTTGACACAAAACTGAACTGTGGAACGGTTGTTGTTGTTGTTGTTGTTGTTGTTGTTGTTGTTGTTGTTGTTGTTGTTGTTGTTGTTGCTCAAACTCAATTGAAGTTGGTGGAAATATGGCTGTCTGAAAAAGTGTCTGGAACTAATGCATTTTAGGATAGGTGATGGCATAATGACCAAAAACAAAACATTCAGCATTTAAAAAATAATAAAAATTATAACATTTTGGGTCATAAACTTTGTCGCTTTACTGCAGAGTGAAAGGCTATAGCATTTCCATACAAATCTCTTGGCACTAAATATGTAGCTGAAGGCAGCAACTAGCTAGCTTATTTTAGCATAAATATTGAAAACAAGGTGAAGCAGCTATGGCTTTGTCCCACTAATTAACAAGCTCACTAATTAACATCATGTATCTTGTTTGTATAATCCATACAAAAACCTAAAAAATAGGAATTGATATGCATTTAAATATTGACTGCAGCAGTTAGGGACATTTATGGACTTCAGACGGATAGCTGAATATCAGAACCATTTGTTTGGTTTCAGTAGCTGCTCTCCACAAAAATCACATATTCTATCAAATGTGAGCAGTATAAGTGTTATCAAATATGAAACATATGTACCCTCTCAGCTTAGTGCAGTGCTGAGTTGCTGATATAGAGCAGACCCAGAGTAGAGATGCCCTCAAAAGACTGTTTGATGAGCAGAAGAGAAATCTAATATGATGAACAGTTGACCTTTGGTGATTTGGAAACAGTTTGTATTTTTCCACTCCATGTAATTGCATTACAGTTCATTTTCCGGTCAGGAGACTTTATGGAGATAGAGTCAAGTGAGTGGCAGCAGCACAGAGAGCTGCATAGCACTGATTTACATGTTGCAGAGGTGGGGAGATAAGCCTCTGAACTGTTTCCTCAGGCAGGCCGCAGCCGATTGCAGCAAAATACTGAATATCATCAACACTACTTTGTAGACTCTCTTGTTAGTTATTTCTGGTGATTTTATTCAAAGTCAGCTACAGGCTCTGTTTGTTAAGATACAAGAAGCCTAATACAACTGGCTTTGTGAATAATTTATTAACTTCTCTCTTTGTTTATGAAGACAGTATGAGATGCATATAATGGGGATATTTTTTAATTGGGAAATATCAGAACAGGGGGAGACTGTTAATTCTACTGGCCAGTAGTAGATCACACAAACTGATGAAGGTGAAACCTACTGAATCATCTAACCCATATGTCTCTTCCTTCCTCCTCTGCTCTTCCTCCACAGCCGTCACCCTGTGAATGGTGTCGCTGCGAACCAAATAATGAGGTACACTGTGTGGTGTCCGACTGCGCCGTCCCAGAGTGCGTCAACCCTGTGTACGAGCCGGAGCAATGCTGCCCCATCTGTAAAAACGGTAAACACTCGTCTCCTCTGGAATACAAGACACAAAAACACACACACTCCTCAGAAGTCATTACATTTTCATTAAATCGATGACGCCAAGTTTATCTGCGGTATTGCCATTTGATGGCCGCGCTTTTAGAGGATGAGGATGTAATTGATGTTTTATGAATTCAAATTATTACTTTGGGCCCGTTGGACACTAATGAGCAGTCGTTTTAATTATAAATGACACACTAAGCAGAGTAAACATTAGTCCATTGATTAAAGGCATGGTAGGAGGGACTAATGGGTCCTCGGAGAGCCTTTTATCTCCCAGTGCCACCGACGCCCTTGTCACACACAGCCAATCCCTAAATTAGAATTATAGGATTCCAATGGTTCACTGGCTATTTACAAGGCGGAGTGGGAGATTTCCTTTTGCCAGCACCAATCCTGAGGGACAGATGGAGCTTTATGACTAAAGTACAGTAACTGTTCGACTGCAATGTGATCGGGGCTGGAATGCTCAACAGCAAAGAGTGCCTGTGGGTAATATCAAATGCAGTCACAACAGCACGCCGCAGTCTCCATTTGTATCAATTTGCTTAAATGTAAGCTTCAGGTCATTTGAGAGCTGAAAGACCTGGCAAAGAAATTTCTTCGAAACTTAAATGAAAATTCTGATCAACAATTAAAGAGGCATTCTCATGACTACTACATGCTTTATTTCATTCAGTCTTTTCCTTATGTTGAGTGCCACGGCAAAATACAGAAATTGTTCATGAGTATTCCTGTTGAAAGACAACAAAATAAATGTTCTGAAATATATACATATTTTTCTCTCAAGCAGCAGTTGACCTATAAACATAATAAGAGGAACTTTGTTTGTGGCGGGTGCTAAATGGCTATTTCACAACAACTACCCACATTTTCTTTCACCCTTTCTCTCATTTCTTCTCGATCCCCCAACTGTTTTCTTTCTTTTCTTTCCAAATACACACAAACACCCACACTAACAAGGCTGCAGTGGCTACTAGAAGAAAGCTAATTCAGGCTGACAGGACACGGTGACACACTTGGCATTTCAGGGTAGGCCTGCCGTTTCCAGGCTCCCCAAGGGTGCATGGTCAGGCTCTGGCAGCCAGTTAAATCTCTATGGGAGCTGAGGGCTGTGGGGAGAGGACAATGAAGAAGGCTGTTTAGCTCTTATTCTTTTGGCCAAGGGACAGGAGGCTGTGAAAGGAAGACATCTACTTATGTGCTTCGGCTTGACATGCAATCAGTGGCAGACAGTCATGCATTTGTTGTCTTCACCTGCTGCAAGTGTTTGGTTTCAAATCATTATGTGAAATGAGTGTAACCCTGTCAAAATGTCAATATGACATGGACATGAATAGCAACAGTTCATAGTGTGGTGTGGTGGTTGTGTTGTCTCCTTAACCACAGACCAATCAGATGTAATAATGTTTTTATTAATAAAGCTAGGGTTGGTAATGTTGAGAAATTAACAAGAGTTTGCTAAATACAAAAAAAAAGTTTATCCAATAAAAAAATCTAGCCCAGTGTTGCCATTTCTTTTTCAAATAAAAGTATCTAGCAGCACAAGCTCCAAAAGTTACTAAAGCTAGTGAAAGAAAAAGCTAAATGGGCAACACTGACAGCTCGTCCCTTCAGTCCTCCCTCAAAAGCCACTACCCATAAATTAGCATTATGAAAGAGAGACAACGAAAATGGCCATTGTTAGTGCTTATAGCTATCAACTAGCAGCTTAGGGAAGGCTCCGGTGATGTGTAATGCATGCTCACAGGTAGGCCGTCCAATCATTTAGTCCATGCTGAATGAAATGATTAAACAGGCTTATTACAGTCCTTTGTCAGAGCATTTGATTTATTCATTGCTGTCTGGATGTAAGAAGAATTTAAAAAAATATAACAAAAATGATTTTGCAGGAGATTACCAACCCTGCCTTGAACCATGTCTTCTACAGCTGTGCTATCAGCACAGTGCTTTGAGCTTTAAGGGGCTTTCGCATCTGCAGACAAAAACTGCTGCGTAGGAAGTTCTGAAATGGTTCCCCACACTGCATTAGAACTGTTCCAGCACCGGCGAACGATCTTGCTGAACCCACTCACTCTGAGACGGTGAAAGAAAAGCTTTTGTTTTGGCAATCAGAAGTGACGAGAGGTGGC
This sequence comes from Taurulus bubalis, assembly GCF_910589615.1. NCBI lineage: Eukaryota > Metazoa > Chordata > Actinopteri > Perciformes > Cottidae > Taurulus > Taurulus bubalis. Next base: position 10,552,295 of record NC_136603.1, read on the forward strand.
CCATTTACCAAGGGCAGAGGTGTCGTGAATTCATGTTACAAAATGTGCGGATGTCTTTTGGGCATGTTGAGGCCTATTGTCAAAGCTTTACATTATTGAGATGTTTTTTTTTTTTTATCGTCTGCCTCTTGGAGACATTGGAAACAGCAGCAGAGAGCAGAAGGCAGCACAATGTAATAGTGAGGCCAGTCGGGTGCTTATCTGCGAGAGTCTGACTGATTCAGCTCTTATCTTTATCATGTATTATATACTGTAAATCTACCAGGAGATAGACGTGTAATTATATAATTCTCATGAAGAAAATGATAATGAGTAGTGTGTTGAAAATGGCCTGCGTTTTCTCACTTTGATGGGATTAAGCCATCTACTTATCCGTCTGAAGACTGCCATCATGGATTTTTAACAGACATATCATACAATATACATGCTATGTAGCTGGCTACAGTTCAGTCACATATTCAGACTGACATATTCTATGGACAGCTTGCAATGCTTTGTGAATTAAAGGATTTTGGCAGATGAGTTTGTTCGGAAGCATTTCTTATCTCTAGGTAAGAGCTATAATCATATTTGAGCCAAATAGACTGCAGTGAGCCCTCATATACATCCGCTCCTTAAGATGCAGTCAGGGAAAGTATGACGTACGATGAGAGTTTTGACACAGGACAAACATTTCCTGACTTCCCTAAATTTTATTGGCCATGAATCGATCACAAGCTCGAATGGGTGACAGTGTGCCCTTCAAATGGTAACAGGTAGCTGACACTGTGTCCTTGTGGCTCCAAGTCTATCTGGCAATAAACAATCACACTTGGCAGCCAGAACCAGTCATCCTCTTCCCTCATCAACCTCTACTGAGTTTGTCCTGTAACCTGTGCCAGCTGTCCGGAGGCAGATCAATGAGAGTTAAGACTTGGCAAGCACTCTCAGTGTCTCCTCTAAACTCAGATCAAAGGGGGCTTTTATCAGGTCCAAAAAGTGCACGCATATAGAAATAGAATGATTTCTATTTTCACTGAACTACATTTCTCTGACAGCTTTAGTTACTGCATTTAGTTACTAAATTCCAGATTTCAGATTACATATTTGCATACCCTTCCTGTCCAGTGAAATTGATTTTTAACTTTAGTTTGTTACTGATGAACTGAAGGATGAAGTGTTCTTTTGTTGGTGGAGCTATTTCTCCTGATTAAGACTATACAATTTAAAAAAAAAACAACAACCTTAGAATAGCTGGAAAGTGCATTGTCACGTAGCTGAGAAACAGGGCTTTTTCTGAGCTCATGAAAAGCTGACTTTTTAGATACATGGTTCTCACAGGACAGCGGAGCTACAAACATATGATGATCAAAAAGCTGATGCATTGCTGTTGATTACCCAACGATATTTAGAGTGGCAACATTAGCATAACCAATTTGAAAAAGTGTTTTAAAATTAGCACAACTGTAAACATCTACAGCAGTAGAATGCAACATACACAGCAGTAAAATTATCAAAAATCATCATATGTATATAACTGTAAAACAGTGACAGGGAACATTTTACTGCACAATGACTACTTTTATTTTTGATACTTCAAGTAAATCTTGCTGATTATACTTATACTCAAGTAAGGTTTCAAATACAATTCTTACTTATGGTTGAATAGCTTGAGTGTGGTATAGATACTTTTATTAGACTTAATTAAAGGTTATGTAAAAGTCATGCATACATATATATATATACATATATGTATATATATATATATATATATATATATATATATATATATATATATATATATATATATATATATATAAATAAAAAAGTCAACTTGGCTTTACTCATGCTTGAGTCAGTGTAACTTTTAATATTTCACCAAGACCACGATCTTTAGAAAACCTTAAATGTGCTTTGAGTTGCCCCAAAACTATCGTATACAACACTAGTGTCACAGCAGATATGTTGACTCGTAGGAAAAGAACAGATGTTGGCAATGGATCTATCCCAATAAGCCATGACAGTGTGACGGTGAACCAGCATGCACAATACCATGACCCTGAAATCAAAGCAGATAAATGGAATATAGCCATCATTCATTATAATTAATACACCCATGTATTTCCTTCTGTGACATATCAGCAAGTCTTCCACAAAAAAGGCCTATTCTGTGTCCAAGTTGAGTAATTGTACAAATGTGCATGCAGCTGGCCCCGTGTCCCCAAATGTACCCCGTGTATAGGCTCCTCCGCTCAACTCCCGCACAGTTTCATTGCTCATGTTAAGCTTCCCTAAAGACTAAATCAAATTCACTGGGACACCGAGATGTCCATGAAAATCAGATGTAAAAGCTACTGTGTCTTCAAGAGTTATGACACATATGAGTTTTTTATGACTACTCGTAAGTCTTCAATCTGGCAAGTTTTACGGAGCTGAACAGAGAGCAAAGTCACCGTCACACCAATTGAGCTGCTGATCGCTTCATCTAGATGATTACATTTGGGAAGAATTCCTGGCACCTTCTGGCTGAGCTGTCTCAAGAAGTAGAGGGAGATATACGCCACCTCAAATCGCCCCGGGGCAGGGAGAAACAAACCCAATTCAATTATTTAATGTGGTTTTTACTAAGAATAAATGCGTTACATTCCCACAGAGGTAATAGTGTTTTCAGCTTCCACTAGACTAGACTACAGATCCTAAAATGTACCCATGATTAATCTGTCTCCCTATCGACCGAGGTTATCAAATACATGGGGATGAGGCGTTCCACTGGTACACAATCAAACAGGTTTTACAATTGAAGATCAACAAAAAGGGATTTCCATGCAAGTAAATCCTAGTGTTTTCAGGATAAATCAGACGTCAAAATTAATCTGAGTTCTTTTTTGCACAGGGTGTGTGTGTGTGTGTGTGTGTGTGTGTGTGTGTGTGTGTGTGTGTGTGTGTGTGTGTGTGTGTGTGTGTGTGTGTGTGTGTGTGTGAAGAGAAATCATGTAAGGAATTGCTAAAGAGTTCTGTGGCCTTTTCATGCAGACTGAAGTGATTAACACCATCCTCCCTACTGCCTCTCTCTGTGCTCCAGCCTCTCTGTACTGCCAAGCCAGCGCCTGGCAGCTTCTCTGCTTGCAGCGCATTAGGATGCAAAGCGCTCCATGTCGAGGGAGAAGGGGAGACTAACAAAAGCGCTTTAGTGTTGCAAAAACAAGCCCATCGGTGCATGCCCATGAAAAGATCTGTACATCTGCACCGACTCCCCTAACTCCCTGCAGCTCTCTGCATCACTCCACCCCTCCGAAAAAAGAAGCCCTCAGGAGAGCCACATCCATTTCTTGTCGTGCTCATTCCTTCTTTCCTGTCTGTCTCTCCCTTCCCATGCGGCAGGTCCAAATTGCTTTGCTGGAACAACGATCATCCCAGCCGGAATTGAAGTAAAGGTGGACGACTGCACCATCTGCCGCTGCCACAACGGAGACTGGTGGAAGCCGGCGCAGTGCTTGCGGAGGGAGTGCCTCAACGGCCAGACGTTGTCATAGAGAGACCCCACATAGGCTGGTGGAGAAGCTCAGGCATGGCCCTGCCTACTGCACCATTTTTGTATGATTGACAGGACGGGAGCACAATTCCTAAGGAACCTGAGACAGTGTAGCGTCGAAGAGATGCTCTCACAAGCTTCACACAAACACAAATTTAGCCACTGAGAAGAAGGCGGGACTCGTCGCCAGGCTGTTTCCACCCTACAGTTTTAATTGTCCTATATATTTTCAGAAGTTGACTTGCTGCTCTCACACAAAAAAAAAACAGTTTCTATGCTCCTTGAACACTTTCCTAACCATTGGCAATGTTGGATTGCTCATGCTGATTTCTGTATGTATGCCATCTGCTTGTTGTCTCTCACAGTCACACGGGTCTTGTAATATTCCAACAGCAGGAAAAACAAACTGTAAGCACACTTAACAGCGCTTTTTTTCTTTTTGGCATACGAGGATCGACACCTGCAAAAGCACTGCAAAGGTGTGCTCGAGTGTCAACACTTCACTCTCAGAGCTTGTTTACAAGATGCACATCCCACATAAATGTTTGTGTCTTCATAAGACTTTTGATCACTATGGCTGGAAACCACCTCTAACACTTAGATGATGCGACCGTTAATTTTATTAACAGCTCTAAAACCCACCAAAATTCAGATTTTATTGCTCAACATTCAGTGGTTTTGAGTCTCGTCTCAGCACAGGAAGTTGGAACTGTCGAATTAGAAAAAGCAGGAAATGTGGTGGCAGGCAACTATAAGAAGAGCAGATGTACATTTCTGCAACACTGCATCAAAACCACAACTTTAGCCAGCCTCTTCCGGTTTAATTGTCGTTATTGTTTTCTCTCAGAGGTCCATATCCTCCAAAATATTCCTGCTAACTAACTGCTTGAACTTGTTATCAAAGCAATTAGCGAGCCAAGAGCAGCCTGCTTTAATTTCCCCTAATCAAGGAGTATTCTGTGATAAATCATCCAGCTGGGTGCTTGGCGCTGCTGCAGCCTGCATACTGGGCACACTCCACAAGAACCAGCAGACAAAGGAGGGAATCTGCGTCTGTCTAAATGCTTTTAAGCAGCATTCACGTGCACATTGTACATGTGTGCATGCATAAGCATGCCATTCATCCACAATCTCATAGCCACAGTATGTTGGTCTGCACCCAGTGACGCACTTAAACCTATAAGGCTTGCTATGTTACAAAGCTCTTACATTATCCCACTGCTATAGATTGTGTTATAGACTTTCAGCTCTTGCCATGTGGTGTGGCTATACGGCCAGTACTACAACATAAAGACAAGCGAATATATTGCCTTGATATTTCCCAAGACCAGAGTGGACCTCAAGTGGTTCAGTCTGAAAGAAAAAGCACCCACCCAGGCCCCAAAACACGATATTTTTTAGATGATAAATACTCGTCTTTAATTCAAAAGGTGAATTCCAGTAGGCTCATGCCATTCATCACTACAATTTTTTCCATTTCCAGAAAATCCGTTCCTGTTAACCTTTTAGACCCTATTCCTGGGAGGTGATGGATGGGCTGCTTAATAGCAGCTCCCAGCTCTCTGTAATGAGACAGAAATGAGCATAGGATAAAGACCAATGAATAAAGAGGTATATTACCTTAAAAGGCACTAAAACTAATTTTTAGAAGAATTTCAGTCTGCGGAGTCTGCTGCATATTCTAAAGCTGCAGCACCTGGTTGATGGAGGACTCACATAATTTAAAAAGCGAGTGTGGGTGTAGTTCAATCCTAGGTGTAACAATAGAGCTCGGGTCATTTTCATCATTAATGTAGAGTGATTTAGTGTCTCTTAATGCGAAAAGACAGTCCTCATCTATCTAACTTGAGGTCTGCAGTCTCATAAAACAAAATTGACACCTACGGTTTATCAATCACAACACTGCAGATATTTTAGGATTAATAAAAAAAAACACCTTTATCCTAATTATTTTTTATGCCAAATAATTATTCAGCCTGTACACGTATCTAAAAATATATTGGAATTACTGCGTAGCAAAGACTGAAGTGAGCATGCTCGGGCTCAGAGGCATTGCTATCACCACTGATGCCTTATTGCTACGGTTCCAGATAAGAGTCACAAAGCAGGCCTTTGGCTTCATACAGTATGAACAGACCAGACAGCCTGAAGTGCTATTTATTTCACACTCCTCTGTGCAATGGTTTAACGTTATGTAGTACCCAAAAATAGTTATTGTTTTACTCTTCCAGCCAGCTGTGCAAGGACACAGACAGTTAAAAAGACACAGCTAAAAATTCAGAATTAAATTCACACACCATTCTAGAAATACACAATTCTTTTTTTAATATAAGTCAGTGTAGAAGACCATTCCTGGTGGAAGTATCCAGGCATCTTGGTCTAAATAACAATGTTACATGGCAACTCATTGTGGAGTTTGATTGCCCGGATTCAGTTTCCTTCCATGCGTCTGAGGTTCATTGCATTTGTTAAAATAATCTGGGGTGCCATGGCTGTTCATCTCCTTAATTTGCCAGCTACAAGATGCTGCCATCAACTAGGTGTGAGTGCAGAGGGTGAAGTGGTTGTCAACATAAAGTCAAACCATTCAGACCAAGATCCGGCTTAATTGGCCCTCCATAAAAGCAGAGTTGTGTTCCATGCTACTAGCGGTAAGCAAAAAGAAAAAAGAAAAAGAGGGCTATGAAATAAAATAAGCAAATCATATATTCAGAGCAGGTACAGTCTTAAAGAACACCATGCAAAGGAGATGCAGGAACACAGCAAGACTGTACCGGTGCATACGTTGCTCTGAGTTGGCCCCGTAAATATTGACTCCTCAACAGTCATGGGGATTATGACACAATTACTAAACCTGATGAAATAGGATCCACATGGATTAGCATACAGTAGATTCCTATGTGTGCCATTTAAAAAGAATGGGCTGCATTTAGAAACACAATATAAAAAAGCATTTTGGAGAAAAGCCTCTATCTGAGCAAACTAGTGGGAATTACATTTCTCCTTGCAAATGCTTGAAGCTGCACAGTTTCAAGGACAGACCGGCAGCACAGTCCGTCTTTGTTCCTTTTCTGCCAAGAAACTTGAGCCTTTATGTCGGTCTGTAGACGTCCGTTCAAATGACCTCCATATGTCCTCAAATCATTCAAACCGCAGGCTTGTACATGAGCATTTTCTAAAAAGGTAAACCATTTGTTCTTTCCATGAGACACCGACTTACTGTAGCTGGAAACTATGCTTTTTTTTGTCCCTTAAGTTTTTTTTTTTTTCAGCAACAACTGTTACATAAAGTGTGCCTGAAAACCAACACAGAATACGAAGAGAGAAACACTGTTATTATACAATCAATTGTATTAGTTTTTGGGGCATCAAAGGTCTGTCATAAGGTACTCACATGATCGTATCATTTCTATAACAAATTTGAAATTTAGGTTTAAAATTAAGATTCTATGATGATTGTATATGACCATATGCTCGCACAGGTTCACTCTACGCTGTACAAGAAAAAAGGTCAAACATTTTTTAAAGTTTAAAAACCATTGGTGTTCCCCATGTTGTTCATATGTAAATATTTTCAAAGGTTTAATGTGTATTCTGAAATCTGAGGTGGAGTAAAGAAAAAAAAAGGCATAAGAAATGAAAAAATGTGTCTTATTGATTGAGACAAATCTATTTTATTAGATAGACTTGAAAATAAGTGTTGTTTGGCAAAATTGAGTGTGGATTTTTTTTATGTTATCTTTTCTACTCTGAATTATGCTGATGCATCCCAACACAAGAACACTTAAGGTGGCAAGACAAAAAAAAACACCATTAAAAACTAATGAAAAGTTGAAAGAATTCCATTGAACCCTTAAGGATGCTGCTGGGCAGATCTCCTTGAATTTAGCCTTCTTTTTTTTTAAACAGTACAACAAACAATAAATGTTATAAAACTTTACAGCTGACCTAGAATAAAGCAAAACTCCAGGTAAGCAGAACATTTCACAACAACAAAAAAAGAAAAAAGTAATACAATATTTTCCTGGGGCTGGTTGAGAGAAAATACGAATATACCAACCCGTAATGGTTTTGTGATGCTCAGTGAGTTCAAGGGCATGACTCACAGGTTCATTCCTCCATTCTATTTCATTACAAGCCAGTATGGGCTTCTATCTCGTCCGCACTACTAATTGCCTTCTCCCGCCTCCCGCCATGGACAAGAAAAGGGAAGCAATTTTATGCAGCACATAGCAATCAATAGCAATTAGGTGCATCCCTGACTAATCCCTTTGAAAATGGCATATTGGGAGATGGCCAGCAGACTGACTCACATAAAAGCACACATAGTTTCAGGCCCGCGGTGGTGTTGGGGAATGTACGTGTACACACACACATATAAACAAAAAGGTGGACACCAAAAGTGGCAGTACTATGAGGAAACAATTAATTGCTTTGTTTTTCCTATTCTATCCACTTTCCTCACAATCGATTTTTTTTTCGGGGACAGCCATTCTTAATTAGGCAATTATCTTTTCCTGGTAAACCGATCCAGATTATGGAACGGAATGCCACTCTAAAAATCACACAACCACATAACTAGTGTGTTATACGCACAGATACAATTGCGTAAACTGTTTCATTCCAGGCATTGTACTGGAGTGTCATGGTGAAGAGGGCACAATTTACCAGTACCACTTTCCAACCTTCACCTACGGCCAAAAGCTTTGGTTAATGACTTAAAGATTCAGATAAGAATAAAGCGCCTGAAATTAGTTTCCTTCAGAGTGTGACCGGGCTCACCTTTTGAAATATATTGAGGACTCTGGATAGAGCTCAGAGATAAGTAGCTGCCCTTTTGCAGTCAAAGGAGTCCATTAAGGTGGTTCGGGGGATCTGGTAAGGATTCCTCCTGAACTCATGTCCAACTGGGCAGAAAACCCAGGACAGACCAAGGACAGCCAGTGCAAGCAATGGTTTATACTGTGCAGTATACGGGGTTCATTCATGACCATACATTCTCTGGAACATCTGTGTATAATAAAGATAATAAAATGTCAGATTCTGACGTTTCTCAACGCAGAGAATAATGTAGCGTACGTGACATAACTGACCTGCCCAAACATTAAAGTATTCTTGTAAAATATTTATAGATGTTTTGTCAATCTTACTTGAGCTACATTTACTCTATTATACGGTTATTTGTAAAACTTTTTTCCACGACATTTCAAATATTTCTGCGTTCATTTATTTTTCCAAAACTTCTCCAGGTCTAGAAATGACCATTTTCAAATGCCAGGTTTTCATGACTGTCCAAAGGGAGGAGACATTATCACACTCTTAGCTCTGAAAAATAAAAAAATCGACAATCAATGTAGATTAGCACTTTATTTTCAGATTTCAAGAGCCACATTATTGTTTTAATGTTCATGTGATTCGTGGAAACTTAATCCTCCTCATATATAAAAAGAAAACATGATGACCATGCTCAAGGACAAGTGATTTTTCAGTGCAAAATCATTTTTGAATATAGTCCGAGACGGGGAGGAGCCTGAAGGCTGTGATGCATTCGATGAGCCAGGTGCAGGGAGCCGACCACACCTTTCCTCTCCTCGTTACGGCCGGCTTGTGAGGGGCCTGGGGGTCGAAGATGATGTACTGGGTGCAGAGGGCCTGGTCAGAGCCGGGCAGTGCGTGGTAGGCAGCGGCACTCAGGGTTTGTGTTACATCGCTGTCGGGCTTGGGCTGCCGGCTCAGGAGTTGACCTCCTCCTTCCCGGAGCAGCTTGGTGAGCTCGTCTTTGGAAGGCATCTTGAAGGAGCCAAGGAGGAAGAAGAAACAGCCATCGAAGAGTGGTGGGAGCTACGAAAGATGAGTGAATAGAGAAAACAAAGTCAAGCATTAGTGAACAATTCTAAATCAAATAAAAAAGACAAAAAAAAGATCAGTCATTGAGAGAACAGCGGCAAATGGATTAAAAGTCACCCCATTTTGTTTGCAAAAAAGTTAAATGCCGAATCATTTCTAGCCAATAAATCTAGGCTCTCATATTACCAAGCATCTGTGTGGATGCTTTGTACTTATTTCTTTGCAGCAGCGCCAGGAGACATTTTTATCAGCACCACTTAGCATAGCTGTGTAAAGCAGCAGTGAATCAGGCCGCTGGAGACCGCTCTATTCACAGCATCAATGAACTCAAACTGTTTTGGGGTGTAAACTGGCTCCCTCAAGAGCTTCTAGTAAGAACATTCTTTGAGTACATTTTGGTTGGATTTCACTTTTGCTTGCACATGTGCGTCTGTCCTTAACTTCTGATGAAGATTGATGATGGAGATTTTATTCTTTACAAGAGGGACGCAACCAGAATAAACCTACAATGGGGTCATCTTAAATCTACTAAAAAACACGTGTTCATAATCATGCCTACACAGGGTCATCATTACAATGAAGCTTGTACTAGCCTGCTTCTTAAGCCTAAATGCTGATATCTTAAAAAGGTATTCGCTCATAACTTGGTGTGTGGAAACAATGCCTATAAGACATTCACTACCCTTTGACTTTTTCCTTGAATCCCAATAGATGGAATTCACTTTTTGACATTAAATAAACAGAAAAATAAGAATGTTGCATTCTAATTAAAACACTACAAATTGATCTAAAGTATCCTAATTACGTTTGTTTTTTAACTAAATAATTGACAGTTGCATTAATTGCCACCCATAATATTTAGTAGAGGCAGCTTGAGCAGCAAGCACAACCTTGAGTGTGTGTAAATAAGTGTGTAGCAGCTTCGCCATCTAGACAATGCAGTGAGTCTCTTCTTTGGAAGACGACAAAAGCTCTGTCAAGTTTCGTTGGGAGGGAGCTGCAATGTTCAAGTCTTGTCACAAATTTTTGTTTGGACCGATGTCATGACTGACTTGGCCAATGCGCGACATTTATGTTGTTGATGTTTTGGACGAATTCCTTTGTAGCTTTGGCTTTGTTTGGAGTTGCTGTCCATTTGAACAATAAATCCTCTCCCAAATCACAGTTCTATTGACTGTGGAAAGTTTTCCTCCAGGATGTTTCTAGTATTTTGCTGCATTCATTTTACTCTCCACCCTCACAAATCTTACAAGGCCTGCTGCAAAGAAGCATTGCCAACAACATCTTCCTGATAAGGCTTTGGAGGTGAAGATGGTGTGTTTCTGCCTTAAATAAACAGCCTAAAACCCTGTCTTACCCCATTGGTACTTCTCTGTATGTCCCTCAGCAGTTGACTGCACAACCAAATATACTGTATATACATAAGTTATTTTTTTTCTACAACTAATGTATGTAATTAATGCATTCTCATCAGATTGAAAACATCTTAAGTATTGCCTTTCACTTGATAAGGGTCAAAGAAACTAAATTACACCGAGAGTTTTGAAACAAAAAGTCAAAGGCAGCACATTTAATGGCACTCGAAAAACATGTGTCACTGTCGAGAAGAGCTAATTTTTCCTCAGAGACAGAGGGTCTAGACTCTAGACAATCTATAATCATCCATTACATGTGTGTTTGTATGTTGTATTTACCAAGCTACATCTGTTGATGCGACTGCGCTGGGGGCCTTCTCCCGCCTCGTGCTCACTTTCGGGCACCCACTCGCCTGCATGCAGACATGCCTCCACCCCTGACATCAAAGAGAGAGAAGAGAATTAAAGCTACAGCTAATTACGTAGACATGGAAGAGTGTGACAAGGCAATTGCAAAGGAAGGATGACAAAGCTCATGTCTGTTTTAGCACAAATTGGAAGATTTCAAGTATTGGCAAAGCCACAGTTGTTAGAGAAAGATGCCCACAGCATGATGGAGCTAATGATGCAACCCTTGTTTTAAGTATCTCAAGCTCAAGCAGAATTCAAGCATCATCTCTCCGCTTCCTGAGTTCTTACAGAGTCAAATTAGAACAATGTGACAGCCAGCATTACGGCAATTTTTTGTTAGAAAATAATCTTTTGTTCTAAATCCTTAAAAAAAGAAAAGCATCTTGAAAAAGGCAAAAAAGTTTTAATAAAAAAATACAGGCAGATAGAGGCAACACATTTTAATGACCTGTCACTGTCACAGATAAAAAAAAAATTAAAAAAAATGCTTCTGAACACGACAGATCACATGGCTGCTATTCCCCAGTAACATTACATTATTAAATACCATGTTTGGGGTATAAAAAAAGAAATACTGCAGTTTGCTGTATATAAAAAATAAAAAAAATAAAAGTGTAAAGGATGAATGTGAAAGAGATCTGAGCATAAGTCTTGGCTTGACTAGCTATGCAGAGACTTTTCACAGCACTCCCGACTCAGAGATGCAAACAGTCCCACAGACCGAATACACATCTGCAAAGTATCTGCATTTCACGCCACCCACACAACGAGGAGATTCACATCAACTTCAGTGTTCCACACACTTGCTTCGAGCTGCAAGATATAGTGGTATGAACAGATTAGTATAAGGTGTGTGTGCGCACCTTGTCGCAATACAGCAACGTGTTATGACACAGCAAATTACACACACACACACACACACACACACACACACACACACACACACACACACACACACACACACACACACACACACACACACACACACACACACACACACACACACACACACACACACACACACAATTACATCTCTTCATCCCCCTTAATTACAGCTTTCATTTACAGGGACCCTGCCAGAGACTTGTGCAGAGAAGAGGGGAGATACTGGGGTTAAACGCTCCGGCCGATGGTGCTTAGTGCTGAAAACAATTAGCATATTTGCTAATTACATTCTTAAAGACTGAATGCAGAACACATCTCAAACCCCTTCCTTCCTTCCTGAGTCAGGGGATGAGTGAACAGACAGATGAAACCACTTCCTTGATAAACCACGAGGCTAACTGGAGCGGTGGTTGTCCTTTCATGATGAGGACAACAGCTGGATACTAGGGTTTGACTGATGTGAGTCCCTGAAGGCCCACGCTGACATTTTACTATCGAGACAGGGTACAATAGCTCCCTCTTAGTCAGTATCCTAAAAAACAGCCACTGTATTCAGATGTGCACAGGTGGGATAGCAGCAAAACGCGGGCCAACAGTAGAGTCCCCAATTCAATCCCTCGTAGCGTTGCCTCCGGCAGGGCTGTGTGTCTAATGGGGCAGGTGACCGGGGGAAGCCTCTCGCTGGCAGCCGAAAAGAAGCAGCTAAAACTTGTGTGTGAAGGGAGGAAGCACATGGGTGCACACATCCTCTCCGGGCCGACAGTGGGAGTAGCAGTGACACCAAAGTGCAGTGAAATTATGAAAATCACAAATTGGGATTTTTTTTTTTTTTTTATAAACGTAACAGTTCAACATGTTGGGATACACACTTTTTTTGCTTCCTTTCAAAAAGTGAGACGAGAATATCAATCTCGCACTTCATATCTGTCCAATAAGTGCTTCACAGCATAGGGCCGGGTGGATAGATACACCTGGTAACTCTAGCATAGTATACAACTCTAGCAAGAAGTACATAGCTATCCCTGAAGCATAGTGTCCTTTTTTACATTTGTGCTGATGTACAGGTTCCACAAATGAGATGGATGTTAATTCGTGAGCTTTTAATGTATTGGTTTGGTCTTCAGTCTTTAAGCTAGGCTCAGCACATCCCGACTCGGACAAAACAATCTTCTGATCTCAAATAAGTATTTCCCAAAATGTTGAAATATTTCTTTTAAATTATGTTTCAAGTTCAGGATATATAATTGCCTCCACACGGCTCTATATATGGCAATAACTGAGTCTGCAGCTAACGGTGCTAACAGCATAAATATTGCGAAACAACGCTAACGGCGCTGACAAAGGCAACGGTACCTTGCAAAGAACAGAATTAGCTAGATCTTTACATCTCAAATCGTTGATTGCTTTTATATTAACAATTCAAACCACTGTTAGATGAAAGCTTAGCAAATACTTTTAGCTGGAATGGAGCCCTGTTAAGCAGAATGAAGTGTATTTTCATGGTAGGTTCCAAAACAAAAAAAAAGCTTATTTTCAGAGGAAACTGTGTTGCAATGAAATGCAAGACCAATAAAGAGGTTAGCACAGTCTTGGTCTAGTTGACAGCGACGACACATGAAAGTAGCCGACAGTGAGAAGTCAGCTGCACACACGCAGAACATGACAGAGTCAGATAAGATGCCAAAGAGATTGTCATGAAAGAGACAAGCTGTGTCAAGTGCTCAGTTAGTGTGGAGAGAAGAGAAGGGGACGGGCTGAATATGGTCTGAACACAGAGTCTTCGACAGTGACAACCATCGTCCTAAACACACGCATTCAAACTCAAAAGGGCTTAGAGAGACAAGCGTGCATGTCGCTTCAATCCACACAAACAAACTCAGAGTGAAGCAATGCTACTGACGGCCACACCAGTCAAGGGCACACCAAGGTGCCAGAAAACTCGTTGACAGAAAGTCTCTTTTTGCTTCCCCCGAAGCCGCCGTTCTCTGAATATGTGCTGGTTGGTTCAAGGATGTCTGACTGGAAATAGTAACTGAAAATAGTAACATGGTTCAAGGATGCCTGACTGGAAAGTATTCCCTCTTGGTAGAAGTCATCTTTTCAACGCTAGTATTAGTGACGTCTTGAGGAGCATTGATGCACACAGAAGAGGGCTCAAACAATTTAACTGAAAATTGCTGCATGCAAATCCATCCAATGTTTTTCAAAAATAAAAATAAAGTATTGCATCTAGTTCTTATTCCAACACACACATATCTTGATGTCACCTGGGTTAGGTTGGTAGCAGAGAGGAAGATTGTATGTATGTTTGGTACAGAGAGATAATTAACACTGGAGCCTGGGTTGGAACTTAACCATAAGACTACAGTAAAGATCTAGGTTAACCTAAATAATAATAATACAAAAATCCTCACGTTTCCAGGAAAGTTTGCATGCCAAAGTCACAAGCTGCATATGATCCAACACAACTCTATCGTAAACTTTTCAGAAACAGACATTGCAGGTAAAAATCTTCTTTGGGATTCAGAGAAGAACATAAACTCCTTAAAACTCTCAAAACTGCTTGTGCAGCACAATACATTTATTCTGCACTGTGGTTCAAGTGTCCAAGAGCAAACTCTTAGATATTGCACTCCGTACTGTATTCTATGCCAAGAGTCACCTTACTGCAGCATACATAACATAACCTAAAGTGCAGATGAAAATGGTCAGAGCCTCCTTGAATGACTTAGTCAACTGAATACAAATGTGACCTTGCAGGTAAGACATAAAGACACCAACGTTGTCATTAAAATAGATAACCATTAGAACGCTGTTGCAAGGCAAATGTGAGCTGGGTAAACTGTTGTCTTCCACAATTTAAAACTGGAAGTCAGACCAGGCATTTAGGCTACATTTAAGATATTTGGAATAAAATCTGCTTCAAGGTCACTGCAGTCAGATGTTACCAAGGTTCAAACAACAGCAACATAGGTTCACATAACATCCACAATTAGCCTCCACGGAGAGAACTACTCCAACTACTAGTCCATACTCACAGCTGAAATGTACAACCCAGCAGCCAGCAAGAAGACCAAGGAGTGTGGATCTGGTGGTGGGGATGTGTCCTTCTGGCACCACAACATGGCTCACTGGAGGAAGACGCAAACAAAGAGCCAAATTGAGAAGGTACAAATGAGTTGTGTTACACATTTCCCAAACAGATGCTGCCTGTTGCTTTATTCCTCGTGAAGCTGAGTGACTCAAGAAGACTCAAGCAGACTGAGTGGCTGACTATCCAGGTACACAGTGCATGTTATTGGTGACAATTCAGATAGCGTTAGTGTTACAAGATAATAAAATTGTGTGGTTGAAAACGCTCGTTATACCTTTATTTCACAATTTGGATACTGTATTTTAGACATTGCCTTGAATTGTGTCCCAGCCCACTTCTGTACCTTGGGAGCAAAAATCCTAAAACGAACATTGTTTGGCTGAGGATGATGGGAATGACGTTCTGAAGATACTTCAGAACGTCATTCTGTTGACTTGATGATAGGTAAAGACTGCAAAGACATTACAATTCATCCTGAGGGGGACACGGATGATCCTTTAATATCATATTAAATGTGTATAAAGTATAAAGTGTATGCCAAAATCAACTGGGGGGCATGATACCAGACATCTGAGTTTTTAACAAAATACTCACTTTTCTGATTCCTGGTTTATTCTTCAAATAAATTCAAAATGTATTTTGCCTGGCTGAATAGGTAGAGTTGATCTCAACCCGTCAAACGGTTTATGGCAACACAACAGAAGGCCATGCAACAGCTCACTTCATAAAATGCTTGAAACGATAATTATAAGTTAATTACTATTTAAATAAATGCTTATTGCCTCTTCATCTAACATGACAACAGTTGACGAGTACGAAATGAGCATAATTATAACTTCAGGACAAAACCTTCTTATATTGCTCATTGACCGTGGATTTGCAGCCTTGAGTTAAGAATTGAAAAAAACATCCTGAAAGCACAAGCTTTAACCCCTCAGGTCAGAGGCGGGGGAATTGTGAGAAACTCTTGTTTTTCAGTTGTGCTTTCACCCTGACAGTACCTCCAAACATTTTATGAGGAATGATTTCAATTATTTTTCTCTCTGTTGTTTTCAGAGCCATTACTATGCAACACTGAAGGAGCTGTTGTCTTACAATAATGTATACAGCTTTGAAAGCACTTGTTAGTTACAGTTGAACCGTCATGAGTGATAATGCTCAAGCATCTACTTGTGGCTTTTACAATACAGCGGGGTCTCTATAAGGCAGTAAAGCCTGTGAAGCTTTGTGTAGGAAAAGGACCCTTCAGATAAAAATCCCAGGTACTGTATATAATCTTCATAACAGACACCATGACTGAGGCAAGACACTACCTCGTGATTACGGACCCTTCGGGTGCTAGAGCCTTCCGTTTACCCATCTCATACATCTTTCAGTTGAACAGGGCATCCAAATGATGGTTGATTAATTATGCGAGTGTTTGGCAGTGAACAAACATACACGCCATGCTAACACTTCACCAGCAGTTAGATGATAACTGCTGTTGATTTGCAGTGTTGCTGAGAGCCCATGTGTTTCAAACAACACCATTAAAAAAGGCGACCAGTATTCTAATTGGCTTTGCCGGGAACATTGAGGACGTTTAAGCCCTGAGAAGGTATTTCTGCACCGCGCAAACACTACCGAAGCCAGAAAAGGTGTCAGCCATCCTCCCTCCCAGAAGCTCTCCCAGTTTGGCCACTTGAACCCGTTTTGGCGGTGACAGCTTGCTGGACAGAAACACCATTTCATCCCTCCTCACACAGTCGCTCACCTAAGGAGGGACAAAATAATACGGTTTAGAAATGTCAAGGATTAAAGTGCACAAATATAAATTGTGTTAGGGGAAAACAATTTCAAGTGGACGTACTATAGAGAGACTGATTGAGGGGCTAAGATGTGCATTAGCATATTGGGTTCCTTCCGAGGCTTCCTGGAAAATCTCCAGCATCTCCAAACCCACTGCGTAATCGGCAGGCCGCTTTCCATACAGATTACTGTGAAAAAGTAAATTCAAAAGATAGTGTCAGTGTCTCACAGGATGCATACACTTGTGTATTTATGCAAACCATCTGGTGACCAAAGGGACAGTCTGAAATGTTAAAAATTAAAAGCAATATGACAGCATACTGTGCCAACTCATTTACTAATTATATTTACTTGGATTTGTTTACCAAAAAACTTCCTCAACGAAAGCTAAAAGCAGGTCAAAATGTGGAGCAAGGTATTGTTGCGTAGTTGCACATGTCTTGTATGTGAATTAGTCATAGCAGGTCTCAGATGATAGTTTTCATATGCCGATGGGACAAAGCTTTCACAGACACTAACGCAGCGTTGATGCAACTATGTGATAAGTCCAAAGAAATGTCTTCTCCAAGATAATCATTCCGTCATATCATCACATCATATCATTTTCATTCACTCGTTGTCTGCCAAGCAAAAATAAATAAAAAGGAGAAGAAAAATCTAGATTTGGCCATCCAGAGCTCTGAGAAAAACAATTTGGCAATGTCACAGCCTGCTTGTTCTGTGAAACTGTGCACTCATGTGTGTCATTCACTTGTTGGAGCATAATTGTTTGATATGAGGGTAAGCTGAAATCTGTGTTTTACTTATTCCCAGGCCATGTCCATATACACACTAGACTCTGCGCATGCACAAGAAAATCTCATGGCTGCAGAACAATACAGAAAGATGCTGACTTTTTATAAACTTCCTCAATTACATACATTAACATGGTGAGAAAGTACTGCCTATAACGTTTTAACTGCGATACACAAAAAAACATAGTTTGTAGTATGTGTAATGGAGGCTTAACGCCATCATAAAAGCAGCATTATGCACAGAGACGCAAAGAGATGAGACTGTGTCCATTCCCTGGTTATAATCGGTATATTGGAAGAAAAAAAAAAAAAAACTTTAAAGTTTGCATCTTCAAGTTTGAAAGAGCTACATGAAACAAGATGAGGTCACCTTGAGGAAATGGGGATAGGAGGAACGAATGAAGAAGACAAAACACAGGAGGAGAGGAGACGGAGAGAAGAACCAAGCCCAGCAGGTCGTCTCTAAAAGATTAGGCGTCAGCAAAGATAACACCTGGGGGACAATTAATAGGTCCACTGGTCCATAAAATATTTCATTTGGATTCATACCCCCAACTCCATACACACACAAATACAAACAAACATCAAATGTCCCTGACACTAATACTTATGTGCGCACATACACACACGCTGGTTCATGCAGCTGCACATGAGAAGAATATTTAAAGAAAAATAAAGCGTGGAAAACAGTCCTGCAGGTAGAGTCACAAACACTCGCCCACAAGCCTCTGCATTAAAAGCACACTTGTGGGAGGAAGGCGGTGGTGGCTTTAGAGGATAACCGCAGTAACCGTGACTGTTATTCTCACCAGGAGGAGATTCACATTTTCATTTAGAAATGAAGACAAATAAAGAATTCAGTTCAACGTAACACAATTGCATTCCCCAAGAACTGTTACTGTACCTGGTCTGTAGGCTTTAAACACATGTATTCAACTATAGACATGGATTTATATGAGGTCAGATCAAAATTCAAGCCAACCTCATGCACACCCAACCGCTCATAGAGCTTTTGAACCATGTACCAGCAATAGTCTTGAAAGGAGATGTCTTTGCAACATTTCCTTGATGCTCCTAAAAACAGCTTTTTCATCTTATTGAAGAAAAACCATGCTAATCAAATTAAAGTAAATATGTAAAGGTAATGTCCGGATTTGGGTAGTTCGGCTGTATATTTTACAGGACACTACAAATACAGTTTTCAGTACTGCATGTAATAAAACAAACTAACATTTGGAGACCGTCATTGCTTGTTATTTGACTCAGAGCAGTGTAATTATACCGGCCCAGTATACTGGATGGCACACAGGTGATTAATATATTAATTCTAATACATTTAAAATAACTCATTGTTAATTAATGTCTGTATGTATGGATTCAGTGCTTTGGGTATTGAATGGTCTTTAGGACTGAGTTTATATGAATCTGTCTGGATTTTCGCATCTCATTGACAAGTTAATTACATTCAGTACTGTATACATAACAATCTAAAAATATACAGTATGATATTAATATGTACCGGTACTTTTTTGTTTTAACGCTTTGGCAACAAAAAAACGGAAACTTTCATGCCAATAGACCACATTTAATTGAATTAAAAATAAACAGTTAGCAGTAAAATACACCACATTTGTAGTGAATGTTTAAAATATACAAAATACCGGGATGGTACTTAAAGTTGGTGAACATAACATATGCTCTCCATTAACACCTTGCAAGGCTCATCTTGGCTGTCCAAATGTGCTGCACTGGTATTTATGTTTCTGCCCTGCAGTGCATGCTGTGCAGCTTCTCAGGGAATCGTTGACTGTATAAAACAAATTAGTATTCTCTTAAGAATTTGCCTGACTTTGTTCAGTAGCTCTAATAACCTGCGCAGCAAGTTAAATACTTGCGCTTGATAGAAAGTGGACTCACATTCACTGATTTAGAGGACAGGTCCCTTATGAATAAATGCAGTCCAATCATTCAAATATAATGAGCATAACATAATATCCACAGAGGAACAATGAAAATCTGCAAAACTTGTATTTCAAATCCCCCGAGCTGTGTGCCAATCATTCCATTAGGGATTGCATTGGCAGATGTCTTGGTTGCCGCTTGTGCGAGTATATGAGCGTGTGCGTGCGTAAAAAGTTGAAAGCAAGGATTGCATTCATCTTGCGGTGTCCTGAAAGACAGTCCTAGTCACTGCCTCTTTCCCCCGCCATGCAACCGAGAAAAAAGGTAAAGAGGAAAAACGTAACACCCGCCAATTGAGACCGATCAAAGTAATGAAGTGAGCACAATGGAATAAAAAGAAAAAAAGAGACTGAATTATTGATATAAAAAGGATGGCAACAATAGTGCTAACTGACCAACATACTGACCCTGATCAACAACTCTACTACTATTGATCACACTTATTAACCAGTGTCCTCTACTTTATTATCTTCAGCATCAACTCCGCCTACACAGGCCAGAAACGCTGATACAGCATCGACTGATTGACCAACAACTAATGAGCGTTGATCGATTTTTCGATGTCTATCCACCTACATACTGCCCTAGAACACGCCCATCTTTGATAATAAAGTGGATGAATGCCTGGTACACTTACTGGCAAACAATATATTGAAGGGGACCGTAAAGAGGAGAAGAACCTTTATGATGTGATGCAATAAAATACAATAGCGGTGCAATAAACACCAATTTATCTAAAATATTCAGTATACGGTTTTTGTTTTGTCCACCTAATATTTACACATATATTACAAATGAAAGTAACCCAAAATAATAACATAATGTCACAAAGTACTTCACCATCACAGACCCAACAACAATTTACACTTCAAATTGTCATAATAGTAGTATTTAATAAAATAATGTTGTATTGGATAAACATTTTTTGGTTTGTCTGTTACTAGTAGTACACATATAATATTCATAACATATTTATAATAAGATTATATTTTTATTCCAAAAACACATAAATAATCTCAAATAGTCACAATTTTAACATTTAGGAGAAACGTGCAGCATTCTTAAAAACATTGTGATTCTATCCAGCAGCAGTGCACAGCTGAGGCTGATGCATTTAAACACTAGTGATCAAAGCGTATGGTGTAGTAATGTTCTATATACAGTATTCATATGGCTGGACTAGAATGCAAAGCACTAGGTTAAAAAGGTCCGGCTTCTGTTTTTGAACAAAAAAATAATAATAAAAAAAAATCTTGTTTTTAGCAAAGACTTTCTGGTCAGGACTCGAAGATTCTCAAAAAGTGGCAAGCATTCTCATGAAATGAGCAAAACATGCCATATACAGTATGTGTTATATATTTGTTTGACATAAACCAACCCTTCATAAACGCCACTCTCTGTCTGCAGCACTGTGTACAAGTAAATGCTTACCGTGTTATGACCTCACCTGTAAAACCAACAAACCCCAGGTATGAAAAAGCACTTGAAGCAACTTACAGTATGTTCTGCGAGGCTCCAAACTGCAGCAGCAGTTTGACAATGGCTGGATGTCCGTTCCTCACAGCATCGTGGAGCGGAGAGTCATTCTCATAGCCAGGTGTATTCAACAGGGCTCCCCTCGAGACCAATACCTCCACAATCACCAGGTGACCCAAGTTACACGCTTCATGCTGGAACAAAGACAAGTGATGTTTAGAAGTCATCCTATTTTGCGGTGATCGGGTTTCTTTCTGTTATCCTCATAATACAGGCCTATTGTTTTTACGCAATCTAGATCATCTATTTTCAATCACTTTAATATCCAAGTTATTTTCCATACTAATACTATAGGTGAGGTAGGCGATTGTATGGGAATATAGACCAAAACCAGATATTACAGCTTAATTGCACTTTAGGGAGGTATAGAATAATGCTCCCAGCACTCTGACAGATACAAGTCTATCAAATAGGAAGATGTCAAGCAAGCTTATTGGTAGCAATTTGAAAGATGAGCTGCAAACTGTCATACCTCAAATCAAAACGTAAGTTTAAGTGGAGCCTCTTGGCAGCAAGTAGCCATGGAGACTGCTGCAATACGATAGCAACAAACACTCACCCACTTGTTCTCAAAGGAATAAATGTCTTGGGCAGCACTGAAGGATAATAAAGTCTGTCATGTGCAGGCAACTTTGAAGTAATTTGTTCAAATAGCATGTCCCTACATATTTTGGGGGAAGCCAGCATGCATAGAAATGGCGGTACTTACAATGAATTACACATTCTGGAAGCCTTAATTTTGGCTTGACCTATTTATACTTTATGAGCTAACCAGAAGTTAGCATAAAGTGTTGGTGGCTATGTTCCCCAAAAGTACAGATCATTTTATTGCCGTTTGCTTGCATTTCAACATAAGCTTAAAAGCAACAAGAAACAGCATCACACAGCAGAAACAAGTGTTGGGGATGGAAAACAATTAATAATAAAGCTATTTAGACAGAACAACTAAGAGCGTGCCTTGTATAATAACAACATAGGGCACAGTGACTGAGCATTGGTCTACTGAAGATAATACAATAAATAGTAAATGGCATGATGCAAATGTTGGCCAGAGAAGAAAAGCTACAGCAGAGAAGAATGTGTGGAAAACATTTTTGTCATCAGAATCTGACAAAATCATAAAGTACACTGTGTAAAAAATGACAATAGCTTATGCTATTGACAAAACACACCCTCAAATTTCTTTCATCAAAAAGGAAAGAATAAGAACCAACCAGTGTAGAAAAACTATGTTTCTATAACAATAGCGGTTTTGTTGATGGAACATTTTGCCACTGAGTTTTTCAACACCACAAATACAGATTTGAGATGAATCACTTGGTGAATTCGTCTTACTAGAGGTGTCCACCCCGCGTTATCCTTCAGGTTAGGGTCAGCCCCTTGGTCTAGCAGTTCCTTGACAGCCTCTACATCTCCCTGCAGGACCCAGGGAGAACAACAAGCCTGAGGTCAGAATTCTAGACCTCTAAATGCAACTCTTCAAAACACAGCAGCTGATCCCAGTGTACCAAAGCTCTGCTGTTTATCAATCGCGCTCCACAGTGGGCCATTGATTACCTTGTCTTGCATCCAGAGGGGGATTACTGCTGTGTTTACAAGGATTACTGCAAGACGGTCTATTCTCGACAGATCGAAGCATGAATGTCTGATCATCTGAACACTTAGTATTTTAGCTTTTAATGCTGTCACTTTACTTCAGAAATGTTTTACAATATGCATTTGTAAAATGCAACAGAAAATAAAGGTGAATTATTCAGAAACCTCTCGACCTTTATAGCAGCTATATGCAGCAGAGTCTCTCCCTTGTGGTTCCTCTTCGTAACCGCAGGGCTCCCCGAGGTGGGTCGTCCAACAGATGCAGGAGTACATGGCGATTTCTTACCAACACAGGCTCGCACAGAGGGGCTGTCTCCTTGCTCTTCTCTTGAGTTTTTGATGCTCTTATCACACCTGGGGCTAGCAGAAGAAAGAGGGTTAAGGACAGCTGGAGACATCTGTGATTTTCTCCGCCTGCCTGGGGAAGCCCTGGGCCTTTTAGGTGTGGTCTCCAATGTGGCAGCCTTCTCCTCAACTCTGGATCTTTTTGATGAATGCTTTGAGGGAGACACATTGTGCCGTTTTTCAGGACTGTCACTTTCAGACAGTGTGTCATGCTGGCCAACACTGTCCAACCTTCTCTGAACAAGCTGGGTTTGGTTATTCAGTACAGTGACGCTGCCTTCTAAGAGACTCTTCCTCATAGTGCTTCTGCCAGGGCTAAGTTCATTAGTACTCCCCTGCGGTACTGTAGACTGAGACTCGTCAGACGTGACAGCAGGGCTTAGGAAGGAAACTCTTTTACTGGACCTCCTTGACCCTTCAGCAGAGTGCTGCTCCTTTACTTTTAAAGCATCTGCCTCCTTGGTAATCCCCCACTGCTGGTTTATAGCCTCCAGTCTGTGCTTCTTCGTCTTTTGCATGGTCTTTTTCCGTGTGGTCCTAGTGGCTCGTTGCACTGACACTTTCCTGATGGCAACATTTTTCTTAGTTGACCCTTTCTTTCCTTTTTTGCATCTTTGAGAACAAGATGAGCTCGAGTCTGGGGAGGACGAGGTGAAATTGAAAACTGACAGGTCCTGGCATTGAGCAGTAAAGGTGTCTTGCTGTGCTGCAGCTGTTCCTCGAGAAGACGTGCTCTCCGGTACAAGGACCTCTGAAGGCTTCTCCAGCATGCAGCGTACCTTGCGGCTGCGTGGGCTGAACCAGATCTTGAAGTTTTTCTTTTGTTTAAAGACAAGGCTCCGAGGTGGTGTTTGATTCTTGGCTGGAAAGGAATCTGCAATGAGGTGTAAAAAAAGTTTCAACAAAAAAAAAAGTTACCCACTTTGTATGTACTATATTTATTTTGCTGTAAAAAAAGGCTCTTTGTATTTTCTGTTGAGATGAAAAGTGACTAACACCAACCCTCAAAATGATGCACTCCCAGCTAATAATACTGACATTTGAAAGAAGTAGAGAAGTGCCCAATCTACTTCTGTAGCTACCAGTAGCTATTTTGGTTAAATCTAGATGTGTTCACAACTACAACTACCCTTTAGTTATTTGTCAAAGCTGAGATCTACTTGCAAAACAAAACACTACCATAGTTAATTGAATTGCATAATTACTGTCATTACCAGGATGCTGGATGGGCGATAAAGATAATAAAGCACAGGAACAAGCCACTAATAACATCATTCAGAGATTAGATTGGCAGAGGAAAATGTTAAATGTTTCAGTCAACAATTGATAGAACAGCGTGTAAGCAGACAAGCGTGGGGAGAAAGCCAATGCATAAGACACATGGATTTGAGAAAATAACTTGTGAATTCTACTGTCACGCTGCGATATAATAGCTACCATCTACCTGGTTGTTCTCTGGGATTGAGCAGGAACTCCAAACCGCAAAAGAGCTGTATGATGCTGCTAAGCTGCCTGTTGATGTGGATGTCCTTCACCCATGCAGGACTCTGACACACCACACAGCCATCTCCTGCCTGGAGGCCAGCACAGGACCTGAGCAATAAACCATACCCTGGATTAGGAGTTACCTTCACAGTTCAGTGAAAAGAAACACAATGAGTTTATTGATTTACCTTTTAAGGTTATTCAGGCATGAAGAGCAGGAATAAATTGAGGCTATGGTTTATGCCCAAGAAGACATTAATTGCCTTCAAGACTTGCAACACTGTAAACCATGCATTGCCAAGAAGCATGCCACTGTCATGGACATTTAGTAAGTAACTTGGAATAAATGCCTGTATAAATAGAGCTGTTAAAGTTGTCATTCACATTGGTGAGCATCATTTCTGGTTGACTGGTCAACAGAATATGAATCTGCTAATCACATGTCATTAAAATATACTACTCATTTCATTTCAATACATAGGGAATCAAATCCAACTGAACTAAGCTACTCTTCTCACTATGGACATTGTAAACTTGCAGTAGCACTTGATGGTGAAAAAGTATGATGGTGATACAAGTGTTCTAGTGAACCAGCATGTACAATCATGGAAGTTGCACACCTAAATAGAACGTAGCCACAGTTAGCATTATTAGTTACACCTGGGATTTCATAAATTAAATAAAATGTCCATCATGAGCCAGGTCATTTGTTAGTGAGCATGTGAGAGTAACATACAGCAGAGGTTACATTACCTGCACAGCATGTGCTCGCACATTCCTAGACACACAGGTTCAGTCATCAAATTTGTGCTGGAACAAAGACAAAACAATTAAAAGTGGTCAGCCCACTGGTGTTCACCCTCCACACCCACAAGTAAAGTATCCATACATAGGAAACTTTCCTAGCACATCAGTGGAGCATCACTTCTCATTCATAAGTCTCATTTACACTTTATTAGTGGGTTGGCTTTTTGGGGGGCTTTGTTTGGGAGTACAATGAGAGTTGTGGAAAAGCCATCTGAGGCAGTTTTTTCTCTCTCCTTTGGGCTATTGAAATAAACATGAGGCTATAATGTTGGCTCTGTGAGGGCTGTACTTTGACCCTGTGATGGCACAAGATTTTATATCATGAATGTCTGTTCCAAATGTCATAATTACGTTTCGTAGTTGTTGAGATATTTCAATAACAACCAAAACGCCAGTAGCCACTTCCCATTGTACATCCATTGCTCTGCTGTAGAACAAAAAAAACCCATCAGGATCATCCAGAGCTGCTGCACTAAGGTCTGATGTGGGAATTGCATCAGATAGTGGAGACAGAAGAGTGCATCGTCTGAATATCAGACCCTATATATGAACTATGTGTACAGAGTCTACATCATGAATAGCACCAGCTCGGTGAAGGACCCCTCCTACACTTCTCACAGACGAGTCACCCTCTTGGCATCAGGCTGGAGGTATGAGCATCCTAGCACCCAGACTGTGCAACAGCCTCTCCCTCTTCTTAATTTGGAGAGTTGACGACAGCGATCGAGACGTAGCGTTCGAGTGGCTTAACCAATCACACGTGCATATCTCACTTAATAAGTATTAAACTGTGATTTCAAAAGGTCCCGACATTTTTTGGGTCTTTTTTTTCTGCAAATCGGCTTAACATATCCACGTACAGTGATAACCATCTAACAGCTAACGATACAGAGAATAATAACGGTTCCTACATTTTACATTTGAGATAACGTTTACATGATTTTTCATGCGAACACTACACCCCAGATGAATTAATGAACTAGCGTTAGTTTGTTATAATCGGTCATGTTCAGCCGGTTAAATCCCGTGTAATTACCTTTATTGCAATCAGGTGTTTGTTTGACAACTGTGAGGTGACGTTAACCGACTTTGCTAACTTGAGGCATTCAAAACGAACCGGGGTTAGTTTGACAACCAGACGTGCAACTTAACGTTAAAGTGGTACTGGTTGTAAAGTGTATTTCACAGTTAACGTAACGCAACAAAGAGTAACGTTGGCGTAAAGGTTTACTAACCATTTGGAGCAAAGTAGCAGTTGTCGAAAGTTCCTCACCGCCTCCTTCGTGTTCTTCCAGTCCTGTATCTGTACGAGGGCATCGTTATCCATGATTAGAAGAAACGTGAGTCTTCTTCTGGGTCTTCTGCTATCTTTGGTTGAGAATCAAGTTTACAAAACAAGCCGAGCTTACTTCCGGGCTACTTGCGTCTCCCGCCAATGATTTACGGAAGCACGTCATCACAACTATGATGACGGTTCCGGCACGCCACCGGAAAATTTGCAATATATTTATATTTCAGAAATTGCCCAATAGATAATGCAAAACAGTTTAATGCATTACCCAAAATGTGTGTCATATTATAAACGGTGTGTGTATATAAAATAGGTTGAATAAAAATTTGTGAAACAAATGTATGTTTTCAGTGTCAGTTTTAATGCCATACTGTGGCCTCTATGCAAGGCCTGCAGGAAACATTCTGATTGAGTAATCTGTGTTACTTATACTTAAGTAGTATATGTGTTTTGCAGATTATTTTTCCATTTTTTAAATCATGTCTGTATCCCTTTGACTTTCCTGCATTACAGGTTTGTGTCATTAGTCTACTATGTTCTTCTCATCAGGACAACATGAAATTATCATCAGAAATCAGCTGGAATGATAGCGGTTTAGGTCGACTATTAGCAGAATCAAAGATGTTGAATGTAATCTGTTGCTCAAACATAAGACAAGAAGGTACAATAGGCAAAACACAGCGGTTTCATTTGAAATATATATTTATTTGAATAATAAAAATAGGCTTAAAAAATCAGGTCAATTTAGTAGGAAAACATCTATTATATATTCAGTACATTCATTCTAAAAGTTAGGTATGTGCTTAACTAAAGTGTTTGAAAGGTGCATATTAAGGATGTTCTTCTGTGTGTGAATATTTTCTTTTGCCAAATTTAATGATGTGCATTATCTTTGGATATGTAATATATTAAGTGTGAGTGCTTTAAGATTATGTCAAATTTGTTTTGGCAACGTTAAGGTCAAATAAAAAGCAGTGTTTTTGTTTCCATTTGCTAAGGTATAATAATCTAATCATGGACAGTGGCTCAATCACAGATACATTAACAGCCTACGTGATTCATATTATCCTTCATAATAATAAAATCAGGAGAATTAAAGTTAAAAAGGTCGTTGGCCTGTTAGATAACTTCAATTTATCACCCTTTTTCATCCATGCATGTTTGCAAATGTGCTCTTCTGCTTTCCATTAATAGTTAAACTTGGTAATGATACAAATGTAAGTTATCCTTCATGTGATCAGTTAAAACACTTTCAAGAAATAATCAGTAGTTCAGTAGTATTTAGAACAGTAGTATTTTAAACATATATAGTAAAGGCAGATTTAATACAAACAGATAATGTGTTCCATTTCACAGTAGACATTTGCAAGAAATGGTAAAGAAAAGATGGCAGTCAGCTCTACGTTTCTACTGCCTTGATGGAGTCCAGGACATCATATCCGTCTTCGCTGTTCAGTGATATGGATTCCATGGTAATATTTCCCATGGCAAAGTTGATGAAGACCTATGAAGGTTCAGCAATAATGTAAGTGCCATGCTTATATAAAAGACACTTCTTTTTCTCTGAAATACATATTTTGTGTTAATCTGCTGGCTAGTTGTCCTCTTGACCCCCCTCTCTTCATTCTTCTAATGGTATCTTCCAATCCCAGAGCCCCAGAAGGGCAGAGTAGTTGAAGAATATCAGCACTGGCTGCATATAAAGCTCATGGATTCTCTCCCGAACTCATATTCCATTCATTTTCCCTCAGGCATACCCTCTGTCAGTTTTCCTCTGCCTCTTTTAAACTTTTTTAACTCAGTCTTTCACTCCCACTCAGCTTTCTTCTGTCCCTGCTTCCCCTCCCACCATCTCTCTTCGTCTCTCATCTCCTGTCCCCCTTTTTTTGTGTCCCTCGCTGCTATCCACCTACCTCTACAAAGCCTCACACTAGTTCCCCCTCTCTCCCTGTTTGTGTCCTGTCTCTTTTTCTCACCTCATCCAGTGTGGTCTGGCTCACAGAGAAGTGTTTGATCTGCAGAGCATTCTTGTTTGACTCCAGCTGGTCAAAGATGTCAGCCACCCCTCCTGGAGCAATTGGTACGTGATATTCCACCATAGTGGAGTGCTGGTTCTGTGTATTGAGACAGAATGCAAAAGTAGAGGAAATGTGCTCTTTGTGGAACCAGAATTCTGTAGAACTGAGTGAATAGCTGTTCCTACCAATTTGAGCAAACTCGCAAAATTAAATTAATGTGTCTTACATGGCCCCTGAACTCTTCAGCAAAAATGAATTATCTACCAAGTACTCTTAACGACTTTGATTGCTGGCAAAGTTCACCTTGAGGTATGTGCTGTGGAATCTGTCTCGCATGAAGTCAGTGATTGCCTTTGCGTCACAGGAGGCCTCGGCCAAGTACATCTTCACAGTGAACCCGCTGCCGAACCTGCACAAAGGAGATTTACAAACAAAACACTGTGTTATTACATGTCTGAGTGTGGGGAGTACAATGCTACAAGTAAAATTGAGCACAAAGCACCACACAGGGGGAAGAATAGGAGGTTGTGGTTGCAGGGTGGGACGGGCTAAGCAGAGGTCACTAACCTGTTCTTGATGTGCTGCAGGGAGCCCAGGCAACGGAACTGACCTTTCACCATGATTGCCAGACGGCTGCACAGTGCCTCACACTCCTCCATGCTGAGAGACGGAGACAGAAATAAAAGGAGAGAAAAATAAGAAGGTCACACTAGGACCCTTTGAGCATACAGTACAGCAATTAGCCATGCTTGTTAACAAATAGAAGAAAAAAAATGATACTAACCTGTGAGAAGTGAGGACCACGGCGCATTTTCCTTTCACTTCTTCAGAGATAATTTTCCACAGGTGACGCTTGGTGCGAGGGTCCATGCCAGAGCTTGGCTCATCCTGTGGAGAGAGGAGGGATGTGAAGATAATATTAGGATGTGTGAAAGAAAGGAAAACATCAAGATTGAGAGATCATGGGAAAACAAGGAGTCAATTAAGGATGGCAGGGTTTTGCAAACGGTGTGTAACACAGTAGGAGAAGGAAAAAACAAGAGAGTAAACACAAATGCATATTGGCAAAATAGGCCGGGAAATGGGAGGCCATGTGTTACAGAAAAAGCAAAAAAAGGTGAAAGTAAGGAAATAAATAAAGATGAAGACAACATGAATAACAAGAGGCAGAGGGGGATTTCAAAAGAGGATTGGAAAAGAAAAGAAAAAAGAAATAGACCGAGCTGACGATACGAACAAGAAAAGAAAGATAAAGGACGGATAATTTAATAGAGACATAAGGTCGAAGCAAAGTTGAAAGCTAATAGGGAAGACTACCCTTGGGTGAGCCTGAAGAAACAAGCTAATTAACTATATGAGATCTGTCAAGTCTAGGGGATCAATATCTACATTACTTCAAAGATCCTTCAGGAGGAACAGTAGTATATAGTATAATATGTGCTGTCGGGTGGCGAGTTAGGCAATTAAATGGGCAGCTACAGGGGCATAAACAGGTGTGTCCTTACCAGGAGTAGGATTTGCGGATGTCCAATGAGAGCTAGCGCAGTAGAGAGCTTCCTGCGGGTGCCGCAACTGTAACTATCAGTAATGATGTTTCTATGGTAGCTCAGCTCCAGCCTCTTCAGTAGGTAGTTCACCACCTTTAAAGAAAACATGCATGGGATTACACAGTGTATAAACATAATAACAAACGGTTTACAGTTTGACGTGATATAAAACAATAGTAGATTAAGGTAATACTATGTATTCACTTTGTCTTCTTCCAAATAAGTTTATATGGTTGGCAGTGGACACCTTTCAATCCTTGCCTACTGCAAATGGCTAATCAATAGGAGATATGTTATGGTCCAGTAGTCATATGCTGGGACTTCATGTCTGCTCTGCACGGCTCTAAAACCATTCAGGAAATGAGACCATTCCAGAGACAAGTATGCTGGTCCCTAGTGTCATGCACATGAAGATGGAGTCGATCCTCCAACTGTGGCTGTGGCAGATCTTCGCAACACCATCTATCTGTTCCACTCTCATGCATATTTAATTTTGTATGTACAGTATGTACAACAATGATGACTTAACTTGGTGACTGTATTCTATTTAAGCTCCAAGCGGTCTTGGAGTTTCAGCTTTAGAGAACAGGAACTGACGCAGCATAATAATTTGTTGCATATCAATTTCTCTTGTGTGTCAAACCACATTGAAAGCAGGAATTCAAAAAAGCCTTCATGGGTCATAACAATTTCAGTTCCTTAAAAATACCTATGCTTAGTGCTGTAAATACTAATTAATTTTAGAATAGCTTGAGGTGATTTCCCATTGGTAAGCTTTAGCCTTTTTCCTTATCATTTGGCAAGTTGGAGAGCCAGACTAAAGCAGTAGATAGCTCGGTTATCTGTAAGAGGATCTGCCTTCAGTGTTGATTTTTCCATTGAATTATGACTTCACTGATCCAGGTTATTAGAACACACTGTAGGACACTACATACTTTAGAAAAATGCATAGTATAATTTGCTACATTTTAATTATTAGCACTAGCAACATAGCATATAACTGACTGCGTCACAGCGCAATACAGTTATGTTTTTTTTATTTATGTTCTCTCATAAAAGCCGCTTTCTATCACCTTTCATGTAACAGCTCATTAAGTCTGACAAAACCATGTCAATGTGAAATGACCCCATTAAGGCTTGTCTCATTATCCACAGCTAGGGGACTCTCAGTGGGAGACAACATGAGAGGAACTCTATATATAACCTCATCTTTGTGAATTAGCCCGACACCGATGCTGTGGCCATTATAACCATTGTTGTCACTATTCTGACCAGAGAAGAGGCGCTGTAACAAGACAGATCCATTTATGTGCTTCACTGTGTCGGCCTGTGTGTCGACCGGCATCCTCACTAATGTGTTGCCATGACTCTGTTTGTAACATGACTGAGATTGTCAGAGAGAATCAATGTTTTGTACCAAAAATGTAAAATGGTGTAGAGGGAGAGACAAACATAAAGAGATGTTTTTTCTGCATATAATTTATATTTGTCATGTCCATACGTCTTTTTAACATATGTAGAGCTGTTTATTGTGTGGGGTTTTTGGGAGTAAATTAAATCAGGATGGGAAATCAGAAATCACACATCTGTGATTGGTTGTTCTGAGGATTTCTCTCATGTCAGCGGCAGCAATGAAAGACAGGCACACTCTGTAATCACCACAGAGGCAAGATTGATTAGTTCTCAGAAAGATAAATGAGAAGAATGGGGCTAAACTGACATTTCAAATGAGATCCTGTCATCAACAAAGTATCGTTTAAATGTAAATTTGTCTGCAGTGAAGCATACAGCATCAGTTTAATTCTGAAGTTTGGATTGCACGAGCTGACAACAAAAGCTTTCCCATTTTGCCCCAGATAGTACAGCTTTCAGCACACATCACTCAACACTTAACACCCACTGATTGGGTATGCATAGAAGCATCAACAGTTAGTCCTGCAGTGGGAGTACACCTTTGAATTTATATCAGATCTCCTGAAATGTTGTGGTTGGTTTTGTCACAAACCCGAAGCTTCGAACAGCTACACAGAGTCTGCAGCTCTTCCTTACCCCGTTTATCTCCCTCTTTGAAATGCCTCGAATGCGAGCGTAGAAGTCCAAGTGCTCTTTTCCAGTGAGCAGACTGTCCAGCGCATCCACCTGGGGACAGTAGCCGATGGTAATTCCCTTGTTACGGCACTCCATAATGTCCACCAACCGTCTAAGGGAAAAGAAGAAAGACATATTCTCTTAAATGGCAGCCACCACATGGTGAAGGGCAGATGGACGTGGCCCTGCTGCCCGCTAGGAATACCCACCACACAGCTTAACAACAGAGCTGTTATAGGGAGGCAGACAGATATATAGTTATACCTGCATAGGAGAGTCTGAGATATGGGTATTATATAAACCGTCCCCCTGCTATAACCCAAGCCATTTACTATTGCATTGTGGCTGATAGGAGGCAATAACATCCCCCATTTGTGGATATTTGCTTCATGCAAATGTAATCCAACACAGCTTCATTAGACAATGCAGCTTGTGCACGTGTAGAAACAAAATCAATGCTTTGACTTGTAATAGCTTCTGTTGTGTTGTCTACGACGATTCATATAACTCATCTTCATTTATTATTTGCATTAATATTAATATTTTAAGTGACCAAATATTAACCTGGTGTATGTAGGAATATTGTTTGCGGTACAACAAGTTTAAACGGAAATAGAAGCAAGAGGGCAAATATGGCCTGCAGCCAGTGAAATATAAAATATATATATATATATATATATATATATATATATATATATATATATATATATATATATATATATATTACTGTAACATAATCTTTATGTGTTTGGGGTTCAGGTAAGATGTATTTCTGACTGAATAGGCTAGGTTAACTCTTTGAAGGAAAGGGATAGCAAAAACAATTTGATATTCTTACTCAAAAGGAAAATGTTAGCATGCTATTCTATAGTAGATTTCCCCCAAATTTGCATTATATGTATGAGATGATGTAGAAATAAATGAATGATCAGCTTACCCCTCCCAGTCCCTGATCTGTGCTGTGCCATCAGTGGGGCTGATATCTCCAGTCAGCATCTTGAAGGTGGTAGTTTTTCCTGCTCCGTTCTCTCCCAGGAGACCAAAGCACTGGAAACAAACACTCATTGCTTAGTAATCCTGAAGCATTTCTCCACTTTACAGTACTGTAATGCTATGATGGGCTTTTTCACCGGTTGTAATGGCCAATATTGAAATCTACAGACAGAAAAAATACAAAAGCAAGTATCCAGCATATATATATAATTATATTACTGACTGTTGTATTTCCAACAAACAAATTTACCTGGCAATGATGAATGTGAAAATGTTGTGATTTAACTTGGGCTGTGCTGTGATGATACGCCTAACAAGCATAGACCTATTGTTGACATGTCATAGCAGGGTAAACACAGTTAATTATGGTCCCATTCTATTTAGCGTGTCAATCATTCTAGTGAGCCAGCATGCACAATACCAGAGCCCTGGCACACCAAAACAGAACAGGACGTTGATGTTATTAGTTACACTGTGTTTACCCTGCAATGAGGTGTCAAAATGCCTGTTCTGAAAAGGATCTTGACCACCAATTTTTTCTTTTTTTGGATAATTATAGTAATTCTATTATCACAAGAGGTTGATGATAGTCATAAATTACAGGATGCCTTGTTCGTTATCCTACTGACAGATTGATTTTCATTACGTAGTAATTAATATTCCTACTATGTGTAAAGGCTTACTTCTCCAACAGGGATGCCCACAGAGAGCCTCTTGACCGCATGGACCTTCTTCTTGAGGGTTTGATAGACCTTAGTCAGCTGGTTGACCTGCAGTATATCTGTGCTGGCCGCTCCACTGGTCACCCGTAGGCGCTCAGTCGCCACATCCTCATCATCATCCTCACAAGCCATCTGTGGCACCGTCTTTCTTCGCCATATTAGATTCCTGCAAAGTTTTTTTTTAATTTAGTATAACTACAAGGTGTGAAGCTGATATGAGTAACTGGCAGAGACACAGATTGAAATGTTTTGCCAATTCTTTCACCTAAATGCTTCAGGCTTCTGCTATTTTTGGTGCCCAATATTATAGATACTATTTTCTTGAATTATTTTAAAGGACTTTTATGCATATTCAACCACTGATCTGCATATTTATATTCACAATTACAAGGTTGGATATGTACCACGGGAGTTACCACCATACCGTCTGGCTTCTGTTTTTCTCACCTGACTTTACGTATGAGAAACCTGTTGAGCAGGAGGCGCAGAGTGAAGAACACCAAGCCTTGGATGAAAGAGGAGATGAACATCCAGCCCAGGGCATCTGTGGAGAATGGGTTCTGATAGGCGTCAATGCCATAGCCACTAAGCAGCTGGACCTCTATGTTCTTCCTGGCCAACTCCATTAGCCCATTCCCAAAGTTGAACTGGGGGAAGATTAGGAAGGCACGGCTCAGCCTCTTGAAGATCTCCTGGATGAACTGCAGCATGGAAGAACAGAACAAAAGACATTGAGAAGGGTAAAGGCAGGGTAAGAAGAGAGGATATAAAACCGCGTCTACAGTGCTGAGAGCTCATCCTGAATCGTAATCTTCCCTGGATAAAGGTATGTTTGCCCTTGTCACTCCTCTGCTACTCCATAGCACTACTGCTACAAGGACTGAACAGTCACACATTTAAGTGTGCATTTAACTACTTCTAAATCAGTTGTTACCAAAAGGCATCTTGACTCAGGTAGTTTACACTGACCTCAGGGTTGTGCATTGAAATTTGACCCAAGAAGTATAGGATGGAGGTGGACATGATGGTGTTGATACTGATGAAGAGGTTGATGCACACATAGGTGATGAAGGCCATCTCTGCGTCCTTAAAGACGCCTGCTAACAAATACATCCAGGGGAACGTAGACCACCTGTAGAATCAAGGAAAGTATCAAGGAAAGTATCAAGCTATGCTTGAAAGTATCAAGCATAGCTCTGCAGAAAACCCACAGAGACAAACACCTCACCACATTACGACACTATATTTTCCCATTACATTGTGGATATGGAAAATTCAACCAGCCCTCCTCACAGATGCACAGTCTAAAAAAACATGACCTTGCATCTTTTTTAACTGAAGTGGTTCAGGCCTTTCACAGACTAAACAGGGCAGCTGTGAGCCTGATGAAAAAAGGCACCTAAGAATATACTGAAAAGGAACGGATGAAAAATACCACACCATGAGGAGGGTAAACATTAAGTATTGGCGCCAAAAGAGAGGAAGATAAATTACTCCCCCCTTTATTCCTCTGGTGGCAGGTTATCCTTTTTTCTTTCTTTTTTTTTTATCTCTTTTCTCTCAAATAATCTGTTAGTTAATTTGATTTGGGTGTCTCGGAAAGCGAGAGAGCGAAGGGAAAGAGAGGAAAGGAGGAAGAGGAAGAAGAAGAAAAAGGAGGGTGGGAAAAGAGAGACAGAAACAAACAGATAGAGTCAGACAGAGACAAAGCATCTGCGTGCCTTCCCCCCAAAAAGTTGCTTTGTAGGCATACTGCAGGAGCCAAGCCATGACAAGAACAGAAGCAAGAAGGCTGCAGACTGGACCAGGTGGGTGCTGCCTGACAGACTGATTATTCATTGCTTGGGAGGGAGACATCTGTCTGATAAATGAGAATCAGAGCGCTGACTTGGCCTCCTAACATCTAAGGCTCAGGACGAGGCCTACGACGGTAACAGGAAGCATAGGAGACTAAGTTTCAGCTACATTTAGGGACTCATGTTAACAATTGCAGTAATCCAGCTGTGGGGAAACATGGTGTGTCATTGGTTTGGCACCTTTCCAAAAATCTAAATCTCATTGTCAGATTTAAAACCTTGGTATCATGAGATCACACTAAGTCATGTTGTTATTAACACTACAACTGTTGCTGCCTGATCCCCCTCCCGTCATCTCTGTCTTCATATTGTCTTTGGCTTGAGTCGGCGAAACATGCTGGTTGTGATTTTTCTCTCAGCCTTTCAGCCCTTCCACCATCTGTCTTTGCAAGAAATTCTTAAAAATTGAGCAGTGTTTGTGTTCGCAGAGCAGACGCCTCCTAACGCTCAGCGCAGTAAATCACAAAGTAACATCCCGTGGAGACTAGGAAATGGTGTGTGTGTGAGGACATGCTTTTGAAAATGTAGAAACCTTTAATTGATCAAATTACTTTGACCATAAAAAAACAAATTGGATGTGTGGGTGTATGGTGAGACTCATTGTCCTACTGCAAACTTTTTTTTTTCATGCAATCGCTTGGATCAGAGCAAACAATGTATTTTACTAATGCTAAGATTGTGGAACATTGCATCATTGATAAAAACAAGAAACAAAAGCACTCAGATAATCATTCAGGTTGAAACAAGCTCTTTGTTTCATCTTTCCAGTTCTTAAAGCCTCACTTCCCTTGTCGTTGGTCCCTTGTGTAATTGTATACAAATATACATAACATCATAAAGATTTTTTGTCAGTTCAGCTCTTATTTCATTTTATTACCCACCATTCAGGAAGCAGACAGGGAAGTTAATGTTGCAGTGTCTTGAGATTCTAGCAGTTGTTAAGTGCAATGTTAAAATAACAGGTTTGACCGATCGCCAGAGCTACAGAAATAAAACTTGAAACAATTGTAACGTTTAAAATAGTTAGTCCAGTGGTTTTGTCTCTGAATCATTCAAATGTTTTGTCCTCATGGCTAGATTTATCGTCAAGTCGCTTTTGGTCCACAATATCATGAAAAAACAACAACAATCCCATAATTGGACGGTCCTTTTTCAGTAGGCTTTGTAAATCAACCCCTTAATACGTTACGTTTACATATTGTGCGGGGCCAAATCACTCACCCAAAGAGTACCAAAAGCAGGGCGACAGCACCCAAATTTTGCCGATCCGTGAATGCTGCAACCTGGAAGGCTGCAATCACGGCAACAGTTAAGGTCACAGGGATCAAATACATGATCTGTGGAAAAATACAGAACACAATGCAGCAACACAAAGGCACGTCATTCAACAGGAATGTATTTTTTAAATCAATAATAAATGAATGTATTGATCATTATATAAGTAGATTTTGAGAAATGCATTCATGAATACATTAAGTATATCTTTTAAATATTTTGCACATGCTATTGCAATCTAAAATTGAACATGGGGAAGAGATACATCAAACATATGTTTGCTTTTGCTTTTAATGAGCATGACTTGAGACGTTAGCGAGATAATGAGAGGATGTTACCATGTCGTATAAGAAGTTCACAGCCCAGTAGAAGGGCTCGCTGATGCCAGATATGTGCTGGAGCCGCTTGGAGCCACTGTGGTGCTCATTGACTTCATAGATGGCGAAGCTGGCTGTCGTGATTGAAAAACCCGTCAGCACACACATGGCCACCATGATCTGGAGCATTGCCTGGACACTGTGAGGAAAAAAATAGAATCATTCAGGCATAAGTGACAAAACTGGCTTAATTAATGAATTATTATTTAACTACATCGACTTTATTGATGAAGCTCATTATCTTCCTGCATATTAAATATGGTTGCAATTCCACTACTTTACTTTAAGGCTGCAGTGCTACAGCAGCTACAGGTTTAGATACAAGGACACACACAAAGAAGGGCACAATATACTCTATTGTGCCGAGTCATTTTGGATGAGGCAACCTGGTGTAATTGCTTCTCCTACAAACCATCATATTGTTCCCTGCATGGACCCGACTCATTTGAACTACTGAAGTGGCTCATAATAAATGGAATTCCATTAATAACAAACAGCTTTGTTAAACGAGATGCTTTGCCTCGCCTCTCACAAGATAGGAACTGTAAAAGAAACAGATGGCTTTGTGCAGAGAACAACTTCAACTGTAAGCCAGTGGTGCTGCTGGGAGGCCGCAGAGCCTTTTGTCCAGACAAGAGCCCAGACAACCAGCTGATAATTTGATCCCTCAGTTACTCTTCAACCCTGTGCAATCATTCAAACTGCCGTGCTTTCTTTCCCACCCTACATGCTGCTGTACTACCTTTACTCCTCGCCTCTTCACCGCCCAAACAGAATAAGCTGCATGAGGCTGAAAATGAAGATGAGTATGAAGCTGCTGGTGTGACCGAGCCGGGAGGAGAGACAGCGGAGAGGGACATGTGGTGGGCGTTTGAGGGCAGCACTAACTACAGAGGATAGCGAGCAGCAGCTACTGAGCAAGTTTGTTGCAGTCAGGCCAATATAACCTTAGTGCAGTATCTTCCCCATGGGCACAGCGTCCACACTGTGAGCATCAAGACATTTTGAGTAATAAGCTGTTGTATCTTTACCATGGCTCAGGCCAAATCAATGCATCAGTGAGGAGGCAGAATTTCACAGAGGCGTAATTGTGCATTTTCAGCCTAAGCAGGCTAACGGCTACGTAAATACCATACACATAAAGAAGAGTTGAGTATGTGGAGAAACTGAAGGGCAGTAAACACAAGGAAATAGCGAGTGAAATGGTCAGAGAGAACCGACCTTCATGAGGCCACGACGTCAGCTTAATACACTCTTGTAATGATTTATTTGATCCTCTGGAGCACACACATGTTTGCATACAGACACGCAAGCAAACACAGAAGCACGTATTCTGCAGTCTCGGTCTCTAAAGCAGAATGTGGAGTATTTCAAATAAACTCATTTTGGGAAGTGGGGTGGAATCAATCCACCTCTGTGCCACCTTCAGGGTAAACACTCATTATATTGGGACTCTGATCAATAGTGCAAGCTCAGGGAAATCCATTTAAAAAATCAAAATGGGTAAATACCGCTGTCATGTACCTCTGTGCCCTAAGTCCACCCTGACTTTGATGTCCGTAATTAAAAAGTAGGATGATTAAATAATTTAACTTGGGCTCATTCAAACAACAGCCAAAAATATTCATAATGAGTTGACAAATTTGGGGACATTTTCACCAATTAGAATGCTAATTAGATTATATTTTGAAGTGCAGTCATTTGGGATATTGTTAAATACTGCAAGTCAGCTCAGTAGAAGGAAGAATCTAAAGTGCAGTCCTTACATTGAATCTTCATCATCCGGCCGGCCGAAATAGGGGTGGCTGGAAACTGAAATGCCTGTCATGGAAAAAACAAAGTATTGAGTTAGAAATAGAACATGCGGGCTATTTTTCAGCACAGGAACCAAATGAGCAAAGATACTCTCTTAGTCAGGGACACATTCAATTGAAAAATATAGTGCAAGATGATTTCATTTGCCAGTGCACACAAAGAAAATTGAATTTTCTTTATCATTTGTTCAGGGTCTTCGAGATGCTCACAGACATGAACTGTTCCCCTACATATCTCTACTTACATTTCCTGAGATAGGAGAGTGTGAGTTAACCCAAAGCCCAGCAGCCCTGGAGCAGGTTGGGGGCCCAGGGCTCCACAGAATTGATGAGTTCTGCCATCTAATCCAAATCCGATCCGTAATCATTAACTACTACTCTAAAGTATTTTACAATGGGAAAACGACTATAGGTGCAACAAGCAATACTTTTCATTATCAATTCATCTGCAGATTTCTTGATTAATTTCTTTGTCATTTCAGAACCTGTACAAATTGGTTATTTTGTCTGACCAACAGTTTAAAACCCAAATATATTAAATATGCTATAATAGAGGCCACCAAATATTTACACCTGAGAAAATGGAACCAGTCAAATTCTGCATTTTTTTCCCTTTTTTTTAAATACATTAAATAAGTGTTTTTTTTTCAGTTAATGTTTTCCAAAGGTGCATTAATAAACAGTTGAGTAACTGTATATTTTCTATGGGGGATGCAGGCAATACAAAATACAAAACAATACAATCAATCAATACAAAACATTGTTGCAGGTGGGCATGATCAGAATCTCTAGTGTGGACAGCGGGCAGGAGTGCGATGGCACATCTGGCAGTTAGCAGTTACACGAGAGTCCTGTGAGGGTGGCATGAACAATTACAGTTTGATGCTGACCTCTAAAGGATCCCAACCCAGTTGGTACTGCAGTACACAATGTGAGGGTTAGGGCTTCACATTTGACTGATAAACCATCACCTTGAAAAGCAATCTTCTTGGATCTGCACCCCTGACACCGCTGTGAGTCTGCAGGTAACATTCACTCTACCCTCGAGCACTTTTATTTTCCTTTGTGGGAGAAATGTGTGTGTGCATATATATCTGTGCATGCACTGTATGTTTTTATGAGCACTTCTATGTGTGTGTGTGTGTGTGTGTGGGTGTGTGTGTGTGCGTGTGTGTGTGTGTGTGTGTGTGGTTTTGTTTGTGTACGCCTGCCCGCAGGCAGATGGTCAGGGTGATACAGAGCTAAAACAGTACTGAAAACGTGGGCCAGTCTCATTCCCCAGTAAGCGGCACTCATCAGTATTCACCATGCATACTGATGTGAGTCTGAGGACACACAGCACCCCCTGGCTTCAATCCAGTGAAATGAACCATGAGTAAACACAAGGTTTACAGCTCTCTTTATATTTAGTATACAACATGCACAATCAGCAACACATTGCTAGATAGATACATTTTTGCAATGCTGATGTGTGCATCCCTTTTGCACAATCCCAGCCATGTCGTATTTCAAACCTTTGCCTCAGCTTACCTTTTGCAATAACCTGGGAGTGTTGTGTGAATAAAGGACAATCACGCCAAAGATAAGGTCTACAGACCTTTTCTAAAATAACAAAAAATATACTGACAGCAGCAAATGTATATTAACATGTCACAAAGAAAAAAAAGATAGCAGTGATCTTTGCCGTCAGTGCATTTGTATATATAGAATCCTTGATTGAAACTGAAAGCTCACTTTACCAATTTTGCTTTTAACAATTATATTTCAGCTTACCATACTTGTGTGGATCCTTGTCTGCTGGAAGATTGGAGCGTAGGATGAGGTTGCTGAGGCTGTTTAGGTATGCTGGCATTGTGTGGTGGCCCTCTGGGTTGAACCAGACCTAAACCCATGCAAGCGCAAACAAAGACATGCACAGAAACCATCACACACACTGCTACAGACAGGCTATGTAAGAATACTAGATCAGTACAGTTTCCGATGGTTTGAAATCAAGGCTTTAAAGATACTCATGATAATCAAACAACTTTGGGATATGATGTTATGTTTTAACTTTCAACTCATCAGTGCAACAATTAAAGGGATAATGAGACAGGCAGCAGGGAGGAGGGAGACAAAGTTACCTTAGACAGAGTACGGTTTTTGGGCACCGCTGTTACGTCCATCTGTAAGTCAGGAGGGAGAGGCATGCCAAAAGCAAAGCCACCATACCTGAAACCATGCCAAAACAAAATCACATATCCATCCAAACAAAGAGCTCTGAATGCTGCTAAGAAAGACACACTGTGTTTTATGCTTGTTTGCTGTCATTTTAATAAGATACCTAGATTAGAACCCACGTTCAAAGTACAGTTAACATGATTGACAAGATAATAAATGCCTAGATTTTTTAAGATGTTTTTTTTCTTTTTTTCTTTTACAGTCAACAGCAAATAAAATTTCTGCAAATCCTTGTTTTTAATACAAAAAAAGAAAGTATTTAAATGAAAACAATGAAAACTATTGAGCCCCATATATGATTTGCCAACTATCTGAAACAAAATTAACTTATCAAACTGATGTAATATGAAATGCAATTCATGGATGGGAAATAATATGTAAGCTAACTACTTGAAAAGATCGCCTCATAAGGTTGATGCAATGAGAGTTGATTAACACTCAATTTGGCAACATTAGCCAAAGGTAAACACAGGTTGCATTCACCTGTTCCTGATGAAGTCATTTGCTGTGGCCACTAGGTAGTTCTCCACATTGATGCCACTCAGGTTATACACAATATGAGATGAAGGGCTCTTCTTATGGGGGGGCTGGTAGCTGTCTCCATCACAAATCTGCTGTGTAATGAAGAGGCAACTGCATTACACTCACCCTTTTTCACAGAAGACACATTGACGTATAGGAATACAGATGCATAACACACAACAAAACTCTCTCTCACACCCAGTGACCCAGTCTCACCTGTTCCTGACGGGTGCATTTACAGACACTAAATGCTTTGGAGCTGTTCCCTCTGGAAATCCAGTTGTTTGTGCTTCTTTCGCAGTCCCTTAAAAGGAAAAAGTCTCAAAGTGAAATGGTGGCTCAGTGGAATGATGGGCGTCTGCAGTACATGATAATGCCATAAGATTATACCGAGACTCAGCCCCAGAACACATCCTGAAACTCAGTTTATATGATGGCTTGCATCAGTGCTTAAAACGTAAGTGCATATGGTAGCAAAATATGCAACCATTTATGCAGCAGCTGTGAGCTCGTTTTTTTTTTTTTGGAGATCAGGACCTAAATATTTCCTCTGATCTCAGTTGAAAACTGTTTCAAAAGCTGTTTATTGTGTGCTGTAATATCGTACTGTGTGACATTTATTTGTGTGGGTTGAAACATTTAGTTTTCTGCCAAATGCTTTCAGGGACACTTTGTGCAGATCAAAAAGAGACTGTAACAACAAAAGACCTGTTACTTTTGATATAAATTGATCAAAAACTATGAACAAATCTTATGTTTTCTGTATATGTAACACTCGGCATTGTTTCAGTCAGTCATGATGTGATTATAGACATCATGAACAAAAAATGCAGTCTCTATTCCACCATACTATCTCTCTCTCTCTCTCTCTCCCCCCCGCATCTCTTTTTTTTTCTTTTCGGCAGAGCATTTTAAAATGCCTCCGAGGTCTGGTTCATGAAGCCAACATTGATTTAAGTGCCTGTAAGGGGGAAATCTCCCCTATAAACACATGGTGTTTATGGAATACAAAGCAGAGTCCTGCTGCAGGCTTTCAGCCACATACGTTGAGCTGAGCGGCAGGAAAATAGAGAGAGAGGACATGAGAGAGAGCGGCAGAAATTGAACGGAGGAAGAAAGGTAAAAATGAAACAAGGTGAATGATGAGGCATGACAAGAATGACGATGAGTGAAATATGAAAATACCGATGTGGAAAAAGGTAGAATGCATTGGGAAACTGAGCACGAAACCAAGATTATCTCTGACACATTTAGTATTTTCAAGGGAAAAAACAGCTGGCATTTCATGTGTGATTACGTACGGGTTATCGGACTTGTCAAGGCAGGTGTTACCGATGCCAGGGAATGACATCATGGTGTCCTTCAGCTTGGCTGAGTTGGGATTTTGGTTACTATGGAGTCAGAAATCAAACAGTCAGCCTCAACCCAGAGGTTACACAGACATTTTAGTGAACTACACCATAGCTACAACAATAATAACATAAAGTTAGTCAAACAAAAGGTTGTTTCATAAGGCTCCCACATGGCAGAGAGGTTGGACTTTCTTGATTTATTCAAATCAATCTTGCTGACTGGAGTTTCAAGGTTGGCATTCAGCAAGGTTTTCCTTAAAGAGAAGCTAGCATAAGAACCATTTACTAACTCACAATTGTGTCAATAAAGTCCCCATGAAGACACAGTCAGTGATTCCAATAGTATTACTGTGGGGAACTGTACAGATATAATGAGTGAGGACATTTGATTTGCTACTTTACATTTAAGTGGATGTTTTTTTAAAACATTTTTATCCTTCCCTTGCCTTGTAATGCA
Source organism: Taurulus bubalis (assembly GCF_910589615.1). Classification (NCBI taxonomy): domain Eukaryota; kingdom Metazoa; phylum Chordata; class Actinopteri; order Perciformes; family Cottidae; genus Taurulus; species Taurulus bubalis. The sequence continues at coordinate 10,596,243 of NC_136603.1, forward strand.
CACTCATTAATAAACGTTCAGATCATTGTATTTGTATTGTTCATACAGCAAAGTCTGAAAACACAGTGCTCTGAGAAACTACCTAAGCACAACACTATCATTAATCTCTTTTAAAATAAATATATATATTTTTTTAAATCACTTTTGTAAATCAAGCTGGAGAAGACTTGAAAAGAGCGCCCATACGGCCTTTGATATGGATTGGCACCTCAGCATTTTCTCCCTTGCTACATATCCCTTGATCAAACAATAGCGCTTCTCAAGAATGAAGACATCTTGCAACCTCCTGACGCTCTTAATCTCCCTCCCTTTGATCTCATATCTCATCCGTCTTCATCACAATCATCTCTTTCCCTCGCATTCTCTCTCTGCCTCTCCTTAAGGTCTTTCTGCCCTTCAACAAACTCCAGCTTCAAATTAATTTAATTACAAGTGAGACACGTTGTGCCCCGCAAATGATGAAGGAACACAATCAAGCGACAAGTTGCAGCTGCTCCTTGGTTCAATATGTTCTCTTTTACTATAGAGCATCCTTTAAGATGAGCAGTATGATTTTTGTAAACACCAGAGCATGTCCCGCAATACAACCTCCTCCAAGCTTTACCACAAACCAAGTCAGTTACAGTATAACAAACATATAACTTGAGATACACACAACTGTGATAATTTTGTTAAGTTTGGAGTAGTTTCCTGCTCAAACAAATTACGTCAAAATTAGCTTGGAAATGACACCGGGAAAACAGGAGTGACTATTTGTTGCCACCTGAATCTCATTGGAATTGGTCTGACTGTGTCAAATGAATTGAAGAAAAAGAGCAGAGCTTCAGAGTTGCTCCAAACATGCTTGGTGTAAAATAACCCTGATTAACCTTGTTTGCTTGTATTTTCTTTACCATGGGGACTGACCTGAAGAAAGAGTAGCTCGGTCCATAGTTGTAAAGCGCAGGGCTGAGCTCCAGCTCAGGATAGTGATGCAGGTCTTTCTTCATGGAGCTCAGACCCATAGCAAACACCATGAACAGAACAGGGAGCAGGATCTGAGAGATCAGGCCCTTCCAGTCTCTGCGGCTGTGGTGGAATCTCTTGATCAGAATGGCTGCCATCTGCTGCCATGCCAGGGCCATGCCGCGCACCATGGATGAACCGGTAAGCTCTGGAACACATGGGAGATGAAATTGTGACGTGATTTAATCAATTCTGTTCTGCCTGTTTTTTCTCTCCAGAGCTCGCTGAGATAAAGGTTAACGGGTAGATGCGATCACAAAAGATGTCAGTGCAATCCATCAAAATGTAGAAGATGTTGAACTGCTGTAGGTCAGCTGAGTATGTATACTTCAAATATGTTAGCTTAACTATGAAAATCAACATTTTAAAAAGTTTTCCATCATGCATCCTTTTACTCACTGATATTGTCACCAAAGTCGGAGATGCTTCCACCGGAGACTGAAGGGAAGCTGTCAATGGAATCAGTGTCACCAATTGTCTCAGAGATAGAAAGGGGGGTCCCAGTTTCTGTGCTTCCATGAGTCAACTGGAGAAACACCTACACAGACAAACACAAAACATGAGTATCTGTGTATGTAAAAAAACATATCAGAATAGTGTTATGGCTTGTGATTCTGCTTATATGTCAATATGATCATGGTTATGAGCACTACACAGCGTAAACTGTTTAGTGTGTTGTTGTGTATGAGTTTACCTCCTCTAAGGTGGTGTCAGAGATGCCATAGCCCCCCAACTGTAGGGCGTCCAGATTGGAGTCCAGTGCGGTCAGGAGGGAGCGGTATGAGGAGGCATTGGATGAAGTAAAGGGGGGCAGTGAGTAGACCAGGTCGCTCCCCAGGGCCTCCTTCAGTCGAGCTTCTGGTACATGAGCTTGTATGAAGACCTTCAGCTCAGCATTGTTAATCCGCTCTGATTCTAAATTCTCCATCTGCGGATCGGAAAGCAAAACAGATTATTATTATTATTATTATTATTATTATTATTATTATTATTATTATTATTATCATCATCAAGATTACACAGCTTTAGTTTGCAACTAGAAATCAGATGCCAGTGGCTTCAAATGTATATTTTTTATTATTTCTTTTTTTGGGACGTGTATGCTCTACCGTTTTACCCTGCTAACATCATCCGTTTTTGAATTTTGCTACATAGAGAAGGCGTTTAATACAGCCTAAAACAGAAAAAGAAACAGCCAACATAGATTTTAGTTTTGAGTTGACCACATTATGAAACTGGCATGTACAAAACTATATGGGATGGAAGGATTCTTATCAATGTGGTAAGGTGTCAAAAATGTTAATAGCTACATTAGGAAAGCAGAGTAAGATAAAGTATGCTGAAAGTGTGAGCCAGTTAGAAGAAGGGCAGCAAGGAATTATTTGTGTTAAATTTGGCCTGTTTAGCAGTTTTCTAATATATCTGATATACATCACACTATTGCAATATGTATTGTGTACTCTAGTGTCTAATGGGGCAAAAATAAAACCAAGAATATATTCACACATGAACAGGCCAGCTTCTCCATTATAATGTATTGGGGAATGTCATTGTTTAGAGGAAGTCTGAGTAAAATGCATGAGATATATTTTGCCCTCTCACTTCTAAGAAAAAGGTTGTGACCTACAATCACTCAACCTTCACTTATGGTAAAATCTTAACGTGGAGCACCAGGGAAACATGGATTATTTAACCAGTTTGAAAAATGTCCCGAACATTCTGATTGTATGCCCGTCAGGATGAATACCTTTTTGGTGAGAGTGAGCTTGTAGCCCTGACCCAGCTTGTCTTTCAGATGGAAGGGGGATCCGCAGCATTTTAAACCTCCTTCCTCCAGGAAGGCGATGCGGTCGCTCAGTACTTCAGCTTCATCCAGGTGGTGGGTGGACATGATGATGGTGCGATCTGCAGGACACACACATAACACAATCTTCATTATTTGTGTAAGGATCATTATACCATTCCTGAACCCATAACTACAACTCAAATGGAAGCTCAACGGCATTGTGTGAATATAAAGAAACATAATATATGAAAATCCAGTGATTTGATGTCAGTTAAATGCACACAGTGAGATTATCTTTACCAGCCAAGGAAATCTGTTGAACTCCGCAGGAGTTTCAAGTTTTGAGAAGGGTAGAAAAACAACACAGAAGCCATATTTAGATGTATAATGGCAACATTATTTTCCTTTCCTAGTGAGTTCACGTTGGCCTTTTAAGAGTAGCTACAGACATACACACATATGCAACAACACACATCCAAATAAACAACCAAACAACCAGACATCACAAAGACAAAGTCACACACAAGCTGTGTCGTGCACATCGAAATCATCAGAGAAAAAGGCAATGAAGAAAGTTTATTTTCAAATAGATTCCCATGGCACCAAAATCTCACGAACATCTGAGACAGGGCCAATTACGCAGGATATTTTTCCACAGCTACAATTATATGACATTTAGCAGTCTTCCTGCCAGTACTGCTGCAGCTCTAATACAGCCTAAAGAAAAAAAATACTGGATTTCCTTTCGACTAATTATATGCTAAATTTAAAGTCAGAAGCGTAAAAAAAAAGAAAAATCCCTCCTGGGCCTGCTCCCGGTTCTTGCTCTTCTACTCCTGTCCCTCTTAGGAAATACGGAGTGGGAGGCGTCTTCAGTGGAAAACACTAGAGCGAGAGCGTTTGGAGTGACTCTGCCATGCGAGTGTGTACTACAGAATGTGAATTTGAATATGTTTGTAATAATACAAATAATACAAAATAAAGAGAATATAAGATTGTCTTCTTAGTTGTCTTTGTCTGATAGGATGACCATCACGCAATGTGATTAATTACTGTTAAATACTTTTTTTCTAAGCCATTTTATTTTCTTCACTTTTTTTACGTAAAATATAACAAGACAAAACTAAAAGAGGAGTTATAAGTTTAAAAAACCCATGCCAAAACATACATGTTTTGACCTGAAAAGCATGAACTCCCCTTTTTCCCAAGCAAGACTGTGGAACTTTTCACAACATTTGGTTTGGTCTTGGTGCAGCATAAAGAGTTACAAGATCATAAATATATAGCAGGGACATCATGGGGGGCTTAAAAGGACAATTCATTCCAAAACAAATGGGTATCAATGTAATTCTTCCAGGGCTGGTGCTCTCTGAGTGTTTGTCAGAAGCCTTACGGCTGCATTATGCACCAACTGTAGATGAGTACTTGCAGCATGATTGAGGAAGTAGTACATCATGAATTGCAGTAGTCAAGGCGAGAGGAAATTAAAGCATGAATAAGGCGAAAATAAGTTTTCAACAATTGATTTTGTGGAGCGCTGGTCTGACAGACAACACTTCTGGTTTATATGAATATTTCTGAGCTTCTAGATTTCTTGCTGAACATTTTAAGCTAGTGGTTAGAGGCTGTTTAGTCTTCGATGGCAGCACTGTAGATAATCCAGATTGTTATGACTTTCAAGAAAAAAATAAAGTAAAAGGTAAATATTGCAACGGGTTTTGTTGATCAAGACATACATGCATACATACAGGCAGACAGATACAAACTGAACAAAATTTGGCCAAGTATTGATCCTTGGGGGACCCCACGTGATATAAAAGAATACTTTACTTGTTTTGTTCTTCTGCCATTTCTTCCTGTTCCTCTTATCATTGTCATCATTATTATTAGTAGTGATAACAGCAATAGTACAGGTGGTTATAGTATGTCTGGGAGACTCACGTTTCTTGTACTGGATAACAATATCCCAGATGTTGCGCCTGGAGCAGGGATCAACTCCAGTGGTGGGTTCATCCAGAACCACCAAGCGCGAGCCTCCTATGAAGGCAATGGAGATTGACAGCTTGCGCTTCATGCCGCCTGACAGGGTGCCCACCCGCTTGTGTCTGTGAGCGTGCATGCCTGTCTCCTCTAGGATCCTGGTAGAGGAGTCAATGAAAAGCATTTAACATGGAGCTCATGTTACATACTTTTTATGAGCGTTACAACCCAGTTTCCAATTTATACTTCCATCAATTCCATCAGTTACAGAGCGGGGTTTCTGAACTACAGGAACCAGTGGAGAAGTTCAGTTTCTTGCCCCTAAGTTGAGGCTTATTACTGCTCCTCTAGTCGTGCAAAACCCCTTCAGAAATAGTCTTACGATGCAACTGGGGGTTCAACCCATTGCTTTATGGCACAGATTTTTTTTTACAATGATTGTTCCTGTAAGCTTCGGAACAAAGAGGACACAAAGGAACAAAAATATATATTATTTAATATTTCTTCCCCACTTCAAGCTCACATTTTCCATCATAATCTTTTTATTTTACATTGTTCAGACAGCATTCTCAACCTGCATTCAATGGTAGTAGAAGTGTCAGATATATTTCACAGCTGAGATGCTAAAGTGGGGGGTAATTTCAAGGATAGAAAGTGTAACAATTATTTTTGTAACACAAATTGAATTATTGCATTAATGCTGAGATATACCTGTAAACTACAGGAAGTAAATACATCTGAATATTACTTATAATCTTTAAAAATGTCCCGTGTCCCGAACATTGTGTAGGGGCTACTATTCACTGTTAAACTCTCTTGACCTCTACCCTTATTTCCTTTCTATTGGCGAGAATGACATTGGCAGAGCAATAGCGGTCTATTTCAGTTAGAAAATGAAACCTCTGCTACATTATGCAAAACCCCTTGACATCATCTTTTAGACACAGTGCATTATAATATTGAGCATGCTCCCTGTCATGGATGATCGGTCACTCACTTGTGGACTTGTTCATGCAGTTCCTTGCATGACCATTGTGGGGACTTGATCTGTCCGTAGAGCAGCAGGTGCTCCTTGGTGGTCATGTGGTCAAAGAGGACGTCATATTGCATGCAAACCCCCAGCTCTCTGCGAACTGCATCGATGTTGGTCTCCATGTCTCTGCCATACACCTCAATGGTGCCCGAAGATGGTGCAAAAAGGCCAGTCAGGAGAGACCTAAACACAAAGCATGATCCTTTACAATCTGAGTTAATTCTGTTTTTGTTTGTTATTTTATGTTCCATATTTGGGAGCCCTTTCATTTGCTCTTTTTTTGTACTTTCTCTGCAGCACTTTTCCGGTTAAATAATGATTTGTTGGTCCCAAGAATATCTAAGGCCATGGAATCCCTTCTTGTTTTTTTTCTTTTTTTTGGGACATTTAACGCTGATGCATTCATTGTGAGCTGCTCTGGATAAGAGCATCAGCAAAATTCATCAAATTTAAAATGTTAATTTAAGTGCTCCAGTTAATGAAAACCTGTGAAGCTAATCTCTACAACGGTGCATTAGCTTTGCCAGATATGGACAAAACAATCCCACTGTCAGCAAGTTTAAAGGTTTAAAGGGTCTGTTGATTAAAGGGATCCACAAAATAAAATTTAAGAGAACCTCATTTAGTTTATGAATTGTTATATGTTATATGCATTTGTATTCATCTTACGACTAGCTGAAAATAGAGAAAGATTGTGCCACACATACATGGTGGTGGTCTTGCCAGCTCCATTGTGACCAAGCAGTGAGGTGACCTGGCCCTCGTAGAAGGAAACATTAAGGTTTTGAATTGCTACTTGGTCGCCATAGATCTTGCTGAGACCATGGAGAGCAACGCCCACTGGGAGCTCTGAGAAAGCCTCCCCAGCCTGAGAGGAAAGAGTGCTGTGGCCTGAGAGAAACATGGAGAGAGAGGCAACCTGTAAATCAAACTCACAGCGGACAGGAATTAAATGAAGAGTGAGGGTGACATATAAATGTGAGGTGTTGGGGTGAGCAAAAAAAAAATGACAGAAAAGGAAAGACATCATGTTCTTGCTTCAAAACACAACACCGGAGGAGACAGCATTGCTTATTCTTATCTTCCACGAGATAGTACAATGTCATTTTTTCCCCCTGTACCTTTTCCCTTGTCGTCAGAGAAGACGGGCTGGTTTTCCTGCATGATGTTGGTGAAAAGGAGTCCTCTGCCCACGTTACTGTTTGGTTTAATGCAACAGCACAGCTCGGCCCAGAAGGACGCCTTGAAGGGGAAGTACCATGAGACGGGGATGCCGTACTTTCCTGAAGGTTAAAATAAGAACCCACGACTTCTAATAAATACATGAAACATTGCAAAGAAGTAAAAAAATCAAATCAAATTACCAAACATTTCCACAGTGACTCATCCCTCTAATCCCGATACTTTATTAACATAGCTAGAGAGCTAATATAATATAATATTATACTATCACTATGCCATGTGCTAATACTGCCCTTACGCTTCAAGAACAACTGATCTGACAAAGACGAATGGGCACACTGTTAGATTGGTGAAAAGTATAAACCAAACAATGAAAGCTAATCTGAGAAAACTGTGTCCGATGTTCTAAAATCAATAGACAAAATTATTAAATCAGATTGAACCCTTCTAGCTAGATTAATGAGAACTATTGTGCTATTCACACATTAATTTCTCCAGCAAATTAGCATTAAAAAGGTCTCACTAGAATTAACTGGATGGAGAATTGGATACCAATAGTTTGAAAAAGTTTTGAAATATTCCAAGTATCCGGACTCCTTGACTTGAAGATCATTCTGCTTGAAGTTTTCAAGACTTGTATGATTGTACAGTTTACCTGGGAAGACCATGCGGATGTAAGCCCCGATGATGAAGTAGAGGATGGAGTCGATGAGCAGCAGCCAGCACAGCCAACCAAACGAGGATGTGTCTCCAGCGATGGGCGAGATGTATGAGTTGCTCCATTGGATGCCTGAAGAGGTCAACAGTAGATTTAATTTGCTTCCCACGGACTAAAGTAACACATATGTGAGAGAGATTGTTTTTGATGCATGCAAATGTCCACAAACACATACCTTCTCCTTGGGTCTCGTACCGAGAGATATATTGACTGGCATAACTAAAACAGGTCGGGGAAAACAAACCCTGTAGATAATGGGAGATACATTATAGTTTACAGTGAGAGAATATATCTTTTCCAACAATGCCTTTCCATAAAACCTCTAGAAGCACCAACATACAAAATAGTATGTATTAAGTTTATGTGCAGAACTTATGTCCGCAAAAGGCAAATAAACTGTGGTCTGCAAACCGTCAGTTTGCCCTGCACTACAATTGCATGCCAAAATGGAAAATAAAACCTTGCAATGGAAAACAACTGGAGGCTAAAACCACTGTTTACTCAGATTATTTCATAAATGAACTGCCTTTTTGAGGCTGCAGTAATATACTTTGAATCATAAGGTTAGTCAAATTGTTTTATTGGATAGAGTAAATACCATTTTTGGAATATAATTATATTACTTTGTGTCAATTCTTAGTATCTTCTAGAATAATTAACATTATTGTTTTTTAACTTCATATATATAGCCAATAAAATAGTACTACTACTTAAGTGTTTAATATACATGAGTCATGACAGAAGAGGTTTCTCACCAGGGCGGCCTTCTGGGAAAAGGTGAGTTTTGTCTCCACGGCCACGACCACAATGAAGGGGAAGAAGCAGAGGATGTAAAGGAGGCTTGCACTAAGGCCGGCGATGTATGTCTTGTCAAAGAAGGAGCTGACGAGGTAACTGAAGGACAGGATGCTTAAACCATAATTGCAAAGGTACAAGAAAAGGAGGAAGCCGTCACTGTTGGGCAGAATGTTGCCGTACTTCAGCACCATTGTGAGGAAGAAGATGGTCAACACCAAGTAAGCGGTGCACTCCAGGAACCAAGCGAAGAAGTGGCTGAGCGGGTTGACTCCCATCATTTTCATGTACTGTGGAAAAAGAAAGAATAGCAATTGATGGGGAAACACAGTAAGCCAGTTAACAATACAGTTTATATGCTTGCTTTCTTGCCAATGGTGCTTATAAAACTTTACAGCAAATACAACTGGTGGGTCTAGGGGAGGAAGAGTTTACATTTGATGCTGTGTTCAAAACTCAGAGAGAATGGCTGTGCTTATCACACTGGCAACTGTTCATAAAACATAACTTTTTAATGTCAATAATGTGAATGTACATTTAATAGAAACACAAAAATAAATGGTCAGTATCACCACACAGCATCTTGAGAACCCAGAAGTCAGTGGCAGGTTTAATCTTTTTTTCAAGTGAAAAATGCATTACCTCATGCAGCCTCAGCTCTCTCTCATGTACCAGTTTCTTCACAAAATCTGCCACAAACAGCACCCAGGCCAACATCAGCATGAGAGGGAAGACAAAAGAGATGGCCTCTAGGTACCTGGGGAATACAGAGGTGCGAACTGTCAGTCAAATTTCTAGAAAACCTAACATCCAATCACTGTCAACAACAGCAGATGAAAAGGCCCATCATTCAGTCACTGTCTTGACAGAGAGACAGAGATGGAGAGCGGAAGAACAATATCGAAGGGGGGATTGGAGATATTTGACAGCCGTGTTCTGATCTTCTTATCGTTTACGCAAAATAAATGCCTCTCCATTTCTTATATTTTGTGAAATATATTTTTACTTAATCATAGCCTGATACAGAGGAATTCAGTGATCGCTGTTTTTCCATACTACACAGCTATATTTGACAGCGCATGTCAGAAATTGTTTTGCTAAGTAAATAAATAAATAAATCTGAACTACAGAAAGGGCAGGTTCAACATATCTTATAGTTTGTCAGAAGGCAGCAGGCCAGAGACCGTGGCCCGCTGGTCCTCCTCAGAGGAGATACCAGCAGTAGAGGACAAGCACAACTATAGGCATTACAGTCAAGCGTGATTTGTTAAAAACAATGTAGTGTATAGATGCACAAGACATTTTGTTTTAATTTAGATACATACTACAGAGATGAGAGGTGTTCCTGAATAGCCTGGAGGGTGTTTGAGTGTATGCGTCTATGGTCTTCAAAGATGAACGCACAATAAAAGTGAATATTCATGCACATGGTGCAGAGCCAATTATAATGCGAAAGATTCCTGTGAATGACTACTAACTGTCAGTCCCAAGTGGCAAATGAATAATGAGAGAGCAAGCACTATTCCACATCAATGCCTGTACTTTCCTTCAGAGACACTGAGGATCCTTTCACGTTTCTATGCATGCGTCCATACAGGAGCATGCTTATACTGTTTGTTTGGGTGCTTGTTTGCATGTGTGAGTGTGCATTCATGTATTCAGGAGACTCACTCATCCCGATAGTGGCAGGGATAGGGGAAAGGCTGCAGCTGGACGGCTGGCTCTGTGACTCTCTGTCCAGTCTGGGTTTCAATGATGGCCCGATCGATGTTCTCCTGCAGGTAGACGAAGCCTCGGTTGTAGCGCAGCGTATGACTGGCCGAGATGTGGGTGTCCTTATAAAAATAAGGTTCCCGGACTCTGTCAGTGCGCATGACGTTGTCCATGTGCATGCGGATAGTGTAGCTGACTTTGGGAGGCAGGGAGGATGTGGCTGAGGAAGACCTGGCCTGGCGCTTCCTGGATGAGTCCTCGTCTTTGGGAAGCTTGAAGATGACACCTTAAAAAGACATATTGCAGCATCTCACTAAACACACACTTTATACTAACACAATTCAAAGACTATACTAGCTCTTATATTCCTTGTCCTAGATAAACTGTTGAGTCCGATCTCTCCTTTAGACGAAGCACTATTGATAAGGTGGTCTCTTTGCCTCTGTCACAGGCTTGGCTTATAAACCTTGGTGTTACCTTACCCACAAACTCAAACACAGGAAAAGGATAGTGTAGGGAGAAGATTAATCAATCTCAGAAATCATTGCAGCTTGTAGATGCATTGTCCTAATGAACCCAGAAGACTGAATGAGTCTGCTCTTTCCAAATAAAGCTTGTCCATTATACCCAATATTTACTCACTTGCGTAGAGATCACGTTGTTTGGCAAGGTCCTGAGCTACAGCGTTAAGCTCGTCGGCGGAGTCGTAACCACGGTAACGGTCAAACTTGACACAGGAGGAGATGTTCACCATCAGGCTTGACAAAGTGGTGATCTGGTTCATGATGTGTTTGTTTTTCTCCAGCATGGCGGTCATGTTAGCTTTGGGGAAAAATATATTTATAAACTTACTGACACGGTTAAAGAAACTCTGAGTTGCAGTTTCAGATTTAATTGCTGAAATTAAATAAAAATGAAAATAAGGGCATTTCCTGTGTCTGTTTAATGTCATTCCCTGTTATATGTTCAGTTAGAAAGTAATATGGCCTGACAATACCATTTAATTGAATTAAACACCTGTACGTCAAAGTCAGACCTCGTGGAAAAAAGGACTGACATGATCACATCAAGGAGAGACGCCTTAAGCAATGCATGTTGAGTGCAATGCTTCCTGTAAACTTATGGAGCAGTCCTATTTTTTTAATAGTGTGGATATTTTACAAGCAATACGTGAGAGAGGAATGTAAAGGTAAGCCTGATATCTGCAGCTTACAAAAGTAAGACCTTCAAATGCTCACTCACAGAAGTTGCTGAGCGTCTCCTTCATTCTGCCGACATTGATGTCTGTCTGTATCTCAATGAAATTCTCAACAAAGGAATTGCCGAGGGAATTCTGACAGGAGGGGAGAGAGAGTGGGAGAGACGATGCACAACATCAATATTCTGCTACTGAAAGTCGTCGCAGACCACTGCAAAGTTTATCTCCGGAATTTCAGCAAGCCGACAGCGAGCCAGGGAGGATAATTAGATATACAGGAGGCAGAGTTTTTGTACCTGCAGCATTGGCAAAGTGTGGCTGAGTATTTCGGCAGACTTTATGATGTAGTTGGAGGACTCAATCCAGTCCTCGGAGTACTTCCTAAGATTCGCAAACTCCTGCAAGGTGGCATTGGCCTGGACAAGGAGAGGACAAGGTCAAGAACATGTGAAATGGCTGGGTATCCGCAAGGCTTCATAACCTGCTGTGTTTGTGTGTGTCTCGCTCAAAATAGAATCACAGTAGAAGATGGTGGTGCATACAAATATGTGTAATACTCCCTGCAACACAGTATTTCTTGTTTACTATATGCCAGTCGGGGTGCATGAAGACTACAGAGGTAACTATCGCTGAGAGGAGGTAGAAATAGAAGTGGTATAATCCTCTGTAAAAGCATGACAAATTCAGATGAGGGCTTTTGGAGGATTTAGAACATAAAGTTCATAAAAGGACATGAAGGAACTAACCCTCAGAGAAGATGGCAGTGATATGTTTGAGTATGTACTGTATACCTTCTCCATTATGGCCCTGGTGACAGGTGTGTCAGGGGTGTACAGAATCTGTCCCATCAGCATTGGTTTGAGGAACGCCCAGGCGATGGCTCCTCCAGTGGTATTGACCATGTCCAGGTACATGTTCATACAGAAGGGAGCTACACAAGCAAAGTTGAGAGCAGAACCATTAGACAAACAGTATTCACACGGGTGAAATGTTTTAATTGAGATTATTTAGACAGTTTGAGGAAAATTGTTTAGGTTGAAGGATAAGGCTGGGGTAATTTGATAGTTTCTCATCCCATGAAAAGACCAACGATACATGAATGAGTCTCCTGAAGCTGGCTTCGGCAACATTGTAAAAATGGCAACATTGTAAAAACAGTAGATAAAAATAGCAGTCCAAAAACAGTAGATAAAAATAGCAGTCGAACATGTCATTCGGCCCATATGTCATGATTGGACAGGCTTAAAACAGCCAGGAGAAAAGCTAGAGCATTTGATTTATTGATTACTGTCGAAACGTAATGAGAATTTCAACAAATATACCAAAAAGATTTCTAAAACATCACCCACCCTAATTTTGATGGTTTCCAACATCCCTACAGTATCTGTAGAACTCACCCCAGAGCCCAGACAACCCGAAGACTACTGTACAATATGTACAAATGGTCTGAAATATGTAGTTCCAACAATACTGGATGATAGGATCTATTAATCTGTTAGTTGTGTTCTTTCATTCGGATTTTCAAGTTTTGAAGGAGCAAAGTTGGTGAAAATGTTTTGCTGTTATTGGTGACACCCGATTTCCTTAAAGTAGCTAGCTAGTTACTAGCTAGAATGTCTGTGTCACTTCTGAGTTTTTAATTTTCACTGTCTGTGAGTATGAGAAGTGTCCGCTAGTATCCCTATTCGATATAAAACAACGTGTTTAGCAAATGATACTCTACTCTGCTATTGCCAATTTTGTGATTTAGGCTGAGAGCACTAGGAAATGTCCCTTCTCCTCTCTGCGATGTGCCTCCAGTACATGTTACTCATTTTGCTTGTGTATATCTTAATAAGATAATAATAACCGTAAATGATTTTGAGAGCAAAGGAATACTATAAAAAAAAAAGACTGAATAACAAGAACAAATATACAGTGAAAAATGGTGACTGCAATGACGATAAAATTCTGTTTGCAAAAGCCCCAAATCTCCCCTCCTGCGAACATACTGGCATTTGGTGGAATCTTGAACCTCTCAATCATCTGCTCCCTCTGGATCTGGTCGGGGAAGTTTGAGTTTGACTCAGGCATGACGGGGAGTGTTGAAATTCCAAGCAGAGCCAGGATACCTTTATTGCACAAAGCTCGAGAGAGGGTGACAAACGTAGCTTTGCTAGACATTCTGTCCATCTGTCCTCTCGACATCTGGGGTAGAACAGAGATTAAACATTTTATTACTTTATGATTTTCATGAATTCAAAATGAAATATGTGTCATGCAAATGGGAATACAAAACTGAAGGCCCTCATACAACATTTAAAACAAGTGTCAGCAAGAAAATGTTATGTTGCCTGCACCAATTTTGTGTTAGCAGAATGGCCACAGGGATATTTTTGAGCACTGAAACCACACTCCTTAATGTCGGCAAAATGTTGTTATCACACATAGATAGATAAACACATGAATACATTGTGGGTAATGCACTGTACAGTAGCAAAGACTACATACTTGTTGAAATTCTCTCTCGGACCCCAGGTCGAGGTCTTCGATGGAGAGCATGAATGTTTGAAGCTGATCCACGGCAGGAAGAATTGTGTCCATCATGTTGGTTATAACCTCAGCAATCTGGAGCATAACTCCCACCAGGCTCTGCATTTCTTCAGACAAAACCATCTGAAAGACAGTAACCATCATTCAAACATGTGTCTACAGTTTTTTTAACTTTCTTCTTGGTGTTTTCAGGTTAAAGAAAAAAAGAATAGAAGACAGGTTGGTATGAGCCTCTCATGTGTACAGAGCAGGGTTTTTAACTAGCTAGACAGTAGGATATATCACTTAGAGTATGTTGTCAATTGTTTCCCTAGTAATCAGTGCAGTTGTCTTTCTATCCCAAAAATGTTCCCTATTTCTTTAATAATTACCTGCCAATATGCATGGGTTAAAAAACAGCCACAAAATATATGAAAGGGGTCTGCTACTGTTTTGCCACATTGCCAACATTCATCGAGAACCCCGGTGTATACATTTTAATATATTGAATTCATCGTTAAATATACCTCTCCCATTTGACCTGGACAGTAGAATACTTTTTATAAGTTGTATCATCCATATGTGATACAAGATATGTGTTGTTTTGTTGTACATTAAGGGCAAGACACTACAGACAAAAACATTGATTTTTGAAGCACTGATCAATTTTGAGATGTTGGACTACTCTGTTTACACAACATGTCTTCTTTCAGACTGTAGTGGAAAGAAAACATCCAAAAATCACATTTAGTAGTCCAGAATAAACCAACATATCAGGGGGCGGCAGTAAAATAGTCCTCAATGCATGGACGTGAGAGTCCAGCCTATCTTTAGATAATTATAGAGACCTACATTTAATCTTTAAATCAATCTTGAAAGGGAACTGCAACAGAAAGTGACCGTAATGAAATAGGCGAGTACATATGTTTTATAGATTGAATTTGGTTTGACAGCAAATATCTGCTTTTATTGTCTTAGTAGCAGGACCACAATTTGATTTCTGTATTCTGTTGATGTTATTTGTGATCCAAACTACAATATATTTAATAACAGGGGAGTCTCATTCCCCTGCTGTGCAAATCAGTGTTCTATGTTAAGTTATACGAAAGTATTAGGGACTTTTGTTTGTTCAATTTATATCCAGAGAATGAGCCAAACCGTTTCAGAAAGGGCATCAATGTAGGTACACTTCTCTCTGGGTTTCTCAGAGTAAACAAAATGCCATTTTATATTCCAAATGCCAAAATCAAAGTCCCATTAATCTCTGTATCCTCCCTGATTGCCTGAGCTAGAGGTTCTATATAGAATGCAAAAAGGGTGGGGCCAAGTGGGCAACCTTGGTGACAACCTCTCTGTAATTTGATGGTTAGGGATCAGAGGACATTCATTCTTATTCTAGCTGTGATGTTTCTATAGTTTTAATTTCCTCAGTGTGACAGCTCTTTTTTATTTCATCTCTGGTCTATACAAGTGCATTAGATTTTTTTTTTTTATGACTATAATGTACTATATCATTATGATTAAACTAAGTACATGTTGCACTTGAAATAGAAAATGGCTGATTATAGATGCCTGCTGTCTTTGGGCTGGACAGTTTTCTTAGATCAAAAGTAAAAACATCAGTTATGAAATACCTTTTGTGTAAATGTATGAGGGAGCTTTGTCTAGTGAACATTTTCCCAGACAAAAGCATTTCTCTCTTTCTAACATGTTTCTCAAACAAACACATGTTGGCATAAAACATGTTTACGACAGGCCAACAGCAACGATTGCTTTAGCCAATCAGCCATTACAGAATAATTTGCATTTACCACTTTCGCACATTTGTTGGTATGTTTATATTTAAAGGTATGTTTCACATGTTTTTTTTTTCTTCTTTTGACAAAAGACTGAAATCCGTCTTACTCTGTAGATGAGTTTCTTTGTGTTAAGATGGCGAGTCATCAGCAGTGAGAAGCTGTACCATTGTTCTTCAGATAAGGAGCAGACGGTCTTTAAGATGGCCACATCGGTCTTATTCATTTTCAAGGCTGGTGTGGAGTTGCAATGACGCAAGTTGACAAACCAGGACAGGATCTGTTTGAAAAGCATTACAAGAGTATGGAAACAGTTAATACTGGCAACATAACCACATGAGAAAGTATTCTGTGCAAAGAACAACAGACAGGCATAAACATGAACCATGTAGTAATTGGTCATTTGCATCAGCTGATACCAGATTCCTACTTTCAAACTGTTCACCTGAGGCTTTATTTGGTAAATGGGCTTCCAAATCCCTTTGCTAGTCTGACAAGCTGGTGGGTGCGATGTATCCTCTATTTAGTGAAAACGCAATGTAGTATGTGAGGGAACAAATCAATCCTACTGCTCTGAATGCTTGGCAAGAATGGTGGGCAATAAGGCATAGATGCTGAGACAATGGTGGAATAGTAAAACGGGGAAAAGCCAAGTGTCATCCAGACAGTTATTCAAGTTGTCAATTATGGAAATAAGTTTGGTCCAATTAAAGTGATGTATATGAGGTACATAGGTCAGCTACTGTACAAGCAGTGTTGTTATTTTACCTGTGTAGCATGCAGACAATAATGTGTTACCAGCAGCTGATAAACTCTTAAGATAGTTTTTGCACACTTTTTGCAAAATAATCTGCAGTGAACTGTCTAGCATGGACTTTAAGAGGAAAGCAATTTATTCCACTAAGTCATGTCTTCTCTGGACAATGGCCGATGTACATTGGCCAGCCACTGACTGATTTTAATTAGGCCTGCAATTCTGTATCCATTGTCCCATAAAGTTAACAATTCAGGTATGGATGTCCCTGGCTCACCTCTAAATTGTTGTTTGGTAACACGGTTTCCATCAGGAGGTGGAGAGCAGCGGGGTCAAAATCCATGTGTTGCTGAACATCCAAAAAGAAGGCTGTTTTATTCCTCAGCAAATCACCGACCGTCACCGCTCCTGGGAAATAGTGACACAAGAGAAAGTTGACCAGTGTGTTTTTTTATTAGGACATTGATACAGTGGATTGGTTGTTTGTTTATATACAACCTGTACATATAGTTTTAAGTCTATAATGGTGGGAATCCTACAAAAACATAATTGTTTTTTTCTTTCAGTTGTATTTTTCATTGAATTCTTTAAGTAGCTGTCTTGTAAACTATTCCTCAACGTAATACTATATCCCGATCGCATTTCCTGATTAGGTGGAACAGCTGCCTCACGGTGTATTCAGATGTAGCTTTTTTATATTTCATTGGCAATTCCCAATAACTGTTTATACAAAATAAACACATTTGAAAAGAGCTGCACCTGGCTGCTGTTTTGGCAGAAAGGACAGCGCTGAATGACATGTACTGTTTTCTCTTCCAGCCGCTCACAATGAAGGACACACTGGTTTTATGTTCACTCGAGCAACAATCATGGACAAGTGACGGTGGAGAAATTGGCCGGTCTAGTAAGTTATCATTGTTAGATAACCCAGCAACAAGCTAAGCGGTGCATCAGAAAGAAACGAGTGAGCGACATGTGAGCTGAAATGAGTCTGTTGCTATGGGAAAAAGCTGTGTGGTCTTGTTTTCTCTACAAATACAAACACACTAGGAATCATCCTTTTCAGTACAAAAGTAACCACGACCCTAAATCGGAATTTTTAACCGTTCAAACACGTAAATCACAATTAACTACTTTTTTTCATTCCAAAATTTACACATGTAATTTTGTTTTACAAATGGATAATTATTATATAATTTTGAATATAAACTATTTTTCTTTCTGTTGTGTCTGCCCCTTTCCTTATTCTTAGTTAGCTAGCTAAGAAATGACATACAAAAGCACAAAAAGCAGCAATGAGAAGTACAATCTGTGTGGTGGAAAACGCAGAAATGAGGAAAATATCTGGCAGGTCTACTATAAAACTGTGTGTTAGAGGTGCAGGAATGTATAATATTATAGAGTGAAATACAGCAACTGTTATATATGATATATCCATTTCATGATATGGAGCAATGTTTCACCTGGGGAGGTGGTGTTAAAGTTGAAAGACCTCAGGCTGCTGGTGTTCAAGCCCAACCCTTGACTCAAAACAGAGGACCTGTAAACACATGGACACAGACACAACAGATAAATGCATACAATAAATATTCACAATATAAACATTGCCCGTATATCAATAAAACAAACAGCTGCCAGGCCACCTCCAGGCCAAATGGGCTGAGGTGAAAAAAAGGACAGCAAGAGGACCTGTCAGATTTTTTCGCAGACTTCAATACTCTTAAATCCTGGGTTGTGAGATATATAAAGGTGTAACAGCCCGGAACACGATTTACCAAATCATACAAAGGGGATAATAGAGATAACAAACCTAGACAATGGAGAGCGGAGCGTTCTCTGTACAAAGTGCTGCTAATTGCTGTGAAAACCCTTGAAAGAAAAACGTTTAAGTAGGAAGACAATGCTGTACCAGTTTGACTGGATATTGTAGGTTTGAGGGTCTCCAATGACAGCCTGGAAGATGGCATCGGTCAGAAAGGTCGTGTTCATCAGCAAATTCTCAACCAAGATCTGCAGGCTGGGTAGAAAAGTGTGACACAGCTGACCGGGCTCAATGGAGAGGGCCCACATCAGCAGACGCACAGACTCTGTTTCCTCCACGGGACACACCTACAATACATCAATCACATAAGCACCAAGTAAGTTTCTGACCAAATCGCAATATCAAACAATAGCAACATACAGTACTTTACACAGGAATACATTACTAGATGGTTCATTTGAGGACTTTAAAGTGAGGTGTTAGAGCCTGTCAAAAATCTGTCTCACTGTGACTCAAATAACTCTAATCCAACTAAGGAATTTTATTGGGTTTTTCTGAAAAGATTTTACTGGTGATGATTCTGTCTATCAAGCTTTCCTTTCAGGTCTGAGCAAAACATTGACTACTTGTGATTTGGAGCGCTTTTTGGCACCGGCAAAAAATAATATCTTTTGGCATTTAACGAAAAAACAAAATCACTGTCAACCTGCAAAAAGACATTTTGCTTGCACTGCAATCCAAATCTAATAAGTGTTGTTTTTGTTGTGTTGTCTATTTATGTCCATGTTATGTTAGCTATATCTTCGTCCAATTTGCGTTATCGTTATTTTCCCACAAATAAATCCTCTACCCAAGCAAATCAATAAAGGATTTCTCAAAAAGTAAATAAACCCTAAATCTCTGACACTTTTAGAGTTACCTCCAGTTTTACATGACATACTTTAATCAATTTTAATCTTTTGGCTTGGGGAAAGATATAAGTATTTTTAAGTCATGAGTCATTGGTGTCCAAGTCAAGCTGCAAGTATTTTATTGATTTTGTCAAGTCAAATCTCAAGTTATCTCATTTGTGACTCATTTCTAGACCTCCGCAACGTAACATGACCATCCTGATTACACCACGTCTATCATAGGCACCTATGAGTGGATTTAAAGTAAATGTGTTATACAAGTTTTACAGTATACAAAAGTACATGTACATCTAAGTAAATGCCTAAGTAGTTTCCAGACATTCAGAATTACTATTTTTCCTATTTGGATTAGTGTTGCATGTGTGCAGAGACCTTTGATTTCAGGTTGCCAAGTTTCTCCGTGAATTGCGGGTCCATCATGTTGATCTGAAGGAGCTCAGCGGCTGTTTGGATGGTCTCTTGCATGAGCATCAGGTTCTCTTTGAAGGGAGGCAGAGAGTGAACCAGAGAGGGAAAATGAGAGTAAGAGAGAGGTTATTAGAGTTAGACAGCAAGATGGGAAAGTAAAGGAAAAAGAAGGCAATACAAGGTCTGTAAGGTGACGGAATAACATGACATCCCACTGGGTTTCATTACGACTCGTACCATTACGGGGCAGCGTCATCAGCCAGCAAGCAGCAAATGATGTACTTAAAGTAAAGCCAGGTGCGGGACTGATGGGGCCAGAAGGGCGGGCAGTCCTAGGTGCTGTCGTGCATTAAAACACATCTGACAAGCCCAAAGAAAGGAAACACCTCAGGCAGCAAGATGTGATGACAGAATATTTAATTAGGCCAAAATTAGACAATGGTGATGTTTAATCTCAGAGTGCTCAACACCTAGAGGCCTTTGCAATTACAACAGTTCACTCTGTGTGTGTGTGTGTGTGTGTGTGTGTGTGCACGTGTGTGTGTGTGTGTGTGTGTGTGTGTGTGTGTGCACGCGTGTGCGTGTGTGTGTGTGTAGAATAGGAATGGGGTTGCAGAGAAGTGAAGCGGCTTCAGCTGCTTACAAAGTAATTCTATGCACTAAAAACATTATCACACAAGCACAGACGCCAATTAAAAGGAGGTCATAGATGTTCACTTGTCTGAGTGCGAGGGGAGACGTTTAGCGCGGGCGGACAGGATAAGTGATTGAATTCTACTTTGCTAATGAGATTTAAAAAGGTGCTGAGTGGCTTTCTGCTGGAGAAGGGCCATATGGCCTTAGGCTCTTTGGGAGCTCAAGCTAAGCTGATGTGAAGTCTTATTCCTCATATCTCCAGAATGAATTATGCCGCACTATAATCATGTGTACAATAACTACAGCATTAACAAAAAGTTTAAGGTCTTCCAATGGTGCCCTAATAGCCATGAAGGTCAGAGAAAGGGGGTGGCACTCTTCCATCCTGTGTGACTTATTAATGGCACAGGCTGGCAGACTGCGCTTATACATGCATATTGTCACAGCAGGTATGTAAACACAGGCTGCAGCGCCAGTGTGAGCTCTGCATTACAGCAGCACTTAGGCATGAGTGGGTGAGAATTCACTGTTGAGTCAGTCGGTAAAGTTAGTTTGGAAAAACTAAAAGGATAAAGCATCGTTCATTTCGGGACTCTCCATTTAACTAATGAGTAAACATGTCTCATTGCCCTTGGTCAAATAAGCCTCTAACTGTCCAGACTGAGTCAGAGAGACAGAAGATCTGAACCGTTAAGTTACCTTGAGATTCACGGGCAAGTGCTCTGGTGATATTTCTTAGCACTGAGGAGAATGGAAAGCCACCGGGAAGCATATTGGCGGCATTTGTCAGTAGATCCATTGATGACCTGGGGAAGATTAAACAAAGACAGTTTATGAAACAGGGGCCAACAGGGGTGAAAAAGCAGTTGTTTTTAGATGCTGGGGCAAATTCATACCTGAAGCGAGATACTGAATTCACACATCAAAATAAGGCAAAAATGTACTTCTTATTCATAAAGCAATATTTGGTAAGGTGCAAATAAGACCTACATCTGAATCGCCCCAGGGAGAGTGAAGAAGGAGACCAGTCCAAGAGCAGCATCAATGGTCTCTCCCCGAGTGGCGTTCAAGCCCCACGGCATGTCGCTTGTGGCTCCCTTCACCACAACGCTCATATCAGGGTTGGCAAAGAGCACGTGGACTGTGTCCATAATTTCTGTTGCGGTAGCAGGGACGGAGATGGCTTTGAACATTGCAGGGTAGTCGATGTATAAAAGGTCTACGAAGTCATCCATGGGGTCCCTCGCCTCGCGTCTGTGTCGGATCCTCGCTGTTGTCGTATGGTTACCGGATGTCATTTCCTGCTGAAACATATTTGGACGGTAGTCCATGGGGTTCAGAAGACCACTGGTGCTTACCAAGTGCCTCAGCATTGCAATTATGTTTCCAGCTAGGTCTTCAAACAGCTCAATGTTTGCTTGCATGTCCACACACATCTGGGTCAGAACAGAGAAGAGAGGCCTGAGGATGTCGTACACTTTGGGCAGAGCCTGAGTCAGCAGATCCAGTCCAGATGCTTCAGTGGAGCCCAACCATGCAGACAATGTGGCCACCTTCTGCACAATCACGCTTGAGTCGTTGGACGCCAGAAATTGCTCCAAGGTTTGGTCAAATCCAGGCACATTCCCAAATATCTTCATGTCAATCACCAGTTTTACCGCTTCCCTTATCATGTCGGTAAGAGATGTTTCATTGAGTCCGGAAAACATTCCCCACATCATGGGGAACATGTCGTCTGTCGTGATGTTTGCAGAGGAGAGGAAGATCATTGCTGCTTTTTCAAAGAGGTCCTGGGATGAGCAGTTGACTTGAATGAGATGGTAGTTGTCCAGGATATGGCTCAGTGATTTTTCTATAGCTTTAATGTAAGGCTGGATGAACGGGGCCACAGTCACCAGCTCGTCTGAGAGCATTTTGAAGGAAGACAAACTGAAGGCGAGAGGAGACATTTAATGAATGTCAAGTCCATTCTGTAGATTTAGTGTCATTTGTAAAACATGCCAATACGAATAGAAAGACAGAGATGATTGTAAGACCTTGTAAGCACTTATATGCATAATGGACTGTTTTAGATTAATTTCCTGAACACAGTGATTCCAATTTGAATTCCTCGGCTTTGACCAGAAGGAATATTTCTTCCTCATCTTGCTTTATACTTATTCAAATAGCTTTCTTATTTCATCCTAGATAATAGACTGTGGAGTCTTTCCACTGTGATCAATGATCTATAACTCATGTAGTCAGACTTGATGATTTCCCTGTGATATGGAAAATGTGATCCTTGTCGCCATGCCTGGCTCATTATTGCAGCTGGCATAATGGGAAATCAATTTTAAAAGGATGTCTCAGCTAGGTGAATCATGGTTAAGCTGCTATCTTTGCAGGCCTGCCTGTTCTTAGGCATAATCATATTAAATTAATCAAGTTGAATGCAAATGTAATCACTCAAATTCCTTGTGCAATTAGGTATGAATCAAATTGGTCTGACTGGTTCATTGTGGAGGATGTTGTAACAACAAATGGTGAGTTAATCTATGTAGAAGTGAGTCTGGGTCTATGATTCTGTGCAGAGATGCAACTGACTCTTGACAGAATATAATGGACATTTCTACAGTCAGATCAAATATTGTTAATCAGAATGATCGGTGGGTTTTGTTTTATGGCTGCACTGTATTTTGATATGATTACATAATTTCCTCACGACCGTAGGCGTCAGTGTGGTTTGGTCTATCTGATATACAAAGGCTACAGGTTAATGAAAAAATTGGGAACAAAAGTATGCTAAAACGGATCTTGACACAAAAAGAAGCATTTGCTTTTTTATTCTAACGCACTGATGCAACAAATTGTTTTGAGAGACTACAGGGTTAATTTAATGTGATGTCTCATCCATAATCATTTAATGGATCTGGGACACCAGATTCACAACAAATAATTTTGTCTATGTTTTTTTCTGATGAATTTTCCTGTTAAGCATTGTAAATAATAACCAGAGTGAAGTGCACATCTTGTTAGCAATGACATACTCTTATTGTGGCTGTAAATAGTCACCTGTTTTGCAACTGCATGTCTTGGAGCTGCTTGTACCAGTGAAGCTGTGCCTCATGGCTCAGAGGCTGGCTTGCAAGCTTAGAGAGCTGGCTGAACAAAGCTGCAATGAGCTGCTCTGTCACAAGTGTGCTGTTAATGCTGACTTGGTAGAGGGACTGTACAGTCCTGACAATCCGGGCAGATGTGGCATTCACACTCATTGGTCCCATACCCGTGTGCTGCACAGGAAACATATAGCAGAGATGGACTGTTACCAATGTGGCAGCTTTCTCTGCGTATCAACACTGCCACCAAGTGGTGAAACTATTAATTGTACTTGAATAAATGTCACATTTTCGTCACACATTTTACTATTTCAGTTTATTTTGTGAGACAAACGCAGATTATAATATTCCTTTATACTTTTTTTGGGGGGGATTTTCCTCATTAATTTGCCATGCATCTACTTACACTCATGTTCATGTGTGTGTAGACAGTCTGGGCTGCAGCATAGGCCTCAAAAACAGGCTGCAGGCTGATGTTGCACCACATAGCCATGGTGGCGTGGCTTAACCCTGCTGCATCTCTCACTGGCTCCCAGGCCTTGAGCACTTCACTGCACTCCAATGTGCCATTAGCCTAAAGGGAAAATGAGCAATGTCTTATCAGGTTTCATGTGTATTGTTCAGAGAAAACCAGTTCAGTTTGCAATACAGACATGGAAAAAGAACAAAATCTTGGCGAGACAAAGGGTAAAGGCACAAGGGAAATATTATAATCTCTCTGTTCATAGAGTTCACTGAGAAGCAAAAAGGGCAGAAGTCTCACACAGGTATCACAGCTTCTCACACACTGACATACCAAGTACCCACCCACACATGTTGTATATGCATACAATACGTTTACACAAACACTGGGTCAGCTAGTCACAGTTTCTACCATGTCAGAAATCTCTTATAGATTGTAGCAATAAAGGCAGGTAGAAAGATTCAATCAAGTCTTTGGAATCTATCAATATTTTATGTGTGACACTTAGTTCAGACCTAAGGTAATGTTGATTGCAAGAATGCATGAAGAGTAATGCACTGGTACAGCAGCTCACTTTTCCCCTAACTCTCTCTCTCACACGCTAACCTGGCCACAAAAGAAATGCCAGCAAATGACGGTGAAGAAACACAGAATGTGAAAAGTCTATCCCGGGGAGAACAGTAGCAGTCTAACCTGCTCAGCTGCTTGCACCGTGTGTTCAATTCCAAGCTGCATTCGTTCCGAGACCTCGGAGAAGTTAAAATGACTGGAGTTCACAGACAGTGCAATTTGGCTGATCAGAGTCACCACAGGCATCTGCAGGCTTAGAATCATCCCTGGGAGGAAGAAAGAACAGAGGGGTTGACCAAAGTTTGCTTCCACAGACACAAGTGTTGTGTGTTTAATATTTTACTTGTACAGAACATAGGAAACAATGATCCCTTCAGTTAATGGGTCTTGTTCATTCTTACTGTAAAACATTGATGATTCTGGTAAACTAGTTTGTCCTTGTCCTGGCTGTAAAAAATAGCTTTGCTGTTCAGTATTCTCCTCACCGTTCTGTGCTTGCATGCTGTTTACCATAGTTCCTATGATTTTCTCAAACATTAGGATAACAGATGGGACACTGTCCCATTGCTCTGTTCCTTGGAGGGTTGACAGTAGGGCATGTAGTATCTCTTCAAGTCTGTGACAACACACATGGAATTTGTTTTAGGGCAATCACAGAAGCAACTAAACAGTAGTTTATATTATTCAATTAAACAACTCTATAATTTCTCACAAAAATACAAGGCAATATAATATCAACTTGCTGCCTGACAAACTTCAAGTAATTACTTGTTTGGTTTGTTTTACATTAGAAGTGGTAATTAAATATACTTGTGCCATGTGTCTTGGTCTGCCTTCCCAGTCATCACTTGCTCCAGGACTGGAGCAAGATGTGCAAAGCCCTCCAGAGATGGAGCAGTTGAATCTGAGCCTGGGCCTCCCACAACAAGTGGCCAAAGCATGCTCAAGAGTTTGCCCATCTGAAAGCAAAAAAACAGGGAAATTAGGGGTGAAAAGGTTATGTTTTTGTTTGACTGTCCATGATGATAAATTATGCGTTTCAAAACCCTTATACTTGTGTGTGGTTTGGAACTGGATGTTAGCCAATAGTTTCACACAGAAGGCATTGAAATGCATCATCAGCATTTAATTTCTAAGTGTATGTAATGTTTAACTTGCAGAACTTCAAAATGTTTCATTTTCCACAAAATGAATTCACAAAAGGAGGAGAACAAAAAAGAAAAGCATAATGAACTTGCATGTGACAGTGTTTTAATCCTTACCTTGCTAAAAAGTATGGGCAAATCTTCGACTGAGGCGCTCTCAAAAGATTCCCAAAGACTCAAGTTGCCTAAAAATACAAGAAACATTGTTCACAAAGTTGACCTCAATTTCAATGTCAAACATATCAAAATAATCTCCCGTGTGAAACTTGGAGCAAAGCGCCTCGTTCTTACTAACATTGTGTTACTTTGATCTACAGCTCTTGAGCTGTCTGGCATCGGCGCTTGAATAATTAAGTGCACAATGCGACCTCCACTCTATCAGAGTTCATCAGGATTCAACACCTACTACAGTGACACGGAAATGCTGACTTGCCTTGGCCGGACTCCAAGATAAAGTTAGTGATGTGACTGAGGATGGAGATGTAGGCCTGGGCTGTGCTGTTTGGCGGTAGGAGGATCTGGACTGTTTTCATCTCCTCCAGAATCCTTAAGAAACACATACGTATTTAATTTGACTCATCAAAAGGTCATCATGTCAAATCCAATTTCATCAAAGGATTACAGGACTGCATGCACTCCATCTTTCTGTTTGGTTTCATGCATCTATCTGGACCTGTGGTTGTTAATCACTTTTATCCACGGAGGGGCTATTTTACTGACATGCAACATGAATACAATGGACTTACATTAAAAGGTGGAGCCTGTAATATTGGAGAAAGATGTTTGATATTCTAACCCTCAACAAATACACTCCTCCTACTTTGCAATGCTCCTTTAGAACTTTAGCATGTACCAGATGCACTGCCACTCTCGCTCCCACTGCCTTACTCATAATACATCCATAGCCTTTCCCCTGTCCTTGCTGGAATAGTGTTGTGTGGCATTGTTTGTTTTCTATTTAAAAAGAGCCAGCTGTCTTTTTCAGCACGATCAAATTGGACAGCTAGCAGACCGTGAGAAGACAGCCTCCACTTTTAACTAGGACAGTAGAACCCAAAGCACCTTGAATACCAAGGACAGCAACTTGACCTCTTTCACACAGAAGAAAAATGCTGTCTAAAATGTCCTATTCAACTCTTTTCCCTTGCAACAAATATATACTTGAACCTGCAACAAAACTGTGTTTGTGTTAATGGGTGTTCATTTCCATGCCTTTTTCATTTGGTTCAAAGAAGTTTGAAGTAAATAGCAGCATTACTCACAACTGATTCCAGCCGTCTGGTCCACTGGCCCTGGAGATGCTCTCAAAATACGTGGTAGCTACTTTGAGTCCAGAAAGCAAGTATTCAGCGAACATTTCCGGCACTATTGGTTGGATGACTCTCTCAGCCCTCTTAAGGATGGTGAGGGAGATGTTACGTGAGGAGGCAAAACTTATATCGGGTTGGACAATGAGTGTAAGTGAGTCCTGCACAATTTCTAGGATGTTCTGCTGTACAGATGGTGGCAGGGGGCTTGTGGCGTCGGTCAGGATCTGCATAGCACTTTGGACGGCTTCCAAGATGGCAGCTAAGAAGTGGTCACTCTGTAGGCCACCTGGTTTCTCTGCCACCATGAGGGCTGTGCTCAGGGACTTGGTGATATTGCCTATGATGGAGAGATAGGCCTGTTGATCATCACTGAGAACAGCAGCCATCGTACCCAGCAGGTGCTGGATGTCTGTCACAGGGGTGGAGACATTTATGACGGGGTTTCCCCATTGGAGCATACTACTGAGGATCGGCTGGACATTTGGTTGTTTCATCCAATTCTCTATTAGGTCGAGGTATAGCTTAACTTGGAGCTCAGTGACATGAAGAATGGTTGTGTTTTGTAATAACTGGTTTCCAACTGGGAAGTTATTCTGAGCCTTTAGGTTGGCCATTATGATTTCAAATTGACGCCGGAGAAGCTCGACTGTTGTCCGGACAATTTTAATCACCCCTGAACCATCTAATGGGTACTCAAGGTTGTTGATCAGGAACTCGATCTGCTTGCTTAAAAACAAAGAGAAATCCACATTTGCCAGCTGCAATGTCACTTGCATTTGTGTGAGGTAGTAAAAGGGAGTGAGGAGCTCTGAAACGGAGCTTGCGCTGGTGATATTTTCGAGCCTTTTCAAGTACCATTCCACAATATTTAGATACACTTTCTGAGCATATAAGGGGTCCATCAGTGAGGTGTTGTTCAAATTGTTAAATGGCTCAGTGTTGGCAACCAGCTGTATGAGACCCTCTATAACGGTGATTTCCTTCATGATCTCTGGAGTGTACAGCTGGTTCAGCTGGAGGTTCATCTTGATATTGGCCAGGGTGCTGTTTAGCGTGTGTGTTAGAGCCATGTTAGGATTGGAGCTGAAGTTAACTTGGACGACATCACTGATATTGACGAATATTAATGGGATGAAGGAGAGGATGGCTGTCTCATTACGGAGAGCGGGTAGGTGTTTCAGGAAACCGCTGATACCGTTTATCAATCCCATAACACACTCTGCTGTCATCGTCTGGTTACTCTGTTGTTCGTAACACTGGCGGACATTGACAATCTCCATTACATTTATCATCATGTCGTTTATGTTGGCAGCTCCAGCTAGTGCAGCAATGTCTTTCAGCTCCTCAAGGGTGAGGTTTGCCTCTCGCAGAGCATTCTGGACATCAGACACAGTAATCATTGGTGTGGCCATGATCAATCGGATGAAATGAAGAATCTGCTTGAATGTTTTTACAGAGGCAGCATCATTAGAGGACAGGAGGAGTGAGAATAACATGGATGTAATTTCCTCATGTTCCAGAGCAGAGTTGGTCGCAGCTAATTTGATGGTTACATTACCGTTGGCTGAGAGCATCATGTCTAATATCTGATCCAGGAATGGAAAGAGTTCTGAGATCCCAGCCAAACAGTCTTTGCCTGCTGCACATTCCGTCATCTGAATCTGCAGAGATTTGAAATCCTGGAGAAAGCGATCAGCCTCCTGTCGGGACTCAGGTGGTAGGAATGCAACAAATCGTTGTGTAATAATGTTCTGAGCAGCATCTGGTCCAGCCTGAGACAGGTTCTGAAGGCCTTCTGGGCTCAAAAGGTTGAGCATGTCCTTGACAATCAGGTGGAGGTCAGTGACTTGGGTTGGGCTAAGCTGCCCATTTGGTAACAGAACATTTTGGATTTTTCGCAGTCTATACAGAGACATCACACATTCTTGAAGCTGGCGTAGGTATCCAAGAATGATGTTAGTTGGGTCACTATTTGGAGAATCTATCACTTCCTTCAGTAGCTCCATGGCACTGAGGATGGCTTCTACAAGGCCTGCTGAGGTCTGGTTGACGAAAGGCTGGATGGCTTCTCTGAGTTGGGCCACTTTGTCAGGATGACTGTATTCTGAATAGGTAAGCAGAGTGTGTCCCAAAATGTGGGAGAGAGACATGGTGAGGTTACCTTCCAAGGAGAAAAACTGCATTATCAACCGCTCAAGTTCGGGCATCGTTGGGTCCGTCTCATTGAAGGTAAAAATGGGCTGGTTGAGCCTGCCGAGCTTTGAGGCAACATTGAGCACTGCAGACACATTCAGGGGACCATCACTGAAGAGCAGAGGCAGCAGTGGTCTCAGACCTGTGGACTGTAACAGGTTTCCGATGAGGGGAAGCATGACATCAGGGTTAGTGATGTTTTGGTCAGGCAGCATGGAGATTGTGTTGACAAAGCCATCCAGGTTTTGCATCAGGTTTATCAGGTAGGCAGAGAGTGCATCGCCACCTTTGATTCCTTTCAAATATGATCCTGCCAAATGTTTATAGATGTCACCGTATACATGCTGCAACAGATTTACAGTTCCTTTGAGACAACTACAGAGAAAAGAGATGAGTGGCAAAATGTCAGAATTTTTGGTAACGTTGGTAAAACCGAAACAACAATAAATAATACTTATTTTTTACGTGATGTTGAATTCTGTATTTGTGCAAAGAGGCTGCCCATTTAAATCATATTACAAATCAGTTCATGGTAATCATTTAAATAAAGGAATGGTTTGACATATACTTGATTCCTTTTGGTTTGTTAGTTAGTTAGTTAGTTGAGAATACTGAAAATTGAGAATACTGATACTCATATCACTCCACTCAATATTAAGATAGACCTATCTTAGCGCAAAGCCAAGGAAGGAAACGTGGGGAAACAGCTGGTCTGGCCTGTCCAGTACCGTCAGTACAGAAATGTGAGGGGTATAGCTCTTCTGTATTATTATATAGTTTGATGTAGCTCACTGCTCCTTAAAATTCTAAGGATGAGTCAAATGCAGAGAATACATTTCCCCACTGTGGGACTAATAAAAGGGATTATTTATATTTCATATCATCTGAAATAAATTAACCAAATCCTATCAACAAATGAAAGTCAGTCAGAGAACAGAAAATGCAATTTCAGAGCATATGTAATACATGCATTGTGTCCATGTTCAAAAAGACATCATTCATTCATTCAAACTAACAAGTACAAGCACTTACTTCACCAGGACGTCTTGGTTTGGTGACATCAGAGCCTGAGTCATTGCTTGAACAAACTGTGGCCATTTCAAACCAGTATCGCAATGAATGGCTGGGTAGTCTATGTTAATAGAACCTGAAGTGTGAGATAAACATATATACATACTTGAATTGGTTGTGTTTTTTCTACATCATAATTTGGTTTTGGGTCAATTTATTTTGGCACTAAATTAATACATGAACATATATTTGCGCTGCATGGTTCATTGAAATGCATTGTCCAGTGACATCCTCTCTTACTTAATGTGCAAAGGACCACATAAATCCAATTTGTTATTTATTTTTGTTGGTCATGGTTTACTGGAGACATACATTCACAATGTATACTATCAAAATACAAAATTTAAAAGAAAGAGGTTTCTTGAAAATAAATAATAATAGAAAGTCCCTTTTGTGTGGTTGATGACAATGCTGACACGCTCTTGTAAAAAACAAGAAAACAGCTATTGCATGCAAATTAAATAGATAGACAGATAGATATATACTTTATTATTATTGACACATGAGCAAAAATGTGTATTAGTCTTCATATCTTTCTCCTTAATTGAATTACATTTTGATAATAATATACAATTCTGAATCTGATGATTGAAAACTCTTTTAGGCATCATTTGCATCCTGGATTGCCTTGATGTATGCATTTGATAGTTAAGATAAAACATAAATGGTACTCACAGTTTGCTGGCGGAGTTGTGACATCGGGCCTGTAGTTCAAAATCCAGTAAAGCATGTGGAAATAGTTCTTTACCTCGGGCCACAGTTGAGTCTTCTCAAGCTTTTCACCCAAATTCACCATGAACAAGGAAACACTACAAGCAAAGCAAAGCACAACACTGTTGAGACCGACAGCATGAAATGAGACATTGTGCACATAACTTCAAACCGCAAAATTTACTGAAATGGGTCATTTTAACCAAAGTCTTCACTGGAACAAAATGTTGATGAGCCTGGGCCTTACATCTTCTAAGTTAAAGACAATATGTGAGTTGTATATTGTACAACTGTTTCAGTACAAATACAATAATTCTAAAACATATTTGTAATCATCTGTTCAAATCAAAAGCATATACGTAGAGCATGGTAGTGCTCTGGAATGAAGGCCTGCAGGTCAATTATTCATCGTCAAAACCTTTGTTGAAGAGTCCAAGAAAGATCATGAGTGCTGTTGTCTGGCATGCAGTTCATCCAGTATTCTCCAATTAGCTTTGTGGCCAGTTTGTCCGAAAGCACGCCAAACTGCATACTGTTATTGCACAGCTCGTGCCACTGAGAGAGAATCATGGGAAGTGTCACGTTGTAGTCTCTTTGGACTGTCAGGTCGCTGTATACATCTTGTGCCTGTGGAAACAGAATATTAGTTTGTCTCTATAACATTAGATATTGAGTGTTCATGCAGGGATCTGCTGTTACAGACTTTTGTATTGACTTATGAATATATTGTGTATATTTATACATTACAGAACAAACAAAGATATCTGCTCAAACACAAAATATCCCCAAAACAATGAAGTAAATAGTGTTGCATTAAGTTGGAGGAGAACTCATAAAGCATTAATGTTTTTATACAATATCTCTTCAAATGCAGCTTTGTTAACTTTTACCTTCTCAACCAATGGCATCCAGTCCATGAGTAGCGCTTTCTGTAGAGCGGAGCTGTTCTGACAGATCACAGATCTCCACAACTCGATCTTTATGCTATCTGTGTTTAACAGCCACTCAAAGGGACGCAAGAGATCCTCACATTGTAAAGGCTCAGGTGACATAGTCTAGTAAAACAGAAGCAAAATGCACCAACTCATGAGTGTTTATTAACTTAATTATTTTCCAAAAACCTCAAACATGTCGTGTTTCCCAAAATGAAAACGAATTAAGTCAAATCGTGACAAGTGAAGGTATTACAAGGCACAAATGTTGTCAGCGGATCATTAGTGAAATCAATTATGGCAGACAGGTGTTCATTGTCATCAAGGAATTCATGCACATAGTTTCATAACAAAGATTCCAACAATGCTTGGTTGCTCAACATGTCCTTGACAAAATAACAAGCGAGATCAGTTCAAATTAAAACTTTGTTGTGTTGAATTTTGTAACCTGGGTTTAGCCTTCTTTTCTTGTTTCTGAAAACAATGTACACCAATTTCCTTACTGAGAAATGTCACTGCAGCAATACTGGCAGCTAAAAACTTCACAGCCTCTGTTCAGTCGCGGTCAGGCAGAATTTAACCCACGCCCAGTTTAAACCATTACATACATTATTTGGAAGTGAAACTAAGGTAAATATATGTTTTAATCATCAATCACAGTATAAATGTGCACACACAACTACGGTAAGTACTATAGTTTGGAAACTGCTTCAACCTGTCATCAAACCCGTCTGATTGCTTGTACTATTGGGCCAACCCACATCTGAGCAATGACACTGTTGACTAAGCTGTTGTGAAACTATGATGCATGAAACTACAAAAAGGTTGGAAGATTACATAATTGTTTCCTAAGAGATTAACATGAAAAGGCTTTTGGTCGGTTGGAATTCGACAAGCATACCTTCGGAATCATTTCGATAATTTCCATCACATTGTCCAGGACATGATCAATCCATGCGCTTGCCTCGGACTGGTTCGTCAGCAACGTTAGGTAAGTCATTTGGAGTCGTTCAGCATCTTTCAGGACACTGACCATCATTTCTGCAAACCAGGGAGTGTACAGAACACAATTATATAACAAAGACAAAACTAGATCCTTTGACTACAGTTATATTCTGTGATATGCTATAAAACAAAAGTACATTTTCAAAAAAGAAATCCACCACTGGACAGTGTTCAGTCACCCACTTATCACACAATGTCTGTTAAACATTACATCACAAGGAGTCCCTTAACATAATTTTCTTTTGTGTGTGCATATCCATTTCCACATAATAACTCCTCTAGTCGTACTTTGGTTCAAGATCTTTCATCAGTCCCCTGAGAAAGGGTGTGAACTTGTTCCATTCACCACTGGATTATATGGTTCACAAACAATGACTGGCAGAATGTGAATACAAAAGAAAGTCATAACACACTGAACATACTGTGTCCTGTGAATGTTTTTACTTTTAGATTTTGTCCCTCTGCTCTTGCATTGTAAGGGCTGACACCGTAAAGCTTTCTGTCAAAATCCATTTTATTTTGACAGGAATAAATGTTAGTAGGAATAACAAAGCTATTTTTAATAATTTTAAAAATGCAATCTTTTTCACTGAGGTTTCAATGTGAGCAGGATGTGTTGTAGTCTTACCTTCAACAGTGTCAAGGGCCAGTGTCGCTGACTTCATGGATTGAAAACCAGTTCTGAGGATGCTCTGGACAACCAAATCCAGCTCTGGCACAATTTTTATGATCTCCAACACCACTTGACCAACCTCTAAAAACCTGCAAAAGCACAAGGCTAGACTCAAAATGCAATACAAACTGTTGAAAATTAAAGTGGACGATAGACTTTGTGTCTACTTCTTTGATATTTAGCTGGATGTGAGCAAGGAGAATTTTGACCACTTGAAAGTTTGGCTAATTTCAGATGTGCAGAAAGCAGAAGGTGAGAAAGACAAACAGGTAAGAGACAACACAAGGTGGTTTTCCAATAAGAAGTATATAAAATGTGATGCCACATCCCCATAAAATACATCTCCTAAGCGATTTTCCCAGAAGAAAGATTAACTTTGATTAGTTTTTTTTTACTGATAAACATTTCAACTCCGTCTACTTGCCTGAATATTTGTATGACATTCAGAAAGCCCATTCAGTTGCTTCAACCAAATATCATTTATAGTTGTTGCAGCATTACAAAAAACGGTGGGTAATGATGGGCAATGAACGGCATTGTACTTACAGCTCCTCGTCAATGTTTTGTGGTTGTGTATCTACGCTACGCCGGGACCTCGTGATGTCGGCGCCTCCTTGTCCTCCTGGGGATGCACCTGCCATCAGACTGTGCAGCAGCCCTTTGGCGAAGGACAAATCACGCGGAGCAACATTCTTACTCCATACCAGGAGAGCCTGGAAATAATATAGATTACATATGAGATGAGAAGCTATACTGAATTAGATTTACAAAATCCAACATGTTAAATAACTCCTGTCTCTTCCTGTCTGCCTCTCAACAATTATCTCTACACATTCATATTTTGATTGGGATTTTTCTATTTATGTTTCTCGACTGTTGCAGGGCTTTCTTTTTATCTTATATTTTCTCTTACTATGTTTATTGTCATGCACCGAAATGAAAGGCAAATTCCTCGTATGTAAAAACTTGCTTCGTAATAAATCCGAGTCTGTTATGCCAGCATTAGATTGCTGATTGATGGCTGGCTGTTTGAACGAGTACACAGAGTGACGACAATGTTACCTAACAGCTTCTGATTAGGAATTATCTCATCAAAACACGTCTACCCTAGTGGCAGTGCTAATTGGATGTCTTTGAGGTTTCTTTTCCCCAGGTGCGACCTGGGAGTTGCAGTTGCTTGTTGCTATGACCAGCAGCGTTCTTGTGGCCATAGACTAATTATTTGTCACTCTCTGAATCTAATTAGAAGTGAAGGTGGCACTGGAGAATGCAAATTAGGAGAAAGTACGAGTGAGTCTGTAGGTAGAAAAATGCCACCAACACACATCAAGACGGGGGACTCATTTCTGATATTTGTGATTCTCACTCTTGATCATGAAAAGAGTCATATGATTCTAACCTACCTGCTTTGCCACCTTATCCGGGTCGATCCAGCTCAGAAGCATGTCCACTGTCCCCGTACTGCATGCTGCTGTTAACCACATTGTCTTATTGCTGTTGTCACACAAGTGTGAATGCACCACGTCTCTGTTCATTGTTAGGCCGATAGCCTAGAGAAGGGACGGGAATTACAGTAATTATAAAAAAGCTGTGGTCAAACTGTTAATAAAGAAGTGAATCATTTCTGGAATAATTATTACCACAAATAGCTACACAGTGTTGCATCAAATGTATAGTTTTTGGAAATACACTTAGAAATATTTGTGCTCCTGCAGGTAACACACTCATATACAGTAGGTCCTTTAAATGTAAAGCTACTGCAAAAAGATTCTAAGCTTAGCTTATCATTAAGGCTAGAAACATTGGTAAACAGCTAATTCAGTTTACCTAATTGTGTTACCTTTAAACTGCTAGGCTAGCAGTTTCCATCTGTTTCTAGTCTTTATGTTAAGCTAACAAGCTGCTAGCTGTAGTTTACAGTTCCAGGCGTACAGGCATGAGAGTGGCATTGCTCTTCTCATCGAACTCTTGATGAGAAAGTGAATGTTGAACTATTCTTTCATATTATAATTGTCAGTTCAACTTGACTTTCCTGTCTCAACTCACAAACATGAAGACAAATGTGGCACAATAGTCTTACATGCGTGCAGTGTAGGCAGCCCTGAAGACCTCTGTGCTTATATTTTAGCCTTGACATTTACAATATGTAATGTGAAATTACATAACTCTAAGGAAAGGCATTTATTTAAGATTGGTATAACTGTTTGGTTACCACCTTTTATTTTCATAGAGTTAAGAAAGGCATGCTGTGTTATGTGTATTTCTTGATGATAGTCAACACATACCTTGTCCAGTGGTATTTTGACTTCTTGTAGAACATATTTTGCAATTGCACTTAGTGAGTCATTCTGCAACGTGACAACCGTTCCAAGGGAAATAGACACATCTAAGCAGAATTAAAATCACGTGTTCAGGTTACACTCTAATGGCAGATCAGCACAAAACCTGACCAGCAAGAGTTTTCATATCTAAGGTGAATTGTATTTACAGGCTTTTTTTTTTTTTATGACTTTTTGCCTTCATTGTGATCCAGCATTTAAAGAAATTATACTGTTACATAAAGTTATATTAAGTAGCCTTATCAGTGGTACATTTATCTGCATATTTATTATTATAATATACAAAATAGCCATTAAATAAAAATAAAAAGTGTTGTGGCTGATATATGGGATGTTC
Organism: Taurulus bubalis; assembly: GCF_910589615.1. Lineage (NCBI taxonomy): Eukaryota > Metazoa > Chordata > Actinopteri > Perciformes > Cottidae > Taurulus > Taurulus bubalis. Next base: position 10,632,275 of record NC_136603.1, read on the forward strand.
AGTACAGCTGATGGAAAGTCACCTTTGCCAGGCCAGTTTAGAACATATTGGATCACGTTGATGCTTCCCGCAAGGAGTGGCTGCACCGCGGAAAGTGAGTCACCGGCTTCAGGGACAGTCCTCTGGATGACATGCAAAGCACTAGAGAGACCACAGGGTGAAAAACATTTAGTGCCCAAAACAAGACAGAATCTGCAGCAAACATTTGACATACTAATGATTAGACAAACACACACTGTGCTTTAGAAGTATGTTCTAAATCCTTAAGTCTCAGATATTGTGGGTTGCACACAGGGCTGGACCGAGTGTTTAAAAGCCAATCTCAATAGAGTAATTGTATTTGAAGTCACTGGAGTTCAATTTTATTGTACCTCAGTCCAGTATTTCTAACCTGGAATCTATGTATGACAAAACAGCCAGTATCTTTTGGGTTTCACACTCATGAATGTTTAAACCATAATATGAAACTAACACTTGTGTCGAGCAGCTCTTTAAAATCAAGTGATTCACTTGAAACTATTCATTCAGAAAATCAAGAATTAATTTCAGAAATTGTTAAACAATAGAATATGAAGCAAACACTATAGTTGAATACAGGATTTCCAAACTGTTTAAATGTGCCCCACAACGGTGGACTCCATACCATAACACTGATAGACAACGTGCCGGGGCCTTTATCCAGTATTTAGTAGAACACAGCATAAGTATGCGATTCCCTTAATGTTTTTCTTCTTCTAGACTTACTAAATAAATAAACACCTTTACAGAGCTTGTCTTCATTCATTTGTGAATTTCTCCATCAAAGAAAGTACATCACCCCTGTATGTTGGTGAGTAGGGCCTCTACGCCGGCCAGCACTTCATCGGAGCCGGAAGAGAAGAGCCGGGGAATAGATAGAAGGTTTTCCCACAGTGAGGTCTGATTTTGCAGCTGATCGAAGGTCAACATCGCAGCCCCAGCCATCGTCATCATCTCATCTGGTTTTGTCAGCATCAGATCCGTCAGTATCTGACAACAGGAGGTGATTTCAAAGTCAACAAAACAAACGGTTTTGTTTAATTTTGTTTAAAATAAAAGAGTTTTAACTTCCTCATCCCACTGTCCTGATCAAAACAAGCTGATACATGTATGCAAACAAACAGAAACACACACCTGGTTGAGTGTATTGAGCGAGAACTCCAACACAGTGTTGTTGGACTTGCAGAAAGCGACCACAGCATTGGAGAGGGAGCTGGGTGATGATGTGTTAACCATGGGCAGCGTCATTTTGCAGATGGCTCTCTTCAACAGGTTTACTGAGTCCAGCATTTTGTTCATGGCCTCCTAGATTCATTCAAAAAGGAAATACATTTGTGAAGATCTATTTTTAAATAAGCTTTCTTGGCTTTCCTATAAGCATGTTTTGTTTTTTTGTCAGAGAATAAGGGATCGTTTTCTCATAACAATGATCGATTTAGAATAGACCAAACAAGGGTTCAATGATATTACAATTTAATTTGAAATTTAAAGTAAAAAGGCTGTTACTTATTCTCAGCAGTTTTGTTCTTGCCATTTACCCACCTGATTTCCCGGGAGAGTGGTATTCATGGCATGCATGAGAGAGGCATTATTAGAGCTTCCTTGGTGAGATGGACCTTTAATACAGGAACACACTGTTAAACAACTGGCTGAATAGCAGTTACAGTAATGCCTAATGTCACCTTATAATGCAAACATGAGATGGGGCTGGAGTAAACAAAGTCAAATGCTTGGGGGCCAGTGTCAGACAAGTGTGGTTCTCAAAGTAATAGTTTAACATTTTTGAAAAAAATCTTTATTTGCTTTCACCCAGAATTTGAATAGAAGCTTATAACTCCTCCACTATCTGTCCATTAAATATGAAGCTAACAGGAGACAGTTATCTTAGCTTAGCATAAAGACTGGTGGTAGAGGGAAACAGCTAGCTTCATTTTGATACACATCAATCTTCTCAGCTAACGCTCAGCAAGTAAAGAAATAAGCGTATTTCCCAAAATATCAAACTACTTCTGTTGTGACGTTAAATAAGTAAATAAATAATTTCCATGTTTGTTTCATAATGTTGAGGCTGATCTACTAGAAATATTTGCATTCTTCTGGACAGAGGATGGTTATTCCATCTTCCTAATTAGGTCTCAGCTACAAAACATCTAAAATGGTTGTCTGCGCCTTAACGTTAATGGGGCTCCTTGACACAAAAATAAAATAAAGTGCACAACTTTAATCAGAATTGGCGGTGTGACACTGAACTGGAAAACATGAAATGTAATGTGGGCATTGTACCCATAAAGAAAGGTCTGTGAATGAGAATATCATACCTAAAAAGCTGTTCAAGGCCTTAATCAGTGCTGCAGCATCATTTCTGGAGTTGTTGGGGAAAGTGAACATCCTTTGAAACTGTAGGTTTGACCTGTAATACAGTGTCAATGGGATCAGATGAGGCAATATAAAAAAATTCAAGCAAAATATGTTTTCAAACAACATTCACTCTTCAAGGATTTTTTCATAGAAGGTAGGTGGGGTGGAGAGTTGCGTAATCCTTCCTTCATCCTTCATCAGTAGGTCGAGGGTTAAACAAACAGGGGTTTTACCTGGTGCCATCTTTTAAGCGTCTGGAATTCACAATTCAGTGACAGTACAACAGCTTAAGAAACTACAGAAGAGAAAACTATTCTTAGCCATTTTCAGTAACTGAACTAGTTAGCCCGGAAATACAACAAAGTAGACCGGTTTCCATAAATAGAGGTGCCTGTAGTTTGCTTACATTTATGCAACTATAAGTGTCTACAGGTTTGTTTTCAATGAAAATACAGTTTAAAAAATCTACTACTTTATAGTAGACAAAAGAAACAAATAACTATTAAAAAAAATCCTATTAAGCTTTTTGACTTCCTTCCACCACAGGAGAATGTCTGTTGTTGTTATTTCCATGACCAGACTCATTAATCATCTCATGTGATTCTGCTATGGTGAGGTGTGTTCCTCCTTTGTGACACAATGGTCCTCTGCACACACTTTTTATAATAGGACACCAATAGAGCCATTCACTATTAAAAATGTTGACATACAATAAAGCAGATATTATACACACAATCTTCATATATATATATCTTTAAAAAAAAAATAAAATCTTTTTTTTTCTGTGGTACATGTCAGATAATAGATCATATACAATGTGTACAGTTGAATGGGAGTACCTTGGATCCCCTGAAAGTGCCCTGGCTGACTTTAAAGAAGCAGGGTCCACAAGGCTCGATTTGTTTTGACAGTTGCTGTCTGTGTTGCACATGAGGGTCTGCAGGAAAGGGAAGAAGCCTGCGCTGGGTAGGTTCCGGGGTCCCACAAAACCTGAATGAGACAATATTAAAGTTGTTGTTGTAGTGAGGATGCTTGAAAAAAAAAAAACACCTCCATTATGAATTGTTTCAAAAGCCCAGGAGACCATGGTCTTAATTATGTGCACTTGACATACAAAAATATTTCATTGGAACTACTAAGCCTAAATAGTTCATTCAATTAAAGATGATATCATGAACTACATGTGGGAAGTAGGCAAATACCATCAACACTACTTAAACTGTTCAATAGCAATTTTCCAAAAGGTTCAAAGGGAAACTCATCCACCAGAATACATTGAAAACTTTCATTTTGTTGTAGATGGTTTTACTTCTTTGGCTCAAATGTTTGTATGAATTGGCCCAATTTGTTATTCATTTCTGTTTGACAGTGCCACACTCAATCCAATCCTCCCCAATCCTAATTATTTGTCTTTCACTTTATCACATGCCTCTAAAAACAACAAAGACCAACAACAACAAAGACCATCTAATGGAAAATAGTTATTGTACATTTCTGTAATAATCACAAGGAATGATTTAATAGCACTAACTAGTTATTCGCAACACTACACTACCTGATTCTAAACTACGAAGGTCATTCCACAGAATATTATCGACAAAAACTAAACTGAAGAAACAAAAGTGGAAGGGGTTATTGGTTACAATTAATACCAGAAATAAGTAAGGCATTCCTCATTCCATTGTTATTTTCACTGATGTTGTATAAAGCACAAAAAATTAAAACTTGATCACACTTGACAGGTTATTATAAATTATGCTGATGCTGTTAATAAATATCCTTTTGTAAAGGTGTGGAGCATATTTGCGTAAGAACCAGATTTACTAGTAAGTGAAAGGCTCATGATGTGTTTTTTCAAACCAACTGGTTGCACTCTCTGCCCCTCATTCTACAACCAAATACTCAACTCTCTTCTGTTCTTGTAGACAAAGGCAGACATATGTATTTAACGTTCCCTCCTTAAGCCCCTTTACTTGCATTTATTGCAGATAAATAATGTCCTCTCAGTCCGCTGCATTTAAAAAATAAAGGCGCACAAAAGCCATGTCAAAGTGCAGGGATAAGCTCTGATCTGAAGAGCTATTCATGTTTCAGTTGGAATTTCCATTTGTATACTTTGATTGTGAAATTGGACTGTTCGGTTGTCTAGCTACAATCAATAACAAACAAAAACCCTGCAGTCCATGCCCAGTCATATTGTGTGAACGCAGATGTTAGCCAATTGGATCTTTCCGTTTGGTTTGCCACATTTTTCTTTTTTTCAGATTTAGCTTTTCTCTTTATGAAAAGAAAGTTTAAGATAACATCAGACTCATTTAATGACTTGATTCAAATGTTTTCAAAGGCAGCAAGACATCTATACTTTCACACATTGTAGTGCCAGGGCAGGTTGGAGGCTGATCATGGCTGTGACTTATTTACAGTAGTTGTTGAGAGCTTCATTTGGTTTGCTTGCAGTTTATTTTTTTTGAAAAGCATAATCAATTTGCAATTGATTGCATAGTAGAAAGACTATTGAAATCTCATCACGAACAAAACACCTATAACAAAGCACCTTATTCTGTGCAGTTTTACACTTACATGTATCTTTTAGTACTGGAGGGAATTGTTTGCGGGCCACAGCAATGATGGTGAAGATGATCAGAGGCCAGACGATCAGAGTCACGGACCATAGCTATAACACAAAATATCATAAAACGGTAACTATCAGTTTTGTAAAGAGTATATAATATGTACATATAATATAATATGTGTCCAATGGTTCAATATTTCTGCAATATGGAGAATCCCGTCAGTACAGTGGTTGTTATGTATGCCATGTATGTAGTCTATGCGGTATGTTATATTGCAATATCATAATGCATAGACTGATTATTATATATGGAAATACAATTACAGTTGCCATTGCACTTTAATGTCACTCACTGGCTGTCTGACGGCTACAAGCCAATTCTTCCAGAGAAGGAGTTTTAGCTGCCGGAAGAAGGCCATCAGTAGAGGCTAAAATGAAGACAAAATACATCCATAAACATGTCTACCCGCCATATATCAGCATGGCTCCATTACGTAATGCATATTTGTAGTTAAGTTATTTTTCAAGCCCTCTTGAACACGAAGTCCTTTAAGTGCTCAAAAGAAGGACAAGATGAACATTGTTATGTTTTACAGTAGTCTAATAATCCAGATATAACATATAAATATCCACTGTTATAACAGAGATATAACATACAGAACAACATGTATTTTTTGTTAACAAATTATTACTGACATTAATCGAAGTTCACTAAAGGTGGCAACATTTGAAAGATCATCAGGAATCCACATAAAGTTACACTGAATGACAGAAAGATTACTTAATTCTTGATAGAACAATAAAAGACACCAATACACCATTTAACCATACCTGGTTGCGTCTGTCCTCTTAATTGGTTAAATGATTTGTTCTCAGGCTTAGAAAGGACATGGCGGGTCGGCCCTTCCCATTAACGTCAGCCGGTTCAGGGAGTTTACAGAGTCAATTCCCGCTCACTGATAAAAGAAAGAAAGCAGAACGACGCTGACAAAAGGGACAAAAGAAGCGCAGTCTCCAGCGCTCTGTTCCGTGTCTTGTGTCTCGCGCGTATGGGAGTCGCAAACACCTGCGCGAGACCAGTTCAATCTCCGAAGAAGGGCGTGTCCTCTGGCTGCAACCTGCCAGCTCAAAAATGGGAGGGGCGCCGCACTTCCTGGAACACCTGCAGGTCTGTTCCGGCGTCGGGAGGGCAACGCTCCGACGGGGGGGGGGTTCAGTCAATCCGTTATGGTAACATTGTCCTATTCGATGTGATCATAACATTGATATGATGCAAGTTTATATTAGGATTGCACTAAATAAAGACTCATTGTCAGGTTTTTCATATAGTGATTAAGATAACCAATAATGTTAAAAGGGTTATAAAACAGGCATGGACAAGTACATGTTTGTTTTTACAAAGGAGGGCATTCAATTAAAGGGAACAGGGCAAAGCCAAGCATCACATTACAGTAAATTACTCAGGGTTGTAAGATGTTGTTGGGAAGGCTCTCAAAAACAACAACTCTTCAAGCAACACAAGTGGGATGCGGCTGAAGCTAAAGTCACTTTATCCCTCACTCTTCCACACGTATCCTGTGTTAGTAAATAATATCACTGTTGATACAGACAATGCTGTATGACATGGCATTATTATAAACTGGACGAAGAGACACAAACGAGTCTGTAAACTCCTTGTATGACAGTACAGTATAGCCTCTGCCAATTGGGTGAAGTAGATTCTTCACATCAGACACCTGGCCAACACAATAGCCATTTCAAGGTTAGGCCAAACAAGAACATATGACATATGACACTGTTGTATTGTTGTGCATCCATGAGAACACCGTTATCAAGTCCTACTGGTTTTCCATCTTGATAAGAATGTGTGAAGGGAGCTGCTGGTATGCTGGTAAGCATGAGGAAACACTGCCACAGGGGAAGCAATTAAGACTGCAGGATCTGATCTAGAGTTGGGAATAGAATTCCAACATGTCTATGAAAAGGGCTCTGAAAAGATTGAGGTTTTTACGATTAAACTGTAGTTTTCCCGGGACTAGAGGCAGACATAAATAGATGATCTTGTATTACGCTCACCATTACACATTTTTAGCGTACAAAGCCATACCGAGGGGATCAGAAATCTCTGCTGCTCTTCTTGATGACTACATCTTAATGTGGAATCTGGGGTCAAAATGATATAAAAGGTCCATATATGTAAACTGCTGCTTTAAGCACACTGTTATTTTGCACTTTACCTCTCTTAAGATACTGTTGTGCATACACATGATCAACAACACTCCCATTACTGGTAATTATACATGAGGGAATATTTTAATGACATGGATATAAATAGTCAAAATGTATTTGTAATGTAAGAAAACATTCTTGTTGGTGGTACAGGAGTCCTGAGTAAATAAATTGAACAAACATTATACAACCTCTTATGCAATGAAGTTTCCACATACATTTTAAATCTCAGATGTTGACTTAATCTGGTTAAGATAAAAAAATAAATATAGAACAGCAATGGAATTGTCTTCTGCAAAAAAACTTTTATTCCACATCAACACTACACAACTACTGTACAAAGCAAGTCCTGAGACAATGCCCCTTGCCACGGGGCATTTTCATTATTAATCAAAATGCGAGCAACCTCAGGAATGGAAACAAATAGTGTGTTGTAACAGAACAGCTTCATGGCTGGCTAGTGTCGACGAGACACAGTGGCTCCTTCGTGGCATCTCAAATCCTTTCAATGATAGTATCATTAGCAACAACACTATTGTGGTCAATGCCGCATACAAAAGAAGAGGCTGAAAGAATTGAGCGCCATTGAAGTTCATTATGATACTGTTATTTATGATGTCTGTCTTATTTACTACTTTTCCAACATCAGTATTATTGTAATGTAATCAAATAAAACCATTCATAAAAATAGGAAATGAAGGGGGGCGCATTATTTCACACAAACACTACCATACGGTGGAAGCACAAGCATAATGGACCTATGTTTAATACATTGTGAGCTGGGAGATGTAAGCTTATTTCTGCTTCTCTATTGTAAAAGGTACCCTGCAGGTTTATTTGACCACTAGTGCATTGTTGATTAGTGTTTTAGTGAGCAGATCCCGTTATTGTTTGTATCTTGTGCAAAGGCACAAAGGCTCATATGCAAGTGCACTATAGTGAGGTGGTGCAATACACTTAAGCTAAGTAAGAAACTAAGTAATGTGCTTAAAAAAAGATAGTGAAGAAGAAGGCTAGCAACCATGAATACATATATTGAAGCGTTCAAAGTACCTAAAAATAAGCTTTGTAAATATTTTCACAAGTTAATTAGAGCTAACAGTTGCACACTTACACACAGAAAACAGGTTTACTTTAAAAAAAATAAAACTCCACAGGGTACCCTTGAATACAAATGCTTTGTCTTTATACCATGGTTATGATCTCCAGATGCTCCTTCATATTTGGTGTTATCTTTGAAATACCAAGTTGGATAGAAAAAAAAACTAAAAGCAAGAACTGTTCCAACAACAGCAACGGTGATGACAGAGACAACAGCCTGGGGAGTTAACCGGAGGGTGGGGGCTAAGCTTCGGCATCGACGCCGTGGGTGTGGGCGGTGTTATCTGTGGTAACCTCTGTATGAGAGCAGTGCAATTCGGTGGCAAATCAGTTAGCAAACTGGTAAGACTGGCTACATAACAAAGCACAGAGAAGCTCGTAATAAACTGACTTCATTCCCTGCTCAGAAAGCCATTACGCCACTATATCGTCACATAGCAAAGTGTTATTTGCTGCAATACAGTGCTCTGAATTTCAAATGTAGCACTTTTAAAGTTTAGATGCTCAACATATTTGAATCTCACAAAATGTTAAATACTGCCATACGACACTTTTTCCACACCAGGGATGCTGGTAATAAATATAAGACATTTTGTAAAATACTAGGCTGTCATGAAAGATTCACATTCAACATACAACCCCAAAAATATTTCTGCAGATTTACTTGTTGAACATTACAATAACACATGTTTGGCAGCCCAGTCTTGGCCTTTTGAGTACAACGTTCAGTCACAGTGGTCTGATTGTACAACTCTGAAACCATAAAAAGTTTAAAAAATACACCATAAAACAGTCAGAATATGTTGTATATTCCATACATACGTCACTTTTAACACTGCTTTCGGCACTTGCGTGTGTCAGGAAAGTGATTGGTCACATCAAAAAACGATTTTCCAGTGTGTGGGCTGTTCACATTCTTTTTCAGTGTCTCCACAGAAACGATTGTATGTAGCTTTGGGGTCAAAACCCAAGATCTCCCTCTCTTCATGGATCCGAAAAGAGAAGGTGGACACGGATGTTCCTATGAAGAATCTGAAAAATAAATGTTTGAACAAATATAAACAAAAACCAACAACGGCAACTGGGGAATTACACCCCAGGAAATAAAAGCTTTAACAACCCTAAAATATGGTTTAGAACAGCCAAAACATGCAGAAAAGAAGCAAAACAAGCAACAAAACAGGCGCAGTGAACTGAGGCAAAGTTCATCTCGAACAAACCTAATGCTGAAACCCACCATGAGCCACAACAGGGCCCGGACAGGGGCCAAAAAGGGGTGAGGCCATGATAACATGCTGGCACTGAGGAGGAGCCAGCCTGAAATCCTATTCACAACCCTACACTTCCTTCTCTGTGGAGCGTTTCCCACTATACAAGCAGTGATGCAACAGACCACATGTACCTTGAAAAATTGCATGAGCATGACACATGATGACACAGGATGTTTCCACTGAATGTCATGGAGCACCATTTTTTACATGGGTAGGTATAATGACAAGGCTGAACGTTAATTGGTGTTTCAATTTTTTATTTCCAAATAGGCCGTTGGGTAATAGATGTCCAGTGTCTTAAGTCTGAATGAGGCAAATGATCAAATCTGTACATTTAAATGATTATGCATTGAAATTAAATGATTCCTTTAGAAAAACTTCATATTGAGCCCTATTTTTATTGCTGTTTTTTTTTTTAAAACCTAAACACAATACTCCGAAATGATAAAGCAACGCGTGACTATAGCCACATTAGCAGCTCTGTGAGGCTGAACTTAGGCACAGCAAATTCAAACACAAAGTACAGCTGGGGCTTCTGAGTGCCATTAGTTTTGCAGGTATTTGGTCATAAACAAAGTACTGGACAAATGTATTTGATCCGATGATTGTAATAGATGAGTCTGAAGTTAAATGAACGGCCACTAGAGTGACAAACTTTCCTCAGAACAAATTTCTGGAGGTTGAATTATTTTCCGATACAAATTAGCTGATTTTTACGTGTGAAAAACCATGACAAGTAATTTACCTTGCATGGGCACATATCCACTGGTCAATGATGGCCACCCCTCCATCTTTAAAGAGCTCCAGGTCCTCTCTGGATGGCTCAAACCGCACCATGTCTGGCAACAGCCCTCTCAGCTCCCTTAATTCTACAAAATAACATAGAATAAACAGGATCATAAAAGCATGAATATGACTATGATTTTATTGAAAATGCTACTGCTACTTACTGATTTCATTTCTACAACTAGGTCAAAAGCTTCTTATTGCAGTAGTATATTATCATTATAATACACAGAATTATTTTGATATTGTGTCAATGTTTTAAATGGTTTTAGACCAGAAAACGTAATTGTCACCAAACACAGTATATTGGCCTTTTTTAATGAAATAAATAGTCCTTGAATCATTCAAATGTACATTAAATGGTAAACCGTCTCTGAATGTGTCGGTTTGTCATTACCTTCCTCATCTGCATCTGTCGCAACAAACACATTGTCGAGTTTATGCTTCTTCATCAAGCTGCGCATTTTTTTCACTGCCCCCTTCAGGCTTGGTACATCCTCTCTGTGACCCCAGATGAAGTCTTTTCTGCGTAGGTGGACCCCTAGATACGAACCACCTTTAGCTGATCCTAGCTTGGCCTGAGGAGAAAATAAAGACACAATACACCCGTGTATAATTACTACCTAAGATGTGATCATCAAAAGGCTGAAATGTCAAACTTCAGAATTAGGTCAGATCACGCAGATAAACATTGAGAAGTAAAGGTGACATGGTGACAGGACTGGCTCAAAAAATTCCAACAATTATCAAATACGTAAGAGCCCGGTCTTAAATGACGCACTCACATGGTGAATACTGGATAATCTACTGCACATGTCAACAGCCTCGATTCCACATCACATAATCATGCCACACTCAGATACACCGACTCACTTTCATGCGAGTCCAATCCTCACTGTAAATGGTATGGTCTCTGTCATCTGTAGAGTTCAGGTACTTTTCTCTGAAGTCATCTCCTATAAGTCTCAGGTGCTTGGAAAAGACCATGCTGCGGCGGGTCTACATCAAACACAGACAGTTGCAGAGGCACCCACCATCAGGTTATTAAAAAAATATATGCAAAAATATGCCATCTTATACCTACATCAACATAACTAAACAGGTATGATATTAGCCCATTAATTGACTTACATCCCAGTAATCCTTTCCAGCATAGTGATCATGGAGAAGCGTCTCTGCTCGGTCAAGCATAACTGATCTGCAAAATAGTGCGGTACAAAACAAGCTTATCCATGACAGTGGCATCACGATCTGAGAGAGGTTCAAGCTGTAAGCAATACCGCACTTTGATAACAATTATGTCAGATCACGTTTCATCTTTTTACAAATAAAAGTATTGAAGGCTCCGCTGTCTTTTTGAGGGCGTATGCATCATACTTTGGCTGTTTCAGCAAAAGACTGATACGTTTGAACACATGATACATGTTATGTATCATGTGATCTTGATAGTTTGTTACCTCATCTGGTCATTTAGCTACACCTGATTTGTAATGTGCACAGTGGCGTTAGTAATGGTTAATAGCGCCAGATTAAATTTAACTTCGGTAGCTTTCCTGAAATAGTAGTTCTCGATAAAGCCAGAAACCAATCATATGTTGTCAATCGTGTCATTGATGCTATAATGATAAAAGCTCAGTAGAACTGAATTCAACCACAGAACGAAAAAGATTTGCATTTTTTACCGGACATTGGTGCTTGACAAATGCCGATACACTTTGCATGTATGTGTATATTGGATGCATTTTATATCAGCATGTTGCTCTGTAGACTCACGTCACTGTGATATTTTTCTGAAGAACTGGAGCCATGATGGAGGCATGGCCTTGGGCTGATATACACGTTACGTTTCGAGCTCTCGTCTCCTCGTAGCCCCAAAACCAGCCCCTTGGAAACACAACAAGAACAAATGTAGACAGTTGGTGATGGATGGAGAGGAGAGAGATATGTGAGCAAGAAGTTAGAGATGGATATCATTAATACGAATATATGTGAATGTGATCCGTCACTGTCTGAGGAGGGTCTACTAAGTTATTCCAATTACAAATTATTTTCTTTGGCATTTAAGCTAAATAAATCTCTTTTGTGTAAGAATAAATAAACAATAAAAAACCCTCTTACAAAGGAGGGCAAGACAAAAACAAGATTCAGGAAACATTAGACCTATCACAACTAGGATGGTTTAAGATTGTAGCCACAAGTGACACACAACACATCAAAACAGGATTAAAAACACAGTCTCTGGTGTCAAACTCAAACAATTTCTACAAGCAGCTACCACATGAACTCCACACCCCCAGTTTTGACTGTGCTATAAACATGTTACATATTATATTGCATTGCTACTGCAAATTAGAAGAAATTGTGTTAGACAGTGTTTATCTGTTCATACTTTGAGCTTTACATTTTTGGCTTCGGTGCATTTTGTTGTCTTACCTGTAGTAACCCTGTTTATCTTTGGAGTACATCAACTTGTCGATGCACGGCCGCTCATCAACTTTTTCCTCCCATTTCCCATCAGTCCATCCCTCAGCGTAGTTTTGCAGTACCAGAACCTGGTCTATAAATGGACCTCCATTTTCTAGATCCAAGAGAGGAAAAAAAAAACTTAGCACTCTGTTTTAACAGCTGATTAAAAAGTGGTGGATGCGCATTGTAAAAAAAAAAAAAAAAAAAAAGAACAATTCATATTTATTAAAACATTATAAATTATAGTTTAAGAAGCTTAAAATATATTCAATTATTTAGAAAACATATACAAATAATGATGTTTCAAATGTAACTCTAGTCTGGGTCACCAAGATGAAAAGCTCACCAGCGATGAATTCCTCATACTCAATGACAGGCACATTGACTTGCAGGCTAGTGAGGCTGAAGAACTCCCCCCACGGGATGTGAATCTGGTGGACGTTGGCGCTCTGCCAGTGGTAGAGACGACCCCATGGGGGCAGAACCAATACCCAGTCGTCCCCCTCCTTCCTCAAAGTCTTCACCAGGGATGCCATGCGGATGTAGACATCTCTCCGTAGATTGAAGCCCTCCGGAGGGTTCACGTCATACAAAAGGTACCTGAGATAACAAAAGAGGACATGAGATGTTTTGAGAAAACTTTTGGATGGATACAAAGCAGAATCAAGAGCTGTATTCAGCGAACACCAGGGTGAATGCTAAAAACCAAGTTTTGGTTTCAAGTTTATAATCAATCAGTAGTTATTGTCAAACAATATCTTCCCAATCTCTACATGATGTTTTTGTCAACCTTAATTATTTTGTGATGGATCCTATTCTTATGGAACCTATCATACGAATATGGAACCTATTCTTATCCAGGGAGTTCACATCCTGTGCCAACATTAAAAAGGTGATTTGTTGATGAACCTGGATCATGGATACTGTCTTACAGACAATGTATTTAACATATTCTAATGATTCTCCAAACAAAATAGTGTCAAGACATGATATACTGAGACGTCAAAGAAGAGAGTGAAGCATCATAATTATATATATACAGTTGTATTACGTTCTAAATGGTTAAAGTAACATGTTTTTATATGGTCTAATTTGCCGCTTATCCGTTTAACCTTTTTATCACAAGCACAATTCTTATCCCACGTACACGGACCCAGGTGGTATGCTATGCATGCATAGTGCAGATTAATACACGTTGTAAGACATATGAAGCCCCATCGTTGTGAAGAGACTACTGCAAGCAAGCAAGCCAGTAAGCAATGCAAACCGCCCTACATGTACATTAATAACACACCACGGTTTCTTGATAACTATCATATGATGACGTGTTCCCACCGTTACTCCTACGATGTAAGGGACGGGGAAAATAACATACTGTTGCTGCTTAATTAAACATGTATACGCCGAAATGTAATACGACACAATAGTGTCTTGAGAATTGTATTAAGAGATCGTTCTCCTCAAAGTGTGTGGTTCTAACACGCAATAATTCATTAAACGAACATCTTTTTGAATGGAGTCAGGTGACGTTGCACCTTTACCCCTCATCAAGTCTGCAGGGCTTATCAACAAAAGCGGCCAAGCCTGGCTAACGGGATTGGGAAGTAAATACGTACAGCTTTAACAGGGTAAGTGTGTAATCTAAAGCTGCAATGTACGAATAAACACGACCATTCCTCCCGTTAGCATGAAGTCATTCTGCTAGCTAACAGTGACCTGACGTGTTGGGGAACTCACCGTAGATCCCTAGCGGCGGCGATGGGGACAGTGGCCGTGTGGCTCGCACTGAACGCATTGTCGGCGTGTATTGCTTCAAATGCTGCAAACGCGACGAGAATTGACAAACAAAACGCAGTAAACGAATAGATTGAAGCAATGTATACAACTGGTATATGCACTGCTCTGTGCGCCATATTTCCTTTAGAGCCACGCACTTCCGGGAGGGTGAGAAGCGTCTGTTCAGTTGCCCAGCAACCAGAAGAGACGCGCACGCTAATATAAATGCAATACAATTAATTGTATTAATGACAAACAACCCAGCTATATTTTCACGAGTTTATCATCCTAAGAAGCCACCAAGACACTAAAGGAAATGAATTAATGAAATCGAAAACATTGGGTGAAAGAGGTTGCTGATGTCACAGTAGAATCAGCACAGATGAAAGTAATAAACTAACTGTAGTCACAAAACATCAACATTGATCCCATGAGGTCTGAATTTTAAAAGGAAAGTTGATTCAGATTCATCATTCAAATTAATCACAAGTGTTTCATTTACATGTTTGAATATAAGAAATTATTCTAAATGTTAATAAACAAAAAAAATCTATTTTAATGCCTTATAGCATCTTACCTTTTAGCAGACAGATAGCATCTTACCTTTTAGCAGACAGATTGTGGGGCACCACAGTTATCTGATGTTGAAATACATGTAATTCTTACAAAGGACAAATATTTGTATTTGTTGATATTTGGCCTTACTTTGCTTGCTAGTGTAGAGTTTGTATTTTCATCGTGGATCATTTATTAATAGACAATCAGCCAAAGAAATTAACACTTTCTTTAGTTAGTAGTAGGACACATACATAAAGTAGTTTTGCTTATTAGTTGATTAAGCTATTGAGTATACCGGTATATGACACTAGTATTTCATTGAGTCAACCATGTTTTAACATGTTTATCAAGTGTGTTGTATGTATTACATTCGCAAGTCTTAGTAACATCCAACAAACCAACCAACTACAATACTTTACGTTACTTAGATTCAGTTTAAGTGGGAATGTCAATGCAAAGACAAAGCCACAATTCATAAGAAGGTTTGGACTCAAACATATATGCATATGTATAAAGAGTTTTGCAGCACATGCTGGTAGCTGCTGGTTTATCTTTATTTAAAAAAAAAAGAGATTTCACTATTCCTGCTCTCAAGTTGTGTGGCAAACATTGGTAAGTTTGACTGGTTCCTTAGCTTCAGCTTTATTTATTTAACAATGAGCCTAATGTTAACATAAACAGTAGCTAATATTAGTATATTCAAATTGTGTGCTAACTGTGTTATTTGGTCCTGTGCAGAGATGCTTCTACTTTTCTTACTGCATGCCTTCATGGTGCCTTTGGTCTATGTATGTATGTTTATAATAATAATAATAATAATAGCTAGGATTTATATAGCGCCTTCATGAAACCCAAGGACGCTTAACAAAGACATAAATAAACCTAACAAATGCAACAGTAGCTAGAGGACATAGGCTTTGGTGAAGAGGTGAGTTTTGAGGAGTTTTTGAGGAGTGTCAACACTGTAGCCTACACAAAACAATTCATGGATTTTGTCGATATGAAATATGAAACATAAGATGATAACTTTCATCAATAAAATATTCATAAAAATATGTCACAACTAACAGAAAGGGAAGGACTCCTTTTTTAGTAAGTAAAAAAATAAATAAACAGGCAATATATTTTTGGGAAATATTTATTTTGCAAACACAGGTTTCAAAATAATAAAGATCAGATAAAGATTTTATACAATATTCTGTCTTTTTGATAAAACAATTGAAAACATTGAGATAAAACAATTGAAAACATTGAGATAAAACAAATTACTAAACAGGTATGAATTGACACAAAAGCTCTCAAAAGTAAATGTGATGGTACAACAAAGGAACCTTACAGGTAGGTCAATTATTTATTAAAAAAAAAAAAAAAAAGGTATAGAATATTTCTAAAATTGAAAACAAATTTGGAAAATGTGTTGTATTTCTTAAATATTGTCTATGCAACAAATAGACCAGTTTTGTCCCTGATAATAATTGCCAAACGCCAGCTAAACCCGTCTAATATTCCTCTCCTTCCTCATCCTCTTCAAAGGAGTCAATCCCAACCTCTTCATAATCCTTCTCCAGGGCAGCCATGTCTTCTCTGGCTTCTGAGAACTCTCCCTCCTCCATGCCCTCCCCAACATACCAGTGGACGAAGGCTCTCTTGGCGTACATGAGGTCAAACTTGTGGTCGAGACGGGCCCAGGCCTCAGCGATGGCTGTGGTGTTGCTCAGCATGCACACAGCCCTCTGCACCTTGGCCAGGTCTCCTCCAGGAACCGCCGTTGGAGGCTGATAGTTGATGCCCACCTTGAAGCCTGTGGGGCACCAGTCCACGAACTGGATGGTGCGTTTGGTCTTGATGGCAGCAATGGCAGTGTTGACATCTTTGGGCACCACATCACCACGATACAGCAGACAGCAGGCCATGTATTTACCATGACGAGGATCACACTTCACCATCTGGTTGGCTGGTTCAAAGCAAGCGTTGGTAATGTCAGCAACAGACAGCTGCTCATGGTAGGCTTTCTCTGCAGAGATGACTGGAGCATAGGTGGCCAGAGGGAAGTGGATACGAGGGTAAGGCACCAAATTGGTCTGGAACTCTGTCAGGTCAACATTCAGGGCTCCATCGAAGCGAAGTGAGGCTGTGATTGAAGACACAATCTGGCTTATGAGACGGTTCAGGTTGGTGTATGATGGACGGTCAATATCAAGGTTCCTGCGGCAGATGTCGTAGATGGCCTCGTTGTCCACCATGAAGGCACAGTCGGAGTGCTCCAGTGTGGTGTGGGTGGTGAGGATGGAGTTGTAAGGTTCCACCACTGCGGTGGAGACCTGGGGGGCCGGGTAGACAGCAAACTCAAGCTTTGACTTTTTGCCAAAGTCAACAGAGAGTCTCTCCATCAGCAGGGAGGTGAAACCTGAGCCAGTACCTCCACCAAAGGAATGGAAGATGAGGAATCCTTGAAGACCTGTGCACTGATCACCCTACAGATACAGAGAAACAATTACAAAGACTGGAAAAGACAGGAATACGAAGCAAAGCATTGTTTTACACTGACGTAAATGATCGTAAAGAAAATAAAAATAAACGGTTTTCAAATGTCGTGCTGCTGTATTGTAAACACAGAGCTTACATGATGACAAAACAACTTTTCATGTTGGTAGCATTGGCCAGTTTACTGACACGATATCTAACTTTTGAAGACACGCAATGGAGTTGTGTGATTATGTTGCGTGAAACAGTTTAGAGATTGTTAAAACGGTGAAAAAAAAGTCAAAGCGATTGAGAATAAATGTAAAAGGGGTGCTCAGACCCATTCTGTTCCCACTTTTCTTCAGCACCCTGCAGTATGACTTTCCAAATTCTGCATAGTGAGGTCTTGAGTGCAAGTCTGTGTGCAGGTGTTACGATCTGACTGTTTTCAGTGAATATGAGCTGACAACTGTATGGAGCCCTGTTCTAGGGCAAAGCCATTGTGAATGAAAAATAAAAACTGTAAACAGTTTCTCACCAGTTTGCGGATCCTGTCCAGGACAGAGTCAATGATCTCTTTGCCGACGGTGTAGTGTCCACGGGCGTAGTTGTTGGCTGCATCTTCCTTGCCTGAGATCAACTGTTCCGGGTGAAATAGTTGACGGTACGTTCCTGTGCGCACCTCATCTGGGAAATTCAAAAGACAAAAGTGGAAGAAACCATTTTCTCTGTTATAGACAATGTTTTTGGGGGATAACTGTTTCAGACTCACATTCCTGATATGTACAAACACAACATATAATGTCATACCAATACTAACCAATAACAGTTGGTTCCAGGTCAATAAAGATTGCCCTGGGGACGTACTTCCCGGTCCCAGTCTCACTGAAGAAGGTAGTGAAGGAGTCGTCGTGGCCTCCCACGGGCTTGCGGTCGGGCATCTGGCCGTCCGGCTGGATGCCGTGCTCCAGACAGTAGAGCTCCCAACAGGTGTTCCCCATCTGGACACCAGCCTGGCCTACGTGCACAGAGATGCATTCACGCTGGACGGGAAGAAGAGGAGAAGTTGAAAGAGGAGGCAGAGAAAAGGAGTGGGGGGAAATATAGAGGGAAGATAAGGTGGCAATGCAGAGAAAGGGTAAGGATTGCATACTCTTCGTAACTGTGATTTCCCTTTCCATTGAGCAAAGAGCTTTAAACATTGCGAAGAATATGGATATTTGCTTTGCAGAATATTATAAATGGCAAATAGTACCATAATTACACTGTACACATTAGCACTGCAGTTGCAGCAATCCAAACAAGTCAATTAGAAAGTCAGCCACTAGGTGGAAGAAAAGAGACATGTACAGGGAAAGAATGTCAAAGTTAAAAGAACGAGCAAAACAGATTTGCTGCAGCTGTCACTGGGCTGTCATGTGACCTTGAGCAGGACTCGCGAGCTGAAATGGGGGTTGAGTTCAGAGAACAACTGCTGGAAACCTTCATACTACCAAGCTGTATGAATGAATAATTCATCTAAACTAATTTCAGTCTAACTTTAAAGTCAATTTGTTTTCTGTGCACTTGGATGGTGCTGGAAACAACAGATTTACTTGGAACTTTAGGATTGTACCATACCATTTATACAATAGTAGCTATCATATACTTGCAAGCAATGTTGCAAGTCAATAAGACGATTGCTTTATGGCAATACTGGAACAATGTGATAGAATACATTGATTTATCAAGTACTTATTTTGGTGGGCATTGCAGTCTGTTAGAGTTTTCCTCCAAGAGTTATCAAGCTATTTCCCAAACTCACATGATAAGTAAAGTAAAGTAAGTGAAGTTACAGATGCTGTGGTCTAGAAATTGCTGCTGAAATTAAAAAATGTCAAATTAACAATGTGAAGCAGAGAAAATCGAAGGCATCGTGAAACCTTCCTATGACCTTATTCCACTCCATACAACAGTGACAACCTTTGCCATTCTCTATATCCCCACCTTGCTTCAAGTCAAGCTGCTATTTTCATCCTTTCCCCAACATTCCCCGTCTCCATGATCAGACAAGGTGGGTGAGGGCCGTGGGACTCATTTTAGAGTCTGTGGAATCTAACTAAATCCCTGTTGATCAACAACGATGTTTTACTCAATACATCATCACCAGAAGCTTTCCAAAGCAAAGGTGACCCAGGATCAGGGTGTCCAGGTTAGCAGAGCTCAGTGCAGCAGCTATTTTAGGTTTCTCATACCATCCTGATACCTAGCAGCAAAGGCTTACTGTTTAGGTAAACACTGACTGTAAGTCCCCAAAATACTGGTCACTGCCAGGATGAATTGTACACCTGATCTGCTCAAAGTTTGCTCTAGTGTGAAAACTATTTCTTTAATATTAAAGTTTAAAATAATAACTGGGAAGGCTACACCTGTTTTCTGTCAAAATCATGCGGTTTGAATGCTGAGATAGTCATTCCCATCAGAACACACGTAAACAGGTAACAGTAACTAATTGTAGACAAAGTGGTCTCAAGCTTCTCCTGTCCTTAGAACCGGTCAGGGTGTGTCTGTATACGACATAAACAAGGGCATGTCTGAGCCCACGTGGACTTGTTATTCCAGTTTAGTTGATGACTAAAACTAATGACTAAAATAAATACACTACATAGATACAGAGAACACAAGAGAAAGACAAAAAGTCAACAGGGTAGAAAAACAGAGCAATCAATTTGGTGAAAGCTTTTTTATGTTAGCAGCCACGGGAACAGAGATCCCTTAATACCATCGCCACAGCACGTTCTGCCTTTAGAACAGAAGAATAGAGATAATGCACCATAAACACAAGGTGAGGATGGATAATGATTTCATGGAATCTTGTCCAGACTCAAACTGCCATGCATTTAGTTTATTATGATCGGCATGACACCAAGTGTCAAAAGCAAAAGCAGACACATGCATTCTGTTTTTGTGCTTCTTTCCAATTTGTGCGTTTACGTGTTATTTGAATGCAGATTTTCTGACATCTACAGGCCGGTTGACATTATATTTGGAAAAGATGGCACTTTAAAGATGATCCAAAGGGATTTTGGAGACTCTACCCATTTGTGTAGCGCCCTCATCAGCCAGAAATCTGCCATCCACAGATCAAGGTGTCAACTTTGGATCCAACAGATAATTTGGCATGAATCTATTCATCTATTTATTGTGGGTATCTTATACTGTTCTGATGATCCGATGACCTTTCTCCTGTTGCCACTCCAAGGCCAAAATGTCCCCTTGAATATGAGTCAAAAACTGTAATTAAAGCATGATGTGTTGGAGAAGAGCGTTGCAACATGTGTGTCTTCTCAAAGTAAAAAACTAGGAATCCGTTCATGCTCAAATGTGTTCCTTTTCCTCTCCTGCCTTGGATCAAATCTTTAAACTGTAAAATAATGCCAAAGAGTGTTCAGCAAGAATATCCGGAGAAAAAGATTGATTCTGATAAAAACAGATCCTGTAGCGATGCCCCAGTCCTATTCAATCGAAGTTGACCATCCTGATAAGCCTGCATTGACTAAATATTCTACATTTGTCACCGCTCAGATCTCTGCTGTTATTGAACTGGGGGAAAAAATGGCCATTGTGCCAGAGGCAGCTATAGCAGTTGCGACCGCTGGCTGTCATAACCTTCGCTGAGCACATTCATGCTGCAAAAGACCAAAATGTGTCATTCTGAAATTTACTTTTGTACTACAAGCCTGGATAATGGCAATCATAAAAGAAAAACACCTTTCACAAATAAGTGGGATAGGCGTGTGAATTCACTTGTGACTCGTACACATTTCAATGTAACACCTTATATGTTTAAATTGGTATTTAGATTCACTGATCAGGTTAAATAACTATAGCTCCATATCATGTGTAGTCAAGTGTAGCTCTTAAGTGTAGTTCAAAAATTTGAATTGATATGAAAATAAAAAACATTAACAGGAACTACATTTTCTGGATCAGGAATATTTGATTAGGGCGGTAGTGTATTCAGTACACAATGACACCGTTGACGTTGTATAATCATCAGTACTGACAATGCTAACAAGGAGTGTTTATACTACAATGTGCAAACACAACACAAAGGTTGCCTGTGCATGATAGATCAATTCCTGACGCAGATTTAAGGCAACCACGGAGTATGTCAAAAAGTTACGGACAATCTTACAGTTGCATCTCAATCAGAGACTACAACGTGTAATGTCTTTTTTTTTTTTACATTTAGCTTGTTTATTGTATATCATATGTACATATGTAGGACGAGAGCAATGTGAAACCGGAGACAAATCCCATGTGTGTGTACACACACACGGCCAATAAACTATGAATAACAGTGTCTGTGGAAGCGTCTTTCAAACTGTTGTTGACGTTGAAGAAACCCAAACCACAGCTACAACTTAACCAGAGGCTGATTTTCAAGTTGCAGGGGAAGGATTCTTTCCTGCAGAAACACAATCTGAGCTGACTTGTTGATGGAGGCATGACGAGACACACCTACATTCCTCAGTGACGCGGTTGTGTATATAATCACCTCGCCTGGAACAATGCATTATGCAGATTACACATATAATACATGTGTAACCTGTAACATACTGAGCAATGGATCAAATAAATGGAAAATTTAAAAAAAGCACATTCTATAAATAGCATATTTGTTTAATATGCTATCAGCACCTGCTCATCCAGGCCAACAGCCAGCTCAGCTTTACTGAGGGTCTATTTTTGACACGAGTCCTGCTACAAGAGGGCACACGGGGAGCAGTTCCGAGTTCCTACATCTCACCTTCAATCTGGCACATTTTTCCAAGCATATTTAAATGCTGCAGATTTCAATGTGTCGCACTGCGGCTAAATGAAACTGCTGAAGACATGTTCCACTCAGTGTGAGAAGACAAACAAAGTGAACTTTGGAGAAGAAGTTTCTCTCAAGCCAAAACACTGATCATACACTTACCATTGTAGCTTCTTAGTAGAATGTCCTTTAACAGAAAAGCAACTTGCAGCTGGCTTTTTTTAATAAAATGTTTTATGTATGTATAGCTTCTCACAGCGGCCGTCAATGTGGTTCGAGTGAGTAATGCCAGGTGGACGAGGCGCTGCAAGGCTGTATTCCACTGCAGACCCCTCCCACCTGTCTCTTTGACGAGCACGCGCAGTAGGAGCGCGATGGCCACGTCATGTATTGCAAGAGTGTGTTCTTATAGGAATCATTAATATATGGCCATTTATTCCTCGTATGTTTCACGTACGAGTAATGTGTCTTGGTGGGCGGTGCGTAAATTAGACAGACGATCAAAACAATCAACACAGTGCAAGAAATAGAAACATAGTACATTTACAATCAAATATAACATACATAATAAAGTGCACAGACAAACACATAGCAGCACTATAAACAAGTGTAATGTATGTGTGTGTGAAATGATAATGGGACAGTGACAAGTTGATTTCAATATTTAAGATGATAATTCTTATTTGAATTTTTTTTAATGTGAATTATTTAATAAATGATGAAGCTATGATCAAACCCAAAAATTGCTTAATTACTAATTCAAGGAATTCATTACATTATACGTTAATTACCACCTCACTTGTTTAGTTTAGTTCCCTTGCAGCAGAGTGTCTCAGATGGTTGTCTAACTGATATTTAAAGATGTATACACACTGTCAATAATAAAGACAAAAGGCATGTGGGAAAAATCAGAATCAACATATTTTTCATGCATCCATTTGTTTGCTGAAACATTTATGTTGCATTTTGTAATTTCATAACTCTCATTCTATCAATTCAAACTTCTTGGCACATGTATATGTGTAGGCTCTTTAAGGGCCACGCCTAAGGTCAGTTGTCTGGTGGGTGGGAAGAAGACCCTGCAAACCGATCCATAACATCAACCCCCCCTTCTGACTGCCATTTTACTGCACATGCTGTCATCGTACCCACTTGAAAGCTAGAGGTCGTAGTTGCTTCACCATGAGTCTCTCAATGAGTAAACAATGTAACACAAGTACGTGCTAGCTCATAGTAGAAGCCTGCTGTTTTTCTCCACTACAGTGGGTCCTGCAAAGTGTTTTTGCATGTCTCTCACCTTTTCTGTGCACATTAGGATTGCATATAATCTTAGTTGATAATGTAATATATGTGGCTTCCACAATACAATTGCAAACATTTAAACCTTTTTTTAACATATACATTCACTATGTGCCAAATATCTCTACGTCCCATTTGGTGGGGTCCAATCCGGTTCTCTTTCTTTCTTGCCAGCACTGGCATTATTATTATGATCTTTAGTGAAAAGACTTGGGTCATTATTTGAATGTGTTATACTCTCAAACAATGGAAGTCGGACATGGCTTTATGACTCAAGGAATACCAATGAGGGCAAAAAAATAAGACAACAACAAGGTCCAGGCTTCCCTTGTGATATTTAACACTACTTCAGCTCACAGAGCATGAACCAGACCAAAAGGTTAGGTAGAAAAGTGTTTTTTTTTAATTAGAAAAATCATTATATAATAATTACCAACAACCCCGTCTTCCCTACAAGGTAATAAAAGACACTGCAGGTTTGTGTGTTAAGCACCAATGTGGAACCAATGTGTTTTAATTTGACATTTCCACCATAGTGTTTTTTGAGCTCTGTTAAAAGAATGTGAAACCAACTTCAGTAGTCCCATTTGTTACACATCGGTCTCACAGCCTCGGGACAGAAACTGACTGTCTTGAACAAATGGTCATGCATTTGACGCTGTGGCATCACTCTTTTGTCTCTTAGCTTACTCTTGGCTGCCACACATATGTTCACCACCAACAGACCTTTGACTGACATTCATTGCTTTTTTTTTGAAGACCATAACTCATGCATCTTGTGACAGTGAAGAGGAAGTCAATATGATGCGTGTGAACAGTGTTGTATCTGGAAATGGTAGATTATAATCAATCAACATTCTCCTATTACAGTGGATGCCCTTTAGTCTTGAAAGTGGTTTGACTTGTTTTAGATATAACAAACTGGGTAGTTCCTGCCAACTGAAACAGGCAGTTACTGCTAACTGAAACTCATGTTGAGTAGAAATGTGGACATGTGAACTAAACAACCTTTCGGGTGCGGATGTCGGTGATACCCAGGTACCAGTGTGGACTTAAATAACCACTGTGGTTGACTTTTATGTTGCATGTAGTGAAACCAATCCGGCAGCCAGTTGCTGTTTACACGCCTAATGCAGTGTATTCTGTCTACCTCTTGGGAGTCTACTCTGTACTGCAGAATAGGGAAGGAGGAGCAGGTCTCATATGTATTGTTTAATAAAGACTCAGAGTTCATTTCAACTTAGGAAAAGAGTGTGGTAAACTGGTAGGGTTGACAAACAAGGGATTTCATTTGAATAATTATACAAGTTGGACTGTATTTCAGAGCAGGCGTTACGGGTTTGGAGATTTGGTCTCCCCAGTTTCCATAAAAATACATTTAAAAAATGTTGGAACTTATATTTTGAGCAGGCCTTGTGTGCCGGCCTGCTCAAATCCAACCAAATCTTGAAAGAAAAACAACATTTTCACTGTTATTTGACAGTGACACACTTGAACAATGTTATTATTTCTCAGGTTCTTGTACTTATCATAAATGGCATCCTAAAAAGCAACCTCAAAGGAACAGGAATGTTACTTTTCTATCATAAGCTATATCATAAAGTGATACATTAGAAACTGCCAGGTGAAACTACATCAGGTTGCTTTCCCCTAATCTGGGGTTGTGCTTCTGCTTTCTGAAATATGAGGTGCACATAGACACTAGTACTCACAGACTCACACAATGAATAGGGTGGTGACCTCCTTTTGCATTGTGTGTATGTCAAGCGGATGAGCTTATCCTGGTCTCATCAGAAGGTTCTCTGATTACAGCACAGATCAAATCCCTGTTCACCTTAAACTGTAGGTATAAAAAAGCCGAGTAGCACAGCTGTGTCTAGCACTACATTTTCTTACCCATACCTGGACGTTGGAGAAGAGACATACACTATGGTAAGTTGTGGTTTTCCAACCTTAAACGTACATACTGCTGTATTTATTGATAATGGGATTTAAGCAGTTAAATAAAATCATGTGAAGCAGATATGTGGAAAGTAAATGTGCAATTTGTTCTGTGCAGCGTGAATGTATCTCTATTCATGTGGGCCAAGCTGGAGCTCAGATGGGCAATGCATGTTGGGAGCTGTACTGTCTGGAACATGGGCTCCAGCCAGATGGACAGATGCCCAATGACAAGACCATTG
Source organism: Taurulus bubalis (assembly GCF_910589615.1). Lineage (NCBI taxonomy): Eukaryota > Metazoa > Chordata > Actinopteri > Perciformes > Cottidae > Taurulus > Taurulus bubalis. The sequence goes on from NC_136603.1 coordinate 10,658,156, forward strand.
GACGAGGAGATGATTCTTTCAACACCTTCTTCAGCGAAACAGGGGCAGGAAAGCATGTTCCCAGAGCCATCTTCGTCGACCTGGAACCTACTGTCATCGGTTAGTGTCTGTATTACAGCTGATGATATATTTCATTGTTTGAATGTTTTCATTTATTAATGTAATTGTATTATTTAAAAACGATATCTGTATTAGAGAATTGGCATTGAGTTTAGGCTTGTTGCATTTTTTTTTTCATTTGTGTAACTTTGGAATTGTTTATAATTGACAATAACTTAATGAAACAAAATTGGCAAAATGTAAAACACAAGGATGACCACTGGAACCTCACATTCCGTTATTTACAATAAATGCATAGACGTTAACATTTTGACAATAAATAAAACACACAGCTAGAATACAGTGATTATGATTTTCATTTGACAGAAGATGAACAATCATGCAGATGATGTCATCTGTTACGAGAACAAAGTTTTATTTTTACATTGTAGAAACATTGTAAAGTCAAGCTCTTTGAATCCATTGAATTCACATTCAACTTTCGGATCACTCATTTAATAAATATGTCTACGGAATCTCCAGATGAGGTGCGTACAGGAATCTACCGCCAGCTTTTTCACCCTGAGCAGCTGATTACAGGAAAGGAAGATGCTGCCAACAACTACGCCCGTGGACACTACACCATCGGAAAAGAGATTATTGATATGGTTCTGGATCGGACTCGTAAACTGGTGAGAAAAGCTGAGATTGCTGAGGGTGCAAGTTTCTAGCACATTCAACTTGTTTTTTGCACTTTGAAATATTTTGCCAACTGCTTTTTACATTCTTACAATTACAGGCTGATCAGTGCACTGGCCTGCAGGGATTCCTCATCTTCCATTCCTTTGGTGGAGGTACTGGCTCTGGTTTCACCTCCCTGCTAATGGAGAGGCTCTCTGTTGATTACGGAAAGAAATCAAAGCTTGAGTTTGCTGTCTACCCGGCCCCCCAGATCTCCACCGCAGTGGTGGAACCTTACAACGCCATCCTCACCACCCACACCACACTGGAGCACTCCGACTGTGCCTTCATGGTGGACAACGAGGCCATCTACGACATCTGCCGCAGGAACCTCAATATTGACCGTCCATCATACACCAACCTGAACCGTCTCATAAGCCAGATTGTGTCTTCAATCACAGCCTCACTTCGCTTCGATGGAGCCCTGAATGTTGACCTGACAGAGTTCCAGACCAATTTGGTGCCTTACCCTCGTATCCACTTCCCTCTGGCCACCTATGCTCCAGTCATCTCTGCAGAGAAAGCCTACCATGAGCAGCTGTCTGTTGCTGACATTACCAACGCTTGCTTTGAACCAGCCAACCAGATGGTGAAGTGTGATCCTCGTCATGGTAAATACATGGCCTGCTGTCTGCTGTATCGTGGTGATGTGGTGCCCAAAGATGTCAACACCGCCATTGCTGCCATCAAGACCAAACGCACCATCCAGTTCGTGGACTGGTGCCCCACAGGCTTCAAGGTGGGCATCAACTATCAGCCTCCAACGGCGGTTCCTGGAGGAGACCTGGCCAAGGTGCAGAGGGCTGTGTGCATGCTGAGCAACACCACAGCCATCGCTGAGGCCTGGGCCCGTCTCGACCACAAGTTTGACCTCATGTACGCCAAGAGAGCCTTCGTCCACTGGTATGTTGGGGAGGGCATGGAGGAGGGAGAGTTCTCAGAAGCCAGAGAAGACATGGCTGCCCTGGAGAAGGATTATGAAGAGGTTAGCACTGACAACTTGGGAGAGGATGATGAAGGAGAGGAATACTGACTTTTCTTAGGCCTCCATTTAAGGCAAAGAAAATGTATATTTTATCCTGGTTATAAAATTGAGCATTTCGTTTTTTATAGTTAGAAAAAATGCAGGTAAATTGTATGAATAAACAATTTGGTTAAGAAAAGTATTATTATTATTATTATCATTAATATAAAACAGAGCAAAATTGTGAGTTAGAATAATGATTTAAACATAGCAAATATCTCTTAAATTGCACCTTGAGGAACTCCGTAGTATATTTTGCATACTCTGACACATATTCACAAAACAAATCGTAAATCCTGAAAACATGAGTATTACATTTATGGTATCATAAGTCATGGTACTGTGTCATCAAATGTGCATTCAATCATCACATTTGCATTAAAAGAAGAAGAAAAAAAGACATTGACATTTCAAGTTTGATTCTTTCTACCATATCAGTCTGAGAAACTTAGACCAAACCCTCTCTTTTGTTCCCCTCCCCCCACTATCCTCTCCAATGTGGAATGTAAGTTATGAAAGGCTCCTATGTCCGTTTCTATATACCATTCAGCTGTGACTGTGAGAGAGTAGGAGGGAGAGAAATAACAGACCAAGTCACTGACTGGTGTTGTTTGTGTAGCTCATACTCAGACAGTGGCCTGCAGCAACAATAGGATCCAGTAATGTTTGAATCACAGCTCTGTGATCCTAAGAGGGCTGGTGAAAAGTGCTGCCAAGGATTAGCAGAACACTTTCCTTGTTCTTACCCTTTTACATTTCAGTGGTGTGCTAAGAATCCAAAGTGATGTTTCTCTGTGTATTCTAAATTAACGGATTAAACTGAAACACTGCATATTGCCATGCCATTTGTGTCATCTCACATTTATTGTAAAGGCTTTTACCGCTCACCATCATCATTTATTGTTCCAACCAATGAAGCATTCATCTTTTACATTTCATTTATTAGAATAAAGACCTTCATTGGCTCTTCCCTTATTCCAGATCAAATTTGTGCGATTATTAATAAAATGAGTATATACAGACAAAGGGTATGTGTTGATGAGGGTGCAGACAAATGCCTTAATTAAACAAATCACAAGCCCACAGTCCTTGTTAAATGGATATACTGTATATTATAAGCTGAGACATTTTCGGGGGTGAACATTTTGCTTGCTACTGGTAAATTCCCTACATAACTAATTTAAGCGTTAAACTCTCATGCAAACAACATGATAAATTAGGGGTAAATTGATCAAAAAGAAAATGTAAAAGGTTCATGTTTCCACACATAAGCGTCTAATCTAAAACTGACAGACAAAGAAAATAAATAAAAGGGCGGAGAACATGACAGACCGCATTAGGGACTTCCCTCTTTTTTTCTTTTTTTTTTTAAACTGCTGCTCCCTCCTGCCAATGAGCTATGCAGCTGCTTGCTGTGGTTTCCTGCCTGCCCCCTCCACATCCTTGGCTATATAAACCCTGACTCTCCCTCTCCTCCACACTTCTGCCTTGTATCTGAATCCTCAACGTCAGTCGAAGGACGAGCAGACAAAATGGTGAGTAACAGCTTGGCTGATGACGTATACCTTAAAATTTCCACTCTCTCTTCCCTTCAGCCTCCCTTTGTCTGTGCTTCTCAGCATTAGATGGATTAAACAGCCAGGCCTCTTTAATTCTCATAAGGCCTCTTGCTAGGGAGTTTAAGCTTACTGATCCAACAGCAGCTTTATCTTATTAAGTAGACAGTAGTTTTGAGTGGGATTTATGTAATGACACTTTTTAGGGCATGTCTGGTGAGAATTCAGGAAGAGGCATGCCGTGGGATAGTAATTTAGGACAACAAGACTCCATAAGTCATCTCTACGCTTAACATATCTAGGTCAGATGACAGACACTACATGGGTTGGACTGCTTTGTCATTTTTTCTGTGATGAACTTCAGAGGTCATAAAAAAGAAAAAACATATGCAACTACTAGGAAATCAAAATAGCGGAGCCTTATGTATTTGTTGAAGAATTAAAGTAACGTTGACTAAGAAGGAGTGATCGGAGTAATCGTGGCAGTGGGGGGATGGATAGAAAGAACAGAGAAAAGAGGAGTGGTCTGGCCTTCAGTATGAGGAAGTTGGCAGCCATTTTGCAGCTGTTAGGAGTTTTTAGTTGGAGAAAGATGTGGAGAGAGGGAGGGAGAGAGCAAGAGAGAGGGAGAGGGAGACAGCCCTGACTGTTACACAGCACTATGCAGCTAGACAGGATGGGGGAGGAGAGAGACTCAAAAGGGGAGGGGGTGAGGAGAGGGAGGAGATACAGGATGGAGAAGTGGGGGAAGCTTTTTCCATCTTCTTGGGACATGGCCTTCCTGTCTGCCACATATAGTGCTTTAGTTTTTATGTTCTATTTTCTCTAGGAAACTACAAGGAATGTATTTTCAGGGTTTTTAAAAGTGCATTTCATCTGTAGCTACATTTCCTGCCTACGTTTGCTGTTTCTCCTTTAGCAACAACAATTACAGACTCTGGACAATCTAACAGCTGCTTTCTTTTAAACGTTGGCTCGCTCATCGGTGCTTAAAGCAGCCGAAAGCTTAAGCATTCCAAAACCAGTTTTCAAGAGTCAACGTCTCTTTGTCAACTGCGCGTCGAACTGAGTGCAGACACCATACCAAATATTGTCCTTAGACATGAAGTTCAAAGAAATAGCATCTGCACCATAGAGCAATAATGCAATCCAAGAGATTGTCTTTGTTTCTTTTGCCTTTTTTTTAATACAAATGTGAACCACTTAACTGAATGTTCTTGTGAGCTGACCTGACATCCACTGAAAAGGCCCCAATACATTTGTAAGCAGTTAGTGTTGAATCAGAAAACCCTTATAGCAATGCAGTAAAACTTGCATTTGGATAGTAAATGAACATCTCATAATGTATTAGTTTCCTTTAACCAACCTCTCTCCCTTCTTTTATTCAGCGTGAGTGTATTTCCATGCATGTCGGCCAAGCCGGAACCCAGATGGGCAATGCCTGCTGGGAGCTGTACTGTCTGGAACATGGGATCCAGCCTGACGGACAGATGCCCAGTGACAAGACCATTGGAGGAGGAGACGACTCCTTCAATACCTTCTTCAGTGAGACAGGGGCAGGAAAGCATGTTCCCAGAGCCATTTTTGTCGACCTGGAACCTACTGTCATCGGTCAGTAATGAGTAACTAGTGTCTAAATAAACATGAACTTACAAATACCTTTGCCTCCACAGCTCCTAATTTATAACAGATAAAATATACTCTACGAACACTCTTGACAATCTGTACTTAAAGCAAAGAATTGCCGTTTACATTCTTGAGGAAATATAATGTTTATAACATTCAAACCTCATCATTAGCTCTTATTCTTGTTTGCAATTGTTCCTTTCATAGATGAGGTGCGTACAGGAATCTACCGCCAGCTTTTCCACCCTGAGCAGCTGATTACAGGAAAGGAAGATGCTGCCAACAACTACGCTCGTGGACACTACACTATCGGAAAAGAGATTATTGATATGGTTCTAGACAGGACTCGTAAACTGGTGAGAAAAGCTGAGAGTGCTGAGGGTGCAAGTTTCTAGTACATTCAACTTGTTTTTTGCACTACGAAATATTTTGCCAATTGCTTTTTACATTCTTACAATTACAGGCTGATCAGTGCACTGGCCTGCAGGGATTCCTCATCTTCCATTCCTTTGGTGGAGGTACTGGCTCTGGTTTCACCTCACTGCTGATGGAGAGACTCTCTGTTGATTACGGAAAGAAATCAAAGCTTGAGTTTGCTGTCTACCCGGCCCCCCAGGTCTCCACCGCAGTGGTGGAACCTTACAACTCCATCCTCACCACCCACACCACACTGGAGCACTCCGACTGTGCCTTCATGGTGGACAACGAGGCCATCTACGACATCTGCCGCAGGAACCTCGATATTGACAGGCCGAGTTACACCAACCTGAACCGACTCATTGGCCAGATTGTGTCTTCAATCACAGCCTCACTTCGCTTCGATGGAGCCCTGAATGTTGACCTGACAGAGTTCCAGACCAATTTGGTGCCTTACCCTCGTATCCACTTCCCTCTGGCCACCTATGCTCCAGTCATCTCTGCAGAGAAAGCCTACCATGAGCAGCTGTCTGTTGCTGACATTACCAACGCTTGCTTTGAGCCAGCCAACCAGATGGTGAAGTGTGATCCTCGTCATGGTAAATACATGGCCTGCTGTCTGCTGTATCGTGGTGATGTGGTGCCCAAAGATGTCAACACTGCCATTGCTGCCATCAAGACCAAACGCACCATCCAGTTCGTGGACTGGTGCCCCACAGGCTTCAAGGTGGGCATCAACTATCAGCCTCCAACGGCGGTTCCTGGAGGAGACCTGGCCAAGGTGCAGAGGGCTGTGTGCATGCTGAGCAACACCACAGCCATCGCTGAGGCCTGGGCCCGTCTCGACCACAAGTTTGACCTCATGTACGCCAAGAGAGCCTTCGTCCACTGGTATGTTGGGGAGGGCATGGAGGAGGGAGAGTTCTCAGAAGCCAGAGAAGACATGGCTGCCCTGGAGAAGGATTATGAAGAGGTTGGCACTGACAGCATGGGAGATGAGGATGAAGAGGGAGAGGAGTACTGAAGGGCCAAACATCATCCGGGCTTTACTATCACATATTCCAAAAGTTATCATGAATGCGACACATTCCCAGCAATACTCTTATAACCTGTGGTCAGTTATCAATATCAGTATTATCAATAAAATGTTCTCATGAACCTTTCAAATGATGAATTGTGATCATTCATGAACTCATCCAGCATTGGCAGTCTATTAAGCAAATATTTCGTTGTAGGTTACTACAACAACAATCGCCCAATACCTTGCTAACCTAGAGACAAATAAGCACTGCATCAAGTGATCCCATACTGATGAATAATGCATTGAACTGTTCTTGCAGATTATACCTTTTGTTAGATTGACAATAAATATAAATGTTTTTTTCTGCGATGTAATGCTGGATTTCAGAATGTGTATTTAAGTGCAGCTCCTATTCATTTACAAAGACACTTCTAGCTGCACGATCTTTCCTGCCTTTTTGTACCATGATGATAATCCAAGTACAAAATGGGCTGGGCCGGTCTTGTACCTGCAGTTGCTTCTCTCAGCCAGTAGATGGGGACAAGGTGACCAGCTCGTAAAGTTCTGTGGGTTCATTTTGTAGTCCTATTGATGTTTGTTTGGTCATTGAAACCTGGCTGACCAGTCTGTGAGCTTGTGTGATCCCGATGAGTCACGCTTAAAGCCTACTCCTGTACATTTCTCTGTTCTACTGAATGTAAGTACTGTGCTCTCACTCAACAGTGAGTTTATGAAGGGCTAATATGTATTCAAGATCTTAATAGTTAGTAGTTAATAGTTCTGTTCTTATAAGAACAGAACTATTATCAGTAAATCGTGCTTAAAGTATTATGGTATTATTATGCAGCAGAATCGCCCCTGTGAAAATGAAATTATTACAGGCCTGAATATTATAATATTGGACAATATCATACTCATAATAAATGCGTTAGAAGTATTTTACGGTTAAGGTTGGTCATCCCCAATGTTCGCGCTTCAATGTATTATAATTATTAATATTCTATATATTGACCACGTGTTTGTAGGCCTATACTAAATCTAAAAGTCCAAACTATTGCTGTCAGATAAATTAAGTAAAGTACAAGTCCCTAAACATATTTACCTTAGCAGTTGGCCAACATTTCACCACTGCTTTGGTAACACAGTGACATGAAATTATTTAGAAAACCAATACGCGATAATTTGGTCTGCATGTCTGGCTGAAAGGGTAGCGATAGTGTATATGTCCGTGACTATACCACCAGAAGTTTCATTTGGTTGAGCCACATTTATAGCACGGAGCAACAGGCAGGGCGGGTCCGGGACGACGTTTCCAAACTCTCGCATGTTCCAGACGCTCTATTTCTCTCTCTCAGCTGATAGTGACGTAGCGCGTGCGCGTGCGGCTTAGAACGGCACAAGAGGCCAGCAGGGCTGAGCGTCCGCCTGTTTTGTTTTTTTCTTTCCCCCGGTGGGGACCGTAGAGTAGACCGCAGAGGCACAGCGCTGCACCGCAGACACACTAGAGGTCTTAGTGGACAGTATTTGTGTCGGGGCGGTGGAGAGAATTAAGGAGTCCGAGGTGAGGAGGCTGTATGTGCGGCTGTCACGAAGAGAAGAGCGGGGGAGCGCATACCAGAGAGCCGCTCTCATAACGCATTCATTGTCGCTCCAAAAGCGGCGGACAGACTGCTAAACTGCTCACTAATATCCCCGAAAAACCGAGACGGTAGGTCCGTGTAGCTTTGGCTAATGGCTGGTTGTGAATGCGGCTGTACCCACTGTCAATACACGGTGTAGTTATTCCCTTGTACAGTTGAATTCGTCGTCCAACGTACGCTACCATAATAGGAACTTTTGTGTCAACCGCGAAAACAAAACAAATCATGTTCACGGTACCCTTTGATGTTAATTCTACATATCCACTTGAATATAGACTGCACCTGCGCCTTCGAGGGCATCTGCCCGTGTATGTAAGTTTGCGTAGGCCTACTGTCATGTCAGCACCAGTTGTCAGATGCCATGACGCTAGAAATAACATAGTAATTATACTTGAGTGAGCGCATGGCTGTTTCCCGAGGGGCCATAGAAAGTTAAGTTGAGTTGTTGTATCTCACTCTGGAAGTCCCCTTCAGCCCTAAACCCGCTGAAGTCCACTAATGAGATTGGCATGGTGACTCTGACTGTGGCTATAATAGAACTACTGACTGCACTGAGGTCTTGTCATTTCTTAGGGCACACCTCCAAGTGAGTCGAAAATGAATGAATACATTTTATTTTGAAAAGGTTCACATTTTAACCTTTGAATTAAAAATGCGTGAACATCCATCTATAGGTCCTTCAGCCTATTGAAGTCTGTATGAGTCTCGTCATGCATGTATCTGAGATAAGACACTGGTCTTTTCATGAATAAACCTTAAAACAGCTCTAACCGCATTGACTATTATTATTATCCCTTACCCACACATTAATCATGGCCATGAATGTGAGACTATCACAGTATTGATTCTCATCTGAAAAGATGTGTCAGTCAACTCATCATTACTCATTGCTGTTGGGATGCATGATGACTCATCCCTATACCTAGTGAAAGATCAGCAGCTTTAAAAATAAATAAATGCTGGCTGAACTTGATATGTTGACTTCTTCGGCAAAATGTTTTTGAGATTAATTTTGTTGGAAATTTAGTTTTTCATCAGGAAAACGATCGGTTGAGGTGAATTTCATTGACCATGAAACCAAAATAAAAGATATTATAGACACTAACTAACAACCAGCACACAGGTGTATATAATTACTCTTGCATATTAGTCAAAACTGGGAAGAGCAAGCTGGGAATTGCATGATGCCATCAAACAACATTTGTGAACAGTAAAAGGTGTCCTAACATAACAGATGTAGCAAAACTAACAAGGTAGTGAAGTTGATGTCGACCAACTTTTGCCTGCAGACGGCCACACAGTCCCAAAAACAGGTCTAAACAAGTGAAATAAGTGGAAAAAAAATTACATAAAAAGGGAATTACATGTTTCCATAATGTGTATTTGTCAACACTTTGATGTGCAGAATGATAAACAACTGGGTTTACATTGCCTTATTTAGCCATTGCTTATACTCCCCCTGTTGTACATGACCACTTGCCTTTAAAGTAAATACATAATGAACATAGTGCCGTCACTTTTCCTTTTTGGGATTTTAGGAAATACCTTAGATACCAAGGATTTTCAAACGTTTTATTCAGACAGGAATTTGGTAAATGCAGGATGTGAGTGTCCAATCAGAGTGGAGTATATTCTGTATTCAAAAGAAAACAATTTTTCAGGGTGCGGTGTGGTGAGGAGTGACAGGAGGCAACATGGTGGATTACTATAACGTCCTGGGAGTGTCCAAAACAGCCTCTCAGGATGACATCAAGAAGGCGTGAGTATCCAGGGAGTCTCTCTCTCTCGTTAGGCCTCACTTTTATTACTTTATGAACAATAAAGGTATATTTCACTTCAATCTAAATTACAACTTCTAAAATATATATTTTTAGTTTACATTCTTACTTAACATCGCCAGGTTATATAAGTCTTCTTCACCTCAAGATTAGCAGTTTCTTAGTTTTCTGTGTCTGGATTTTATGAACTTTCGACCACAAAAACATTCCCATCCAGAACACGAGGGATAAAATGAAAAAATTCCCAAAATACAATATCTCATTATACATGGTAACTATACCCACAAATAGACGTTTGAGAACCACTGGTATGATAAATACAGACTTCTCAAAAGCATAGAATGGTCTCCCTGGTGTCTTATTTCTTCAAGCCTCTCCATAGTGCATTGCTTGTTGTAGAAAAGACCATTGTACTAGTACATGTCTTTATCCATCTATATATATATTATATTTATATTAATATTATATTAATAATAATGAATTAATTAATATTATATTATATTATTATATTGTATGTATGTTTGTGCTGTAATTTTCAGGTACAGGAAACTGGCACTGAAATGGCATCCAGACAAAAATCCCGACAACAAAGAGGAAGCAGAGAGAAAGTTCAAGGAACTGTCGGAGGCCTATGAAGTCCTATCTGACAGTAAGTCAGGGCTGTGTGTGTGTGTGTGTGTGTGTGTGTGTGTGTGTGTGTGTGTGTGTGTGTGTGTGTGTGTGTGTGTATGTGTGTGTGTGTGTGTGTGTTGTGAAGTGGCTGTTGAGAAAATGTCCGACTCTTCAGGGACGAACTTATTCACAGAGCCCATTAATCAGTTTTCCAATGTCGTACATTTATTGTTTAATTTGTGTTGCATGAGAAAAGAGAGAGACATGTGGTTCTCTATTGTTGTTTAATTAAATTAAATTCCATTCTGTTCTGCTACAGCGAGTAAGCGTGATGCATATGACAGATATGGAAATAACAGAATGCAACACACAGGTAAATAAAACCTTTCATTCTTTTCTGCTCTCTTTGCCTATGCCTCTCCACATATTTCCTTCCTCATGTTTTCCTGCTCCCTCCATTTCATTCACTTGAACCCTAATATGTTTTCTTCTCTGTCTGCTCTTTCTCTCTATTGGTTGCTCTTCATCCACCTGACCCTGACACCTTCATTTTCCAGGTTCCTCCAGCTCAGACTTTTCATCAGATATCCCAGGATTCACCTTCACATTCCGCAACCCAGACGAGGTTTTCAGAGAGTTTTTTGGCAGCCAGGATCCTTTTGCTAACTTTTTTGGTAAGTCATACACAATAATCATTTGGACTTGATTTTTTATGAATATTTTGTTTGAAAATTAAACATTCTACTATTTACATTAGGGGGGAATTAATATTATTATTGAAGTAATTGTAATTTCCCTCTGGAATTTTTAACTTTGGGAGATCTCCCTTTTTGTATTCCTTCACTTGTTGAGCAATAATAACACCATTCACCCCAAAAACATAAGATCCCATTGCTTTACATAAAATCTAACTTCTTAGTTAGTTTGTATAAAAAAAGTAAAAGTAATTCTAAGTGTCTTTCTCTTTCTCTCATCCAGACGACTTCTCATCCTTTGGAGGCTCGTCTTCTCGCCTCGGCCCCAGTCGGTTCTTTTCTTTTCCTTCAGCACGAGGTGAACAGTTACATGCAGACATGTGCATGGTGAATACAGCATCCTGTACAGGCATTGCATATTGTGACCACAACTTCATGAGCAGTGGCGCTGAACAACTGCATCATATTTTAATCACTATACACGCACTGCAGCGAGGGCAGCGATAAGAGCTGTTAGAGAATAGTCCAGTGACAGGCTCACAGGATAGGTATTGTCTTTGCACAAACTGAGATTTTGTAAAATAATTAAAAATAATCATTCTCTCTTCTTTTCTCTTTGGCTTTCCTGTCCTTCTTCAGCTGATTTTACCTCCTTCTCCTCTTCCTTGGGTGGTCTGAATGGGATGGACAGCATGGGCGGAGGGATGGGCAACTTCAAATCCGTTTCTACCTCCACTCGTATCATAAATGGAAAACGGACCACCACCAAGAAGTACGTAAGGCTGTTCTTAGAAAACTTACCAAACCTGGGAAATACATTTCTGTCAAATATTTAATTTGTTTTATTCCAACATAGATGCAGTCTGGGTTCAAAGTGAAATATTTTTAAAATTATCTGAAAATTGTCATAAATGTACAGTTTAATTTCCCCCGTACACTTTTCAAAAACCTGCCAATGTAACACGTTCACCTAAACTAGGTTGAAACTTGAATTAACACTGGTTTGTATCTTGCCTAGTGTGTGACGACATTTTGCATGCAAATATTATATAACTGCAAACCAAGTGTGGCAAACTATTATTTGTCGATCACATTGTGTTTTTCAAGTTATCATTGTAGCTTTAAGTTAAGTTAGTATGCCTTACAAGATTAGCTCTGCATTTCTGTTGATTAGAGAAAGTACCACAGTGACACACACACACACACACACACACACACACACACACACACACACACACACACACACACACACACACATTGATGAAAACATGTTATACCATGTTTCTCTGTATTTGCCTTGCTTACAGGGTAAAGGAGAATGGGCAAGAGAGAACAGAGATTGAGGAGGATGGGGTGTTAAAGAGTGTCCTAATTAATGGTAAGACTCTACACATTGTATGTATTATGTATATGAATCGTTTTCTTTACCTTCACTTTCTTCAAACTATTTTGCCGTAGGCTGTGCCTGTGGTGTATGAATAGGTACGAATGTTAGTTAGTGCTGATGGGAAAGTGGCACTTTGCATGGCAGCCCCCTGCTGTCACTGTATGAATGGGTGAATGGCATAAAGTGTTAAAGTGCTTTTAGTGTAGACAAGAAAAGCGCTGTACAAGTACAGGTCATTTGCCGCACACACCTGTGTTGTTTTGTCCGTTGTTCCCAGGTGTGGAGGATGAAATGGCCCTCGTTCTGGAGCTGAGCCAACGAGAGGGACAGCCCCGTCACACACCTCAGAAGCCACAAATACAAAACAGATCACCTGCCGATTCTGACAGATCCCACCCCAGCCCTCACTCTGCACCGACACACCGGTCACTTAGCTCCGCTCCCTTCTACAACTACGGGCTTACGGGCAGCAGCGAGGATGACGAAGAAGATGAAGAGCTGCAGATGGCTTTGGCATGCAGTCTGTCAGAAATGGAAGCCCAGCAGAGAGCAGCTGCTACCAACTTCATATCAGGTGCTGGGGGTGTGGGCAGAGTCATGTGTGACACAACTGGTGGCCACAAAGGAGGCGGGGTTGTTAAGACTACACATTTGAATGCAGCTAATACTGAAAAGGTGCTTGCAGGGGAGAGAGATGAAGAGGGGCAGTTTAACATGGGCTCAGGGCCTGAAGCTGGGTGGGTACCGGAGGGAGAGGCAACCAGGGAACCAGACTTCTCTCCTGAGTCATCCACAACTGCCACTACTACGCCACTAAGCCAGAGCAGTGAAGAGGAGTTTGAACCTGCCGTGAAGAATAATGATGGCAGTGTGAAAAAGAAAAATAAGTGTGGGTGTATTATGTGCTAATGCAGTGTGTGTGTGTGTGTGTGTGTGTGTGTGTGTGTGTGTGTGTGTGTGTGTGTGTGTGTGTGTGTGTGTGTGTGTGTGTGTGTGTGTGTGTGTGCATTTGCAATGCCTTATTTTTTTTAGATTTGAGATTTGAGGTTGAGACTCAATTGATCCCAAGGTGTTAATGTAGTCTTAACACCTCTCAAAGAGAGAGAGTGCCAAGGGTAACATTTCCATATTTGCCAAAATGCAGCTATCAGATCAAATATATTGTGAAGCAACAGCGAGGATTGTTTCTGAATGTATGGGAATTTGCCAAATATTTAAAGAGTGGGATTCAGAAGAATTTAGATGTGGCCAAGTTGTTAGTGATTTAAATCCCAGTAAGGGCTGTGTGTGTGTGTGTGTGTGTGTGTGTGTGTGTGTGTGTGTGTGTGTGTGTGTGTGTGTGTGTGTGTGTGTGTGTGTGTGTGTGTGTGCGCGCTTCTGGCAAAAGGAATGTATCAGAACTGTGGCACAAGCCCAGTCTGAAACAAAAGATCAAAATTGAAAGCTGGTGAAATAACTTACGTTAAAAAAAAGAAAAGCTTTTTAGAATATGAGCAAAAGTAGTTGAAGCACAAGAATTGTTCAAACCGGTAGCACAGCTTCTAACACTGTTGCAAAGTTGCAATAGTGAGGATCAAATGCATCATTCATGTACATGTCTTGGCCTTTATACCGTTACTAAAATATCATGACCATGTTTGGTCAGATTGTAGGTTGGGGGGGCAGCACTTTATGAAGTTGGAGCACAGTTTACAACGTGTACAGCATAGGAAATGCATATATCGTGTATTCATATTTTGATCCTTTTGGTGCCTTTGCGTGTTTTAACTACTTTACTGTGTGTTTAATTTGCTTGGATAATCACTGAAAATGTGCCAAATTAGATAAAAACACTAATGTCAAAGCTATACATTGGCGATTGGGAGTGTTGTCAGGTGTCCTGAGAGTATGAATGGTTGAATTCAACTGCATTGTGTTTGTGATGGCCGTGCAAAGTTGTATAAATATGGAACTTCATCTCCAAATCAATGCTAGTTCTGCTTTACCTTTGACTGGTTTGAAGTGTCGGGGTAGGGGAAGTACTGCAGCTGTGTTACCCTTCTGTCAACATCTGTTGATTAACTGCAACCTGAAGCAAAACACTTAACCCCACCTGCTCCGGTTTATTTTATAGTGTGCAAAGCTACACAGACTGCCGACTGCTTAAATTGCATTACTAGTTAAAGTAAATATTATTAATGCTTTCACTTTAAAAGATAACTATCATCACTGGCAAAAGTCAAGCACTGCTGTGATAACACGTTACCATTTTTACAACATTCTAATAATTGCTGTTGTCTTTGGTTTATCATTTCTTCTCTTCAAACATTTATTGCGTATGGAGAGAGAAAGAGGCAGATGATTCCTCTTGCAAATATATATACGGCTGTTTTTTTGTACTTCATAAAGTGCCATATGTTTTATTTTTATTTTCATTTTCAGACTGTTAAAAGGGAAGTAACAAATAAAGATTGAGCAGAAGAGGATAATTGGGTTTTTTGATTTTTGATTTCAGAACATGGCAGTAGTTGTTCTGCATTTATCACTAATTGTCACTGATTTCATGCTATAGCAGTATACTAGCATTACTATTCAACTAACAACGATACATGAAATGAACCGCAGTGGTGTTTTCCTTCATTCAATCTGAACGATACTTCCTGGACCTGGTCTTTCTCGGATCTCTAAAATTTTAAAAGCATACAAGCATATAGCATATAAGCATATAATTACATTTTAAAACAAGAGCCAACAGAACTTGATAAGTATGTTTACATTTACCTTCACTTGGTTTGTTCAAACCAATGTGTCCTTATTTACTTCCTTTACGCTCCCTCACAAGCTGCATGTTGATGTTGAAGTCTGTTTCTCATGTCTCTGCTCTCATGGCCTATTTAGTGCAAGACTCTTTGACCTGTTTTCAGTGCAAACTAAATTGTTTTAAGATTGTCATTGCAAATGTTAGCTTGATAAGAAAGAAGACATTGTTAATTAATAACTCAAAGTCTAATTTGTTGGTAAATGTGTAAGTAAAGAATGTAAATTTAAATCTAAGAATGTAAATGTCCATGTCGAGCCAAAGAAATAGCCACCTAATATTATTTCACACTTTTCTCTCATACGGTACATTGTACTTTCTGCTAGTCACATCCGCTTACATTTAAATTTGGTTCATAACTTACCGATATGCTAATATCACCTTCTAATGCCTATCTTGCATTGTCGTGTCATGAGCTTATTTTAGTTTGTCTTACACTCCCTGCTTCCTGTTTCAGACTCAGACTTCGAGGCCTTCACAAGCTAACCTGATTGGCTCTTGCTGTGCTGTGCCCTAGCCCTGCTGTGAGGTAAAGATCCAGTGTGAACCTGAAGCAGCCCTAAAAGTTGCCCCATAAACCCCATGTAGATGATGATCTTTCTCAGGAGTCATGTGTATACCAGGTGATGCCTACAGTATTTGCATTACTGATAAAGTGTAACATGTCATTGTGCATCTATTCCTACAGGTCAAAGGTCAATTCTTCATGATGCACTTATCGCTCTCTGCCCACAACAGCTACTACCTGCTGATTGACACTTAATGACATGGCACAAAAGATAAAAGATACTATGTGTGTATTAATTCTATGTATATGTGTGAGTGTGTGTACATAGCTCATTGTGGAGCGAAACGACTGGAAAGATTGTATTTTGAAACCCAAGGGAATTTAACTAACACTGTTTCATCTTAATTCTAATCTGAATTATGCCTGCACTTGGAAAATGGTGGAAACACATATAAACATGTTTCTAGACATATAAAGCAGAGAAAATAAAGCATTTCCTGCTGACTACTCTGTATCAGTCCATGGTAGTTTATCTTTGTAACAAGAATTGTCAGGGTTAGTGTCACAGAATTGAAGATAAAAATGGCAAAAATGTCATTTGAGGTAAAAAAAAAATATCTTCTTGACATACTGTATTTTAATACACTTTTTTGGCTATTCCACCCTTGCGCTGCAGGGGTCGCTGTCTGTAAAACTCTGGAATTCCAACTATTGATTTCACTTTTGATGCACTATTGATACATTTTTTTACAATGCATGTAAATAGCTTAAAATACACATGCAACTACATTTTAATTTATAAGACAAAAAACACACCCACTAAAAAACAGGTCAAGAAAAAGAGCTTGAGGCTTGTTTTTAGCTTTTTTTTGCTGCATCACGTCACAAATTTAATCAGGTCAAGTCAAAAATACATTTTTATAGATATTTTTTCATATTATCTGTCTGCTACATGAAATAAACACAATCATCAGGAGGAATTATTTACGTTAATCACAAGGCCGTACACTTAGTAAGACGGTAAAAGAACCCAAACAAAGGTACAAAGGTGTGCGCAGAAAGAGAGAGAGAGAGTGAGGGCGAGGTGTACTTGGTGGTCAAAGTACAGCATCCGTTACACAAGGACCAGTGCTTAACACAAACCATCATGTTGTCATGGCAGACAAGACAAGCCTCATGAATTAAACCCTGCTGGAAATCAACACACACTAGACGATAGCATACAGTTACAACACACTCAGTTAAGATGATTTGAAACCTTCTTGTGTATTAGCCAGATGGAGGTCTTACACATTTGATGCATTTGTGAATGGATTTAACATGATTTTAACAATATACCAAGAGGATTGGCATGTTCAACAAAACAACCAAATGAACCCTCAGTGTTAGTGGTATATCATCTGTTGATGTTGATTGATTTTAGGTACTCATGTCCAGTAAAAGGGGGAAATGAAGCAAAGATGGAATCAAATGGAGGTTGATTGGTAAACAGTGTTGCACAGGATAGAAGTGCATTCTATCCTGGAAGGGCAGAGAATAGCAACCCTTTGTAGCTCACATCTGACGGCCTTATTGTTGTCTCATTAGGTAGAAACCTCAGAGAGAAAAGATCAAATGTGTCCCATATTGGTGAATCTTCTGTCCATGTATTTACACCCTGCCAAAAATAATTTAATTAAGTTCCAAAAAGCATTATAAACCCAGAGAATGAGTAGATGGTAAAACACTGCATGCTGAAAACAAGAGCAGTGACTGCTCCAAGTGTGGTCGAGCAAATTCTTTTTTACAGGGATGGCCGGACATCCATGACTGGATTGTACGAGTGTGTCCTCATGAGTAATTCTCTCTGTGTGCCTGTGGATGTCCCCACTGCGTCCTCAGCTCACTGTGGCAAGGCTTTCAAGATGGCATTCACCTCCTCGGCTACTGCCGTCAGCGCAAACTCAAACTGGTCCTGATCAGGACGAGAGGTGGGGAACAGAAATAACAAGAAGGGAACGTAAGAGTGGAAGGTGGGAGAGGGATGGTTACAAATCGCACAGAGGAAGACAACTGGATTATGATTGATGGACGTCCACCTTAAAAGTGCTGAAATAGTGCAAACACACAGACGTATGGTACCTTGGTGCGGACTAAGCCAGGTCTCTGGTCTCTGATGTGCTCCAGGGAGGCTGCGATGTCAATCTCCTTCACTCCTAACAACAACAGAAACCGGGTTTGAGGCTTTGGTAAAAAAAAATGTAATCCTCTTGCAACAAAAGATAGTAACCTTCTCTCTAAACCTTCTTTAAAACAATAAAAATGAACATGAATTTAAAATAATCCCAACAACTAAGAACAAATTGTGATGCAATCCAATTGATGTTAGCGTGACACTAAAATAAACCTTCAGTGTAAAGACTATAGGATGTGGTTGTGCATGTTGAAACAGAACACAAAATAAAATCCAGCTAACTTTCTCTATTAAGCCCTACGTTACTGACCAACATCCATGAATGATTGATCCATACCTTAATGAGGAATAATAATAAAAATGTCACATGAGCAGAATTATTTTACTTTATTGTGACTATAGCCCCTTCTGCTGTCCACAAAAGGTAACACATCAGTGTAGGCCTACACACTGAGCTGTTATGAGCAAACTTCAGCGTAAATTCACTCTCTCACCATATGTGGACCTTGTTTACGAAATTAATTATACCCTATATAAATGTGTGTGTGTGTGTGTGTGTGTGTGCGTGTGAGCGCATCTCACCCTTGGCCATGCGGTTCAGCACCATGTCAATGAGGATGTACGCGCCGGTCCGGCTAGTGCCATCACTGTGAGAGTGACAGGTATGAAGGAAATAGTGTGTTTACCTCAATCTGCTTACAAACTCATATTGGTCATATTGTGTGATTCTACCAAATCTCATGTTTTACAGAAATCATTTGGTATATTGTTTTACCCGCAGTGAACGATGATTGGGCAGGAACGACCTCTGTAGCATTTATTCACTTTCCTGAAAAGCAGGAACAAGGAACAGCAGAGAAAGAAAGGATAACAGAATTTTTTTTATTATTATAAATTAGTTACTATAAACTTTGTAATCACAACTAACCTTGTTCACACATTTAATAAATATACATACATTACTTCAATCAGGATTCAAGATATTAATAAATGCTGAAACAGTAAGATCAGGAATGAGGTAAAGGAAGTCAGGACAGGAACAAGTAGAAAGTGCATGAGGTTTTGGACGACTGTGAGATGATAAAACAGGAAAGAATAGGTGAAGAGGAAGCCACAGATTCACTGTCCCTCTTGCAGTAGTCAGTCACACCTGCCAATGCTCATTTTTGTGACTATGCAACTGGAGCCAGAGTACTAGCTGCAAACCACAAAAATGACACTGGGAGATGTTAAAATACAAACCCATCAACCTGCACACTGGGGGAGAGGGAGAGAGAGAGAGCAACGGTGATGACTAGGGTATGGAATGTCGCACACGCCAGGCAGAATGACAAAAAGATGGACGTGATGAGGGCGATCAGGAGGATTTGAACCCACTGATGTGTTCGGGTACCAGTTACCACAACATTACACCCATCTCATCCTGACCCCCTGTTTTCTCCATCCTGTTGAAATCAAGGGCACATGTTGGGGTAGTCTGGGTGTAAATGTGTAATTGTAGAGGCGCTTACCTGCGGAAGTCCAGCAGTGGTCGCGTGGAGGTGGGGATGCCGTCAGACGGCCAGCTCAGCAGGTGAAACTGCGTCAAAGTTCTGGTCTCTTGCGTCTGGACGTTCTTCAGGTAGAAGCTGCGCACCAGGTAGTCTTTGCACCAGATGTGCTCCGACACCAGGTTCACCTGATGAACACAAAGAGACGGAGAGGGAAAGAAAGAGCGGGAGGGATGGCAGACACAAAAGAGACATGAACAAGAGGGCAAACTAAATGATGGATGCAACATTTGAATACACAATATTTGTTTTCTCTCTTAAAAAAGAAAAAGGCCTTATTATTGTGATTACAGATGTGAATTAACGGTTTGGGGAACACATACCATTAAAGAGGGGAATGGCCATTTTTGTTTAATGCTTTTAATAAGAACATTTTACATTGAATGTACAATATACGTTTTTGTATTTAGTTTTTTTCCCCCTCAAAATGTTGATTTAAATCCGAATTATGCAATTACAATTGTGTATTTAATTGCAGAGATCTGACTTTATCTAAACTCTGAGATCAATCTCGGATTAATCTAAATATTTCTTAACATAACCCTGCACTTCTTGTGTACATATTTGTTTTGAACAAAACTACTATAACCGCCGGTCGAATGCAGAGAAGAAATACCTCTTACTCTGTAAGAACATTATGAAAAGAGACTGTGCTAAATGTGAAATGAAGGGTTGTGAGCGCCGACAGGAAATGAACCTCATAGATGTGGTAGAGGGATGAGCCCTCATCAGGCCAGTATCGCTCGCACTGTTTCACTCCATCTTCCACCAGAGCCGTCATCATCACTATCACTGTGCAGCCGTTCTCCCACACCATCTGTGGATTGGAGAGAACACACACACACACACAAACACACACACACACACACACACACACACACACACACACACACACACGCACACACACACACACACACACACACACACACACACTTAAATATAAATGTGAGTAACAAGGCATATTTCCTGCAGATGGACTGAATGGTCCAACGGCCTACGTCATTAAAGTAAATCCTCTAAATTGTGAGTGAGACAGAAAAATAATAGAACAGAGATTGCACTGACCTGCCAGAAATCAGCGACAGTATGAGCCAGTGGTCCCTGTGCGGCGATATAAGCTGGCTGGCGAGGGTCATGATCACACTGTGGAGTTAAAAAACGAAAAGAAAGAGAGCTGAATTTTCTAGTTAATTTTTTTCATGATGATTCTAAAACAGATATGAGTCACAGCAAGGGAGCATTATAATGTTATACAGAGAAGTGGTTATACATGCATCAGACAGAGGCTTTTCTTTGACCTCATGGGCATTAATTACATTTGACAGATTAGACTTGAATCAGGTCTAAGTGTTCATATTCTGATAGAGAGACAGGCTTTGGCAAATCCAAATAGATATAGTATTCACAGATTTTCTTTCTCTTGTAACAAAGAATGCATTTCTTGCTGAACTCATCAACAATGAAGATCTATCAGCAATATATACTCTGTACAAATATGTTCCAATATTTCAAATGTATTGATGTATTGATCATCAGACATAATGATCATCAGAACTTTTTTATTTAAATCCTCATATTGTATAAGGGGATTAATCGCCAACCAACAAACCAAAAATGATAAAAACCATACACCCTGAATACAAGTTTTAGATTGTTTGAAGAATTCTCACAATGGTGCTGGCATTGATGTAGTCTTGTTTATTGGAATTCACTTCAGTCTTCAGCTTCACCCGAGAGTGATCATCTGGAAAAGGAAACAGCTGTCAAGAACGAGTCACTGCATGAATGACGAGGAAATATGATTGATGTAAACATGACAGCATCACAGAGAGAGAAAGCAATGATTACAGTGACACACTGATGAACTAACAGGGGAGAGATTCAGCATGTCTGTTCTTGTCCATGTTGCTCGGGAGTTGCGCCACAGCTACTGAACTGGGATCAGCCTGGTAGGAGCACAACGCCTCCCACTCCCTCTGAAGGCGGTCCTTATTACGCAGATGATCCTCCATATACGCCTGACAGAGACATGCACATAAAGTGTGAGCAGTTAATGGAAGAGAAAAGGTATGATTTTCACAGCGAGAGATTCCTTCGCTACAGCAGGAAGTCTAGTCTCGTCAATAACTCACCAGTATCATGTGACCAGTAGAGATGTCCATGTTGGACTGGGCTGGCTCTTCGCTCCAGGACGGGGTGGAGCTGTGGGTGGAGGACGGGCTGTGCTGGGGACCGTCGCTGAACTGGGAGGAAACGCTGCTGACGCGGGACGTGTCCGTACCCCTCCGACCACCAGCACCTGTGGCTATGGCGGAGCCCACCATGCTGCTGCTGCCGCCGACCACACAGTCCTGGCGGGACAGGGAGGTTTTGGATGCCATGTGTTGCCGACATAGCTCCTGAGTGGAAAGTACGTTAAATAAAACTATATACAAATAACTATGATAAATGTAATAACATGTATTGTCTTTTATTTAACTTATAGTCATTCATCTGCCTGATCTAAGAGACATTTCTTCATTATTACCTATATGCTCTGAATAACAAATGCAAATTCACACATTTATTGCCCTTTTGAGCGTCCATAATGTGGTTTCTTACACTTTTACACCAAACTATTATACCATGGAGACATTGACACCAAGGTGAAAACAAACAAACAGACAAGGACATTATATAAAATGGCCTTTACTGAGTCCCGAATCTCCCCATGTGGCCTTACCTGGTAGTCAAAGTGTGTTTCTGCTCCTCCCTCTGGCCCCAGTCCAAGCTTTCCATTGGCCACTTGCTGAGCATAGTGCCTGAGACATGCTACGGCCATGGCCAATACCAGCACACTTCCTACGACTGCCATGGAAACAAGGGTGACGACTGTGCCACTGGAGCCCTGGGAAACCCTGGTTACCTGGGGGAGACCCCGTGCATCTGTCCTCTGGGAAAAACATACATCATAAAGAATAAGCAAGACATGGGCAGTGGGGAAATGGCACACATGAAAACATATTATTATCTCAGCATAGTGCTATTTCCTTTTGTTGACGTGTCCATCTTGCCTTTTGAGAGTATAGTCAACCCAAGCTAAGACACCTCTGGGACTCGCCACTGGAATCCAAAGGTCACTCATCTCATTCTAGCAACACATTTGTTTGGATGTAACTATACATGACAGCGCGGTGGGTTCGGTGATGTTGAGTTATAAGGACAGAGGTCTGAAAAGTCATGATCGTATGAACCAGGAACCTGTTAGAAAGACAGTAGTGTGTCGTTCCACCCCTTCTTCATCTTCTTTTCTATCTTTTAGTACCGTTTTCACTCTGCTGCCCAATACAGCTGAATTCATTAATTACCACGTTAATGTAAAACTGTAAATTGTAAGTGTAAATCAGTATTCAAAATCATGCTTTCATTAAAACTGAATTCATTGAAAGAATAATGTCATTTTTTGATGAATTGATACACATGTTCCGTTAATGACTATTACAATATTATCTGCAGCCCTGGGTTCAATCAGCGTGTGCGTTTGTGTCTGTTTGTGTGAGTGAGTGTGTGTGTGTGTACTCCTGATATTCTGTCTAAATTGTTAACCCATTACACATGCAGTTTGAGATGCAGGCGATGATTCAAAGGCCAGGAATAAGACACCTAGTGTGGGTTAGTGTGCACATAATGAGGCCAATGACACCTGTGACTGTTGCCATAGCACCTGGGATCTGGGAGCCACAGTGGGGGGGGGGAGATGAAGAACCATGGCAACAAGTGAGATGATGGTTATGAGGTGCAGACTCGCTGATTTGTTCTGGCCACTTGCACTCCAGGTGGCACATGCTCGGGGGTTTAAGCACACAGACAAACACCCACACACAATTTTGCAGCACAGCAAGTGTAGTGGTGGATGGAAAATAAGCTCTATAACCAAGATGGGTGCACTGCCTCCATCTGTGCTGCGTCAAAGTACAGAGCAGCGCTCGTGCTCATAAAAGTAATATTTCTTGCAAAAAATTGAGCTCATTTTCTTCATTTGATGTGATACCAAACACAAGCTCCACGTTTGAAAACAGACCCCGAGTCAGTCCGTCGTCCTGTCTGAACCATTTCGCAAGCAATCATTTCATGGTACCCTTTCAAATCCCTGAACATCCCTGGGTTAAGATACAAGATCAAGTCACTCTGTAACTACAAAAGACAGCCGCAAATAAAGTAAAGTAAAACCAATTCAGTGAGGAGCTGGTAGTCTGTCTAATTTCACACCAACAAGTCTGATCATCTGTGTGTGTGCGTGTGTGTGTGTGTGTGTGTGTGTGTGTGTGTGTGTGTGTGTGTGTGTGTGTGTTTACCTCTCCCACACCAGTCTGCACAATCTTAAAGCCTGTCTCAGACTCCAGGAAGTTCTTTTCATTGACTGTTTGGGTGAAAAAAAACACAAGAAACAATTGTTATTTGAGAAAAGTGTGATGTGAGAGCGACTTCTCCCTTCATGTTGAGGGAGGTGTTCGGGTGTCTGTGTGTTTTTGCGCCTCACCAGCTTTAGCAGCGACCTCTGCAGCCGTCATGTTGTGATCATTCTGGCGGATACGGAACGTCAGCGCAGGGCCCACCACACTGGCAACACAAAACCACAGGGACACACATGTTGGATGCTTCAGAACTTGGAAAACTACTCTTTGACTACTTTTTAGCACACTGGCACACACAAAACGGTGGTGTTACCTGATGTTGATGAAGCTGCTGGTTGTCAGGTGTATCTTATCAGCCAGTAGCGCCAACAGCTTCACTCCATCATACAAACTCAAGGGACTACAAATGAAAAACATAATTATCCTCTTTTTAAACGTCATGTTTATTATGTGCTATTAGCTGCTCTTTAGTGGCAATTAACATGACAATTAGTGATTTCACATATTGCCACTTCCTGACAGCCTTTGTGAGGACATCTATTCTACAAACTCAGAGTCGGTATTTCCTGACAATAATGATTGGCTCCACAGGAAGATATGTGCTTCTTGTTTTCACAGTTTATTTGTAATAAACAGAAAGTTTAATTTGATCGAGTGCTGACCTCTGGTTGGTGACTATGTACCCATACTCCTCCTTGGCTCCTGTACCCTCAACCAGTGGCGGCCCCTGCTCCTTCAAGCCTGCTCCACCTTCAGCAGGGGCGGCCTGCGGAGGCTGGGAGGCAGAAGTGAGGACGCTGGCACTCTTGGCTTGAGGTGTAGATGGGACTGAGGCGGATGTGGGAGCAGGAGGGGCCTCAGGGGGACCAGGAACAGGGGCGGCCTTCTCCGGCTTATGGGACACACTGTCTGTTTTTAGTAGCTGCATCTGAGGGGGAATAATAGAAGACGCATCGGTGAAAAAAAAGGTGTTGGATTTCTTCTTGTGAACACTGCTGACAACGAATGCTGACATACCTGCTTGAGGGTAATGAGGTCTTTCTCAATTGGATCTGTGTTAAGACAGATAGACTGATGTTTTTAATGAAATACTACAATAAATCACAATTTAATATCTGCGTAATCTGTTTTAGCCATTTACTCAAGGGTTCTATTCATCACTTTCAGAATGTATTACAATTATCTCCACCATCTTAGAAAAAGCCGCACTTGTTTTACAGTCACAGATTGGTTGTAGCATGAAAACCGAAGGTAATACTGTAATAGTCATTTTAACTGGGTTGTAACCTTAAATCCTTCATATATATATATATATATATATATATATATATATATATATATATATATATATATATATATATATATATATATATATATAAATATATAGATGTAGATTTTGTAGCTTGATATTGAAACTTCATATTCCAGTTGTATGTGTAAAAGGAGCCGGTGTTTCTATTTAGTTGTTGCTTTGAAATGACTGAAAGACTACCTGTTTTGTCTTGGGCTTGCATCAGCTGCAGAATGAGGGCCAGCTTGTAGAGCTGCTCTTGACTGAGCTCTCTGGGGTCAACTCCGTACCTCTTCAAGACTCCTGACATCCTCTGGAGAAGGTCATCTAACACAGGACACCAAAGTTAGCATCATCTTTTTACTTACCAATTAAAAAATTGGATGAACGTGTATGTGCACACTGTGTAAGTACTCCCTCTGCTTAAATCTGCTGAAATAACATTAAGTTCCTTTTCCTCACCATTGTTTCCAGACTGAGCGCTGATCTGCTGAGGAACTTTTTTATTCTGCTGAGTTTGTTGTCTGTCAGCAGTACCAATTCTCTCCTCTAGGGTGTAGTCTTCCACATAGTCCACTGGTATCGCTAGTTCCAGGTCCTCATAATAAGGCAGACCTGCTCATAAAATCATAGTTGATGATGGCAAAGATAATTGTTTAGTTATGTTTTTGACTGTTTAATTAATGAAATAGCTTCCAAAAAGTTTTGTTTCTTGTGTGTCTTCTTTTTGAAAACCAAACATGCTGTTTACCTGCACGAGTCATGGAAGCGGCCCCTCGGTGGCGATTAGAAGGCTGAGCAGACGCTAGGTATACAGACAAGGCTTCCTGTAGCAGCTGCCTGTCACGTTCTTGTTCTCTTTGATTGGCCTGGGACCTTGAAGAAGGACGGGCATAACCAGCTCCTGCTCCAATCAGTGATCTCTCAATGTCATCTTGATATCTATGCTGGAATCAGGAGAGGTACACTGATTTAGTGTGTGCATATGTGTGATGCCTAAGATCTATGCATTTTCCTTTTCATTGACACTACTGTAATAATCCTTAATACAGGTTTCCAAAGTATTTACCACAATTGCACTATTTTCCTAAGATTGTGTTTAACTCTAGAGTTGGGATTTAATGCGTGAATTGTTATCTTTTGTAAGAAAAATTGTGCCTGGGACTAGTTTTGTAGATTGATCCACACGCACATACTCTACAGACACTAATGATGTGTGTTTGTGCACCCAGTGGCAGGCCGTCAGGGCCTGCTAAGCCTTCTCTGCTGGCCTAAACAGAATCACAAAGTTATAGCTATTTTATAATTTAAGTTTGAAATTCTTTAAAAAAAAAAAGTTAAATTAATTGTTTTTCACAAATAAAACATGTACTATAAATAATTTTCCCTATTAGCGTATTTTCTCATTGCTCAGCTCCTGTCTTGTCTGCTCCTCAGCTTCTGGCTACTCGCGGACAGCTTCACAGCTGTTAAGCGCTCTGCTTAACGCTCTTGTTTCTCTCTGTGGTGGAAAAGCCGGTTAAACTACATGGTGACGGCCAGCTAGATAGGGCTCTGTACGAGTGATTCTTCACAGGGACAAGGACCTCAGCAGCAGGTAGAAAATCCACGACCCGCCACTGTGTGTACCTGGTGGTATGTGTATGGGTCCATTGAGGCTGTCTGCATGCGGAGTTTGGTCTGAGGAGGTTCGACAATCATGTAGTCCAGGTAGTTGCTACCAGGAGGCGCGGACCCTGTCTTAGAACTATGTTGGTGGAGGACGTTCTGTTTGGACCTGGCGGCACAGAGAAAAACAAAGAGATGAATAAGATAAATACACAGGGCTTGGGTGGAGGTAGGGATGAAAGAACAGGTCCAGAAGTAAATAGAGGGGGACTCCACCAGGGTGTAGTAAAGGATTGTCTCTAACTCTGTCCTTTGACTTATTTGCTTCATGTAAAATGTGCACTACTCACTGCATATCACTGTAACTGGAGGGTACTTACTGAGACGAATGAGACGAGGAGGAAGAGGAGGAAGAGGAGTTTGGTTTAGAGGGTTGGGTGGTATGGGGAACTCTCCTCAGCTCCTTTGATAAAATATACTGAGTGATGTCATCTTGCCAGGAAAGACCTGTACACACACACACACACACACACACACACAAAGAAGTTTAGAGAGCAAGACAAAGGTGTCCGTGAAGGAGAGAGAGGTTTGCTGAAATCAATAATTCCTTATGGGATATATCTTGAAGAGGATTTATGCCTGTATATTGTACTATACTATTTTGTGTTTAGTACTAGCATGCTAAGCTAAAGCGCTAAACTAAGCATTGTCCTTTTGAACATGTTAGCATGCTGACGTGAGCATTTAGCTCAAAACACAGCTGTAGTAGGGATAATGGTCTAGGCTTAATAATGCAAATAGAATGTAGTTTTCATATGAAAATGGCTAAAATTACCCTCAAAAGACACATCAAATCACACAGATGTTGTCAAAAACTTTGACTCTCCTCACTGTCGCTTAGAAGCAATGGAGTATTTACACTCGAACAGTTTTAGATTAGTAAAGAAATGCTGGTGATGATTTCCATGTATCCTCTCACCTTGTAGCATGAGCTGTTTGAGGACTTCCTGCATCCTTTTCAGAACAGGAACTGACACCTGGTACTGGACCAGGTCCTGCTTAGCAGTACGACACTGACCAAACAGCCCATCTGGAAGGAACAGACACACACACACACACACACACACACACACACACACACACACTGTCAACATTTTAACTCGTATTTTGCCAATATAATCTTTTGAGATTTATTTTTAAAGTGATTTTAAAGGCCATCATCTAGGGCACTTGAGTAGAACATGTATAATAAGTTTTGCGTAACACTTGTGCTTTTTCTATCCTAACAAATCAAAATGGGTGCTCTGAAAAAGGAAAATCGAAAATACAGTCGCTGAAAGCAAATGTAACAAGGCTCTACAGTTATTGATGTTTGTATTTTCTTAGTCTTTTAGCTTTAATTGTATACATTTCCCCCACAAATATGTCAGTGAATCTGGCCTTGAGGTATAGTCCAGTATTTTGCAGTAATACTCATAATTCTTATATAGCCCACACCACACTAGCCCACAGCAGTGAGTCATAGTTTTGAAGTACAGCCCACACACTTACAATGCTTGTCACTGCTTTTGACAAGGTTCTACCACTGTCAGTGAGTGTGCTTTAGTTTAGTTGTTAACCTGTAGGCAGCCTCATGACAACAGAAACAAAAGGATAGCATTTTTTTTGCTCAGTATTATTTTCTGCACACTGTTCTCATATCCTGATCATAAATTAATCCATTTTTTGATCCTTTGCGGTTCATGTTCAAAATGCAACAATTTCATGCATCCACTCTTCAGCCATGCTGATTTATCAATATGAGGTCTATGTTGTGGAAATAATTCTGTTCGGGAGAAGAGTTCAAAGGTGTCAATCAAATATGACAAATAAGCAGAGTTTCTCTGGACAAGACACAATGCCTCCGTTCGTTTATTAATGCTTGCGCAAGCAGGGAGAAATCTCAACAGTCGTGAATCATCAATGCCTATCTAGGTTTCTACAAAAATCATTATTTCGACAACCAGTTATATACAATTTCAAATGACCATCCCTTCCGACCCATCTCATCTCTAATGTGTTCTCACTATATCGAACATGTGATGTACATTGGACTGTGTGTTCCACGTCAGCATATACTGTACATTGAAGATCTTCCATGTGGTTTGTACATTAACCTGATCCATATTATATTTTCAACCAATCGCATGTCTCCACATGGATCAATCCTTGTGATCAAAAGATGACTGTGTGTCTTACATCAGCATAAATCATTTCCTCCTGCGTGATCTGAACGTTCTTTTACCAGGTAGTCAGCACCTTAAAGCTCTTATCAGCTGGTACTACTTGCACATTAATCATTGATCTGAGCACACATCATTATTAAAACCTCAGGTACATACAGAGATGTGTTTAAAATACAGCATGTAGATATTTTTCCATCACATCTATGACTTAGATGATGCATCCTTTCGAAATAAATTACTATAATGTTTGGACATAAACCACAATGAAAAGTAGCTGGAAACAGGACATCAAGCGGGTCATGCTGGAAAATGTCTGTCCTACTCGCTGTCCTGCTTCAGTGTCACATACAAAAGATGCAGGTTAATCAACGGAGTTAGATACTGAGAGTTGTAAATGTCTTACTTTAGAGCTACTGTTATCAATATCACATCAGAACATATAGGAGGTTTAACTCTGGAATCTATGTGAGTGCAAATGAAAATATTTCAGAAGGAAAAGAGTCAGACTGCGATGTGATGGGAATAAAGATAAAGCAGAGCAGACTATATATTATGTGGCGCACTGATGAGTCACCACACTACACTGGCTAAATCTCCCTCGAGCCAACCTGCCACGATGAGACAGTAGGCCTAAATGGTTATTCTGAACAGATTAGTGAGGATTAATGTTTTTATAGCCACAAAATTGTATAGGAAACAGAACAGCTTGTTATTTTGCCACTCGCCATATTGAAGAGTGAGTAGATGATGTTTTCAACAGCCTTGTTTTACTGTGCAAGAGATACAAAATATTGAACTAATGTGTGCATCCTTCCCTCTACTATTTCCCAACCCAATCATTGAAACCTGTAATCAAATCACAAATACGTGATGTTAATGATGTGACATCACACAGGATATTGTATTTTCTGGCAAGCAAATGCACTGGAAGGGTGGATATGCAGTAGCTCTTATCACTGGTGCTGAACTGACTGATGACAGAGAGAAGAGGAATGTGAGGAGGATGAATGGAGGAGGAAGGGAGAGAAGACAGAAAACTGCACGGCTTGATTGGATTGGGACTATTTCTGGAGCTTGGGGTATTTCAGTAGATATCACTTTTGTGCAGGGAACATACTGTAGTATTCAGTGTTGGACAGTGAATATATATTACATCAAAGAGATGCAATGTTTGTCTCAAATGACATGATGCTGCAAATAATTATTCAAATTAATTAGTCTTAGTCTAAGCAGTCTTTAATAGGTTAAACAGTTGTGCAAGCCCTATAAAGAAGTGTGTGTGTGTGTGTGTGTGTGTGTGTGTGTGTGTGTGTGTGTGTGTGTGTGTGTGTGTGTGCGTGTGTGTACTCACAGTAAAGCCATGCCAACCAATATTTTAGGATTATGTATGGATTTATTGATATTTATTTTGTGTGATTATTATTGAGACATTAACAACACCAACCATCTGAGGATCCCATTTACAATTACAAATAATTAAAAAAGTCCCACCACACCTTCCCTATATATGGCCTGCCCAGATGCATCTGGTACTTCAGCCTGGCAGCCACCTTGTCAACACCTCAAGGAGCTGTTGCTTGACAAGGTCAGGGTGCTACACCTGTGCACACCGCCACTCCAGTGACAATGTACGACCTCATGCTGTTTAACACTGGCCTCAAACTCTAACAGACTCAACAGGCTTACAGCGGAGATGCTTACAACAACATCATTGTGACCTCGGTCCATGTATAAATGACCCTATGTGATACGCACCACTAATAACAAACACCTCCATCTCTGAATATGTTTGAAAGAAATTAAAAAAGCGGAAAAGCCCCATGTCCAACACTGCACACTCCACTCCTTCTAATTACATGTTTTAGAAACAGCAACAACCAAAAACATCTTATTTGCTTGGCAAATCTGTAGGGGCCTGCCACACATCCTGTCACAGACACAAATAAACCACTGCTGAGAGCAACAACAATATGCTGTGCATTCCATTTAGCTCACCAAGACACAATCCATTTTTTCCCATTATGTGTGACAGGCAGCAGGCAAGCAGAAAGAAAAGGACTTTCACTCTAATGAACCTTTTTAGACCAACTATTCCTCAGAAGCCGATTGTGTGGATGCACCACTGCCTCTTCAACCCCATAGAGGAAGCTACTAAATAAGATGGCACCTCTGTCAATAGTATTGAGTAGAAATTGAACATTGAAATTATTTAGTTTAGTTTAATTGAACGATTCACATTAACTGATTATGTAGTGTTATTATTATTTAAGCTCTGCTAGAAGGCATACTTCTTCCTTTTTAGCAGAGGCTAGCTGCTTCGTGTACCGGATCATTCTCACTCAACACAGAGACAACATTTATATTGATAATCTGATTCAACTCATCAGCAAACAAGCCTGCATCAAAAAAGTTGGAATAATAAAGCAGTCTCATAAACACCTGTAATATAATTTCTTCTGTATTTGCATTTGTAAAGACGTCAAACATGTCATCAAATATCATAAAATCATAAATATACGGACAGCTTTAGGTTACGCTTTCTCTGGACTGAAATATTTTCCCCGCACAAGCTACAAAAATAGGCCAATTAGTATTTGTTTTGTGTCTCACAGACATATTGATTGCAGCAAAAAATTGTGTGGGCTATGAAGAGAGAGAGACACACAGAGAGACAAAAGGCTCATTTCAACCTTTCAGACTAAAAACCTTTGAGCCGTTGTTATTTTCCTCTCAGACCCACAGACGAGTATAAATACAGTCCTGCATCTGCTCTTGAGCTGCAAAGCCGCTGATCGTTTTGTATTCCGTCCAATGGCTGTTCATGTGCGTAAGTGCAATTTTCACAGAGAAGTGCGTAAGTGTGCGTCGGTGACTCATTGCTGTATTGCCACAACTGTGGGGGTGTCGACCTCACGATGATGTCAGTGTTGCCATGGAGACAGTAGAGTCAGGGAGGGGCATAGATGAAGAGGGGGAAAGGGAGAGGGGCAGGTGACGGTGAGAGACAGACACATAGGGGCTGAGAGGAAAAATCCTTGACTTGTTTGCACGCTTCCATTCATGTACCGTCTGTGTGTGTGTGTGTGTGTGTGTGTGTGTGTGTGTGTGTGTGTGTGTGTGTGTGTGTGTGTGTGTGTGTGTGTGTGTGTGTGTGTGTGTGTGTGGATGTGTGTGTGTGTATGTGTGTGTGTTTTACTCACCATCTGAGCAGGACTGATCCCTTGTGCACAGTTTTCTCTCAAACAGGCAACCTGAGGGAGAAAGACAGAGAGGGCTAACAGGTACTCAGAGTCTAAATCTGCTTAACCTCACATTTAGAAAACAAAACAAAGTGAGCTTAAGCCTGGCTGACTCATTATAATCAGCTTCAATTGTGGTGACTAAAATACACACACACACACACACACACACACACATCTTTCGTATTCAAATCCCACCTACACTTGACATTTATAAGATTTTTATATAATTGCAAAAGGACATTATAACATAAGGACGTTATTAGCATAAAACCTGCAACTTCTGAAAACCTTGAAATACAAAATCGTCTTATTTTCAGTTGAACTATTTTGCTCCTGCTAAGACATCACCAGAATGCTTTAAAGTAAAATGCTTTATTAAAGGTTGTACAGCCTGTCAGTGTTTCTACATATACCTTTGATAAGCCTGACAGGAGATAACATGTTTTGTGGATGTGAAATACTGATATGACCGATATGATAGTAGGAAAAGATTATGTTTAAGCTACATTGTTATGCTGCTTCGGTAACTGATTTGTAATTAAACAGTGTTGGCACTAATATTTTTGGTCATTTCTTTGAATTAGAATTTTTAGCTGTTCCACTTATTTTAGGATAAGACCTCGTGGCAGTGTGGGAAGGAGCAGGTGGCTGACGACAGATAGGACCAGAAGAATGCATGGATTGTTTCTATCTTTGTCTTTCACGGCACACATCGTCTCTTAGCAGAGGAAACATCGTTTTTTGTTGCTGTTTGCATGTACAAGACCGAAATAAAGGGTATGAAATGACACATAATTATTATCCCAAATCAAATGCAAAAGATGGCAGAACGGTTGTGAATGAAATGGATGGAAAAGATTGAGAACTATTTCCTCAACCTTTGTATGAAGTGACGCAGAACCTACAGCGTTTTCAGTGACTCACCTCTACTTTCTTTGAAGAAAAACCCCCACTGTGCACACACACTGGAAGTGAGTATGTCTGTGATGCCTTCTTTTTTAACTTTAAAAGCTAAGACTATTCTTCAATGACTAATTGAGCAGTTTTCTGGAATTCCTAATTTCCCTTTATATGAAAATATTTGAACGAAAGCTTACTCTCAATATTGCACACACATTTGATGACTTAAAAACAACAACATTCCCATTATCCCAGAGACCTGGGCTCTACAATCTCTGGAGGCTGATGTGAACCTTTGTGTGTCGCTGAAATAATGAGGTATGACTAATTGTTGCACACAGGGGCTTGCAGAAACACACATCACCACAATGTTGACAATACATTATGCATAAATGCCAATCTCAGCCATCAAATAATGACTGGTTGTCCAGGAAGGGACATCTGCTCCAGGGTTGGGCCAATAAAGCAACATGGAGCTAAAGCAAACGCATTAATGGCACAAAATACTTCAACTGTTTGTTTATAGTTTATTTTCTAGGATTTAAAAATGTTTCCATTTCTGGATCTCATTTTATTGTCCTGTGCACTCAACAATGCAACGCATGCATGCACAATGCAACTTGGATGAAGAAGTTAACATTTCCAGAATTCTCCCAAAACAGTAACATACTTTTTTATTTTATTTTAGAAGAACTATTCTATTCATTTAACATGGTAAAAAGTGCACGCTAGCATGGCAAATTAGCTCAAGGGTTCCAATGAATCTCAAATGCAATTTTAGGGGAAACCTGACCTAGCAACAGGTCATATGCTCTTCAGGATACGCCTGGCTGCAGAGACGTCCGTGTCTGTGTGACACTGGACAGTTGGACATATGGGTGGACGGCTAATCAAGTGAACAGATGGGTGGATGCATGTGTGGAAGAACCGAGATGGAAGCAAAGAGGCGTTAATGAATGAACAGACAAAGGGAAGCAACAGTGGTTTCTCTCCGTGGTGCTGAAATCACAGGCACTTACAGAATGGCTTCCCATTGAGCTGTCCATTGTTCATTTTTTCTTTTCATGGTATTTTAGTAAAGCAGTGTTCTCCATTTTTCTGAATATTACGGCACATAAATACTATCAGTTTAATGTTTAGTTTTGCTGTTTTTTTATAATTGGTTTGATAAATTGCAAGTATATTATGGTTCCCTTGCTATTGAAGTGAGCTGCTTCAAATGTCTAAAATCAACTGTAATCAATTGTTCCTCAGGTGTTTAATGCATCACATATGGGTGATTGCGCTCAAATAATAAAATTGACGTAGTAAGCATATAAATATGCCTAAAATAATTCACATTGCTTTATATACAGTCCAAGGTGGAAGGGAATAATGTTAGTGGCTAGAGTTTTTGTCTGAGAAGACTTGAGGGAGATAATTACATTGGCCTTTCTCAATTATGACTTTGATTGAATTCACTCTATACTTCACAAATCTCCACCTCCATGTCTCTTTTTGTCAGCAAAAAATACTTGTGGAATAAAAATAAATACAACCTTTGGGTAAAGTCCTGTATAATGGGTGTGACAATTCACTTGTTGCATCAATTTATCAACAACAAATTATTTCAATTTAATGAATCAATCTATGAAAAGAAAAATAATAATAATTGCAATAACCAATAAGCGGTATTTACTACAGCTGCCATTGTCGTTAATATCAACCTGCTACTGCCCGTTCTCATGCTGAGAGTTAACTGTGAGGTCGACACTGTTCAGGCAACAGTAAATATTTTTTTAAATGTAGAAAACAATTAACTTTCTTTCTTTCTTTCTTTGTTTCTTTCTTTCTTTGTTTGTTTGTTTCTTTCTTTCTGTCTTTCTCCGTCAATATAATATGCAATCGACAGTATATCTCTGATTAAAAGTTTTTTTTTATGTCTTGTGTATAAAGTACCATATTACTTTTTATGGTAAATACTTTTTATCTTTTTTTATGTTTATGGTTTTTTTGCATACCTATTTATCCCCAACAACTGCATTAGGTGGCTTTCCTACTCCCTTCTCAATAGAAAGCACTACAAATGAAAACATAATGCTAGTAACGGCATGAGGAGTGATGGTGGCATGACATGAATCATAATTCTCTAAAAGGGTCCCGAGAAAAATTAATATAACATTCGCTAGACTCATATTTTCTCTTCCTCTCTATCATTCTCCATTTCTCCTCCGCCTCAGCCTAATCTCATCATCAGCATCTACTTTTACCCACACACACATCTCTCTTTGACAAATCATTTACAGGTCGTTTCTGAAGACTGACACGTTTAGACATCCCTATTCAGTCTCTGCTGGAATATGACAGGGGCATGATAGTGATGCCACTGGATAAAGTATCCCACAGTCGGGTGAGATCACCCTGAAGTCATTAGCGACTTAGACACATCATGTTCTTTGGGGAATATTACAGGAATACGACCGTGCATTTCTGATAAGGAACTTGCCATCATCACTTTCGTCACCACGATCATCTTACCGTATTTGTCTGAGATTCCCGGTTGGCACAGCACGGTTAAAAGGAGCAGAGCTCGCCATGGCTTGCGGTGTTGCATGATCCTCTGAAGCCTCCCAGCAGCTGAGGAGATGCAGAGAGAAAGATGCGGAGTCCCCCTTGCTTTGGTCGCCTCTTTTAAATCTCCATCATTTTCAAACGAGTCGCAGCCGTGTCGACAGCTCACATTGCACCCAGAGAGCCCATGTGACAGAAAAACATAAATGAATGGCTGACAAAACTAATTCCACAGCGGCAAGGCGGGGTGTGAGGATGGGGAGGAGGATGTGGACGAGCAACGTAGTGTCGACACACCGCTGCACGACTGCGGAAATAACGTATAGGCTACAACCTGAAGAAGAAGAAGCAGGGAGCTCTCTGAGATGCAAGGGATCGACCTGCAGCTATGTCATCACGACCTAACGAGTGACAGCATCCCCCACCTATTAAAGACGTCATGCGCCATAGACGTCATTCGTCATAGACGTGAATGAACAGTTTACAGGTGAGCACGTGTTGGCCGAAAGTCTCATATCTTAAGATAATGTTGGTAGGCCTATGTTGATCCTTCCATAATATTGGAAGGATGGCAACAAGAGCAATCTTAAAGGACCATGTTTAAAGTGCTTATACATGCAGAGTTCCCCTCAATCTCAATCTCGCACATTATGGACATCCTAAATCTGGAGGTGCAATGTTTTATTATTGATCCTAATTGATCCCTTCTGATTGGAACAGCATCGAATATGGCAGAGTCCAGAGACTAGAGCTCCACTTCTACTGGGCAGTGACGTCACAGCAGTTCATGTTGTCCAGTTGTCCTCTTGCTCCCTCTTGTGTCTCTCAAGTAATCCAACTGAACTACCATGCTGTAGCTCTCTGTATATATATTCAGAAAATATTCTATAGGAATGACCATGTCTACTTTTATGTTCAGTAAAACATTATAGAGTTTTAACATCATTACATTGGATGCAACTGAGATAATTGGAATAGACTACAATGTGAAAGTTGTCCATGCCCTAAACCATTCACAGGCCTATACCGAGATGTTAAGACTATACCTCCATTCACCTATGAGCTCTTGTCCATGTTCAGCAATCTGCTATACCTGCCAACCCTGATATGATTAGGTCTGTGAAATGTTACTATCCATCAAAGTCATTGGCCTTGCCCATTAGTTTTAATTCTGCATTGATTGTTTTCTTTCAACACTGCTGTCATGGGCAGAGCTGTCTCATGTAAATACGTCTACACATTACAGCAGCACCCTATCCTGGAGAAAAAACAAAACAAAACAAACAAAATACAACTAAGTATGATAGAAATTAGGAAGCTATAAAAAATAAAAAGACAATTTGAAAGAAAAACTAAATCCGTGTCAGCTCCGGAGCTTTTCCCAGCAGCAGTGATAACATTTACTTATTCTAATTTAAGCAAACTAACAATGAAAGACCAGATCCTTGGCTTTGGCCTTGATATTCACACCATTATGCTATCCTTGGCATATCGATAAATGTCTGATAATGTCACAGGATCAACATCGCTTAAGCTTCCCAGAGTTTACTTTTACTGAATGTTAAGTTGTACATTGTCCTCTTGTGAAACAGTGCTCATTTTACGGACAGAAGACTAGGGCAGCTTGACTGTGATAAAGGAGGAAGTAGCTTTTCTATGAGCATAAATCACGCTATTTGATTTGACGTCCTATTGTTGGCACATTCACTGTTCTCTTGGCTTCATATCTCTCCTAAGATAAACCTCAAAGAGATCTGGAACAGGGTTCCCTGTATGTCTATGTCTATATTTGTGGTATGTCTGCATCACGCTCCCAACCTGAGCCCCTGTCTATTCAGGGATCTTACCCCGGACCACATGGGCCTTTGGCGTTGAACGAGCAAAGTCATAGTCCTGGATGGGACCGGGTGAGTCCTGGATTCCCAGAACCACGAAGGACAGAAATACCTTCTGATAATGAGGAACATGCTCAGTTGTGCAGCATCAATGAATATTTAGGGACAGTAGCATAAATCTACTAAGGTTTACTTGATGTATGTGAGCATTATAACTCCATATTATACTATATTAGATTCTAAAAGTCCTTCTTTAATACCTAGCAGTTCTGTTTGGACACCATTTCTTTCATTCAATGCTTGAAATCAGAGTTTGGTTGTCAGCAGTATCTGAAGACATGTCAGTAAAAGAAGCAGCATCATTATTGTTATTTTTGTATTTTAGTTTGTCCTATGATCCTATGTGAAGCGGCTCGATAACCAAGTTCAAATGCTTAAAATAGAGCTGACACCAGCAGCAGCTGATAGACACACTGCTCTGTGAAACACAAATACACGCACGACCACACACAACGCCTCACACACCTCTACACCCACACAGAACACGTGTACACATATTTGACACGCACACACTCCTGTTGTCTCTCATAATTGAATCTGATCAATCAGAATTAACACAAATAATTTGCAACGTTGCTGTAAAACATGTCCAGCTCAAGCAATGTGCACCGCTTAAAGAGAACTAGCATCGCTCCATGTCATTAGCTTAAACATTTCATTAACTTTGCATGCAATTGCTTTGGCTCCAATTCATAAAAAGAAAGAAAAAGAAAGTAGACATCTACATCAACCCTAGAGGTCTACATAGCTGTTTTATTCCACCCTCTACCAGTTACTGGATTTTTAACTCTCTGTCTGCTGGCTAGTTTTCTGAGCTTCAAAAGACAAAAGGTCAAATAGAACACCCCAGCCCTAACTAAATGAATCCACCCAAGATTTAAAAAGAGATTGTAGGAGAAAGCAACAAACATGGAGGAAAAAAACAGGTTTACATTTATTTTATGACATTTGGAAAAATGCAATGAGGACTTATCAAACAACAAGAAGCAAGAATGTCCTTCTTCTCAAATTAAATTTTAGCAAACCACTCGAATCCAAGAATTATATTTAGGATAGTCAAGATCAAGATGTGTGAGCAGTTTTTAAACTGTTTTACAGATAGAGTTAAGTACATTAGGCAACACAATACCCCCCAGACCATGTTTTACCTGTATTGCTGTCCTTTTTAGCTGAAATTATATCCCATATGAAATCAATGACATGCAGTTTTTAATTTATATTAACTTTCTTAAAGAGGTTATTGATACAGTTGGGCCCAGTATTTGATTGATTCATTAATAATGAATAATGAATTGATTGATATCTCCCCTACTCTCTTGTTAATTTAGTTGCATCGGTTAGAACTAGAGTCATCATCATCGGCCTTATCATTATCATCATCATTACCAGCAACATATTCACACGCAGTAGGTCCCGGTACAGGGCAGGACAGATGGGCTGGCTGTCAGCTGTGCAGCCTTTTGGTTTCTGGCATGAGCAATGTCTGTCTTTCATAGACCAACAGCATTCATGCAAATACTCACATACACAATATGTGGTGTGATGCTGCGAAGGACCTTGTGAACAAATGTAATAATAACATTTAATGTTATTCACTTACAGGGTTAACAACCCCACTTCCTGCTAAACCCACCGTTAGCCTATCCTTAATCTAACCAATGTTTTTTGGTAGTCTTTTGGTATCACAGCTCACACATGTTGGGGTTGAGTGTGAACTGCTCAACCATGTTTTCGGCGGCCAATTTCACCCCACGGGGCATCTAACTGGTGAATTAAATCAAACATTTCACAAAATCTGTACATTACGATAGACGATGAGACGTCGTCACGGTAAGAGTGACTTGTTTACTTCCGCTACTTCCCCGGATTGGCCTATATATATATACGGTAATACAAATAAAAAAATGCTGCATTGATCCAATAGTGCTTTGCTGATCTGCACAGATTTGTCCACCCACATAGAGGGTGTGTCAGTCCAGTGGAGAGCACTTATGACAAAATGGAGAGTGTGAGTGACCTTCCCGGCAGCACCTCTATCAGTCAAACCATACTGCTCCTTATGTAACCAAGGGGAAACACATAACTCTATTCAGCTCTATAGCTACTGGCAGGGTAGTATAACTCAGACATTTTTGTGAGGCATGAGGAACAAATGCTATATAATATTTTGTGACTCCAGGGATTAAATTAATACAGTTTAAGGTTTTCAAAGATATCGGTAATACAATGTTATGGGTTGATAAGAATTAGGCTGTATATCTCAACAGAAAGAGCAGTGTGCTTTTATGATCCAGTTTCTTTAACACCATACAACTTCCATAGTGAATTACAAAAAATATGCCTGCTATTTCAAACATGTAAAACTATTTAAAACTGACTTAAAATGGGATGTGATCTATTTTAGTCCATTGACATATAGACTGTAGTTCCCCAGTGGATTATCTTTCCTCTGAATGTGCTATACTGATAGTGTTCATGAAGCAAGCCCATAACAACTGCAGAGACTGAATCATTCACTTAGTTACTCCCTCAATGCATCTCTCCAAGTATGCACATACACACATGCACACAGAAGGCCACCGGCCTTTCTGACAGTTGAAACCAGAACCCTTGGACAGCTGAATCGAGGGCGCATGGGGGGAGAAATTAGGAAAGAAGAAGGGCCTGAGAGAGGGATGAGATATGGAGGAAGGGCCTGTAGAAAATGGATGAAATATCAAGATACTGCGATAGAATGATTCACAACAATCGCATCTAAGTAATATGTTTTTTTCTAAAAGCAAGAAGTCAACTCCCTGCATTCTTTTTCAAAGGCAATAATGTATGGGCAACGTTAATGCTCCTACGTAATCTAAATTGGATTTCTCAAGTCTACAAAATTGTCAACTTCTTCTGCCACGGACATCAAAGGAAAAATAAATGATCACTTCACA
Source organism: Taurulus bubalis (assembly GCF_910589615.1). Classification (NCBI taxonomy): domain Eukaryota; kingdom Metazoa; phylum Chordata; class Actinopteri; order Perciformes; family Cottidae; genus Taurulus; species Taurulus bubalis. The sequence continues at coordinate 10,698,758 of NC_136603.1, forward strand.
AAAAGGATTGCATTTCTGATCGCAATGATAAACACCTAATTAAACTAAAGTTACACTTTGACTAAAGCGGCCATATTATTCTGTTGCCTTTTTTTTCAAAAGTACCCTCATAGTCTTACCAAAAAGGAACCATTAATGCTCATTTATAGATTAAAGATTATTAGATGAAAGTATCCTGGAGTAGGAATGGAATAACTTTCCATCTCCATTAGGATTTCCCTTTCTGAAGCTATCTTCCCCAATGGGTCGACTGTGATCTTTCCTCAGGTTGGGGTCTGGATTTGAAATACTTACAATGTGATCAATTGAAGGAAGTTTGGGTTTAAGGTAAAGTGGAGGGGAGGAGTTGTGGGATTAAAACAGGGTGAATGGAAACCGAGGGAGGGGTTGGGGTGAGAGTGGGTGTGGTAACTCTACAAATAGCTGCGCTCGGTGTCTGGTATTTCTTCACTTCGCTTCTCTCCCAGTAGCCCAGTGGGACAGTTAGGTCTCAGCCCCTCCATCAAGACCCCAAGATAACCAAACAGTCAACCAGCCATGAGTAAGTCTTATTCCTCTTCGGCCCAGACGGCCTCCTCGTACCGTCGCACCTTCGGCTCTGGCATCGGGTCAACCCCAATGTCCTCTGTCTTCATATCTGGAGGCGGTGGTGGCCGCAGCTCCTCTGCAAGCCGCATGTCTTCCAGAGTCTATGAAGTGAAGAACAACGCTAGTCCCTCCTATTCTTCATACCGGGTGTCCTCTGGTGCCGGGGGAGCAGGGTATGGCTCCTCTTCAGCCGTGCGCACCTTTGCTGGCGAGAAACTTGACTTCAACCTGGCCGATGCCATGAACCAGGACTTCCTCAACACAAGGACCAATGAGAAGGCCGAGCTTCAGCACCTGAATGACCGCTTCGCCAGCTACATTGAGAAGGTGCGTTTCCTGGAGCAGCAGAACGCAGCGCTGACGGTGGAGATTGAGCAGATGAAGGGCCGCGAGGGGCCCGGCCGCGTGGCTGAGATGTTTGAGGAGGAAATGAGGGAGCTGAGGAGGCAAATAGAAGCCCTCTCCAACCAGCGTGCCCGTGTGGAGGTTGACAGAGACAACCTGGCTGATGACCTGCAGAAAGTGAAGCATAGGTAGGTTACAGGATGGCTGAACGAGCGGATCGAATGACGAGTACCAATGGACGCACCGTTGTCAATGAATGAGGAAAAAGGGTTGAATGAATAATGCATGTCGCTGATGCGGCTTATTATTTTAACGGTAGGCTGATAGAAAGCTGAGTGAGGAAGAGGCCGATGTTAACGGTTTCAGAAAAATAAACGCCAACTGAATAGTTTAATCAGTCCCGGTCACATTGCACTTCTATTATTGGGGAGTAAAAATGTCTTCATCAGGGGTTCCCAACTTGTTGGGACTGTGATGAGCAGTTTAATCAAATAGTGATGTCCACCTTTCATAAAATAGATGTAACACACATATTGTGAATCTTTTCACGTTTATCATGTAATGACCCTTTAAATTTCTTTTTTACCAACTGATTTGTCTACATTAGAAAAACAGGGTGACTCATGGCTGAATGTTTATATAGAAGAGAAAATGAGGAGAAATACAAAGCAGGAGAAGAGGGAAGATCCCAGCATGGGGCAGTAAAGAGAGAGAGAGAGAGAGAGAGAGAGAGAGAGAGAGAGAGAGAGAGAGAGAGAGAGAGAGAGATGAATGAAGGTGAGGTGAGGACAGACGGACAGAGAAAGTTTTAGCGAAGCAGAAAGAGAAGTAGACAGACAAAAATGACAGATGAACACACACAGCCGGTTATGTTTGTGAATGGTGAACTAAACTAAGATAAAAAGAACAAATATGTAATCCTGTGACAGAGAGAGGGAGAGAGATAGAGAGATAGAGGGGGGCGAGAAGGGGAAGGGGAGAGTGAGAGAGAGCTGGGATGTGGATATATCTCTGAGTGGTCTATTTGTAACTACTGGGTCAGCTCTTTGGATTTTGTATTCCTGTCACTGCAATAGCAAGCAACTTCACTTAAATTGAGAACGTTAACTTTTCACTTTCTTTCCTTCAGCCATTTTAAAATTGTTGCCTGCAGCATTGAGTGAAGCTTGCCAAAGCACCTGCTGCTCTCACTGAGATCAAAATACACACAGAGACACTCTGCCTGTCAACAGTTACAATGCAGGCACGCATGCACACACACACACACACACACACACACACACACACACACACACACACACACATATACCTACAAACACAGCCATATATATACACACGGACAACAGGGACAAAACAAGATACTGCATTTAACTCACCTTAGAATAGTAGTGACTTTAGACACCTTTAGAGACACCTTTGTAGTTTGTAAATGCATACATTACATGCATGCATTTCTTTTTACATTTTCCAGTTGTTCAGGGGGCAAAGTGAAATGCTAATTTTAGAGACAGCACCACCGTGGGCACACCACTCTGTTCCTTTCTCACTGTTACCCTTCTGACGCTGACATTGTGGCAGCAGCTGCACCACAGCTTTAGGACTAAAAAAGCAAACGTGTGTGTGTGTGTGTGTGTGTGTGTGTGTGTGTGTGTGTGTGTGTGTGTGTGTGTGTGTGTGTGTGTGTGTGTGTGCGCTCGTGCATGTATTACTTATGTTGTGAGGATGTACATCGGTTTAGACGGTCACATTATGCGGTCTCGCCTTCCTTTTGGGGACAAAATGCACATCCCCATAATGTAGATCATTTACATTTGAGGGTGAAGACTTGGTTTGGTGTGTATGGATATGAACACAAATAAATGCGTCATTGTCTAGCCAGTTCTAATATTATAAGCCGAAAAGAACAGAGGGCAAAAGGCTGAAGGAATGAGAGGTGTAACTAGTTTATTTGTCTAGTAATTGGTACCTGGGGAAGAAGCCGTGCTCGCCAACCCACTTGTTTTGTTTATAGTCATTTGTGTTTGAACCCTCTGTGCCCTTCTTCTCTCTAGACTGCAGGAGGAGATCCACCAGAAGGAAGAGGCTGAGAACAACCTTTCTGCCTTCAGAGCTGTACGTTCTCTGTTTCCATACAATCTTTATCTGAGTACATCTCAACATTTCTCATTTTAGTACAAATGTAAACACCCCATGCTTACACAACTTTCTTCACTCTTCCATCAACCACTTTATTCCTATCAGCTTCTTTTTTACCCTCCACATTTGCATCTATTCTGTTAGTTATGATAAAAACTGTTCTGTTTCTGTGTTGTATCCAGGATGTTGACAATGCCACTTTGGCCAGGCTGGACCTGGAGAGACGCATTGAGAGCCTGCAAGAGGAGATCGCCTTCCTCAAGAAGATTCATGAGGAGGTCTGTTGATATGTTTCTAAACTCTGCAGGCCCCCACACCTGCAGTGTGTCTATGTTGTACGCATGTTAGGATGGCATGTGCTGTATCATACGATAGCTCTTCAAAGCGCTCACACTTAAACACACCCACTGATATATATATATATATTTTTTTTTATGCACGTTTACACAGTCCCACACTCTCCCAATACAACATGTAACTATTTTGACATATACATAGGTCTTAAGTAAAGCAAATGCAAAAAGTGCAATGGACCCATTTGTGCACAGTGACCCGCAGACATCCAAAAACATACCGAGCTCCACACCCAGACATATGCCGACACAGTTGAGTTCCCTTCCTGACATTTGGTTATCTCTGCCTCAGCTTTGACCTCTCAGAAATGCTGAACTGCCGATTGGTAGAAGAGCATGGCAGCTGTTGTCTATGTGTGTGTGTGTGAGGGCGATAGAGAGGGAGAAAGAATGTGTGCATGTGAACAGATGCAAAGCTTTTTATATCTTTTGGTTTGACCAAAAGACAGCTGAGTGGGACCAAAGCTTACAATGTTAACCAGTACTATTCTTGATTTCTAATATTGTTTTAATAATGCCTTTCCGGGCTTATTTGCAAAAACATGTTTACCAATATATAAATATGTCATTGATGTAGGATTTCAAATTAGCTTTTTTTGACAGGTGATTAATTCAGACGCATTGTCTGCATTAAATTAAACAATTGCTTTATGTGTCTTAATCTATTCGCCACACACCCAAAAAATGTTCCTCATCACCACTCTGTCATAATTCCTTTCTTATTTTTTCATCCTCTTGACACCTTGCAGGAGATCCGTGAGCTGCAGAGCCAGATGCAGGAAACACAGGTGCAGGTCCAGATGGACATGTCCAAACCCGACCTGACTTCTGCTCTGAGGGACATCCGTGTGCAGTATGAGGGCATCGCCGCCAAGAACATCTCAGAGGCTGAAGACTGGTACAAGTCTAAGGTAAGGGCATGAGCATGTGCACACCACACACACACAGATAGTCTGGTTCAGCTTTTGTGTTGTTATAACCTCATCCCCTCTCTCCTCAGGTGTCTGATCTGAACCAGGCTGTGAATAAGAACAACGATGCTCTGCGTCAGTCCAAGCAGGAGAGCATGGAGTACAGGCACCAGATACAGTCCCTCACCTGTGAGATTGACTCACTCAAGGGCACCGTGAGTATTGCCTGCAGTCCCTCTCAGTGTTGTTCAAATTCTTAATAAACACATCTGTACTTTCTGGCAAGGCACATAGCCGTTGTCTCCGTCTTTTGGTCACCTTCATTCTGCGTTCGACCACTTTGTTCCACTTTTAACTTCATGCATCTGTTCCCTTGTAGAACGAGTCTCTGCTGCGCCAGATGAGAGACATGGAGGACCGCATGACCCTCGAGGCTTCTGGTTACCAGGATACTATCACACGGCTGGAGGAAGACATTGCTAAGATGAAGGTAATTGGCTTTGTGATTTTACACAGACTTTGCAGTCCATTCCAGCAGATTATATAAAGTAACATCAAACTGGTGCATAATTCAGGATATTTTTCACTCTGGTGATAATCAGTGAATAGAGATCATAGATCTACTGCGGTCGCTGATTATACACATTCATTAACTGAAACCTTCAATAGGAACACTGCCTGTGTTTGTGATTTTACAGCTTTACAGCAACAGTTTTGGTCCATTTACTGTTGAGGATGTCCTCAGTGTGAAGATTGTTGAAGCAGGCGATCAAAATTATTCTGTATTGATTTAAAGGATGATATGGCTCGTCACCTGAGAGAGTACCAGGACCTTCTCAATGTGAAGATGGCCCTTGATATTGAAATCGCCACCTACCGCAAGCTGCTGGAGGGAGAGGAGAGCAGGTGTGTGTGTGTGTGTGCTGTTCACATTCGGATGTGGATGAAGCTAGACAGCTTAAGACGTATCTCTTCCCATCTAACTTTCTATTTCCCTCCTATTACCGGCTTGTGATATTGAATACTGTGTTTCTTCTTCAGGATCACTACCACCGGGCCAGTCCAGTCTGCGTATTCCTCTATTGGATTCAGAGGTAAGGGCAACAGTACATATTATTCCCTTCACATATAAATACCCATACAATCCATGTTACATTCCAGATGAGTCAATGAGGGATAAAAGAAAAGACTAATTATAGCTTGTGACTGTATATGGCAGCTGCTATTTGGAGGGCATTAAAAGTTGTGTGCCTGCAGTGACACAGTTTAACCACCGTGTGGCGATATATGACTTTTTATATATGACTTTTTATGTGGGGGCAGTCATCAACAAGCCACACATCAATAATCACACAAGCCCATTCGCTTCATCTCTCAATAGTCCAAATGTGCAATTCATCTTTGCCAATGTGTCCCCTTGAGCCACTTTGTGGCTGTTTCAACGAAAACAGTGAGCAGTAATTAAAGATGATGTATTAGGTGCAGTGAGTGCAGGTGAATACGAGTTTGAGTTTTAAGTGATACTAGTCATACTAGCTCCACAGACTGTTTCATGGCTGTCCCCTTCATGTGCAAGGCATGTCCTTGTGTTATTCACAGCAAATTAACTAGAACAATGCTGAGCTTATGTCTTCTGACTGAATACACATTGTGTAAGTAGAGCAACGCTCATTGTGTGAGTTCATGAAGTAGTAAACGAGCTGCATGAATGCATCGTTTCAGAGACCAGTCCTGAGTCCCAGCATCAGCGATCCTCAGAGGTTCACTCCAAGAAGACCGTTCTCATCAAGACCATCGAGACCCGCGATGGAGAGGTTTGAGCACATACACCAACACACTGTATTACTGTGATACTTAACACGCCCATAGCCCAATATACTGTGATACCATTGTTGCACCCATATATTTTAGCTATTTGGTGATAACATTTATCATTTTCCAACTGAATCATTTTAATTTGTTGCATTTTTATCCAGATGAAGTATTCTATGAGCCAGGGCGCTAGTGCCCAGTCTGTAAGTCTGGTTCCAATATCCCACTATCATCTGTTCACTGTTGGCTGAAGCAAACTACCAGATTTTGGATCTGTGCCTAAAATAGGCTGAAGTTCGCACGTGGCTATGACAGCCATGGCAGAATGGATCCTACAAAGAGCATAAAGCAATCTATGTCTTGAAATCACAGCTGCAAAAACATGTATAGTCACTAACTCCCTGTATACAATCTGGTAGTTTGTGCCAACCCTTTATAGACACATAAGTAAACCTCAACACTCCTCACCGGCTTCCGTGAAGAAGCTTCACTTTCAGAGCCCGTCCCCATGCACACTTCACTCCAAACAAAAAAGACCTGCTTCACTGTTGATGGAAAATGCTGTCACGTATTATGTGCAACAGTCTACAGTCCTTAACGTAGATAATTAATATATGTTTTCTTATCTTCCTCCTCTTCAGGTTGTCAGCGAGTCCACACAGCATCAGCAGGACATCATGTAAATCGGACGAGGCAACGTTAGAAACATTATATAACACCAATTAATGAAAAATAGTACAACAATGGATATTTTCCTACCATGATTTATAAGCTGAGCCTATTTTTAGAGACAAAACGCTGCACATTTAAGCTGATTTAAATGTAAACACAAAATGATGAGTGAATCCAGCCAGTAGACATCTTTAACAGGACAGATGCAGTATATGCTCAATCACTGTCTTTTGCCTGGTTTTAAAATATGGTCATTCCAAGATGTATGCTATATTCATGTTACTTTCCTTCAATCAAAAACACCTGAGTTTGTTATATCTCATCTGCAAAAACATTTCAATGGGAAGAATAGTTTTAAATTAACAACAAGGTTTGCGTAGGCCCAGTATCCACAGGGAGGTTTTCAACGTGCATGACGGATCAAAGGGCTGAAAGTAATATTGTAAAGTTTACCCTTCACTGCACATATTCCAAGTCTTTCTGTGCAAATGTACACGTGTATATTATTTGATTAAGAAAGGCTTCTATTTGTGTAACTGATTTAAGGAAAGTGAGATGTTGTGTCTGAAACATAAACATCTGATGACAAAGGAACTCAGTCATGTTTGAAGTTTGAGCTCAAAAGCATGTGCTGGGTGTTTGATTGTATGAGTATGGGTGACCATGTTACGCTGCTTCCCTGTGGCCAGAAACTCAAATAAAGACATTTGTTACCACCGTTTGTTACTTGAGTCAGCCGGTTTCTAAAGATTTTGTGATCAAAGAAGACTGTTGTTGTTTTTTGTGGCAGTATACATAGCACATGCATTGTGTAAGATAGTCTCCATTTTAAATCTACTCATTAGTATTCTTCAGATAGCCCACACATGCCTTTGCATTGGTTCCTTTATGGACTACTTCTACCCACTGCATTCATCATCTGACGTGAGCTGTTTTAGCGCTCCTAAATGATACTAGCTTTCTCAGCCAAGCATAACAGTCTTTTGTTAACATTTAATTCACTTTTATAAAGAAAATAGCAGATGCTTCCCTGTTGAAATGATCAGTAACAGGACTGATCTCGTTGCAAAGAAAAGTGAACGATGGCTTGTTAATGAGTGGGCCTCGGCTGTGCTTTGTTTCTTGCAGGAAGCAGATTAGCACAGCTTTAAGAATTATATAGTCCATGCAGTTTGTGTCTGAAGGCACTGGACTGAAAATGTCAGCAAAGATTAAAAAAAGAAAAGTGGGGGTAAAGGAGGAGAGAGAAAAGAAAAATACAGCAAGGGCAGACAGTAAACGAGCATGCAAGAATGAGAGCGAGACCGGGAGAGTGGTACAGAGAGAAAACAAGAGAGAGAGAGAGAGAGAGAGAGAGGGGTTACACGTGTAATGAAAAGGTTATTCAGACGCAAAGAAAAAGGGACGAGGCTGAACAAAGACACGGAGAGAAAGAAAGTGAGAGGCAGTCATTTCAATGCTTTGGAGCCTTTTTGATCAGAACGTTCTGTTTGACACAGTTTCTTTGCATCTGCTGCCAATGCCATCAGCTTCCCAATCATTGTAGGACAACAAAAGAAGGACAGCACGTTCCTCTTCCATTTCCTTAAAATGAAGTCAGATAACCTCTGTGACCTCTCCTATCAGCTGGTGAACGTTGAGGAATTCAGGCGTAGCAAATGTTACATGTGGCTCCTTTGTTGTGCTGCTTAGCAGTTTAGCCAGAGCTGTGACTGTTACGTGAAATGCATATATGTGTATGTGTGTGTGTGTGTCTCTGAGTAGCTACACTCAGCCCTGCACTGACACGCCACACTAGATGTGACAACGCACACCTGCCTCTACATGTAACTGTGCAGCTTCTCTTCTATATGTGTTAGGTGTCGTGTCGGACAATGCTCGATAGTACAGCGCACCTGACCATTGTAGCTTCATTCAATACTACCAAATAAGTTAACTAGGTTAGGAGAGTGGAAGTTAGGCAGACAGGGACGTGTTTGTGTTAGTGGTGTGCATTTTTTTTATATGCTTCAGAGAATATTTGTTATTTGTACCCATGAATGCACCTCTGTATACATAAATCACAATGTAGGCACAGTAGAGACAAACACATCCATTAGATTGTAGAATCACAATGTTTATCATATTGTAGGTCCATATAAATTCATGCTATCAATAATAATAATAATAATAATAATAATAATAATAATAAGGTGATTTGTACACATTTAAACAGGGTGGTATGAAAATGAATTGTCATCTCTTCTCACAATGTGGAGCAATTATTGAATTACTGATGGTTGCTGATAATCAGTTGAGGCTCAGTTTGCTTGCTGCTCTTCAACATCACACGTCGAAACAAGATGAGAACAATACAAGTGCATCCACCACCCAGCCAAGTCAAACCAATAGGACATACAGAATATAAACAGGTCCAATCTGCTGGATAAATGACACATGTGGCCATGGTGTAAACATGAAAATTAAACAGTTGCACATTTGAAAATTATTTACAGTTCAATATCTACAACAAATATTCAGTAGCAATGGGCACAGAAAACAGAAATAAAATAGAAGAAAAAAAGAAACTAATAAATATCTGACAATTTATTTCTAATAATTAATTTTAGGCCCAACTTACAAATAGGGCTAATGTTTTGAATTACCATTTTGTAAATTTTTGTCTTTCTAAAATGTTAAAGACATTGATGACGAGAGTAAAACCCGAAAAAGAAGGCCAAAATAGGACTGAAGTGTAAGCAAAATCTCAAATAACACTTGTACTACTGCAAAACATATTACTGCCATAAAAACGAGACAGCAGAATATAAGGTGACTTAGCATAATGCATGTCAAGAGGAGGGAAAAAGAAGAGAAGAGAAGATCCTGCGGCAGAATAGGCTATGGTTGGTCCTTTTTTCAGTCATTGTGGATTGTGTTTTGTGCACCCTGGGACCAAACAAGTCTAAATGTAAATCTGAGGTTTTCACATGACAACAGTGACACACTGAAACACTGACACATTGGAAACAGTTACAGAAGGATTCTCATGCAGTAACGGGTTATGGTGAGAATGATTGGTCCCGGTGCCAAGCCCATATTTAGATATCTAGTATGTAAGAACAGTACTGTGGAATATTTGTGTTCGTCTAAACCTCGTGTGAAATCTCCCAAAAATGTAACATTTTGGTGTTTATTGTGAGGAACTACTGTTCCTCAATTCCAATGAGGTTAAAATAAAACAAACAAAATTCCTTTGTACTGAAAATACTGCTTGTACAAATCTAACTCCCTCACCTTTCTGGATGTTCGACACAACAACATTAATGCTCGGAGCACATTTGAATTCAAAAGACATTCACACGCCAATGCATGTAACACACAAACATATGCACACGAAAAAAAAGGTCTCGAAAAAAAAGGTCCAGCAGTAAACATGAGAGGGCGCTATTTGCAAATGATTTCATCTTTTCATTATGTTTCATCATTTACAGGAGATCATCTTCCTCCTCCTCCTTTTCAACAGTTAACACTTCATCCAAACTATAAGATTCACATCTTAAAGGACCGGTATACTGGCAACAAAGAGGAAACACAATACAGCATACACTACAGTGAATCCCCCTCTCCTTGGCCAATATGTGGTGCAATCCATCACTTACCACAGGGCTTCTGTCTCCACACACACACACACACACACACTTTAACATTTTCACTGCCATATATTGTCCCCTCCAAATTCTGAATTTCAACTGTCTAATTCCTGGATGATCAGTATCAGAACGCATTTTTTTGTCTTTGTGCTTTAACGTTATAGAGACAGCTGACAAATTCAACAAAGGTCAACTTTTTCTTGGATAAAAAGAGGAAAAGGAACATGTCAGCGTTCAGAAACACTTCAACAAGGATAATTACATACTGTAGCTTTCCAAAAGAAAAGGGGAGGTATGTATACGTCCCCTAGTCAAGTCTGTAGTGAAAACAGCTGTCCATCAAGGAGTAAAGGAAAGTGATAAGATGCGAGCATATTCCCCTGGGAAAATGGCATAAATGTAGGCAATGACATGGAGTGTTCGTGGGTGAAATTAAATAAAAATTGTCTTCATTGTTAAGTCTTTGATCCTTTGCACAACTAAAAGCAGTTCCTGTTCTGCAGTTTTAAGCAGCAGAAGACTTTTTCTGCCACGTCTGGATTCACAGGCTGTCAGGGAAGTTACTGTACACCTTCCTTCGCCCGGTGAACTTTCATTGGGGAAAATGATGACGAAGAACTGCCTTTTTCTGTTTTCTGTTGTTTTCCTGTCATAGAACTCTGAGCGCCCTTAAGGGAATCCTTGAAGCGAATCGTTTCCGCCTTAATTTCCCTTGGACTAAAGATGCTGTGGGTGGTTTATTGAAGGTTGTGCTACTCCATGGAAGCCATGTGATGCGTTTTTAAAATCTGAAATGGTGCAGCCCTCCTGCGGAGAAAGTAGTGTTTTGGTTGTTTCCCTCACTACAATCCCACTGGAAATGACTTCTTATGGATTGAATCAACCAGAAGATTCTTTAAATCAAATGTTCAGCAGAGATATTTCAATCAACTCCGCACCAGACAGGTCCATTATCTCCAGAGCAATACAAAGATTCAGGTTTGAAGTCCAATCCAGTATGTGATGATTATGTTTGAGATTTGATCAAGCAATCATTTCTTGCTCCATCTAAAAGAAGAGGTTCTGCTCTTGTGTCTTGATAGTCGTAAAGAACAGAACAGGATCAAACTGGTTAAAAAAAATACAACTTGTAACAAGTCTGAGAGAAGTAAACCAGTGTGGGAATCACCACCATATTGGGACATATTGCGTTCCTGTTGGGTTATTAGGCAGTCAATAAGGTTGGCACACAGGGCTAGGTTTTCTATCCCTAACAGTGACAAATAGGTTTGAAGTAGCCTTGTGTAAATGTGTGTGTGGTTAGGTGTACACATGTTCATTTCCCTGTCTCAGATGTGAACTGGGGGTCCACTGGGAGCTGTGAGGGGCACTCGAGAGCCGCAGTCGTAGTCGAGTTCAGCCATGCGGGAGCGGCTCATCATTCGACTGTGGGAGTAGGCTCGTCTGTCTGTTTGTCGGTCCCTGAAACTCTTGATGTAGCTCTGTGGACAGACAGACGATACAGGGTTGGAGTAGAAATATACAGTGCACATGCTGTGTAAAGTGCAGAGACAGCAGTCGTGAAAGAGTGCACTTCTTCACTTTCTTTCCAAGAGTCCGAGAAAAAGATCAATACAATTCTCGTATTTGTCTATTCAATTTGAAGGTAGGCATATTTTGTTACCATTGTACAGAGCCAGGCTAGCTGTCTCCGATCGTCATGCTAAGCTAAGCTAATTGGCAGCTGGTATTTCCCAAACTATGCCTTTCAAGATGTAATATGGAATAAGTGTCCTACACACAGTGAAAAGACACCATTCTGGATATTTGTTTGTTTGAAATGATTTGCACATAAAATAGAAACATTGGAAATATAAACAGAAAGCTTATTTTATTATTTCTTGAAATATCTTGAAAGCATGACATTTTAACCGATAAGCTAACTTTTCTCATTTCATCTTAAGAATAAGGAGCCCCTTCATCTCACCGGTGAAAGCACATCTCCATCAAAGCGCCTTTTAGGGTTGGCCTTGCGCTGGTAGCTGGGTTCAGTTTGAGGAGGAGGAGGGACTTTCGGTGTCTGGGAGCTCTGGGCTTGGTGATGAGGGTAGGATGCCGCAGGGTGATGGTACTGCTGCTGGTGGTGGTGGTGGTGGTGGTGGGTGTGGGCTTTCTGTTTGTGAGTGGTCTTCAGGGTCTCTCGTTTCTTCTTCTTTTTGTTCTCCTTCTCCTTTTTCAGCCTCTCTTCCCGCTGCCGGATCCGCATGAGCTGAACCCTCCGTTGCTGTCGACTCAAAACCACTGGAGACAAAGAGACCAGAGATGTGATAATGCGTGGAGAGAGAGGGAACGGCAGATAATCACGAGGGAGAGAGAGGATGATAAAGACAGAACAATACAGCTTTCATAGTGAACCAAAATAAAAGTAACCGATTAAACCAAGAGGAAAGGACGCATTAAAATACATCAGACTGACCAAAAAGAAAGGAGAAACCTTCAATCAGATAGTTTGGTTAGGCAAATTATCTTTTGAATGCTGATGGTTAGCCATCCCTAGGAAGGATTATTCTAAGTACAGGCTGCAAAAATAAAAAACACCAATGTCCATTTCCTTCATTCTTTTCAGTCATTTGGCAGACAGATCATTTTCCTTGCAGCATGTACAGACATATTGTGAGTGGGTGAGTGTGCTCGTGTTATTTTCACACTCATCCCAGCAAAGGATGCCCAAAATCCATTCCGTCTCACTGTTCATTGATTACCCATGTGATTATTTTTAGTTATGCGCGTTTTGTAAGGTTTTTTGTATTCTGCGATTTAATATCCGGTAGTGCCGGGGAAATATTTCATGTTCAGGTCAAAAAGTTGCTGCATGTACAACAACACGGCTGAACCTAATGAAGAAAAGATGAACAGCATGCGTCACAGTTAAAGTGTGTGTGGGTTGGTGTGGAAGTGTTATAAGGTCTATTGTTGTTTCTTTGGGCGGGCGGACAGCTAACTAGGCACCATCTGCTAGAGAAACTGCTTAATGATATCCCCTTTTCTTTTCCTCAGCTCACCCCGCCCCAGGCCCCTCTGGCGACATGCTGCTGTGTGTGTGTGTGTGTGTGTGTGTGTGTGTGTGTGTGTGTGTGTGTGTGTGTGTGTGTGTGTGTGTGTGTGTGTGTGTGTGTTCTTGTACATCTATCTTTGTGAGGACTAATAGGAGCAATAGGGCTTGCGAGGGAAAACATTTTGGTCAGTTCCCACTTCTTTAAAAAGGCTGTTTCAGAGTTTAGGTTCAGGTTTGGCTAAGGGTTTGTGTTATGATGGTACAGGTTTTGGCGGTTGGGAATTAATTATGTCAATCAAGTATTAAGTACTTGTGCATGCGTGCATGTTCCATCAACGTCTACACATGCAAAGAAAAACAGAACAATATGCGAGCATGTGCGTGCTCATTGTTCATGCCTGCGCCCTAGACTCAACCGGCTGACAGACGGATGATTTTCCTTACTGATCCACTTGGGTGCCCTGGTTACACATTGTGCCCCAGTTTATTACCCTCTCCTGCCCTTCCCCCAGTACACCTGCTCCAAATACCCCCTCTCCTGTCCCCCATCCTTCTTTGTCTTTCAATACAGTGCTTTCTATCATTAAGGTCAGACAACTCTGACGAGTGCAAATACGTTGTTCTGTTTTTAACGTTACATTTAAGGATACATGCTGCATGCAGGCAGGTACATTTAAAGGGGTTTCTAAGTGACACACTGGTGACCCTTACTGACCTGGCTCTTATCACAAAGTAGAATTAACTGCAGTAACATTCATAGTTTTCTGGCTAGAGCCTCTCCCTAACTCTTCTTCCCAAACACAGGCCATATATGTATAGCAGTTTGTACCCTTTACTGCATGTACTTCCCTCATGTGGCTTCTCATTTTTAGGTCTTTTTCCCCCATACATATTGCACATTTTTTTTAAATACTACGAGAAAGCTTCCTCTATCTCTTTGCCCAAACCCTCTGACTGGAAGCCACGACAGCCTGCTGTTTAATCCCATGTGTGACTTTTTCGAAGACACAGTTTAACTCTGCATGTCACACGCCAGCAAAGATCAAGTGTACGAGTTTATGTGTGTGTAGTAGTGCAAGAGTGAGCAAGAGACTTCGCCCCTGTATATTTCTGCCACTGTCTGAGGCTGCCTTTACACTGTGTGTGTGTGTGTGTGTGTGTGTGTGTGTGTGTGTGTGTGTGTGTGTGTGTGTGTGTGTGTGTCATCTTGCCATCTGTGTTGTGGTTGCTTTCAGAACAGATTAAGGCTGTCTCTGTCAATGGCACGTTCTGCTGACAACACTAATGTTGGTGCATTCAGACTCAGCCTCACACAGACAAACACACACAGTGTTCCCTGTCCTCACAGCGGCTGTAATTTCTTAAACTGCCGATAAAACTGTTGATTTAATAAAATTAGGATAGATTTGTCCGGCTTGATAAAATGTCATCAGTTTGTAGTGGCCTTTGTGAGGTTGAGACTGAAACAAGCCTCCTCATCTTTCTAGGTACTTGGCATGCTTATTGAGCAACTAAGATTAAAAGACTCAGTTCATCACATCCTGCATCACAGAGGCAAGCTCAGTTAAAGCATCTACAACCTGAAGTACCTTCCTTCAACTCCAACTCCTCCAAACTATTTTAGAAAACACTTAGAGACACCAGCCTAGACCAAAATCAATCTGCACAAATTCCAAGCTGCAGGATCAGCATAGCTAAAAGCCCTTTTTCCCATTTCAGGAAGGACGTTGGGTACATATAGCAAGAGTAAGCCTTACGGATATGTCCCAAAGCAGAGACAGTACCTTACAGATTAAGAATTGCATACATGAGTGATTCGGATAGACGATGCAGGACATAGTGTGTGAGGGCCTTAAGATCTGTAATGAACCTCAATGATCCATGGTATAGAGCAGGGGTGGCCAACCAGTCAGAGACTAAGAGCCACATTTTTTACTGTGTTACCGCAAAGAGCCACATCATGCTCCCCCTCCCCCCGTGAGCCAAAAATTAAAATCACAGCTCAAACTTAACAGATGAAAATAACACAGACAAAGATTAAACACACGTTATTATATTAACTTTGTTCAAAGCTGTTTTGTCACCGTTGAGAAGGACATAAGTCTAATAAGAACATGCATGTGGTCTGGGGCAGTGGTTCAACTGGTCTGGCTGCAGGACTCACCATCACCCCTGAATGACAAGCCGCGAGGAACATTTTCAACTTCTCAATTTGATTTAATGAAAATATGGCGCCGTTTGAAAGTGAGATAGTGTCACAGTATGCCAAACACAGAAATATTCCCTTTCACGGAATGAAGCGAACTATCACAAATAGTCCGATGTGTAAAGTCACGCAAGTAAAGTGTGCAGCATTGAGGAGTGTGTGAATATTCAAATCAGTTTATTTTATATAGCCCAAAATCACAAATTAAAATGTGCAATCTGTAACATAACATCCTGTCCCGGGACCTCACATCAGATCAGGAAAAACTCCCCAAATAAAGATAGCAAAAACCCTTTCACAGGGAAAACAGGAAGAAGCCTTCATAGAGCAACAGAGGAGGATCCCTCTCCCCGGATGGACAGAAGGATAGATGTCATGTGACCAGAATGAATAACGTAACATAGTTACAACACATTACATCAATATGACTGAAATTGAATAAATTGCACTCTGCCGCATTAAAAAATCCCTTCAAAATAAAAGCACAGGATTATTATTTTTTTTTTCATGTAAAATGACCGTACTGACGGACTGAAAACGGGTCCGCGAAAGACTGAAAACGCGTCCGCGATTTCATGGCTTTCAAGCCGTCGCGCCTTGAGTTTGACACCAGTGGTCTAAAGTATTTGCAAAATCAATAAAAAGTTTTAAAAAAAAAAACTTCGATATGAACGCAAGAGCCGCATGAAACCAGGCAAAGAGCCGCATGCGGCTCGGGAGCTGCGGGTTGGCCAGGCCTGGTATAGAGTATCTAAAGGGTGAAGGCATTGAGAAGGTGCATGCATACATATATGAAACATCAATCACAGACATAAAAGTAGCAGCAACTAGTCTCCTTTTTGCATCAAAAGAAAAGCAAGGCTTTTTTTCTGAAATAAAAACCCAGCCTCAGCTTCGACCTCTTCATAAGTTGCTGAATCTCAATCTTAAAAGAGATCCATCAATTAAGAATCCTACATATTCATATCAAGATACAGCCTCAACCGCATTGCCCTAAAACGTAATAATAGACGGAAGCTGGCTTTTTCTTCATCCTTGCCTGGAGCTTGTGTCTGTGGCCTGCGTTGTCATAAAGCTAGAGCGGACACAGTGAGGAGAGCACCACCTCTATGGATCAGCAGTTTAATCCATCGTGTGTTCTAGGTTTGAGCAGAAGCTTTGTCAGACTGTAGCTTTATTTCAGCAGTAATTCAAAAGCTGCGTGTTTGTGCATTTTCATGAATACATTTGCTTTTATTACATTTTTATTCAAACCCTCTACGGAAAAGATCAAAGTCTTGGCTACAGTTTTCTGGCATGTCATAAAGACACGTCCCTTCAGCCTCAGACACTCATTCCCCCCCAGGTCGCTGAATTTTGTGGGAATTTTCCGCAGCTGCCATTCCCTTTGTCCAGGATTTGTCCCTAGTTGATTCCCACCCTTTTACATCGCCTGACCCCATTAACTCAGAAGCCCTTTAAATGATATTCTGTCCAGTCTTTTCATAAAGTCAGTGTTGCTGTTGTTTTGCAAAATTATTGTAATTGGTTTTCATAGGTTATAGTGTACTGCAAGAGAAACAGCTCATTTTCTGGCTATAGAATCACCTTATTATTCATGTTTTGTACACCTAGTCATGACCTCCAGACAAGTTTTTTTAAATCATGTGATTAATACATCTTCAACAATTCTTCAAACAATTATTTGTTTCCGCTATTCTTCAAGTGATCAACATACTGACATCATGTTCCATCACATTTTCATAAAATCAAAACGAGTAGCTCTTGCTGCCAAGACGCAAAATCAACAAATATGGCCAAATGGTGATTCTAAAACACTGTGCTCCACTGTGCACCAAGACATGTGTCCTAAATTAGCTACTGCGCCTGATTAATAGAATCTGGATGTGTGTGAAGCAGCATCACTCACCTTCTGTGTGAGAAAATCCCTCGGCAGTGACTTTCCATTGGATCAGCACTCCAAGGAGGGCCAGGACAGGCCACACCCCCAAGATGATCCAAGTAAACCAGCACACTGGCTTCTTTGGCGCCACCTGCAAATGTTACATTTACAATTTTAGATTAATCGTTTAATTTTAATAAAACGTTTCATTTGTGCAAAATAACTAGTTTATCACTATGGTGGCACTTTTGTCCATTTCTCAAACCTCTTTAAAGTTCCTGCAATACAAAGTAAGTAAAATATCAATAAGGATGTTAAACATCAAAAGTTTGTCTTAAAAGAGAAACATAAACCACAGTTGCTCCAGCTGAATATTAAAATAATATGCTATTGCCATTTTTGTTGCCAGATTTTTGATCAAATGAGGGAACTGATTTTGGATTAAGCCTTTGCAGGCAGTTTTGCAGTATAAACTGTATTATGCCAATATTGGATTTCCAGGATTTTCACATTAGTGCTGTTAGCTATTTAATTCACTGGTTTCCATTTGGGCATGTTATCTACAATTGTTTGTATAAGTGCATTTGTACAACGCCGACTGTATTCCTATACACAACATACATCATACAATTACACATACTCTAATTAAAGATGTATTATCCATGCTTAACTTAGCCCGTCTTTCTTTCACTTTTTCAGATATCAAACGCAGGCACACATGACCACAAATGTAAAGATTACTCACACAGAAGAAAAAAAACAAGCCTTAAGTAAATGAATAGCATCCCGTCCACTAATAGTTGAGACAGAGACACACAGATGAGCCTACCCTGAGTCTCTCGTAGACGTAGTGCACCAAGGCGAACAGCTCTATAAAGTAGTCCACAGTGACGGTGATGATGGCAGAGCCGAAGGTGGCGGTGGAGAGGGTGACGAAACAGCGCTGCCATTGAAGAGTGAGGACGGCAAATAGCGTCCCAGAACTCAGGAGAATACCCAGAGGAACCCACACTGTTCTGGGGTGGTAGAACTCCTCCATGGCCTTGGATAGAGTGGGGGGGGGGGGTATGGTTTTAATCGCCAGATGTAGGGCATGGTCATATTTATGACAGCAGAGTTCTATTGGTTTTGTGAATTGCAGCAAAGTAAATCCACATCATGATTTTGTCTGATCTAAGTTCTGAAGAACTTTGATATTTATTTTGGAATCATGGCTTATAGTCACCATCTTTTTCTGAAATAGAAGACCTGAAGGCCTGCCTATTGGTGTGGTTTGCAGTTAGTTATTATATCATCTTAGAAGAAGATTATCTTTCAAGAGCTGCTCGGCTGATTTGCAGTTGGAGAACTGTTTGGCCAGCATCCGAAATGACAAGCTAAATAGAAAGCCAGCTAGCTTGTATCAAGACGCTGCCATTACTGCCGTGGGAATGTTTCAATGTGATTTCAACATAGGTTCTACATGTTCTTCTGGATACAATTGCCACTCTCTGATGTGACTGGGCCCAAAAAAGCTTTGTATGATAATAGTACAATGCTTTTATCACTCATCTTAAGGTGCCCATTGTATATGTTATTTCCCTTGACATTCTGGACACAGATCAAACTAAATAGTGCACAATCAAATGTGTCTCCTCACCACCAGTGAAGCCACTCCGAGCAGCAGGCCCAGCAGCAGGCCCACCATAAACAGTCCCACGCTGCGGACCAACATGGTCACCAGGCCACACAGGGTCCCGATCCCCAGGCCGATGCCCACCGATGCCTCTACGCTCAGCTGAGTGTCCATCACCCTCTCCTTGTAGCACAACATGAAGATGACCACAGAGCCAAACATTAGGCCCGTGAGGAACAATACGGCCTTAAAGCATCGATAGCCTGGAGGAGAGTTGGGAAACAGACCACTGTAAGGTTATCTCAAGCATACAAATGCTGGTACATGCTATGCCTGACTGTGTATATGAATTGGTTTCTCTTTAAACACACACAAAAAGCCAACATATGGGGAAAGCAAGAATATGTATTTGGGGACCATTTTATAATGAGATACTTTATAAAACCTTTATTAGTTGTAAACATGGAAATTAATGTTTTACAGCCATCATAAGAAGCCATTTTGGCTGATGTCCATGCATTCTCCATGATAACTTTTTTTTCGTCTTTCAGTCTAGCCCACCAATCAAAAGTCTGATCTGTTGACTTCCATCCTGGTCCAGTTTACGATGGTAGCAACCAATACATTGTTTTTATAAATGGTTTATGACTGATATATAAAGGATTAATAAATTCAACATTGACAGGTAATTCATTTCATCACCTTTATTAAAAGCCACATGTATGTGATTACTGTTTTAATATTTTATTCATTTGTTCATGCTTATAGTCAAAAGATTTCTCAATGTAGCTGACCAAGTGTAGATTGCTTTTGAAGGTTATTGAAGATAAAGGCTGTTTTCCTATCTAAACAGAGAACATAGGGAAGATGATAATGAAAAGCAAAACAAATAGCAACCTGCCTGTGGTGGGCGAGGGAAGCATTTCTTCATTATGAGTAGATAAACTGTCTCTAGAAACCTTTATGAAATTGCTTTAAAATATGATAATCATCGTATTACAAAAGGTCATCCACATTCATTAGTCAACAGGCCTGCTGAATAGAACAGCTGCGCTCCTATTATTTTTTTCTTCTTCTCTTTTCCCATTGAATGGTCCCTCCTGTCCTTGGCTGTCTCTCGATTCTATCTCTCACCAGTTTATCACAATTGCAATGTGCTTTATTCCAACGAAAAAAGACAGAAAAGCATTAAAAGCTCATATTATCAAGAGTTGCAATCGCCTTGTCCCTTGCCTCTGTGTTTATTAATAATTGCATCCCCCTTTCTATTTGCTCTACCGTTCCTTCCTTCTCTGTCTCTCTCGATGGGAACCAACATCAGATTGTTATCTATGTGTAATCAGGCATTGCACAGCTGAGCCAAACAATACTCCTCCTCTCAGCCAACTGTCCATGCTCCTCCCTTGTGACTATACCTCATTTATTTATTCTTCTAGCTTTCTTTACTTCCTTCTGCTCAATCCTGTGTGTTTTCCTTGGTATCTTTTGGACACCAGGCCCTTAAATAAAAAGTGCGGCCACTGTATATTTTGTCTGAATGAATAGTCTGACATGAAGTAACCGTAGCATTTCCAAAGCATACCACCTGAACATTTATTTGGTCAGCGGCCATCACAAATTGTTCTTCAATATCAGTCTCCATCAATCAATTAATACATCTTAATGTATTTTGATGTAAGCATGCCTCTTTTTGACTGCTCTTAATCTTCTGGTCACTGTGCTCTGACCCATCCTTCCCTCTCCTTTTCCTCGGTCCAACCCTCCTACTTCCTCTTTTGGTCCTTGTTGCTTCCCTTACTTTTCTTCCAGCCATCAAACCTTCCATCCCATCTGTTCACTCTGACTCATCCAGCTCTTGGATGTTTCCCTTCCTTCCTCTCTTTTCTGCCTCATCCATCTTGTCCCTAAAGCATCACTCATCAATAATGCTACAACTGTGTTGTTTTTTGGATCAAATAAATGAGAGCTAACCTTTTCTTCTCAGGACGTTGGAACTAAACCAAATTTGACAGTTCTATCAGCAGGGAGATTCAATTTCAGGCTGCAGAAAAGTCCTTTCATATGCGAGTGTGGAGTTTCTGAACAACACCAACAATATGCATTGTGTCTTGTTTGCAGAATGGTGTTTTTGTTTAGAGCTGGCACTGAGGGAGGAAATGCACCTCTTTATCTTCTCTTTTTTTGAGTATGCTGTCAAACAAACAGAGAAACAAATAGACAACAGATGGTGTAGGACTGAGAAGCAGTATTTCAACTACAATGATGCTAAATGATGCTGTTTCATCCTGTAAAACGACACCTTTCTGTTCAATTTATGGAAGCATGTATGACACCCATTTCATAATCAGTGTGATTCTCTGAATTGAACAAAAATGCATAAACCATTTTGAATGCAATGTCATTATTTGAGCATGTTTATGTGATTTTGCTCAAGAGGAAATACAACTTTTAAGCCATCATTTTTTGTTGCAATGAAAACAACTCTATTACAGCAGGTTTCTCTAATTATTTATTGATTACACATTCCTGTAATTACTTTACATCCAAACTCATTGGGATGAGCCCTTAATTAATGTGGTGCAATAGAAACTCACTGGACACAAAATTCAGCCTCAAGTAAGGACTTTTTCGTCGAAACATACATATGCATGAAGTTAGAGTTCTGGTGTTTGATGGCACAGGAAGAAGAAACAAAACAGCAAGCCCTGTTATTTTGGAATAACTGCGAAACCCTGTGCTTGTTTTTTTTTCTGCAGTTCAGCTCTAACGTTTAGTTGAAAGAAACGGGAACATGCTTCAGAATGTGGAGGAGACGCTTTTTTTGGTAACAGACAGCAGGCAGTCCAATTTTGGGGTTTGTCTGCTGATGACAGCAGTTTGGCATAGGGTGAAAAGGAACAGATATTTAGGGATTTGATGGAATTCTAAGAAAACATTCAAACATATAGCAACGCCACAATAGTTTCATCTGTAGGAATTAGATTTCAATATTGATTCACTTGCCAGAAACCAGAAAACCTCTGTGTACTGCTCTTAAATCAATAATATCATAGACCAGCAGAGCGGAATGAACTGGAAATTAGATTTCAGGGCTCTTAGGCGACATGTTGTTCTTTCCAATTATTTGCATCCATATACAGGAAGTTATAATAGCTGCATGTCACACTTAAGTGTTTCTTCGTGTCTGTCATTAATGCTACATGCTGACGTCCATATATTTTAGATTCATTCATTCTCCAGTTTTGCTCTTTTGTAAAAGAGTAGTCTGTTTGTTTGCAAAGATCACAATGCACAGGTGACTTTTGATGGATGATATACATTTCTATACATTTTTGACATTATTCTGTTAAGCTAATGTTAAAGGAATAGTTTGACATGTTGGGCAATATGCTCATTGCTTTCTTGTTTAGAATTAAAATGCCAAAATTGTTTCGGTGACTATGAAGGTTTATTTAGCTGAAGTATAAAGCCTAGAAACAGAGGAAAACAGCTAGCCTGGCTCTACCATAAGGTATCAAAATATTCCTTCCAGTGCCAAAGCTCACAAATATACATGTTTTATCTTGTTGTTTTCATACTTACAGAAACCAGAGTGTAAAAACAACTAATTGTGATTTTACGGGGGCCTGGAGGATAAGTGCACCAGGATATTTCTTGGCTGCAGTAATTTGGACACATTCTCTTTATGCTAGAATGGATTATTAGACAAGATTTATGCAGTGGGCTAACTAATTAGCTTTAGATGTGCTAGTTGGGACAATGTTGTACACTTTGCGCAGAAGCAGGCTAGCTGTTTCCCCCGGTTTCCAGTCTTTGTGCTAAACTAAGCTAAGCTAACTGGCTGCTGATAGTAGCTTTGCATATAAACTACAGATATCTAAATCTTGGTACAAATACGTAAATTTACCAAAAATGTTGAACTATTCCTTTGATGACTGAACAGGACTCAATAGTTACTGTATGTATACAAAATGGGACTAGGATGAAAATACCTCTTAGCCTATGCCAATAATAGAGCAGCAACAGTACTCTTCACTGATGGCAATTAGCTCTTGTAGCTGTATTTTTACCATGCCTTTTAGTACCAGCACAAACCTTAAGAGTGAAAGCTTTAACTACATCCTCACTTACCGAAGAAGCAGTATATGATTCCAAAGAGGCAGCACATGGAGCAGACCACCGAGGGAACGATCTCATATCTCCTCTCAATCTCCTGGTCACACTTCAGGCCCACCTCAGCCAAATCCAGCAGTTGATTGGTGGAAGTCATGGTGACTGAAGTGAAGGGGGGTAGGTTTAGGGCAACAGAGGAGGACAGGGGTTAGGAGTGGCGGGGTGTCGAGGGATGACTGGATCAGTGGGTCTCACCCATTGAGACGTGTCTACCTGCAAAAGTGCGGCAGAGAAAGAAAGTGATGGAGAGAGATGGCAGAAGTGAGAAGAGAGAAAGAAAGAAAGAGGAGAGAGTGATTATTGATTGCTCATTTCAAGTACTCAGCTGTAAGTGCTGACAGAGCAGTAAGCATGCATTACAATTTTGAAAAAAAGAAACACCCCAGTATATCACAGCCACTCTCACAGCGACTGCTGCAGATGAAAAAAAAGCAATTCAGCCAATATCATTCACTTGGATATACAGGGAAGAGGCTGCAACAAATAGTTGCCAAGAGTTTGAAAGTATTTGACCGTAAGCGGAAGATCTGCACCGCACACAATGGTTGCCATGAAGAGATCAACAGAAAGCGTTAGCATGTCGTGGGAAGTATAAGACTGTGATTTTTGTTGAGCCACAAAGCATACGTTTTTTCAAAGGATAAAAAAAAACAACCCTAATCGCTACTTTATCCAACCACTTGAAATAATACATCAGCAAATACTCACTCACTGCTGTTGTACCGTAACACTGAAAGACCGCTCTGTCATAACTTCATATGGCACAAAGTAGTGCTGCAGTATTGACCATGAATCATGTTTCACTGAACACTTATCGGGAATAGAAATACTGGAGTAGCACTTGTATTGATTGTTCATGCTGCAAATGTTGAATATAGTGTAGTCCTTGAGCATTTAGTGCAACATATGCCAGATTTCTGATAAATAGACTTAATCACCAGGTAAAGTGCAATGTTATCAAGCAAACAACTACAAAAATGATGGTTACGGTCTTAAAACATGAGCGAGGCAGCAATGATTTTTCAATACAACAATAACAATGTAAAGGAGATACTACTGGAATGTACGTAAACAAGAACAACAAGAACAACCATAGAGCCTATTTTGGCTTTTCGGACTATAGTATGTCAGGAACTAAAACTCTTGAAACAAAGGTCTATCAGTGCAATAATTTTCTCCATTTGGGTTGGAAAAGGCAACGCTTAGAAGACAAAAGCAACCGCACCAAAAATACATCACATCTAATGAAGAACAGCAATGTGTACGAATTATTAGAAAACTATTATTTAGTAAAAGCATACATTGTATTTATTAAACATACAATATGTATAAGTGTATAAGTATGGCTAAATTGCACCAGCTACTTAGTGTGATTACTAACTGTAAGACTCCACTGACAATTTTTTTGTTTGATTTCTAGAGGAAGCCATAGGGCAGCTTTCGCTGTCGTTTATGAGCAATTACTGGTTTCATAATTTATTTTCTGCACCCAGAGTGTAACTTTCAGTGCAACCTCGTCTAATGAAATATTATGTAGAGATGTTCTGTTACACAATACAGCTCGGTATTAATAACTTAATTATCAATTGATCTCCTTGTGTCCTTTAGGGCAACATTCACAAGCAGATCAATTAGGAGTTTGGTGTGAGTTGCAGAGGCGTTGCTTGCCAATTCCAATCCTCTCTTTTTTGCTCGAGACATTTGTTAAGGACTTTTGCTGGATGAAAATGTGCCCTGAGCTACTTTTTTGTTGGTAGTTTCTGTGCCATCAGCTAATTAATTAATTATTTAGTGATCAAAGTCAGCTGTCACATCAAAGTCAAATAATGTTGTGTAAAGATATAAGTGCAAACTCAGTCAATCACTGTGTCACACTCAGCAGAATACATAGAATTTATAATTTGCACATAAAAACATGTACAGTATAATATATCGCCCCACACAGGAACTGTAAGGCACCAAATCTCAATTGTTTCATTTCCAGCTGAGACACAAATTAAAAGTGATCAGTGCTGGACACCTTTAAATTGTTACATCCTTTTTCACCATTTCCATTTGACATGTGTGACTCCTCCTGCAATCTGTTCTTTTACTGTCTTCGCACTCACATAAGTGAGAATGTCACCAATTGTACGCCAAGGTCGAGCAGCATTTTTCTGAAATTCCCAATTGCATAACAATTATGTAAATATGGAGAGGGATGAGCCAAATGAAATGAAAGTCTTCAGTATACTGGAACACAGTCTACAGTTTCTCAATAAATAATAGCGCAACATTTCTAGATGTCATGAAGACATCTCCATGTCAGCAGCTATAATTACTTTTAAGCCCTAGGCACAGTGCCTTTCATTAGATCCCTTTCTATGTCAGCAACACCCACCTGCATCTATGCCTCTGGGCCTCCCTGTCATTACTTATACAGAATTAAAAGCATTAGCATAGATTAAGATGAACTATAAACTAGTATTAAACATGTTAATGACAAAGTGTAAATCATGCTCACAGTGGGAGAAGTCAGGAGCACATAATTCAGACCTAAATAAAAGCTGATTAGCATTACTATAGGGTGTTTTAATGCAACGGTTTACAATGGCAGCCATGTTAGCTCCATAAACTGCATTGCATGGCCATGTAAAGCACAATAATAACAACTGTGAGGATATTATGTGGTGTGGTATTGATTTCTGAAGTTAATTTCCCACACTTTCAGGTGCAGAGAAGCACTCCTAGAACAGAAAACTTCCACCGAGTAAGCACTTATTGACAGGAGAAGGAAACTCAGCTTGCTAATTCATTGAGCGATCCTACACGTCGCATCACCCTACTACTCTGCAAACTTGTGATTGTAACCTATGTATTCTGTGTGAGTCATCCCAGTGTTTCCTGATTATTTATTCCCTTCACCTGTTCTCGTTCCAGACTCCTCCCTCCTGACTCCTCCCTCCTGCTGTGCCTTTCCCCTGTGTGATTGTAAAGCCCCGCCCTCATTGTTTGCACCTGTTCCTTGTTGCCTGTCTTCCCCTGTGTATTTAGTCTGTCTTTCCCCTGTCAGCTGCAGGATCACCTTCGAGCGGTAGTTGTTAGTTATTTGTGTCCCGTCTTTGTGTCCCGTCTTTTCCATTGTTTTGTAACTTTGGTCGTAAAATACTTTTTTGATTTTGCCTAAACGTAACTCCTGTCGTCTCCTCTGCTCCTTAGTTTTTGCCCCACCAGACCCGGTCGTGACTGATTACCTGACGACTGCTTATTATAATTGTAAGTAGTTGCAGAAGTAGTAAATGGTAAATGTACTTATATAGCACTTTTCTAGTCTTCCGACCACTCAAAGCACTACGCAAAACACAACCTGTTATTCATACACTGACGACAGAGGCTTGCATGTAAGTTGCCACTTGTCCATCAGGACTAGCAAACAATTCACAACCATTCATACACCGCAGGCACAGCCTACAGGAGCATATATCAGCCTGCCCAAGGACATATCGACATGGACTAGCGGAGCTTGGGATCAAACCGCCGGCCCTCTAATTGAAAGACAACCCACTCTATCACTGAGCCTCAGTTGAACCGTATGGGCGATGTGGTAGAACTTTAGCTAAACGGCTGAAGTGAGTCAAATTGAGGGAAGATTTACAGCGTATTAGAAACGAGGGGGTGATAAGAAAGCACTACCTCTGACAGGGCTGCACATTCCACTAAACTTCAAATTATGTAAAATAAGAAATCTTTACAAATGTTTTTTTTTTTTTTTTTTTTTTACAAATCTATCTCTGGATGAAGATTACACTACATACTGTAATAGACACTCATGTGATACATATAATTGATTTCCTTTTTCACTCTGTGAATTGTATAGCTTCAAAGGAAAATGTAAAAGAAATGCCCTTTTTGTACAAATCTTCTAATCTAAACAATCTGAGATATGCACCTGCATCCAGATCTGCAGTTTCAAACAAAAATCCTGCACTATTTCATGCAGAGCGGGTCAAAAATCTGATAAGAGATTGGAGGAAATCCAGTTAATTATTATCTGTTTTTGGAACGACAGATTCCGAAGGGGAAACGGATTGTGAAGACTCCAGCTTCGTTTCACCACAGGCACCCTGACTCCGGAGAAAGATCGAACTGAGAATGCATGACAAGAGATGCTACTGCACTGCCAAAAAAGAATGATAAAGTGAAAATATGCTCAAATGTTTTGGTCCTTAAAGCTACCTTCCTTCTTTCATTTTTTCTTAACAATACATATTCACTAGAGACATCACAAAGGATTTTTCAGCACTTCTCATGCATTCTAATACGTTTGACGTCATGCAACTGTTAGCTTTGCTAAGTATGGAAAAGGTTTATTACTGCAGTGTTTCTTGTTTGTTTTGTATGTCCCTGGCATTCAAACAATTTAAAAATATCTTTGTAACATAGTCACAGAAATTGTTGGAATAAGTGGAGGTTTGCTTTGTTACACAATGGTTGCCAACAAGCAAGCGATGTGCTTCCCTTGATATTGTTGATATGCCCACAGTCACAAGGAGTACAAAGGGGAAAAGTAATTTAATAAACAACAGAACGGTGATCTGAATAATACAGAATGAGGAGTACAGTATGTTCACTAAAAAAAGAAAAATAATCACAGAAAGTCGGTATATCTTGTATGTCCCAAGCACTGCACCAATGTTTATTTCTAAGACCGCTTTAGCACGACTCTTCAAGCTGAATGTTGATTTTAATGCTTGGGGATTTTGTCAATTCCCGTTCTGACCTGACACTGGCTCTGCTAACTGCTACCCTCACAGAGAAGATGACACGGTTAGAAAGCAGCCCACCAATAAGGTCAGAATAGGAAGAAAGAAAAACAGCATATTATGCAACAATATCACGTCCTGTCTGTTGCTATAACAACCAGCAGCGGTACAAGGACCCTGCAAATGGGAAGTGGGGCTCGTCTCCATGGGAATGTGCATGCTAAGAACCAATCCGTGATGGTTTCTTTCAGGCTCTTGGCAGCAGATGGTCCTGACCTCTGACCCTATTCAGCTAGTGCCTCTTTATAATTCAACAACATATTAGGGTATCCACCGAACTGAGTACATTATGGGAATACACAGTTCCATCCTTGAACCAATAACCAGTTACCTAAAACCTTGGAGTTTTGACGGATCAAACATATAAAGTCTACAGAAACCTATAGAGGGTTTAAGTTTCTCACACAATTAGTCATATGTAGATTAGAATGTCTACACTTTAATACTGAATTGTAATCATTTGCACGTCTTCATTTTTAATTCTGCATGTTTGATTGAAGTATACACACTCAAAATCAGTCAAAATTGACTTATAGAAAACATGTGAGGGAAGACACCACACCATGTATTTGTGTAAACACAGGGGAACAGCTCTGTATTACTGTTGGATTCTCTGTGTGATCGAAATAATGATTGTGTAGCGACACAGGTTTTCTCTGCACAGGGGTTTCATTTTCCATCAGCTCGACTTGAGGGCTAGTTTATAAACTCTGCAGTGAAACCAACATCTAAATGCTGTTTCACAGGCTCGCTTGTCCTCCCTGCTGACGAACCGGGACCACTGAATCCACTCACAGCACCTCTGAAGCAAACCAATATTCACATGATCTGCTCAGCCAGATCCTTGCTTGCATGCCTCCATCGGAGAGACAGGCCAATACTATTAGGTTATACATATCAAAACCACTGGCAGAGTAATAACCTGTGTTCTTGTTGATGTGCTCTCTGCTGGAGTTTCACTCCAGCTCCTCTTCTTGTCAGAGGAGTAGACAGTCGGAGGTCACAGATCAAAACCCAACGCTGCTGGCACTGTAATAAGGGTTTTATGATTCATTCTGCTGTATGCCAGCTTGTATCTCTGCCATTCACCGTGCAGTGTGACTTCTCCTTCACCCCTACGAGTGTGCTGCCTTTGACAGATCTATGAACTGATAGAAACAGTTGACTGCAATCCCTGAATGACTGTCATACCTGATTCCATACTTGGACACTACACAATTTAAATCGCAAACTGCAGAAAAATATGATGGAAATATCAAACTGTATTCTGCGGAAAATTCAGAGGACTGTGAGGAGTGAAGTCGTAGCTGCCATTACTGTTTAGCGTGTGTGCGTGTGTGTGCATGTGTTTGTTTGAATTTGTGCAAAGCTCTTCCTCCCTAAACCTGCTGCGAGATAAATTATATTTTCTAATCTTTTACTGATATGGGCAAACTGACAGGACGAAAAATAAGATGAAGGGTTTGAAAGCGTTTGTGCCAGTGTGTGTGTCTCTACGTGTGTGTATGTGTGTCAGCATGAATATTTCAGAGGCCCCACACTGAGTGGTGGCAACAGAGCATCACCAGAACGAGGACACACTACTCTCCAGGGTGGGGATTCGAGGGGTTGGACAGAGGGAGAAAGAGGGAGACACAAGTGAATGAAGGTGCGAAGAAGAGAAAGATGGAAAAATCTCCAGCAGAAACGAGGTGTTTCATAAAACAGAAAAAAACAGAAGACTCGGCGCACACACACGCACACACACACACACACACACACACACACACACACACCTCTGAAGATTAGGAATCTCATTCTCTTTTCAAAAGAGTGTTGGCAGGGAACATCAAAGTTAAAATGACAGTGAGTTTGATTTTATAATCAAAATCAAAATAAAGTATAGCTGTTTTCCTCCTGGAAACTTGAGTTCAGCTTCCTGCCTTTTCAAAGTTTGCAGAAGCAGAGTGCTATCCTCAAAAAGAAAAGAAAAAAGATCTCAGTTGAAGTCTAGTTCCTGTGCCAAGAAAACAGTGATGTTAGTAAGTTAAAGCCCTGGTGGCTACGAGGTGGTTGAGTCCATTGTTAGGATTATATAATGTTTTAGGCTAAAATAATCTTTTTGAAATTGTTCATCACATTATTTATCAGCATTAAAAATCAATAGTGTAGGATCTTTTGGGTTTCTTTAACTTGTTGTTTTGGTAAAGTTCAAAGTCTGACTGATTCTTGCAAAGCTCCACTATGAGAAAGCCCCGTTTCAGTTGATGGATAAGTATTCATCTTGGGTTTCAGATATCTGCCTCAATCCCAACACAACAGCTGTGAACTGCATTTTCAACAGCAGCACGACTTTCAAGAAACATTGGTGTCATTACTCTGGATAATAAACAGACCTCCCACTGAACAGCTTTCAGTGGAACTACTGAGGAAATGAACCCCAGAAAACTCAGTGTGTTCTGTGGATTGTCGAGAGTAATAGAAACAGCGTGTTTCTGAAAAGTGATGCTATTGGATTTTTTAAATCTAGTTATTCAATGCTATACGGAGCGCAAACAAAAACCCATTCAACGCTGTTGTATTGGGGTGGCAGCAGAACTCTATCTATCCAGCTCTCCATCTGTCTATCGCCTTTGTACTTCATGAGGGTTTAAATGGACAATCGTCTTCCCTAGCTGATATATAAAGTTGTGATATTGATTTGTAAATGTACCTTAGTGAACTTAGATCAATAGATTGGACCAAATATTAGATAATGGCTTTACCTAATGGCATAGTTATGTTTGTATCAGATAACTTGTGTGAAGATGAATTACAATTATACCAAGAGAATGGGGACTAGAGTCCAGTGGGTTATATTTCAGTAGGCTAAAGAATGGTTTAGCCTGGGTTAGTCTCAGGTTAAATGTTTTAGAGGTAAACCGTGCTAATACCACTAACGCTATTACTAAGATATCATGCCTTTCCCCTGGCAAGGTTCATGAGAAACTACAGACATGATCCCAGGATTGTAGACAATAACCTTTCTCCTATAAATTGCGTCCACATGTTAATGTTTTACAGGGAACACATTGTCACATAACTATTGTTATAATAAGCCTGTATGTAAGGGTTGCAATGTCTCTTGGTCAGGTGTTTGTTTGATTCAATTTTGTATCAACATTTATGGTCCCCAGAGGATGAATCCTCAAAACTTTTCCTTTACACCAGACAAGCAAACAGCCAACTAACTACTCATTAAAGACGGCTACATTATTATATATGTTTTTATTCTCATAAAATAGTTTTGATTAGCAAGTTTCGATTTGCTATGCACACTAAACAGGCAATGTTGTCAAAGTGACAGGACAATATCTTGTAAATATATTTGTAAATATGTATGCTTTGCCTCAGCCTCAAACTGTATGTTTTTTTCCTTCT
Organism: Taurulus bubalis; assembly: GCF_910589615.1. Lineage (NCBI taxonomy): Eukaryota > Metazoa > Chordata > Actinopteri > Perciformes > Cottidae > Taurulus > Taurulus bubalis. The sequence goes on from NC_136603.1 coordinate 10,730,318, forward strand.
TTTTTGCATTCAATTATGCAAACTAATGTCAGACGCCCCAAATGATGTTTTAAAAATAAAATATGAATACGTATGAATATGAATACATAGGATCAAGAATACATGTTTTTTTTCACATCTTACATTTTATTCATGGTCATTTTCTTTTGCTTTGTGTGTAATTAAGTGCATGTTCATTCTTACAGCACCTGCTTACTGCCCATAGGTGTTGAGTATATCAAGAGAGAAGAACAGAGAGTGACAGTGTAAATGTATACATTTAAAACACGTTGGTTTTAAATATGAATAGCTATTTACAGACTGTGTGGGCTAAAATGCTTAAGAAGCCATACTCTACTTTACAATAATTCACTACATGTTGACAATGGGGTCGGCAAACTCATTATAGAAAGCAAAAGGAGAGCATGCCCCCCTATCTGGCTACTGTTTCCCACTTGCTGGCTAATAGCTATCTTTTTGGAAAGCCCAACCAATTTGAATTGAAGGAAAAGAGAAAAAGAGAGGTAGAGCATTCATGTGCATGTGACAGTGAGTAACAGTGTTGCTGATGTCATGGTTACTAACAGGATGACTGTGTTTCCGTCCAGCCCATCTGTCACTGGGGAGACGACTACAGTGTGTGTGTGTGTGTGTGTGTGTGTGTGTGTGTGTGTGTGTGTGTGTGTGTGTGTGTGTGTGTGTGTGTGTGTGTGTGTGTTGCCAGTAAAGCAGGAAGAGACTTAGAGGGTTTGAATCTGCTTAAGATTCACGACAGATATGACATGAATGAAATATAACAAAACAATCCTAACAAGCATCTGCTGTAGAATAAAGACACTGTGGGATTAATTCACAGTGCAATTACAGTTATTCCACAGACTATTGAGATATAACGTAAAATGTTCTCAGTTCTATCATCATATCCAAGAGGACAAATGTCCTTTATTTTAATAATAACTAATGTGATGAGTGCAGCGCCTCAAGAAAAGAACAGTGCATGTCTACTGGTGACCTTTGTTACACACTGGAGGCGGTTCATTCCTGTGATAATAGGTATTAAAGGGATGCAGTAGTGAACAAAATCTGTACTCCGACCATTACTTCCTGCAGTTAAATGTTTAAAATGCTTCCACAAAGCTTTGAAATACATTATTCGTGTTGACAAGAGCTTAAAAAAATGTATCATTGCAAACTGCATATTTGGCAGTTTTTAATTAGTATGGGACAAAACTAGCTATTTCAAGTGCTTGGGCTTTGGGAAATAGCGATAACGCATTATTTTCAGACACCTCACAGAGTAAATGATGAATTAATTCATCAACTAATTTGTTACAGGGATATTTCTTTGCGGGCCAAACTGTGCAGGTACAGTGAACTCGCTTCCTGGACAGTTGGCATAGTAACCAGAAAGGAGAAGATAGCCTTGTTTTATTAGAAGTGCCTCCACTGTCACATCTTTGGACTGCTTAGCTGAACCTACTGTGTAAAAGCAGCATCCTTATCTCACTGTAATTTAGTTTTACAGGCTTGGGAAGTCTTGGTAGAGATGGCCCGCGCCTCTCTTGGTAGCCTTTCTACACTGTGTTTCCAAATCCATTTCCTCTCTGTGCAGTTCCATCTTTTGATATTTTAGTCATGTCTCTATCACATCTAACAGTCTGTGGTGTTTGGTTAAAAAAGAAATACACAGACAAAAAGTGAGCACCAGTAAAGACATCACTTATATAACGACACATCATTAACAAGATACAGGTACTTTAATAAATAAAGCACTGACATTGGGAGATAAATCCATGCAAGAAATATGAATAGCATTATTTTTCACACTTGTGTTATCAGGTGCCTTTCAAGGCCATTTCAGTGCCACATTTAGTGGAATAATGCCAACGCTTCAATGCTAAAAGGGGAAGCTATTAACACAAACAAATTTGGTCACAATTTCAACAGTTTAAATGCCTTTTACTGCAAACAGTCTTGAGTTCATCATTTTCTTATCTGCATCCAGAGAGGCTCTTTGAGTCCTCCGCCCAATCCATCATGCATATGCATTTAAAATGCCTTTTTTGAAACTGTAAAATGAAACTTGACGAGAGGACACTCGCAGAGAAACATTCTCGGCCGAGGTCATTTGGTTGTCCGGGTCATTAAGTCTAAAGGCTGGAGAGTGATTTGTATGGGAGCTGTTCATCTTCTACTCACGCTCTCCCTCTCTCCCTTTGATCCACACACCTATTGAGATGTCTGAGTGACCTTTAGAACCCTCGTGCACCTGCTTACCCACAAACGCACATACAAAAGCACAATAACGAGGTCCAGAGAGAGAAAAGTATACCGGATAGTACTCAAGACATAACGTCCTCATCTCTAGCTGATCTTTCTCTCACCCAATCCCTTTTTATGCATCTATTCGTCTATCTACCCATCCACAAACAAACTACTCATAAAGAGCCACAACAAAGTATGAACAGAAACTGCTTTGCTGTGCAGTGATCTCAGGTGTACCTTCAGATGTTGCATGTGTACCGTGGGAAGCCTCGGAGCACTTAAAGCGAAGTGTTCCGAGTGTCTTGTGTGTGTGTGTGTGTGTGTGTGTGTGTGTGTTTCCGCCCACATGTTGGTGGCCTCAGCATTGATCCCCCTCTAAGCCTTGGCCATCGCTTGTGCCCTGAAGGTGAGGTGACAGGGGAGTAAAGAGGCTTTAATCAGATTACAGCTCATTCTCTGTCTTGCACCGTCTCTCTTTCCAGCATAATTTATCTCACTGTTGCTTTCAACTACTTCGCTGCCTCTCTCTCTCTCTCTCTTTCTCTCTCTTTCTTTCTCTCTCTCTATTTCTTTTTTCTCTTGCTGAGCACTAGACGTACTTCAAGCCACAATACCTCAATACCTTGAGTAACATTGTCTTCACTCCCACCTGGATCCATTTGTCCTTTTTCCAAATGTCCCCCGTCTGCTGGTGGTGGCTGTTCAGAACTGTATGACTGCACAACGAAATAACACTGGAAATGCTTGAAATTAACAACTTTCAAAGCAAAATCTTTTTACAGGTATTCAGATAACTGAGGTTAAATCAATTTGATGCACAGATGAATACATCATGTTCCTAACAGCGTCTAAACAGATGTGCCTTGTCTTTTAAAACTATTATCCCGCCATCTTCATGCTGCTTGATTATGCCATTTCATAACATTTTCTTCTTACTTTTTTCTGCCTTGTGTGCACATATTTTAGGGACCAACAATGTGAGAGTAATACCGCAAACACCTGAGGTGAAAGAAGTACTTCTTTTACTTTACTTTTTAAAATCACAATCTGCAAATTAACTAATAGCAACCATAGCTCTTAAACATTTGCCTCAAAAAAATTTGGGAAAGGTATTGAGTAAAATATTAATATTAATATTAAAGTAAACTACATATGTTAGAAATGTACTTGAAGTGCAAGAGGACTTGAGCAAATATACCTTTCCACTAGTAGCAAACACATCTCATACATTTTGTCTGTGATGGTGTGAAAACAGGATAAGAGGCGTTGGCACATATAGGAACGCACAAACAAATACACCGTTTCTCTGTATAAATCATTGCCTTCTATCTTTCACTCTTTCTATTAGCCATGCAGCTCACAGCTCTATCTCTCTGTTGAGCTGTATACACACTCATACTAGTAACTGTTTTATTCCTCTAGTCTTTTCAGTCATCACATAAGGTTCACACAACACATACACATTTATGGATTTGCACACACAAGCCCACACACAAGCCCACACACACACACACACATATTTCCGTGCATCTCTACAAGATAAACCTTAGCAGATGCAGCCGATGTGTCTGGACAGAATGGAGAGACTCTTTTAGCGACAAACCAACGTGACAACCAAACACACGCGCCACATTGCCGAAGGGCTCGAACGCGCTGTGAGTCAGATCTGGTTGAAACTAGAGGCTCCCAACCTGACGCTGTCCTCATTACACTGACCCTGTGCTGATGATCTGCACACAGTGAGCTCAAATCATTAAATGCATGTCCAGACAGTATTTTGGTGAGCTGCAAAACAAAGAACAATATATCTGACCAGTGTGTGTGTGTGTGTGTGTGTGTGTGTGTGTGTGTGTGTGTGTGTGTGTGTACATGAGTGTGCCAGTGGGAAAGACAGCACTGTAGTGTATTAATGGGATTAGGATCAACCCTTTCTCTCCCCCTCATCATTTCCCTTCTAACTCCTCCCACCCCCCTTCTCTTTCTCCACCCTGCCAAATCTTCTTGAAGTCCATTTTCCTCATTGTATGGTAATTCTTTGTTTTTTTTTGATTGTGTTTGTATTCATCTCAGTCCCCATTTTTCATTATTAGTCGGGACGCTGCCCCTCCGACCTTTTTACCTCTTTCCTTCTTTCTTTTTACTTTACTTTTAATATATATTGCTCTCGTAAGTCCCATTCATATTCACAGTCCTTCCTCACTCTTTCTTTGTCCGCCCTCCTTAACCTCCCATCCATCTTTATCTTTAATATACAACAAAAACAGTGAGGCCTGTTGCAGACAAGCTCCGTCAGGTGGAGAAGCCCCGGTAGACGTTTCGTGCTCGTCTTGAGTCAGAGTCTTTTTGGCTTATGTTCACTGTACTTATACATCAAAGTGTGACACAGTATGTAGCAACATAGGCAATCCATGTAAGAACGGGGGCCTCTCTGGTAACCATCCTCTGCTCAACACCGAGGTCTATTAAAGTGTTTCTATCTTAGGTCTTTATTAATTATGATCAAAATACTGGCCGGCGAGGCCATTTTTCACAATTACTTAGAAACAATATTTGTGAAGTTGAAGGCTTTCCTCTCCACACTGGAAGGATGTTTTTGTTGAAAATGAAGTTAAAAAGTAAAAGTCAGAATCCTTGAGAACCCAATCCCTCAAATGATTTGTCACACAGTTTTGTCAGCCACGGAGAGTAAATATCACTGGAGAGAAAGACTTTGTGAATTCTGGTCAGACTTCTAATCAACTCCGAGCCTGTCACTGTGGCCAAAGTCTACTATCCTCAAGGCACCATATGGGGGCCTCATTAAAACTATTTTCAATGGGCCTTTAAAAAGGTGTGGGACTGAATCCCTTCATCTTATTTAAAACACAGACCAAACCAATCATTACACGCCACTGACATTTCAATCCAATATCAAGAGCTGTCATTAATCAAACATTGAGCAACCAGGAATAACACCTGTCAACCAGAATAACTGTAGTGTCCTCTGGCTGGAAATGTGATGACTGGACCTTTTGAACATCATTGGAAATGAAAGTAAATGTTAAACACTTTCATTTAGCTCAATAGCTCCTGCAACAGTGTCCTGTTGTTTCGTGACCCTCAACTGCTCCAGTGAAGCAGCACAGTTGCCAGGAGTATAAAAGCTTGGTGCACACAGAGTTGAATACAAATACGTGTTCCTGAAAATGCAGGCTTAGCCATGTTTTATCTAGTAAATGGTGGTCAAGAAATATGATGAACCTGTTCATTTGGGCTATTCAAAGTTCAGCCTAGGAAATGAACCACAAACTGAAGGAGAGCCCCATTCAAAGATTGAATAGCTCTACAAAGTAAGAAAATATGTGGGTTGACACCAGTGAACTCTCCAGTGCATCACTCAGTCAAACAAAAGCACCGCCAGTACCTGGCTGCACAGTTGTTCCTTAACCCTATTCCATCTTGTTCATGCCTTTTTCCTTGGCGACTTTTTCTCTGCATCCTCAATTCAAATGCTGCCCAACCTTCAAATCAATAATTATATCTCAAGAGATATCCAGCTCAATTATGTAATTTTGTCTTTCCTAATAGACTATGCCGAAGGCCAAAATGACTCTTATCCTCTGCAATCCTAAAGGAGATCGCATACTCGTACCAGCCAAATATCAGTCTCTATATGTTGTGTTCTTTGCATCTCTTGTATTTCTCCCCTTTCCTGTTATATACATGGGTGTACAGTATGTAACAAGTCTTGTCTTGTGTTGGTTTGTGTGTCTCCTCCTTGCACCACATGGACAGCTCTTCACAAATGCCCACACATACAGTACCAAACACATACTCACACATTATTAGCACTCACAAATATGGAGCAGATCATTGCACTCTTTTTTCTGCCAAATGGTTTGGCTTTGATGAATTTATGAATAATGTTATCTAGCACAGCAGAAGTGTGTGTGAGAGAACGCACAAGTTCAAGCTGTGCCAGTTTCAGAGCAGTGCGGGGTAAAAGACACATGTGCATGTTTAACAAAGGAAATAAAAGAAAATGCCTGCACAGTACGCTCAGCAGGCTTGCAGCCTATAATTACTTATCTGCTCAAGCGAACTACTAATTATGAAGATGTTTCATGTGCTGATACTGTACCCCGAAGACGAGAAGAGGTGCAGAGACACAATGTTGTCCCCCTATCTCGGGTTTGTTTTGGGAAAAAAACTCCTATAGATAGATAGATAGATAGATAGATAGATAGATAGATAGATAGATAGATAGATACATAGATAGATAGATGTGCACGTGCACTTGCATATGCACATGACTTTCTGCGAGTGCAAATCAATTCAGCGCCCACTGTTTACACGCTGTCCAAACCAATTATGCACACGGGTATCAAATTCAGAGTTTAGTTTTTTCAATTATTAATTGCCACACATCATGCAGGATTCATCTGGCTGTCAGTGATATGCGGCCGTGGAGGGGTCTGGAAGTGCTCGCGCCTTGTGTGAGAGCACCAAATGTTCCGTGAAGCAACGGTTTGAAAACAATAGAGGGACAACAATGGGAGAGGAGATCGTCCTCCGTGTGTCTAATTTTCAAAGGCAATTACAGTGATGGGCATGAGGGATGTGGGCAATGTAATAAGCACTCGGGGCCGTCAACAGTATGCAATGTGGTTCGTTTGAGGTGCTGGGTGGAGATGACAGAACAAAACGTGACACTTTATATAGTCGTTGTACTTATAGGACTCAATGCGTGCTCGTGCAAGCGTAACATAACTGTGAATTTGACGTGAACAAAGAGAACTCACCTCAAAAATGCAACATATTCGCGTGCGTTTCCTTTGTCATCCCCGAGTCCAAAAGGAGAAGGGGGGAGAAAAAAAATAAGATTTTAAAAAAATAAGAAGAGAATGTCCAGTTGTCTGCTTGAAAAAGCCAGCATCATGATCTCAGTGGACCACCGGGCTCGGTTCAAAACAACAACAACAATAAAAGACAGCGAGCAACTCCAGAAAAAAAAAAACCTGAAGCGAAAATGAAACAATGCTCAACTCCTCTTGTCTACAGTGTATCACTGGCTGCCGTTCGCGGTCCAGACAGACGCGCCGTCGTTACACGGGAACCGCATGTAATATTGAGCGGCGATAATGGACCGGTGCGATGGACCGGGGAGATGGAAAACGCTGCCTTGCGGATTTTATTCCGTGTTTACATCATGCTTTCCTATTAAATCCCGCCTGACTCGACCAGTGTATGTGCTTCCTTTGTGCTCTCTGTCTCGCTCTCTGGGTAACGGGTTAAACCATTCCCGCAGCAGGGGGGTGGGGGGCTATTCATGTGGATATGGGAACGAATGGGCTTGGTGACTCGTGGCCAAATGTTGTTATTGTCGGGGATAAAGAAACAGCGAGGAAGAGATGAGGGAAAGGGAGGAGGAGGGAGAAAGTGGGGAAATGGGTGGAAGATGAAAAGAGGAGGGGAGCGGTATGTCATTTACAAGGAAAACAGGCGGCTTTACTGTCACCACAAGTGATTTATAAAAATATATATATTTTACGAAACAACATTCATTCTCGAAAGGAGTGTCCTTGTTGTTGTTTTGGCAGTTTTGTTTACAATCGAACACTAAAACCTCTCACATACAAGTCTCTGGTAACTGCGCCTGCGTCTCTCATGCTAGAGACATATAATTACATCCAGTTGAAGGTGTGTGGGGGGGGGGGGGGTTTTTAGAGAGCTTTTTGTTCTGCTGCCTCTTACTTCCCTCAGGGCCAGTGTTAGTTCAGAACCTTGGAGAGCTCTCAGCCAGCACCAGCCACCTGTATCAAGGGCTGTAATATTTCCATCATATATGAAAGCAAATGTATTACACAAATAGTGTGTGGGTCGTTGTTCACCAGGATAAGGAAATGTATTAAATGCAGCCAACTTCACACCAAATTCACTAATAATCACTCGGAGCAGCCTGATCTGTGTGATGTTGGCAGATTATCCTCTACAAGCAGCACTCGGACAGACGTTTGTGGCCGCTGAGCAAAAACAGACAGATTTTTTTAAAAGTTCAAGAATTTACTCAGAGCTCTGTACATATCGTTGGATATAATATATCAATGGCGCCATCTCCTGGAAAGCTCCTCGTAGCAAACCGTGTCTACACCATACAAACCTGTCGTAGTCCAGTGGCAGCTGTAGTTCACTGTATCCTTAAAGCTGTTCATCATCCCGGATCAGACACGCTATCAGGGTATCATAGCTAGTGCCTGAGCCTACCCCATCATATACAGAGTGTACAATTAATAGCTCGTTTTAATAGTTTATTTTCACTTCACGTTCATTTGGGATATTTCTGATGTATTATTTCCAAACCAAGGTGCACTGCAGAAAAAAACAGGACAGCATTTTCATACTTAAAACGTAATGCCTCGTGCATCGTTTGTTCCTTGAGCAACTTGACTGCTGAGCTACTCTGAATGGTTCTCATGTCACTTCACGTGTTACGTAACGATGTAATATCAGCCTGAGACAGATAGGCCTATGGAGCGTTAATAAATACACGTATGCTTGGAAGCAAGCCAACGTATGAATGTTCGGTTGATTGTGTATTTAATGGATTTGAGACATTGATCATTTTAGGACTTCATAATCATAAGGTCTAAAGAAGATCATTTTAGGTTTAAAAAAAAAGTGATGACAAACATCAGCAAAGACCATATTGTTATGGTAGTGAGTGCTGCGTTGTAAAACAGCACATTGTGCTGACAGTGTATACGTACAGCTTTACTACTCGATGTCGCATATACTGTGCAGGTTCATGTGTGGACGCGCAGCAGCATCTGTGCCTTTAAGAGCCTCTCTGACAGCATCCTCCTCTGTCACGGACGCGCACTCGGCTGCTCAACATTTGAGAATACAGGTTAGCTTTCTTCATACACATCATCCTAAAGATACATCATAACGACACATTATCACATTTATCGCCATTATTTATCCACTGGACATTGATGCATTTGCCTCAGCGGTCGCCGTAGCGGTCCATCCGATCGTTATTGCTCTTATTTCCTTCCTTCCCGCATCCAAAAACAGATCTACGTTACAAGATGGCTGAGTTGAATTTGGGGAAGGGGCTGACCGCAGGGAAAGTGGCCAGCAACGTTCAGAAAAAACTAACGAGAGCCCAAGAAAAGGTAAGAACTGCTCATCAACGGGTTAACGGGGAACGCTGTGGGGAATTACCATCCAGGCCTACCTACGAGCCACGAAGCAGCAGTGACACATCCATCCTCCAGCAAGCCCAAGTGTCGCATCACGACATCAGAGAAAATAAGTGCAGGAATGTTGTCGGCCAGAATTGGGGATGGTGATGTCCACTTCAAACACATCGTAAATGAACTCAATGTCATTCAGCGGGCACGTGCATATTGCACATATCTGAGCCGACTCGTAATTTAGCCGATGACTGATGTGTTTCTGGCATTCTAAATTACAATATGGGTATTTCAATGAGTGTTTGATACATACATGGTAACTGCTGAAAACTCTCTTGCATTTTGCCAGCACTGTGATGATAATTATTACACATGCTGCAATAGATATAGGTCTAGGCCTAGCCTGCGTTTATGCACCTGCACGTTGTGATCGGAATGAATGACAGGGGGCGCTATTTGTCTATCATAATGCATCATCAGCAGTAGAGTTAAAGAGAGACGGGCAGAGAAAACAGATAATGGTGCTCCTGTAAATCCAGTGTGCTTTAAATGTGTGAATGTCAGTGTACTGACAACACGTCAGTTTATATGAATGTATATATACATAATGTATACAATGCAATATATACTGCTAATGTGACTTATCTCTGTTAGTTTATTTTTTTACTTACTTTTTACTTCGATTAAACAGGATTTGTTTAATGTGCGTTCCGATTGCTCATTTTAACAAAAGCAATATATATATATATATATATATATATATATATATATATATATATATATATATATATATATATATATATACATATATATATATATATATATTGCTTTTGCAACCAATTTTGAATGCAGAGAAATCATATTTGATCTAAAACTTGGAAGAAAGCCAGAGATCAAGACAATAAAACAGGTGTTTGTCTTTTAGGGAATCCCGTCCTTTGTCATATAACTGAACAAAATCAATTGCTAATCTTTGGTGTGATGTTGTGATGTTGTGAACTAATAGGTTCTTCAGAAGCTTGGCAAAGCCGATGAGACCAAAGATGTTGCTTTTGAGGAGGGAGTGATCAACTTCAACAAACAATATGTGAGTACAGTCCAATGAATGACACTATGTTGTATGGCAGTCATATTTCTAATTTGCATGGGAATCAATAATAATAGTGACTGATTATTGAATTGAAAAAAAGCATAACTTGCCAGACTTTTTTGGTCATATGTGTACCCTCTGCATATACAAACGGTTTCCCTCTGACCTCTGACAGGTTTACATTTGCAGAGACTAAAATATGTGCTGGCTAAACAGGCTGTGAACGTTTCTCCTCACACTGGTTAGTTTTGGGTTCTAAGCCCCATGTTTTGTGTTTCAACCCCCCAGACTGAAGGCAGCAAACTGCAAAGGGACCTGAGGGCATACCTGGAGGCAGTGAAAGGTGACACACACAAGCCTTTACAGATCTATCCTTGCACACACAAAGTTGTCCATGTAAACACCTAGTTGTGGATGTGGAAGTACACACCATAACCTGCAAGTATCTTTTGATGTTCCACTAATGTAGAATATGTATTTGTCCTCAGCCATGCACGAGTCGTCCAAGAACGTGCAGTCATGTTTGGCTGACATGTATGAACCGGAGTGGTACGGCAAGGACGAAGTGGATTCCGTTGTGGAGGTCAGAAACACTTTTCATAAATGAGTTTTAAATGCAGAGGTTGCCTGCATGTGTGGGAGTTTTCAGACAAACTGGTTTCCATATAGAGGTCAGAAGCACTTCATTTTATAGTGCATACATTAGTTGATTAGCTGTGTGTGTGTGTGTGTGTGTGTGTGTGTGTGTGTGTGTGTGTGTGTGTGTGTGTGTGTGTGTGTGTGTGTGTGTGTGTGTGTGCGTGTGCTGTGATTAGCTTATGCATCACAGCAGCTATGTTTCATATAGGTCTGCAAAGCTGAGTCCTCTTGGCATAATTTTTCAAAGTATGCATGAACATCTCTTGTGAGAGATGTTGATTAGCTCTTTGGAATTTCCTCCGACTGCAATAAGTATATTGCTCTTGAAGATTATTTTGGTGTAATGGTTCTTATGTGACAAAACTACTGCAAGCTATCAGTTAATCAGTTAAAAGGGTTTCAGTTTATTCTTAATTTAGATTTCAAGAGTGTGAGCCAAGACATAGCTGCGCAGCTACAGGAATGAACTCGAAAGTGGTGGAGAAATGTGTCTGGGAAGCAGCATTGGTTCCAGTGAAACAAGCATCACAAGCAATTTGTAATGTGAAATCTGTAATTGTGATCATGTGTGGTATTGTTATGTCCATCCATGCTGTAGGACTGTGATGTGCTGTGGACTGACTACCATCAAAAGTTGGTATCTAATTCTCTCATCTCCATGGATACTTACCTGGGCCAGTTCCCTGATATCAAGGTAAGCTGTGTGGTTATAGAAACCAGTAGTAACCATGACCAAAAAGTATTATCATTTAGTGTCCATGCAGTGGCAGCCAGGCTTTCCTCCTCATCTTATTGTGATCTTACTGAAGTTTGAATAATCATACTATCGAAAAAGGAAGTTTATGTTTTCAAAGATGAAAGCTGAATTCATTCCTGCAGGTGGAGACACTGAATATTGCACAACTCATTGTCCTCTTTTCCTCCAGTCACGTATAGCTAAAAGGGACAGGAAGCTGGTCGATTACGACAGTGCCAGACACAACTATGCCACCACGCACAAGACCAAGAAAAAGGATGGGGGCATTAAAATTACCAAGGTAAAATAAATTCTAAATGTTTTTGACACAAAAGCAGTGGCACTCTGATTATGCTGGCATTTCCATACATATTGTGTTTTATTTGTTGTATTCTCACTCTCTCCTCCAGCCCTCCTCTTTGTTGGAGAGGGCCACTCCAGGCTGGGCTCAGGGCATACTGTCCGCACACAATGTTGCTCAGAGCAGTCTGTCCAGAAACCAGGTACACAATAATCTCTCTGCAATTAATACTGAAAGGTCTGTTGACGATGGAACGATGATAAGGAGTATCCTGGTAGCCCCTGTGGTCAAAGACACACGAGATGGAACAAGAGTGGTTGCATTTCATTGTGTGTGTGTGTGTGTGTGTGTGTGTGTGTGTGTGTGTGTGTGTGTGTGTGTGTGTGTGTGTGTGTGTGTGTGTGTGTGCGTGTGTGCGTGTTTCAGGCTGAGGACGAGTTGGAGAGAGCCCAGAAGGTGTTTGAGGAGATTAATATTGATTTGCAAGAGGAATTACCTTCACTCTGGAACAGGTGTGTGTGTGTTTTTGTGTCTGTGGAAATTATTTCCTCTTGGTGGATTGACGCTTTAATTACGTGTCACTTACATCATCACAGGATGTTATGTTAAGTCGTGCCAGTAATGCAGTCAATACTTTCTCTTCCTCTTCTCTTCCCTTTCTAGTCGTGTTGGGTTTTATGTCAGCACCTTCCAGAGTTTGGCTGGTTTTGAGGAGAAGTTTCACAAGGAAATTGGTCGGGTGAGTCTGGTGTATAGACCTCCATTGATGCTGAATTTAGATAAAGAGCAGATCGAACACAGGGTGTCAGGTGACAGTTGATGGTAAAGGCCGATAATGCCGGTTTTAACCTAATCAATAACTGAATGTAAAAAAACATGTTGCCATTTTTTAAACATGAGGCAATGTCAGTTGTAGTTCATTTATTTTTCATTTTTCCGTGTAATTCAACAGTAGGACATTGGGTTTTATGGACTGCCGAGAGATTATCCTCTGCATTACTGCTTTAGCTTGAGAGTTTTAAATGCTGTCAATCTGACTTTGGACATGATGCAAATAAACCATAGCAGACACACTCAGCAGCACTTTGATGATATTACAAAGCAACACCAAACACGATATATTGATTTATGTCATAGAATGTGCATATTATGCTAGAGCAATATAGGATGATGATGCAATGCAATTAGTTTTAGGTATAATATCCAACACCCCTTCTTTCCCCTATGCAGTTGGATCAGGATTTGTATGACGTCTTGGAGAAATTGGAGAGTACAGAAATGCAGCAGACAAGCAGGTTAGTTTCAATACATATTATTTAAACATCAAAGATGTTAAAAGGTAAATATATAGATGAACGCCAATGCTATGCACTATAAAAGAGCTGGGATATGTTGTTAATATTCCACTCAGGCCAAAATCCAGTAACCTTGATCAAACAAAAAAAAACCTTGTCTACTTGAAAAACCTCTGTGAAATCCTGGGAATCATTTTAACATAAATCAATCACTGTGGTTAGTCATTTTAAACACCAAAGAAAATAAGTTTTATGTATAACCATGGCACATTTTGCAAATGTCTTAACCATTTCAGAGCACATAATGCATTGTGCTTGGTTGTGATGCATCAGAAGTTGAAATAGCACTAAATTAAGTGGGGTGGTAATTTTAAAGTGTATTTTCCTTATGAGTTTGCTGCAAGCCAAGAGGAAATGAAAACACAAACATATGAAACTCCTTGATGAACATACTACGTATCAAAACATGTTAAGCTTCAGGAACAGTCAAACACAATGGCATGCATTAACCTGGAGCCAACCCTGAACCCCCTTTCAGAAAAACAGGTACCTGCGGCGCCTCATCGTCAGGAGCAAATAGGAGGTAACCGGCAGCAACTGTGGTAACCATGGTGACACAACTATTGTCTGTCTGTCCAACTCACCTGTCTGTCCAGCTGTCTGTCTGTCAGTCAGTCTGCAGGCTTGGGAGATTTAAGGAGGAACGAGTGCTTGGTCGTGCAAGTGGAATCAGACACACTGATAAGAGAACGTTGCTCCCAGAGCTGCAGATATATTTAAGAGTTGAGCAAAGCTGCATGTTTAACGCTCCACCGGGCAAGACTGTTACATAACAATACAACCCGAAGCGTGGGTACTCAGTGAGATAATGTACATGGATTCACTAGGGGGCCACAGGACATAAACAAGCCCCTCACTGTTATTCCCCTTCTGTGTTTAATCTATACAGTTTTCTACCTTAGTTGATTGCTTTAGTGGTGCATAGTCCTGAACAAATTTACAATTACAGTATAATAATAAAAACCTGCTGACGCGCTTTAAGCTTCAAGCTATTGCCCCCCCTCCACTTTCAGTCTTGGTGATGTAATGCTTGAGTTTTCAAAGAATGACCACTTTCTTCCACTAACACCACTAATGTACAACATTTCCTGGTCCGGCAATACATTTGAGGTTTTCCAACCCTCAAAGTATCTAGAGATTTGGGGCTGCTTTTGTCAGCTTTAGACTCTATCACTGCTCACTTGTGAGGATTTACTGGAGGCACAGACACAGCCTGCTTGCATGGAACGGAGGAACGAAAAATAATAGCAATGGAGGGAAGGAAGGCCTACTTTGTCTTGCATGATAGCTCTTGGACTTTTGTAGAGCATGCCTCGTAACTTCTCAAGTCGTGTTAGTTTTTAGCTGCACTTTTTAACCTTTGACCTTTCTTTCACATTGTTTGCCATCCTTGTTACTGTCTCTGTAATCTGTCTGTATGTCTGTTTTGCCCTCCATCTGTCTATCTCTCATTCACTCAGTGTGAGTGTAAAAGAAGCATCTAACCACACTCTCAGGCCAGCAGGACCACCACCAATCCCCAAATCTCCATCAAAGGTAAACAAACTCTCTCAGGCTGTCTCTGTGTTTAGAGTTTTGTCTGCATTATGACTCCACATAGGTGTGAATAATAAAATATATTCTGGCAAGCCATCATGTAATAAGTTACATATGTGCTCATCCTGCAATTGCATGTCATAATATCTGCTGTGTTGTCCTCAGAGTTTGAGTTTGTCATCTGTTAACTTTGAAATCAATATATTTATATTCAGTTTTTTTGCAGACTGAAGGCATAATTCTTACATTAATTCTAGCCTTGCATTTATATTCACTTGGCTTGAGGTGCAACTTTGTCACCATGCTCCTTTCTCTGTTCTAGCTAAGGCCTGCAATGCCTCCTCCACCCAAGGTGACCCCATGTAAGGAGATGAAAACTGAGAACATTATCAGCCTGTTTGATGCTGCAGCTGCTCCTGATATCAACGTCACCTCCCCTACAGAGGTTAGTGAGCCGCCGCTGTCCACAAACAGCCACAGCCCTCTAACTTAACACTCTCCTGCACTGGCAGAGCCTTTATTCCTTCGTCTGGCCTGCCCCTCTTCCTACTTTTATTCTATTCTATTCTGTTATATTTTATTGTCTTATATTTTATTATATTTTATTATATGTTGTTCTATTCTGTTCTATTCTGTTCTGTTCTATTATATTTGATTCTATTCTGTTATATTCTGTTCGATTTTATTCTGTTCTATTCTATTCTGTTCTATTATATTTTATTATATTCTGTTCTGTTCTATTCTGTTCTATTTTATTCTGTTCAATTTATGTTCTGTTATATTTTATTCTGTTCTGTTCTATTCTATATTATTTTATTCTATTCTATATTATTCTATTCTATTCCTCGCCCCTCTATTGTGCCCAGCTAGCCAATGAGCCCTCCTATTCCTGTTGTTATCAGTATGACAGTCCTGCAGTGAGCAGCCTGTTGGACATGGACCTGGACTCTTTCAGTACAGCACACAAAGCCTCCACAGTCACACAGGTGGATGATTCACGGCATGAACATATAGATCATAGAGAGACCCTCCACTGCAAGAAATGTCAAGCTTCTCAAGATATTTTATATTTTATCCAGATAAGCTCTAAATTACTTTCATGAGAACTATGCCATCAATTGTAAATACTGGGGAACAACAAAAACATGTCCAGTTGCCAGTGCAGTGGTTTGACTAAATATGTATATAAAAAAAAGCTTAATGAGTCTGGATATAAAAGTCAATTGCTTGATATGCTTGGCATAGTTTGAGATTTTACCTGCGTTGCTTCTTTCCAATTTACCTAAACAAGAGGTGGACGATGGCATGATTATCTGTAGAAACCTGCTTTTAGTGACCACTACTTCCTGCTTCAGCGCTGATCACTGATCACTCATGGCATGGAGTGAAGATTAAAGCCCTGCTCTGCTTCTACTTCTTTCTCTTCAGAACTCTGCAGCAGAACGTAATTTAAGATACTCGTATGACATCGGGTTGTATTTACTTTATCTGAGTATGTTGGGTAACCTTAACCAGAAAAGATGATGTGGTTGTGAAATTTTAGTCTGTAGTGAAGGCAATCATTACCAGTTATCACACAATATACAGCATTACAACACAAACAGAAAACATACATATTTTAAACCTATACATATTTGTATCATGCTTCAAGTTTTCTAAGAGGTGAAAACTCTACTCTCCAAAACTCCTTAATTAAGTTCAGGTCATAAATTGACATTTTCAGGTGTTCATTGCCATAGAAGTTACATAAAAACTTACAAAAAAAGCTGTCAGTAATAGTGTAAAACCTTACAGTAATGTAATTGTTTCCAGGCTCAGAATCCATAACAGAAATTCTTCAAATTCTGTAATGTACAAAACGTCTGTTTCTTTTCTAAACTATCAGTCTAATGACTACATGTGAAATGTAAGATGCAGGGACAAACGTACAGAGAATAAACCCACTCTGCAGTTCCATATGTGACATTTCATTTGAACCTATTTGACCTAATTTGTTTGTTTTCTTGACATGAGCATTTAATGCATGATTTAGCTTTTAGCACACAAAAAAGAGAAATATTTAAAGCTCTGTTTGCTGTATGCTACATGGCCAGCAAAGATAAGCAGATAAAGTTAGCAAACAAAGTTAGTGATTTGAAGAGAGGAAAAACAAAGTGAAACACAGTGGTAGGGGAGATGTTATGTCACAGCAGGCCACGCATCCATTGGGCTCCACCCACTGTACCCATGGAGTCCGGTAGAAGGCAGAGTGAGTTTGAATTAGAACAAAGGTTACAATTTTGTAACCCTGTCACTCCTATCCTGCTCACCAAAGAGGGTGTTAGATGGCAGACAGCAGTGTGTGCTGCATAACTTACAGTTACTCATGAAGCCCAGTAGAGGGCTCCGCCTGTGCTTATAAGGTTACAATATTGTAACCTCCATTAGTACCAACTACAATGTAATTCACCTATTCAACATCATGTTAATATCAAAGGCTCTGAGATGTCTTCTTTAGTACAGACGCACTGCCAACAGTTGTCACTTGCCTCATTGATAGGATTGTTGCTTCATCATTTGTGTCATTTTACATTGTTAAGGGGGATTGTGTGGATTCTGAATGAAAATACTGAAATCACTTAAGACTGATTGCAATATTCAATTAATCAATAGAATACATATTTGTGTTTTGCTGTGCACCTTTCTCCTACATTCCACTCACTGCAAAACATATGAGAGCGGTCACCTCTTTAGACATACATCATTTAGTGCTTCAGACTTGTTGCCTGTACTCTTCTTCTGCTGGAGATTCACTGCTATGGGCTTGTAGGTTTAGAGCATGGGACCTGCACTGGAAAGTTATTTTTAAATGCAATGAGCAAAAACAAGAGTCTTGTAAAGAATTTAGTTCTGTCTCCTCATTTAGTTTCCTCTCATTTCTACAGCCTGCAAACTGGGACTCATGGGTAAGCATAGCCTCTGTGAAATAGGTTATGTAATGTGTAAACGTATTGAATTATCATTATGATCATCATCCTCATCAGACTATTATTATTCATGTTCATAGTAACCATCAATTAATTTGTCGCCATTATACAAGCCCCACCCAGGGCATGCTGGGTAGGGACTTCTATAATGGCCATTGTTGCATATTAACAAGCTTTTCCATAAATGGATCTCTTTCATTTGTCCGTCCCAAATCTGTTTGTGCGTCGTCTTTGTGTCTGCAGTGCTTGATGTGATAACATAAACACTGAAGAGATTGTTGTACAGCACAAATAGAACTTGGGAATGAGCGTGGGTCAATTCAGTTTCAAATTTACATTTTACACTGTTATATATATTGAATAAATAATATGCATATTAAATAATGCAATCCTCTCTTAGGAGGGATCTCTCTGTTCTACAGGTGCAGTATGCACAGCATAATGTTGATAGGCTTTAGTAGACCCAAACCCCACAGGGTTGATTGTAAGATGCACTGACATCCATAAAAGATAACAAACATACATACTTTTATTTTTTTTAGCATAAATGTAATCATAAATAGAAATTAAAAAATCACATCTTTGTGAAATGATTTGTAACTGAATCAACCACCTTTCTTTCCGTTTCCCTCCTATCGCTGTATGTTCACATGTTGCACTAACAGAACATGTGACCATCACATGTTAGCTCCATGTGACACACAGGGAACAGTTTTGTTCTGAAAGTTGAATGAAGTTGCTCATGTTTTCAGTGGATTGTTTCATGGAAATGAGACTAATGAGAGCAAGTGGGCAACTTCACAAAGCCTTGCTTGCAACTTGGCATCCCGACCATTAAATAACCTTTTTGTTGATCCCTATCACTGTAAGAGAGATGTGTCTCAACAATCATACAGTTCTGCTGTATTAGAGCTTGAGGCAAAACAGTGATAGCTCACAAAGGAACGACACTTCTACTCTTACAAAGCTGCCTTCCTCTTTCTCCATCTGAACATAGCCGTGGGAATAAAAGCTATGCTTGCAAACTACACGCAGAAGATCCAACATCTATTTTCTGATGGGAAAAGGCTGAGTTTTGCGTTTCCGTCTCCTGCTGCCACCCTTCCTTATCTTCATGTCTTTTAGTTTGATCTGAACCTTCTCTGTAAAGGTTCATCAATCTTCTTCGGTCTTATGATGATGATGATGGTGATGATGATGACTTGCTGCTGAACTCCTTCCATCCCAACCGAAGTCCATGGCATCTTTCATGGCCCGTTTCAACAATGTTTAATGATATAATATGATTAGCATAAGATATAGTAAACACATGTTTTAGTTAACGGACTAAAGCATACAAAATCCCCTGTATGGTCCTTGAATGTTTGAACTCACTTACCTTTTGAATACCTTACCCACCATTCTCAATATATAACCCTGATGCACAATATTAGTGCAATATCTCCATCAATTTCCTAATCTCTTGTCCATAGCCCACTGTTTTGTTCATATGTTGGACATATCCCTAAATGCCCTCTTGTCCATTGTAATGCTGAGCCCTTGAATCTGGCCTTAAATATCTCCTAATATACCTTGCTTTTGTGTCCCTTAAAATGTCCTCAACCATTTGATTTATGAATCCCTTATAATACCCAAAAGGTAAAATATTTTTTTTTACCTCTGACTCCTTGAAACGTGATCCTTGCCCCTTAGCATGAGGACAGTGGTGCCCAGGAAGAGGACACCACGCAGAACTATGACCCTGTGGGTGCTGCCACAGACGCCTGGGGTGATGATGGTTCACAGCCTATCCGCTATGACCCCATAGCAGCTGCCACAGAGGGCTGGGGGGATGACGGAACCCTTCCGGTTCGCTATGACCCCGTGGCTCCGGCTCAGGAGGGAGGGGGGGACGAGGAGGGCCAGCAGGTTCAGTACGATCCCGAGGCTGAAGCCCAGGAGGACTGGGGCGATGATGGCGTCCAGCCAGTCACAGAGGTGCCTGCCCCTGAGGTATCTTCCCCTGAGGTACCTTCCCCTGAGGTGCCTGCTCCTGAGGTGCCTTCCCCTAAAGATGAAACACCTGCAGCTGAGGCTCCAGCTGAAGTCGCTGAAGAAGACACCACACCAGCTGCTGCTACGTTGGATGATGAAGAGGGTCAGGTAACCGAGGAGAGAGTAAAAAAATGGAGAGATGCATCTGGACGAAAATGGCGGATGCATCGATTTTTGAGGAGGAGGGTTGAGCATGAGGTACTGGAAAGAAACAACTGATAGGGAGATAAATTGTGATTGAAAGCTGGAGAAACGGATAAATCTTGAGATGGAAAGATTTAGGATGCATTTGGACCAGCAGCATGGATGCATCAACTGTGATACATAGGGCAAGTTGGAAATTAATTGCTGAGGGAAAGTGTATAGACATCTGATTCGCAATACAATTACTAATCCCAGTCACTGCTAAACAGAAATCCATGCACATAGTATGCTGTGCAAAAGCTGTACCTATATGGGAAATGTGCATTAGTGGCCATGCTTACTATCTATGCAACACACTTGTTTGAATTAGCCATGACTTTACTATCTAGGCATTGCAGCTTGTCTTCTTGTCTGTCTTTGTCTTGTCCGTCTGCTCTTCTTTCTTTCATGCTTTCCCTCTCCTTATCTCAATCGTTCATGTGTCTCATTATTTGACCTCTCTCTGTTATTCTTCTATGTCTCTCTGCTCCCAGGGTGAGTCTGCAGCAGCTGCTGCAGCACCAGAGGAAGAAGCATCAACAGAGGAGGTACCTGCAATATGAACTACTATGACATGCAATAACTGATCATAATTTAGCAATATAATGATGTAATATTGTATTTACAGTATATATATATACCATTGTAATATTATATATTGTAATAATATACGTATGTATTATATCAAGAGCTTACACCACCCCAAAATGTTTCATAAATGATGTTTTATGTGATTATATGGCATCATGTTTCTTCCTATTTTGGGGAAAATAGAATCTTATCACGTAATCTTTTGTCAGTAATGTGTAAAAAATAATAATAATTGAAAAAAACATGCTCTTAACGTGCTGGAAATATTGTAAGATAGCATTACATTTAATTGAAAATATAAATTATTGTATACTGCTTCCACTAAAGCTTGTGGTTGTTCCCTTTTCCCTTTTTCACAACATTTTCTAAAACCAAGTATTCCTTTTCTCTGGTAATTAAATAGTTAGTCTTTTATGAGCGTCTGTGAGAGTAATTTTAAGTCCTCTGTTTATTTATTATTTAGGAAATAATACTTTGAGAGCTGAAGTCTCGTTAAAATATAAAACAAATCACACCTCATGTCATTAAATGGAGCTTCTGTATTTCCAGACGCCTGAAGTAGCAACAAAATCAACAGAGGTAGCATCAGAGCCCGAAGAAATGCCACCTGGCTTCTTGTTCAAGGTAAAACAGGATACAGCATTTAAGACATCTTAATGATGCTGAGCATCTACTTCTTAACCCAAATATATATTGCACTGTATCTATATGGAGATCATTCATGCTAGTATGTATGTGATATAGCTCCAGGTGATGCATGATTATGCTGCCAACGACACAGACGAACTGGAGATGAAGACCGGTGATGTGGTGCTGGTAATCAAGTTTGATAACCCTGACGAACAGGTACACACACACGCACACACACACACACACACACACACACACACACACACACACACACACACACACATACACACACACACACACACACACTGAGTTATGTACTGTGGTGTCACAGTGACACTATCTATACTTGCATGTCTGTGTTTTTAGGATGATGGCTGGCTGATGGGAATGACGCAAGTTGACTGGCAGCAGAATAAAGGAAATGCCGCCAAAGGAGTATTCCCAGAAAACTTCACCCAGAGGCTGTGAAAGAGGTGGATAGGACGTCATTCCAGCTCCCTTCTTCATATCTCTCTTCCTCTTGCCTCAATCCTTCCTTCCCTCTCTTGCCCTGATACTGTATCTTTACTAGGACTTTGGCCATAGAAGCAGAGCTGTCACAGCCCGGGCTGAAATCATGCGTTTCTAAGGTCTGCTACACTGTGCTAAAAGTGGATCTTGGTGGATCTCAACATTTACAGATGTACACATTACAGATGTAGCCATTTCACAGGTCCCACTCTTTGCTGCCCTGCTTCACCATACCGAAGGAATTGATAAGAGAAGCTTGATCATACAGGATATATGCGGGAACAGTTGCCTCTGCAATGGCTAAATTTGCAATTGCATTATAATGTTTTATTCTTAGTCATGTCTCCACATAAACTTGCCAAGGCCTATTTCACCACCATTACAGAGAAATCTGTTTTGAGAGGTGCTTTTGTTCATCTGAGACTGAGAGATTGAAAAAGTAAATCATTGAGACAAAGTATCCTTTCCACACATACAGTATAGGCCTAAAAATCTGAGAGACGACCACTGAACACAAGAGGTGTAGAATCAGCACCTAATTAGCCAAACAGCACATAAACAGTGAAGAATTTAAATCAACAAAACAAAATTGTCAATCTCATCAACAACTGGTCTTGAATTTAGCCACTCACTAGTGTTGCTGAGGCAGGTCACCATCTTCTCATGTTCAAGTAGGTTTTTGAAACAAATCTCTATTTTTGTCAATAGTTTGTTTTAGCCACATGTGTAGCCATCAAGTGTCGTCGTTTTCCTAGGGCATGCAGGTTTCCTCACCTGTGCCCATTTGCTTATTTGGTGGCTGGGTGGTTGGCTGGAGTGAGTCAGTAAAGCTCAAGCATTGCAGTTTTGGTACCAGTATTTGCTCGTGACCGATCCACAATCACTCTAATTAGTCCTGGTTCTGCTGCTGACACTATGCCTGTTGGACTCATCCAGACCATCTTTGATTTCTACTGTTATACCTACATGTGAAACATTGAAACGTGGGCCTCTAGTTGTTGTATTGGTTTAGGTTCAATAGTGGTATAATAGCATTGACCTCCGGTATAAAATCCAAATGAATGCATACACATTTAACTAGTCATCTGACACCAACCAAGTTAAAGACAGCAGGAATTCAATATAAAAATGCTTTAAAAATCAAAACAGAAATACTGATCACAGACTCCTATAGAAAAGAAAAACACTAGACTGTCTTCTTACTTGACAGTCAGGTTTTGTATTCCTTGTTGTTTAAATTTGTGTGAAGTTGTGTGGAGTGGGCATGTAAAAGAATATTTTCATGGAATTGTTTTTTCTTTTTTTCTTTCACAAGGGATTCAAAATATGCATTAGCCAGGCTCGCTAAAAGCTAGCCACCTACAACAATGAGACGCTGCTACTGGTAGTATAATAGTTAGGCAGATATGGTTACACTTTAATGCTAATCAAATATATAATAACTGAGCCAGCCTCATTTGTTTTTGAAAAATGTGCCGAAAACAATTCCTTCTGTTTGCAGAGAGACGACTTAACTCAAATGCAGATGATTCAGAATATGCACCAGAGCAACGTCTTTTATTTTTGTATGCTGCCAAGCAATTATTACATATAACCTAATGTAACTATGTCAACATAATTGCCAACTTACTGTAGGATGTTATGGAGTGTTTTGTACTTCTGTCAGGTTCACTGCTCTTAACATAGCCGCTTACTGTAGGTAATTCAAACTATCTCACATTCATTCAGTCAGTGACTCAGAAGATTGACATGTATCATGATGTTATTAACATGTAATAAGAGTGTGAGAAAATGGTTGTGTGCGATTGTATGTGTGCGTGTTTACGGGTTGTTTGAAAACATAAATTCTTTATCTATAGGCAACTGTTATTGGACGATATCACCACCACATACCAGGGGATGAGGTCGTTCGTTTTACAGGAAGTTTTTTCTGACTGGACAAAGACAACTCAAACATATTTGGGTCTTTTTCAACTGGCTGGTATTATGGTTCCAGGTGTTATTGTGCATTTGTTGTGTATAAGTGTAATTTTGCCAAGCTGTGATGACAGATACATATTCTATAAAGACATTCATATCTGTATGTGAGTTACTGTGAGCATGCTGACTTCCCATGTGTTGTTGTGTGAACACCCTTAATTTAAGACAATGATACTTGGGTCACTTTTGAGGCAGCTGTATTTATTTATTTATTGTTATTTATTTGTTCATCTTAGAAAGAGGCGTGGTTGGCAGTGGTGTATACAATTTGTTTGTCATCATTCCCTCTCAAATTAGTCTTGATTATGATTGCTGGTTTTCCATCAGCCTTGCCTCAAAAAGCGGCCAGGGTATCGTGGTCCAAACAGGCCTGAACATGATTACATGGAGACAGGACACATAGAGAAAAGCTTCACACCACCAGACTCAGGTGGACAATTTTTGTAATGGTTTTCAGTATTTCAACCACTTGAGAAGTGCATGATTTCTTCATCTAAAAAGCCTCACATGTGAGAACATCACCTGGTAAACCAATCAGTCATATTCTTATTTTTAAACATGTGTAATTTGGTGAGTGTTTCACCTGGGTCTGGTTTTTTGGGTGTTTGTCTATATGAATCATGATGTCTCCTGTAATGAGCTATGGGATACAACAAAAAGGGTTTTCCTGTACCTAACTGACCAATACTATTAAAGATTCTGTAGAATCTCCTTTTGCTTATTGATTAAGTGTCTTTTTCTTTGTGCTGAATTCTGTTCTGCGGATTTTGCTTTTTTGTTTTTTGATGCAAATACTGAAGCATCCATCAGGGTGTGCTGTGTCCAAGGACTAACACCATTCCAGGACAGAAAGGCATCCGGGCATCATAAGGAGGAAGGAGGAGCTGTTGCTGTGTGCTGCTGTCCGTGGTACTGAAACCAACCAGCAGCCCACCCTCTGACCACAGCCATTCATTCTCCATTCACATTGTTCCAGCTGTTGTGATGCAGGTGCAGTGATCCCTCACTTTTATGGCTGTTTATGTATCAACATGTAACGGATGATTATTAGCACTTGTTTGAAACGCAGCTGCTAGCCCTCAATGGTGTTTCTGAATAAAGAAAGCCAAGGCCTCACTTTCAGAACAAGCATGGTGAAACTAAAAAAGGGACTTTACGTCAGAGGAAAAATATTGCAGTGATTAGTAGTAATGATATTTTCTAAATGTGTTGCAACCAAATAAAACACAGAGCAGTTGTGGTTTAAAAACAACAACTTTATGTTTCAAATACAAATTTTATGCTCAGAGTTGCCGAAAAATAATAATAGTTTACATTATTTTCTAAAAATAGATCTTTAAATAGTCTCTCCAACAATAGCTTAATATACATACGTGACACATATTTTAGAAGGCATACAGAATAATGCCATGGAAGTTCCTAGATAGCAAAGTTTGAGTCTTCATACTTTGGGCAATATGGATGTTTATCCAAATGCATCACCCATCACATCTGCTTCCTATAGTGTTAAAAAGAAAATGTGTTGTACCCCTGCCAGTGAAAGATGGAATACAAAAAAGACCATACAAAGGAGAGCTATCAAGTAACTTACTATTCGAGATTAAAGAGAGTTATTTAATATGATGCATAGCTGTTGCTTAATACAGTAGTTGAATACAGCCTGAGTGTTGTGTATACCTAACTAGATACTACTGACCTGAAAATTGAAAACCTGAAACAAGGAAAAACATGTCACAAAACAAACACCTTTTAAATAAAATAACTGATAAAAAACCATGAAGATGTATATATGAACCACATATCAGCTTGAGACAATCAAGATTACTGAAAGCATGTGATTTACTTGGAAACCCACATTGCCAGTGTGGCCATTATAACCCCTTGCACCTATCGTATAGCAGTACTTTAGTATACACAGTGTCCATCATCATTCTCTGTCATCCCATAGCTATCCAACAAAGCCCTACATGTGAATCTATATTGCAACACTAGCAAATTGCAACATTGCATTCATTTAATACACAGAACTTCATCCCTCATTGTCCATTTAAATATTATTCAGTAAATTCATTCTAAAAAAACAGGCTCTATTAAAAGAGTAAAGCATCAATGGATTTACTGCAGTGATAACTCTGACAGTAAAGTGAATGTGTTGTCTTTTTTTAACATTCCGTAACTGTATAAATACTTATGTACATAGAGTTTTAAATCACACCTTATTCAGTCACTAGTTTTCTCCATGCTATTCTCTTTTCTTGTTTCCTCCAAAAAGTGTTTCCTTCATTTGTTCACCCTAAGTTTTTCTCTAAAACCTGATGCTCCCAAAAGGTGTCACAAAAGGTGTCCTCAAATGTTTATATTTTCTCCAACTATATCCGAAAGCCCCAGAATGATGTCAAACTGCACACATGTTCACACATTACAGTGAATACAGTACAAAGGAATGATGAAACTTGATTGTCTTCATTACCTACATTGACTATGTTTTTATGAAAGCTATTGTTTCGAATCACATTCCCTGTTTTTGATCTCTGAGGTGCTCTGAGTGGAACATACAAATATTTACAAAGATATTCACCTCTTAAATTGAACATGGGAGATACTTATGTTTGTGTTTTTTAAATTCTATTCTATCATAACTGTCTTTGATTAACTTTCCAGGCCTCTAAATCTTCTGGAATTAAGGAAATTGAAATCACCAGACTAATGTTCCCAGTCTCTTCTCTCTTTGTCCAATGTGCTACAAAAAAAGAGTTTGATGAAGTACGGAAAATACAGGTAGGGTGAAAAGAAATGTTTACTATAAAATCAATTGTCTTTGGTGGTCCCTCAGTCTGTACTTTGGTGCTCCTGAATACAGATATGCATATGAAGTTATCAGTGTGAAACATGTCTCTGTGGCTCCTATCGATGTCCTTGCTCATTCCCCCAGGAGTGGAAGTGTTCAGCGCCCAACAGCGTTCTCCCCAGCCTCTGTAGAAGCCAAGGGTACCAGTGCAGGCCGTCGGCCTGCGGTTCTGAAGGTCCCATCAGGCTGTAGAAGAACCTCAGTGGGGCCAGGACCCAGTGGGCCAAATGGTGATTGTCCACAGCAGCGTAGCAGGATGCCAGCACACCGTTCACCACTATGGACCCATGCTGAGTTAATGGGGCATACAACCCAGTGCTCCCCTGTTCTTCTACAAAGGTCACAACTGAAAGTGATGCCTGTGACATCACTTTCCCTTGTGATGTAAGTACACACTGTCCTGGGCGGACCTCACTGGCAAACACTGTCCTCGGACCTGCTTCCCGCCTTTTGGAGCTCAAAAGTGAATCTTCAGCTGTCTCTTTCCAGTTTGGCTCACTCAGCCCACCAGTGCAGTCTGTGACAAAGATCAGGTGAGCGGCTGTGAGAGTAATATTAAGTCCTCTATTGGTGCCAATGTTGTAGAAGATCTTTGTGACGTTGGGCTGGTAGTCCAGAAAGGATGAGACCGAGCTGTAGATAAGGGGGCCGAGACCATCTGTCGTGGAGGAGGCCAAGACCTGGTCGCCAGGGTGAAGGTCACGCATCTGTTTCGTAGCCCCGCCCTTGAGAATAACCTGAGCATCGCCAGGGAAACAGCCACCGGTTTTGGCTGCCACAGAATGTTCTGGAGAGATGAAAGGAAGATAAATATGATTATTTTACGTGATTTGAATTAAGTTTTCATTAGTTTTTATTTGCGTTTGTTTTGGTGGTGATGCAAAGATGAGGGGTCTAGATGTAAAGAGAGAGGAATGCAGTTTGAATTTCTCCCAGGAGTAGAGCTCCTCAGGAGTAGAGCACTTTGACTTCAACTGCGTCTGCAGATTGTTCTAGGTCACTGAGTAATCTATAAAACAGGCAAGACTTTGACACTGACTCAAGGACATCTTTATCTCAGTGGATCAGCGGGAGATTGTTAACTTATGTATATAATGTGACTCATGTTCAAACTTTGTCTTTTCTGTCTGCCTCTGCCTCGCTCTTTATTCTTAGAACTCATTCACATACACAGAGAAAACTGTTTTCACTAGCAGTTTAGGATGTCTAACCCCATCCACAGATGACCATTTGATTTTCTAAACTAATTAGTTAATTGGTCATTTATTTGAAAAACCCTCTCAGCATTCTGCAATACAAAGGCCTGTGAATGGGACTTGAAATCCATATAGTTACCAAAATGAGTACTTTTTTTTCTGAGGTTTCGTAAAATACTTGATGGGCTCAAATGAAGGTGTTTTAAAATGTGAAAGAGGAAGCTCTCTTCCTGCTAATTTCATACAATATTATTGTTTCTGCCTAACCCTCTCTTTGATATGGCATGAATGCCTGGATTGCTTCTCTACTTAATGTGACAAACTCAATTTGGCATGGTGACACAAGCAATACAACATTATTCAAAAAGCATATCTGCCTCAGTTTTGTCAGAATATTGTTGGCCTTTTAGACTGTCCAAGATGCCAGAGGATGTAGGCCTGCATGTGAGCTTGTTGGAGTATTTCTGAATAAGGTGGCCCTTTAAGACGCAGTGAGACGAGGTGGCAAGAAGAGGTAGTCAGCATAAGCTAATGGATAACCAGCTGATTGTATCACCACAGTCAGAGCACGGCCTGGGGTCAGAGAAACGGCAAAGTACACAGACTCAGACCTGGGTCTAGATATTATTTGGATTACAGCAGAGTTTGTGTTTTAAACTGAGTCACATGCCCAGTCTCAATGGTTCCACACAAGGAAAGAGCATTGGCACACCGTAATGAGCTTAATTCTTGATAATGAACTTTGCTATTTTGGAAAAGATGTGGAACTGCACTGGGAACAATTAGAAGCAAGAATAGAATAGAATATTTCCTAGGACAGTTTCAAATAAGAAATGCATCACTATAAATGTATGTGTGTGTGTGTGTGTGTGTGTGTGTGTGTGTGTGTGTGTGTGTGTGTGTGTGTGTGTGTGTGTGTGAGAGAGAGAGAAAGAGGGTTGTCTTAAAGCAGTCTTAAGGAGGCAGCCAAATATTTGTTCAAGGTGTGTGTGTCTGTAAGCCAGAGGGCTGCAGAAAAGGAGGGCTGTGACCGGGAGGTGATAAGACTTAGATAAGAGATCTGAGAGAAACCTGCTGAAGGAAAAGCAACAGCAAAACAAAGGGAGAGTTAATCATCTCATAGCTTACTAACCTCAATGGACTGCTAGAATGTAGTTTGGCATCAAATAACTGGTGGTACCAGACATGGGTAAATGGGTTTCTAAAATGTCTCAAAAGTTAGAATGGCTTAAGGTGGAATGTGGTCAAGTATTGTTTGCGTAAGGACTGTATCTGATTTGCAATAAAACTGGAAAAAAATTAAACGCTTTATCATTGGAATGCAGAAAGGAGAGTCAGATGTGAATTCCAATATAAAGTACAGTATATGTTATTCATTGCAAATTAAATATTATCTATTGCACTGCCCCGCCACTTACAATGGCTCAATCTGCACATCATAGGGCAAAATATTCTACACAAAGAATGATTTACGATGTGATCAAGAAGGGGGACTGAATCCAGCAAAGAGCACAGGTGCACCTCCCTGCTTTGATTGGCTCCCAATAGGCCATACACACAAACACACACATAGACTTATGATAGCGGCACTATCAAGGTAAACCATTAGTGAATCATCAACAAAGGCATCCACCTCATTAGTGGTAATGACAGCTAGCCGCAAAAAACACACACATAGAAACACAAATGCAGATAATGCACTTGCACACACACTGTAGCTCATAGCCATCTCTTACCTGACTTGACGCTACAGTGAATGTGGGCTTTGGACTCGTAGTAGACCCAGTCAAATCCAGCTTCCACGGCCAGCCGGGCCAACATGGCATACTTATTTCTGTCCCTATGAAACAAATTATATAAATATAGTTAACTTTAAACATGCACAGAAGACACACATTATTCCACTGACATCCATAGATTTATTTATATAATGTAATAGACTTAAAATATTGTTTTTTAGACTTGTTTCTACTAACTATAAGCTGACTTTAAGTCCTATTACGCCACATGATGTGCTGTATTGCGTGCCTACTTGTCTGAGGTGGTGATATCAACAGAACGTCCTTCATAGTGCAGCGAGTCCTCTGAATGATGGCCATCCTCATCCCAGCCCTCCGTCACTCTCAGCTTGACACCCGGCCACATGTTCATCACTGAGATGGCCAGAGAGTTTAACTTGTCTTTACAACGCTAAGGGAGGGGTAAGGAAGGCAGGAGTTAGAGAAAAACACTATAAACACAAAATGAAGTTGTTGTAATAATGCTGAGTGAGCAGCTGGAGGTGGATAAAGACCAAGTGAAGAGATGAAAAGAAAGACATTGTGGGAAGAGTTTGGTGTGATGAGTATGAGGCCTGTTTACAGACAAGTTGTCAACAAAAAGATACCCAAGTTTAGAGAAACAAGAATCCTTTGTTTGTGGATGGGTGTCTGGTGGAGCAGATAGTCAGAGACATCAGTGTCATCTTATTAAGGCGGAGACAGGGAAGGTGGAAGAATTAAGGAGAAAGAGG
Organism: Taurulus bubalis; assembly: GCF_910589615.1. Classification (NCBI taxonomy): domain Eukaryota; kingdom Metazoa; phylum Chordata; class Actinopteri; order Perciformes; family Cottidae; genus Taurulus; species Taurulus bubalis. Next base: position 10,760,847 of record NC_136603.1, read on the forward strand.
AACAGCGCAGCCCAGAGAAGGAGAGCAAGACAGTGAATAAACGACATGCCCGTCAGAAGTGATGAGGGTATACCTCTTAAAAAACAGACACTCAAAACACAGACAAAGAAATGTGAACAATAACTACAATTGTGTCAGGGGAATTTGGTCAGGTCAAAGTACACACAACTATCGAGGTGTGCTTGCTTAGGCTGATTTTGCAGTTTTTCAGTGACTTGCATAAAAGGTTTGAGTTTAAGATGCCTCTCAGCAGATCTGGAGATCCATTTTCTCAAAATGAATCTGATTTAAAGCAGTGAATTGCCTATGCGGTCAATATTAATATCCATCCCTGCAAGAACTACATCTAGATTATTATTTGTTTTGCATTTCACAGAATTTCCAAAAAGAGCAGAGATGTGGCACGCTGCACATAAAGTAATCACTACTCTAGTTTTTACAATTACATATGGTGAAAGGTGCCTTTGTGGGAAACTATGATATGAGACCAAAGGACTGTAATGAGTGGTTATAGGCCTGAACACTGTACATATTAACAATGGTTCAGACTCTTAAACTAAATAAGGCTTAGCTTGGAAGTGAAGGCAATTCTTCACATATTTGTGTCAAACCTGCAGCTAAGAATGTCCAGTAGCAAAATCCAGAGGCGAAATGCAGGGTCGAGTCAATGAAATCAATCATTTTGGTTTAAACATTTAACTGACAGCAAACACTCAGGAGACAATTGGATTCAACAGGGTAGAACATCTAGTCTAAAGTTATTCAGTTCATTCAACGACACGGGTTGGTTCTGCTGCAGTCTCTGGATGAATCAAACAGGACATTGTCAAAAGAACAATGATCCATATTTGCGCATCTGTGCAATATATTTTGCATCCATGCCCTCCCATTCCGCTCGTCTCCTTACCTGGGTCATGAGCCGGTCGGCGCCCGTGTCCTCCTCATCTTTGAAGATGATATCTGTGTTGTAATTCGGTGTCAGTTCTTTAAAGCGTTCGGAGTTGCGCGTAATTTTGCCCTCGGGTCTCCCGCTGGCTCCCAGGGTCTTCTCGGCGACGTTGGGGCTAAATTGTTTGTAAGCAAGCGGGATGAGCTTCTTCGGGAGCCGCCTCTTGCCGTACCCCCTCCCCGGCCCGCAGCCCTCCGAGGCAGGTGCGAGGAGGAGGACCATGGCACACAGAGAGGCGGTGAGAAGGAGGAAGGAGATCCGCATCGCCCCGGGGGGAGGGAGGACTCTCCCGGGGGATAGAGGTGTCTTCAATACCTCTCTGGCTCACTTCCCGACTCCATCGTCCGTGAGAGTCGCAATATCACGTCCGAAAAACTCGGATAAAAGAAGCTCACCGTGGCAGCTCCAGGCACCATGAGGACACCAAAAAGTTTTTAGCAGCTCCAAAAAAATGGACCCAAATTGAGAAACTTCGCTCCCTCCGCCTTACAGAATCAACAGTAAGTGTGCAGGCTGTAAAGTCCGTGTATTTAAACAAACAGGTTCAAAGTCGATTTGGTGGGTGAGAGAGTTAAAGAGAGAGGGAGAGCGGTTACTGATATCCAAGTTGCAGTGTTGTGGTTTCTCTCCCTCTCTTTCTTTTGCTCAGGGAAACTGTCACAACATCAGCAGCCACTTTCGCCCGCTGTTTGGTTGGTGCCCTCTCTGGATTGCAAGCTCCTTCTCTCCATGCAGCCGGCGTGCAACAAGCTGCAGCTTTCCAGTTGAATTGAAGGGATTTGAGTGATCCAAAACGATCTGTTGCCACTTCAGACCGCACCCTGCCAGTCCTGCCCTCCTCTCTCCTCTCTCCCTCTCTCCCTCTGTCCCTACTCTGCCACCCACCCCGCCCCTCCTGGGCACAGGGCGCGCTGGAGAGTCCTGTCCACACTGCCGGGAGACAGGCGAGCAGCAAACAGAAGCGTTGCCCCTTTGTTACTGCCACTTCATTTGCAGTTGTTGTCTTTGTCTGTCTCTGTCATTGAAAGCTTTTTTTTTTTTTTTTACTGGGCAATCACAATCAATTAAATCAATTAATTTCCTGCATTATGCAGCCACTAATGTTTTTTTTTTTCTCCAGCTGCATTCAAACATAAGATCAAGCATCATTCGTTAACTGGCTGGCTAGTGTTTGGTTGTCTAAATATTAATGGGATAATGTATGTGACACACTAGATTGGATGTTGGGCAGGTGGACTATAGCTGAAGCATTACTTGGCAGCAAACTAACTGACTCACAGTCACACTGATTGTTTGATTTGCTGATTGAATGACTGACTGACATCATCTCGGATTGACTGACTGACCATTAATCTAGATAATTGTCATTATTAATCAACATGATTAATAACTTCCTGCCAGTTTCCTTAAATTGACAAATTACATATTTAATTTTATAAGTTTTGGCTGTCTGGCTCCCTGGCCGCTGGCTGTGTGTGTGTGTGTGTGTGTGTGTGTGTGTGTGTGTGTGTGTGTGTGTGTGTGTGTGTGTCTAACTGTCACACACACACAGACAGACACACACACGCACGTGCAAACACCAGCAAACCCAACCCCTCCAAATTAGCTCTTCAAATATTTGCCAGTAGAAAATCAGTGGTCTCACCCCTGTTTCTCAGGGCAGGCTCCTTTGAATGAACTGAACTGTAAGGCTGAGGGTTTCCACAATTTATGTTTTATTATTTGTGAGTGTAAACACCATAAAGTATTTCTGCTGCACCGCCGCTTTTCATGTCTCTTGATGGAACAGAGAAAAGCAAAGAGAGGGATTCACACACAGTAAACAGCCATCTATAGCTGTGTTTACCTTTTAGCTGAAATAGAACATCAACTGAGACCTGTGTAAATTCATTAGGACTTTCCTAGTATGGAGCATACAGCTCCAGCCAGTTTAAAGAAATCAACATTTGTCATATAGAGGTGTCAGTGTTAAACTGAATGTTGCAGCTTTGTAAGATGAAAATACTCTATCTAGAGCAATACCTCTATGTTATCTGTCCAGTATGTCTAGCTAGCTAGCCTTGCTCTGTCTGAACTAAGCAAACAAAATCTGCCTACAAGCACTTCTGATGGGCAGACTTGTGCCTTGGAACGTGGATGTTGTATATGTTAGGTATTGTGTGCATGAGTATGTCAGTGCTGCAGATTCCACATGTGTAAAAAGGTTTGTCTGTGTGCATGCGTGAGCACAAATCTAGATGCAAATGTGTGTGTATATCCATTTTGCACAAGCACGTGTTTTCCTGTAACTATCAGCATTTTGTGGCTGTGCGTGAGTGTGTGTGTGTCATCCTTCCTTTGAAGATCATAAATACGGGCGTGGCTCCAGGCAGGCCTGCTGCCCATTCAGCGTGGCTGTCGACAATGCTTCAGAAGTGGTAACATTCTCCCATCCATCCATCCATATATCCCTCCCTTCCTCCATCCATCTTTCAGTTCCTCTTTCCCTCAATAAAGGACACCATGGCCTTTCAAGCAGACAGAAATCTGATCAGACCAAACCAGTGTGGAGCCTGACACCTCACACCTCCCGAAGATATTCTTTCTCTGTTCGTGTTCATCAACCTTTCATGTTCTTACACTATTTCTCCTCGCCTATTTCTGCATTAATGAAATAGTTCACATACTGTAAGTTATGAGCTCAAACACACACACAGAGGCTCACAAACACACGGTAACACACAAATCCAGGCTTGTGTGTGCGCAGTACAAACTCACATGCTAACAGAAACACACGCACACACCAAGCCAACCGAGCATCAGGCCCTCGTTCATTGATGTTTGTTAAAGTTATTAATCTTCTCTGTGAAATAAGAGGCCACGGTGGCAGGACAGAGGGAGATGGGTGCCAGTCCCAGAATCTCTCTCTGCTTTCATCTACTGGCACTTGGGCTTTATGAGTCCACAGCTAAGGGCCTTTACATGGGCATCGGGGTTACCCACGCATACCCGGGGCCCTAACCTACAAAGGCTCTGAGTGGGGCAAAAGTAGGAAGACACAGATGAAAAGAAGTGCGAAGAAGGAGACGAGGAGAAAGAAATGGAGAGCATGTGAAAAAGGATGATATAGACAGAGAGATAATGAGAGAGGGTGAGAAAATTGTATAAAGAGGTTGATGAGAACATATCGGGAAATGAGGGTATAAGATGGAAATTGAGGAGTTGATAAAAGAAAGAGAAATATGGGAGAAGGGTTGAATGCGTACGAGTGAATACATGACACATTAGCTGGTAAACAAGTTCGTTTGGGTTGTTTTGCAGTCAGTGGAAGCTCGCGTGTTTGTGGCTTGTGGTGATACGCTGTAATGGGGGTTAAAGGACGTTATGCTCAAGGTAACAACAGCTGGTGGCTGAAACCACCATCCCTCTTCCTCCTTCTCCTCCTCCTTCTGTCCGTCCACACACTCCAGCGCCCAACCCCAGACCACAATAAACACCTCTCACCAGGTTTTGATAGGCTTCTCAGCATCAGAGTGGTTCTGTCTGAAATCTTGTAAGTCTTTATTTTCCAAGACAAAGACATAATTGTCCTGGATGTGCTGCACTTAACTGTAGCCTTCACACATTTTGACATACATTTTTGGCAGGTACGGCCACTTGGACAGTGCAAGCCGTTTAGGAGCTAAGCTGGAGCTAACACGGCAGCCAGTGAAAACCACAATGACCAAAACTGTCTATCAATGGTTGAGAGTGGCGCTGATACTGCTCTTACTTTAGGCCAGTTCACTGCAGCATTTTTGGTCAGAAAGCAGACGGAAAGAAAATAAAAGCAAGGGGATGTAAAAGTGGAGCACAGGCTAAATGTGTCTTGGAGTTAGCGGGCTAGGCTAGCCACCACATGGCTAAAGCAAACAAAGAGCTGCCCAGGGACTGAAGTACGCTATGCTCTGACACTAAACACATATGGACGGAGAGACGGAAGCACACACACATCCGCTTACACGTAAGAATACACAAGCATGTAGGTAGCCACAGCCGTAGGTTGTCAAACACACAAATCCAGTGCAGTTTAACATTTAAAATTGCATTATTACAAGTAAACAGTCTTATTAAACCACACACTTAATTGTGCAGAAGCACACTGCGTCTTATACTATTTATGTCATTCATAAAATAGAAAAGAATGGAATTGAACATAAAAATGAAATAGTTTTCATCAGTTGTCTTCCTCGTATGGTCATTGGAAACTATTCAGGTATTTGTTCATGATAAATACACTGTTTGATTTGAAAAGAAAAGAGGAGACATTATGTTTGCTAACCATGATTAAGTACTTCCACCAATATAACTGAGGAATCTAATTTCTGCCTCAGAGAGCAGAGAGTCATTGAATGTCCTCAAACTTTGCACTTTTAGCATATTTATTAATTACAAGTGGATAGTTTTTCAAAAGTTCCTTTAAAATAATATTCTTGAAATAAAACTTGAGGGCTTATTGAGATCATAAGATTGAAGACTTGCTTGAAGATTGTTGACAAAGACTTGAGTCAAATTTGTATGAAGTGTCCTAATAACAAGTCTACTAGCTGGGTAGTGCCAACAATAATGCAGTCAGTGCTCCGGCTGTACTCTCTCCATGTCAAATGGGATCTTTTCTCCTCCCTCTCTCCATCTCTCTCTCTCTCACACTCTCTCTCTCTCTCCCTCTTGAGTGTGTGCCACATCTGTGGACTCTGTGGTGATGTTTCTCTGCTCAGAATGGATTCACCAGCTCAAAAACGTCCTTATTATATTTATATTTTACTACACCACTAGAAAACCATGCCAGCTGGGCTGCAGAACTTTGGGCAAAAAGAGGGAGAGAAAGCAGAAAGGGAGGAGGGCAAGTGAGAAAGAAAGAAAGAGAGAAAGCGAGAGAGAGGTAGGAATGAAAGATGGAGAGAAATGGAGAGAGGCAAACAACAAGCAGACATGCTATACAGACATGCTACACGAAATTAGAAAAAGAACAGTGACCTCTGATGAGTGGAACTGGAGGAAGGACAGAGGGACGTGGCTTTGTAAGAACGTAGAGAGGAAGAGTTGATGAGAGATGAGGAACGGAGAAAGTCCACAGATGAGCAAGGAGGAGGTCAGGAGAGGGTAAGTAGGGTGACAGGAAGATTTGTTTGAATTGAGGGAGATAAAGTAAACACAACGGAAAGGTGTGAAAGAAGAGGGAGAATACAAAGTTAGGAGGCTGGGAAATGAGAGAGGAGCATAAAGGCATATATACTCATATAAATAGATGCGTAAGTAATCAGAAAATGACGTCACTGTTTCTCCTCTACATCTTTATTCTTTATGAAGTCCAAGCAAAATCTCTAAGCTCCATTAATATGTTTTCTTTACATTACATTATATTGATTTGGTAGACGCTCTTGTCCAAAGACGCTTGCAACAATTGCATTCAGCCTCCGTAGAACCAAGAGCCAAGACTGTGCCCAGTGCTACAGCAGAAGAAGAAATGAGGCAGTAAGTCTGCTGTCCTGACTGCAGTTGGAAGTTTATCCCTATGGTGCCTGTACAAACAAGAACCTTGATCAAGATGAGCACTAGAGGGTCATCCTAGACATCTTCACGTATCCTGGAGACATGGCCCTAGTATGGTGATAGTATGGTGATAGGGATGGAGATCTCGGTATTCCCTTCTCTTAAAGAAACATACCCAGTCTTAAGATGTTTACAAGGCAATCAGTAATGCATACATCCAACTGAATGTGATGATTGAATGATAAGAATAGCTGTGTGTCATCAGCATAGCACTGGCAGGAGAAGCCATGATAGAACAGAGGTGTTTTTGTGTAGAGGGAGAAGATGAGGGGGCCAGGGCTGCATGTTTCCGACATCCAGGCAGTTCCAGGCAGACTGTCTATGTCACCTGGTAGAACAACCCATAAGAGGCCTGAGACATCCAAGCTTCTGATGCTAACCCACACCACCTGGATCAAGAACCCAGAATAAGAGTGATAATGGTCAGGAGAACCACCCTCAATCTACACTCTAAGATTCACGAGTAAAACGTTATATATAAATGTATGTGAGCTGATTCAAATGTCATGGTCAAAGACCATCCAATGGATAACAATCCCAAAATGCCTCCAGATAGAATAGTTTAACATCTGTTGCAATCAACATGTTATTTTGGGGGAGAAAACACATCTGCCGTGGTTTCTTTTGAAGTAACATTCAAGTTTTGTTCTGTTTGCAACTCTTGATGCCATGTCTGCAACTGAAAAATATATCACAAAGCTCAAAGGGATTTAATTAGCAATATAAATGTGCATGCATAAATAGTGGAACAGGACTAGTCTAATCTAAATCCAGCCCATTAAGAACTATGATTATTTTTGCTAATTTAGCAAGAGAACTCAAAATAAATCTTTCCACAGCACTTGTTGCACAGAAGGTATTTATAGACAAAATCTGCATCAGACTCACGTTCCCATGAGGCAAATAGTTACCAGAGTGGAACAGCTACTACCGAGGAAGGAAATTGGGACATTGAAACAATTTTATTGAACAAACAGCAGAGTTAATTGAGATTGTTATGGAACGGAAGTGATACATGGCTACTCCCAATAAAACCAAGACCACAATAGCTACAGTGTCTAGTGGGAGAGCAGGCTTTGTTACTTTTTTGTACCTCAGTCTTCCACAGCGGTAAAATAGAAGAAAGGAAATCTGTATTCTCATCCGTTGCAATTTAGAGAATAATGTTCCATAATAACTGAACAGTTTCCATTATTGCCCATCAGCAACTCTTTTCAGCAACCATTGAATCATGAGACTCAAGTGCAGAACAAATATTCAGTATTAATTAAGCAACATAATAATATGTCACACGATGTCCATAGCCATATTGAGTCGCCCGTTAATTTATACAAATCTGGGTGGAGTTGTGTTAAAATGTGTGTGTGGAACAATATTTATAAACCTCATTCATAAATCAGGCGCATGCTTGCTGAGCTTGTGTGTAGCCATTACAAAAGTTCAACATGAGGAAGTGTTAAGAAAAAACACAGAGGGGTAAAGACAGAGAGGTTGTCAATGGAAGAAAAAAGAAGTGACAAAGACATGCAGAAGATCAAAAAAGAATGATGACGGCAGAATAAAGAGAATGATGGATGAAAAAAAGGACTCTTGGAAGAATCAGCGTTGATACCAGCAGAAAAGAGAGCAAGAAAGAAAGGAGATAAAGAAAGCAAAAAAGTGAATAAAGTAAGAGAGCAAAAGAGAGAGATTGATGCTATGAAGACTGGTACTGATCAGTAGCTCTTTCTGTGATGCGGCTTCCAGCCTCCAGCCCACCGATTGGTCAGCTGCCTAACTCGGAACATGCGTTCCCACAATCCCTCAGCACCACTTCAATCCCACCACACTGGTTCACCACTCTGCGGCTCAAAACAGTGCCTGCTGGCATGGGCAACATATCAATAAATTCATTACACATTTATACTTAAATATTTATACTGCTGCAGTGTGTTTTGCACAGAGATGGTATTTATAGTGTGTGTGTGTGTGTGTGTGTGTGTGTGTGTGTGTGTGTGTGTGTGTGTGTGTGTGTGTGTGTGTGTGTGTGTGTGTGTGTGTGTGTGTACTCATATTTATAGCACGGTGTCACATCGTAGCTCTGTGCTGCGGTGAGACAGCTGTCTGGGGTGGGGGGGGGGCATAGGGGGCGTTGGCCTTTGGACATGGTAGAGGGGGGGTATGCAGAGTAACAGAGAACAAGTGTAAAGATTGAGAGACAGGCATTTAACGGAGATGTATAGTAGATGAAGGAAGAAGAAATCCAGTTGAGGCACTGAGAGAAAGATGGGAAACAAGTGGGGTGGCACGTGGAAGCACAAGTAAATGGGAAAGTAAGAATTAAAGACAGATTTCAATTAAAGATTTCACTCTTTTTTAAATGGCTGATTGCAATCCATATTGTTGCCGTATTACTACAAAACAGTGTAAAAAGGGAAAATAAATAAATATTATTTTACTGGCACCACCACAACTCACCCAAAGACTCACTAATGCAAAGACGGAGAAATATTTATTCTGCGGAGAACAGAAACAAGGGAAATTACATGGTGTTTTATTGTTCAACTGTTTATTGAATGAAGACATTCCCATTCAGAGGCCCTTTTACATACTTCACTATTGTTCTTACGGTTACAATGGTTTTATAAAGTCCATTCAAAACAGTAGCAGGAGACTACGTGCCATCTAGAACATGGCGATGGGGGTGAAAAGGCCACGGAGGCATCAGCAAGACCTCTTAACATGGAGCTGTTCACATACAGTTACCACATATATATTTGTCTGTGTAGTATGTGCTGTACAGGGGTGTTTTCCGAACTGTCTGCAAAAACCCCTTCCAGGTTTTACACACAGTTCAAGTTCTTCGAAGTTGGAGCTCTGGTTATGAAATATACTTTTTAGCACTGACCAAACTGAGTTGCAAAAAGTTCAAATATTTTTCTTGAATTTCTGGTTATGTGTCACCTGCCATGTCTCAAAAGTTTCTAATGAATCAGAAGTCAGTACATTAAGTCCCACACCTCCAAAAGCCTGAATCCACTCCAGGATGGGACACTCTTTCTTTTGAGTTATTATATATAAAAAATAAGGGGATCTTACTTCAGCTAAGCTTGAAAAGTCCCTTGTGCTTTTCCATATCCATATAATTTTCAATTTCCATATCAATAACTGCCTTCACACAGCTTAAACTTCAACTTGACAATAACTGACACAAGAACGATACAACTTGAGTGTGAAACTCGCCTGATCCGAGCAGACTGAGCATATGGAAACTGTAACATACAATCTTTCATCACAACTTGTTGTTGCTATGCAAACCTAGGGCACTTTTTTAAAGGATGTATCTAAAGGTGCCACTTTAAATTTGCATCTGTGTTTCAGAGGAAGCTCTATCTGATTTATGAATGAGATTACTGAGGGGAGACTATTGGGGTTAGATGTTGACTTGTGCATATGCTGTGTGTTTACTCAGTGAGCCAGCGGAAAGGCAGTGGAACATACATGACCTGTGTGTGTATTTGCAAGTGTGTGTGTGTGTGTGTGTGTGTGTGTGTGTGTGTGTGTGTGTGTGTGTGTGTGTGTGTGTGTGTACTGACAACTTCTGCTGGATTTTCCTCATTTATTCATGTCTATCTGTTGAATACAGAAGACTGTTATTCTCAGATTTCCCTTTTCCCATTGGCTTTACCAAGGACACCTCAAGAACTTTAAATATTTTACCAAGGCCACTCATCATCTTCTATCTCAGTGTGAAAGTGCATTCATAAATGAATGTGTGAAATGTGTGTGTTCATGTCGGTGTAGAGTGTATACACTGTGAGTGCTACTCCCCCTGTTCAAAAACAAGTCTGTGTCGCACACATACAGAGGCCTCACTGAAAATAACACCCCAGCCAGCAACGTCTTCATTTGACTTCATTTATCATCAACAGCCTCATTTTACGTTACCATAATTATACCTCAACCAGCCTCCATTCCGCAGCAACATCTGCACTCCATTTCCATCAAGCAGCACAGCATTGAGATGACATTGTCAATGAACAAAATATCCACATTGGAATTAATGAACACATTCATATCATATGAGGTTTTTAGCCTGCCGCCACCTGGAAATGATAGATTTACTTCAATGTCACTTTATATATAAAACAAAACTGAGTTTATTACATCATTGATTTAGCATAGGATCTTTGGGATCTACTCTTGGCCCAATTTTTGTCTGATCATACAAAGTACAGTCACAGCAGTATGATGGGCGCAGCCAAACACGTCAGTGGCCAAAAAAGGAGAAATAAATTAGCATAGCTGCTGCAGCGAACTGAAAAGCCATGCATGGTCAGTAACATGATCTTGTAACGTTTCCCAGGATCAATTAAAAAAGAAACATTGTAGCTGATAGTAACAATTCATATTTATTTGGTCATGTTTTGAATTAAGTCATTACTACTTGCTTTCCAAAGTTGTAAATCAGTCATGACCTTGGCTGAGAGGAAGAAGAAGTAATTGCTCATTTGTTCATTTTCCAATTCATTAGAGTTGAAAGGAAAAGAACACCGCAGGACAGAAAGCTGCCTTTGCTACTGATGGCTGCAGAAGTCACAAATCACGCAATAATATACATATAATGCATATAATTTAGTGCATAGTTTGATGTAATGCATGTTTAAGATTCACTTAAGATTTGTGCATGCATTGGCTCAGGTCAGCACACTGACCTGGATGAGAGGGCAGCAGTTTTTAGATGTGTGAGAGAGAACAGAGTGAGATGATGTGAGAGTGAGAGAGGTTAAAACAGAGACAGAAACCGGGAGACAGAGACGGATAGACCGAGAAATTAGGGGCTCTACTGACCAGAAACTGCTCTGACTCAGTTAAAGTCAACATCTTTGCTGACATCACTGACCATCAGCTCCATCATTTCAACTTTAAATGCTTTGATGGCCCAAACAACCTTCATTTGTCTCAACCCACAAGGGTTTTACTACTGCCAGTGAGACACGGGGAGCCCTGTAGCCCTGTAAATAACACAGCAGGTTTATGCTCCATCCAAACACATTCAGGGTTTTTAGATCTAATCATTTCACTGCACTGTACAGCTCAGGATGCAAATATTGACCATCTTAAAGGATGAGTTTGGTATCTCTGAAAGACGAAGAAGAAAAAACATTTAGCTAAATCTGCCTACTTGGAAAGTTGTGATCTGAATAAGAGGACTGTAGTGTGAGATGAGAGAGGTAGACAACTGACCACAGGCGTCATGCAGGCACCAGTCAAATATACACTAACTTAATTAACGCTTGTGAAAACCCCTTAACAAGGCTAACAATGATTCATGATAGGCTTCAAATGTAATGTAACGCTATGTGGAAGGATGCATGGGTCTACGGATGTCCAGATACATGTAATTTCTGCTAGCAGTTCTAGGAAAAGCATGGAAAGTTGGAGGCAAGTTGGGTAATACCACAGTCCGGGTGTATTTTTATCAATTACACAGGAAAGTCAGTTAAATTCATGGAGACTGATCTCTTTGTAACACCTTTACCCAGTAAGTAGTGAACATGTGGGACTATAAGTATGCGTTCATTAGGAGTGAACGATATCCCCTCTTCAATCCCAACACGCGATACAAGTCTGATGAGAAAGAAGAAGTTTAGGGTTTAAAGTAGTGGTTGTCTGAAGAGGGGGAAAGACAGTCGAGGGGAAAGGGGTCGGGGTTTCAAATCAGCAGCTTCTAATCCTGACACGCTGCCTCGCCAATTATAAAGGCTTTAAACACAACCGGTGGGAGGAAAAAACATGACCAGGAAGACCAGACTAGCGCCGGGGCGTATTTAGCAACATACAGGCAGACTGTAATTACATATATGGCCAACAGAGAGATTTAATGACTTTTTCCTCCTTCTACTGATTGACAAGGCAGAAGGGGGAAGGGGGGTTGGGGTGGATAAGGCAATAACAGAGAAGGGGAATGAGCGTCAGTGAGGGAACATTTGGGGATTTTTGTAAAATTTGGTTTATTCAATTTGACATAAATGCCTTTACTGTATGTAATAGATCAATCTGTTAGAGAGAATTACACTATTTAGTTGTGAATTGATTTTGAATTGTGACTAATCTGTTTGTTTTTTATTTCACAGCAACTCTATGTAGGTATTCAGAGACAAGTTTTTGTGTTGTTTTTGTTTGGACTCTGTTTTCTAGCATACTATATTTTAAATGAAATAACGATGAATGATTTGATAGCTTCTTACCTTCTTGAAATTGGGAGCAGCATGTTCAATCTTAACTCAAAAGTCAACTTACTTGCTTTGTTCTGAGCTTTCAACCGCAGCTCCCAGTCTTCATCACCTGGGCAAGCTCCATCAGGATATCGAGCTGGCATTCTGGTATTTGGTCATAATCCAAACTTTTACCTGATGAAACATGCTAGATGAAAAGTCAGGGTGTCATAAAAGTTCTACAATTCATAGGAGGACAAAATGTATGCCTGAGTCGCATTGCATGGCAATTCATCGTAGTTGAGACCTTTCACTCAAAACCAGAAACATCAACCTCATTCTATACAGGAACGTCATTGCCATACATTGTTTGTGAACCATGAATGTCTGTTCAGATGTTGTGCCAATTCTTCTAATCTTGACAGAGTTCGCAAACTAAAAACACATCTTTTCCGACTACACCTTGAATAAGGAAGGTAGCACTTTAGTGGCACTTAAATGGCACTTACTGATAGCACTTTGTGGTTTAACTTTGTTGAAGAAATTGTACTTTCGTGATTCCTGTTGTTCTGTACTCATGGTTGAATTGCACGTATTGTAAGTCGCTTTGGATAAAAGCGTCAGCTAAATGAAATGTAATGTAATGAAACGGTGAAGGGTTTTTGAATCCTGAAATGTTCAGTTCAATGTCTACAGCATATCAACATTGTGTGCTTCTCATAGGTATCTGACAAAAAAACGAACAAGTAACTCCCCTAAATACCTAAAATCCTGAAAGTAAATTGAATATATCCCTATTTGTTCTGCTACAAATGGGGTCTGACACATACGGTATTGTCATCATCTGTTTGAGTCCTGCAGAAACATGATGTTTTCATATGTTGTTTGTAGATAGCGTGCTGCTCTTGTTTACGCCCTTGCGAGCATCTTACATCATTACAACCGCAGCAACATAATAATAGCGTGTACCGACACACACACAAACAGACATGCACACACACACACCTCATCCCATCCTTTCATCACAAACCACATTCACACTTCCAGTAAAACCCTGGCTTCTTAAACGATGGGACGGAACCCTATGGGTCACAGCCCTACTTCCGGTGGGTTGCCACATGATAAAGAGCACTCATATTGTTTAATGAGACTGCATCCCAGGCTATATTTCTCCTTTTGGTTTTAAAGGATGTGAAAGAAACTGCTATAAACATCCTTTTTTTTCTTGGTGATAGATCTCCCCAAGCCCTCATCTTTCCTCTATACATCAAACAGTTCTAGTCCCCAGCTTTAATTTCTTCTTTCGAATCTCTGTAATCTGTCTCTCCCAAGATATGACCACAACGCATTACCATAGAGATGACTGCATCATTGTATATTTACACCTGGTGGGGTGTTCCTGTACAACACACAGAAGTATTACTGTACACTGCAATCCACAATCTCTCAGTTGTTCGTGGTTTAGTTCGTCATCAGACATGTTTTGGTAAACCATCAGCTGGGAACATTTTCAATCAAAGAAACATTGCTTCTACATCACTACAGTGGAAGTTGACTCAGGCTATGACAAACCCCACTTGATATTGGATGAAACAGATCTCCAGATAGAAGTAGACATATTCAGTCAAACAGAACAAAAGTGAAATGTAATACTGCACCATACTCAAATGTATTTGTTAAAGCTGTTTTATTGAGTTTGTAAATATTTACACTAGTCTGGGAACATGGATTTAATTGTCCTAATATAAGGTTGCTTGCAGGGAAGAGAAGAAGAAACAAAATACATCTGGAAAATTCTGGAAACCGTTTGATCTGACATAAAGATGCAGATTTTCTTTGACAAGCTGAATCTCAACTGATTCATTTTACATTTCTGTTGACTTTTTCACACAAAGGTATGCACTTAAAGATAATGAACAGGAAAGGGTAACTAAACAACTAGTCCACATGGCACTTAGGATTCTTGGGAGTTTTTTTTAACAAATATATGCTTTTGTCCCTTTAAAACCTGAATAAATGTACAAGTATTATGACCAGGTCAGAAAAACAGAGACATGTTTGTCGTTGTTTTGGAGAAACTCAGTAATATCATATTGATAAGGGCAACGATTCAAATATGTTTTGAAGGGCAAGTAAAATGTATGTGTGATGAACTAGGCTGAAATCACAGCCTTTGTTTTAATATATAATATCCTATCACATAAAAAAATAAAATAATGAAGTGCTCCTGCAAATAACAGTTATATTTTACTGGATTACACACCGTTAAGATGTGAAAGCTTTCTAAACAGATAAAGTCGTCCCATCTCTGTATATTTGTAATTTTCCACATTCACAGGCTCCCTGAAATACCCATGTGCCTGAACAGAGTGCTGTATTTAAGAGGTGGATGAAATATATTGATGCAGAGTTTTTGTTGGACAGGTATGCATGATATAGCTAATGTTAGCCACATAAGCTATAATATTTGTTGATGCAACATTAACAAAGCCAGTTTGCCGTATAAGCACACATTTTAACATTCAATAAATATCTGAAAGGCCTTACGTTACACCTAATGTTACACCTATCAAACTATTTTTAAATGTTGGGTCGATTCTCCTGGTTTTAAACTAAATGTACAGTTGAATTCACTTAAAAGATATTTTGTTAAAGTCTGCAACCATACATTTTCCCACTTTCATCTCCATAGCCTATCAAACAACCAAGCTTTTATCACATGTTTAAAGATGTCTTTCAAAACTATAAACAACGTTTGTATTAAATATTTTTGACACATACTCCTACTTTTTTGCTATTACTCAAACAGATCTTTAAACTTAAACATGGATGCTAGGGCAGAGTCCCTATATGCACATACTCACACACACACGCACACACTTGTATACATCTTGCTCCCAGCAGATGTTTTGTCCACCGCTGCCTTCCCAGAAACCCACAAGTGAGCGTATTTTCCCGCCGCAGGGTCGGGGAGCAAAACCACTGAAGAAGACCGCTGCACCCCAACATAAAACAAAACACCAGAGGGAAAAAAAATTGTGCAGAAAACCTTTCAAAAAGGACAGGAAAGGAAAAAAGCAAAGGATTTTCTAATCCATCCTTTATTGAGGTGGCTGGTTTTCGGCAGCGCAACCTTTTTTATGTGTGAGAAGCCTTGCCTGTAATTTGGGTAGCCACGGCGACCAGAGGGACTTGTAATAAAACGAGACTCTATTCTGGGATGCTCTGTAATAATGGACGCCACCATCCACTCCTCTTGTTAGAGATGGATGGACGGATGGACGGATGGATGGATGGACGGATGGACGGATGGATGGACGGATGGACGGATGGATGGATGGATGGATGGACGGATGGATGGACGGATGGACGGATGGATGGATGGACGCATCACATATGGACAGACTGAAAGACAGATGGACAGAGGATGATCGTGGGCGCTTTGTGAGGATTGAAGCTGGACCAATAGAGGAATAGGTCAAACCAAAGCAAAAACCTGAATTAGTAGTAAATAGGGTCTTGATAGAAAAATAGAAAGATTGAATGAATGGACAGGTGCATGGACAATAGTTGGCTTATTGGATAAATTACTCAATTAAATCACTCAAGCTCACACTAATTTTCCCTTTTAGGCTCCCTCTTAAACTCGCTAACCTTTTGTGATCAATACTTGGCAGGACTTCTGAGTGACCATTACACTGTTACAAGTCCTTGTGGTTGCATTTCTGCATTCAGACACCTCTCTATAATCTCCACGCCATGTTAACAGTCGCCCATTATGCCAAGGCCATAGTTAGGAAATCACATTGGCATATACATCCTGTCATTAGAAGTGTCTATTGCTATTGCATTGTAATTACATTTTAGTAGGTTGTTATTACACCATTTAGAAGCTGTCCGTCTTACCTCAATCTCCTCCTTAATTGGTCATGTTGGTCTGTCCCGCCCCCCGGGCCCGCCCACCTCTTTGACGGGACATTCCAGTGGTCTAAGCATTTTAAGCTGGAGAGTATTACAACTGAGTCTAATATGCCACAGAATGAAAGAAATGAAGAAGGAGAAGAAAAAAAGTGGGTAGATACATAGAATCTGGTGAAAGACAGAACTTGGGAAGAGGGGTAAAGAAAAAAAACGGGATCCAGAAGAAATGAAAGAGGGAGAAAATGGTGAAAAACACAGTTTTCTTGTTGCATGACAGATTCCCTCCCAGCCAACCAAGGCTTGTCCTTTAATACCCAGAAGCCTTCATGTGGCTTCTCAACGATTGCACATGAGGAAAAGCTGACCACATCTCTGCCACGCTGCTTATTATACTGCATTGCTCACACTCTGCATGTGTGTTTGCATGTGTGTGTGTGTGTGTGTGAGACTAAGTGCCCATATACAATAAACGCGTACACATGCAAGTGTGTGCGTGTAAGCTTGTTGGAAAGCAGTGTCAGTCATGCAGAGAAGCGTTCAGTGAGACTTGCACATCTTAATTTGTCAACACTCTGGTGATGGATGGGAGAGAAAACAGACATTTTTTAAATTTGTAGGAGAAACGGGAAAGAAGACACAAAGGAAGAAGGAAGAAACATAATATTGTCAAGGCAATGTTGATTTGGCACAAGTATTGTAAAGTATTTAAACAGAAGTCAATCTCGTAAAAAGATTATCTGCCCTCTGATGTCTCTGTTTAGTTAACTATGAGCTGTTGACTTTACATATTTACAATTTACATATTATTTTGTGCAACGCTGCTATAAAGGTAGAAATATAAAAATCTATAATATTTTTAAAATATAATGTGTTAATTGATCTTGGTGTTAGAATGAGGTTTGCTTAAGGCTATATTACAATGATTGCGGGTCACTTTCATTATAAAATCATTAAAAACTGTTAAAATAGAGGTTAATTGAACAACATAAATCGGAAAAAAAAGATGTCTTCATATGAAGGCAATCCCATGTGCAGAAGGTCTCCACCAAGCCTGCGCAAAGATGATTATAAACAACATATTTCTGTACCAAAGAGGCTTCACTATACATGTGGATATGCTATACAGGCTCACCCACACAAACTAAGGCCCGCTGGACACACTGCCGGAGTTTTCCACCACGGTCAAAGGCAAGAATAGATGGATGAAGGAGAGGAAATTGAAGGATGCAGACTATGACATCAAGCAAAACATGTGTTCCTTTCTACTCACCGCAAGGACTTCCTCTTTATGACCTTCGTGACCAGCCTTGTATACAGCATGCACACCCGCCCGCGCACAGTTAAACACGCAAGTGAAGTGCAACTTTCGAGAACTTCCGATAAGTCATAAAAAACATAGATGAATGTATATAGAGCAATGGTTAATACTTTTCAAATGCTACAGAACATGCAGGTCTAAAAAAAACTGAAAACAAAAAAAACACAGATAACTTTCAGGAGGAAGATAAGTCATGAATAAGGTTGCCTAGTTTTGATATTGGCCCCTTAAAAAACTGGCCCCCATGTAGAGAAAGAAAGGTGGTTATCAAAATTGACTTTGAGCAAACAATACTCACACTAAAAACTGTATGATTACTCATAAATGGAAGTTATACTCAGTAATACTCACTGCAATACTGCAATGTCCATCACCCAGGAATAGCATATGAACACTACATTCATATTCATACACAGTAGTGTATGAACAGTAGTTTGACAACCTATTACAGTGGCTCCTACTATTGAATTATGTCAAGCACATAATAATATATTACAACAAATAGGCTTTCTTAATGGAAGACATTTTGAAATGTCACAGTAGGAAAAGCACAGGTGTAAATCATATAATTAATTTCAGCTGAATTACATTCAGCTGCTTCACATTCAGGACTCTGGTATTGTAAATTCTGGCTTAGCATCAACCTGTCATGGCTTACTGGGCCAAGCAGATCCATTGTTAATGCTATTAGTAACACCTTCTCTGATTAGATTAGATTAGATTAGAAAACCTTTTTAATCCCCAGTGGGGAAACTCATTTGTCACCAAAAGTCATACACACAACAACAGACAAAGTGCACAGTACACAGCAGACAAAAACACATTACAAAGGAACAAACAACACCAGAAAATGCCATATGAAACAAGACACATGACCGACATCAGAAAGATGCTAAATCTAAAAACCACAACTAAAGGTGTTTGTAAAAAAATCTAACTGCTGCTGGTACAAAATACCTTCTTAGTCGTTCAGTAAAACACTTTGGCATCCTGAGTGAACTTTAGTCCATTAAAAACAGTGAAGTGGATGGCCTTCAAAAGAAACAACTGTTTCTAACTTGGACCTTGATCTCTTAGTAACCTCTAGTGAGTCCGGGGGAAGGCCAATCACTGAGCCAGCCTTTCTGATCATCTTATTGATTCTGTTTTTATCATCCGCAGTAATGCCGCCCCTCCAGCAGAGCACAGCATAGAAGAGGACACTAGCTAAGATCCCCTGACAAAAAAAACACGAAGAAGCTTTCTGCTGATATCAAAGGATCTAAGCTTCCTCAGGAAGAAAAGTCTTGACTGAGCCTTTTTAAATACAGCATCAGTGTTCTTTTTCAAGTTCAATTTACTGCCCAGATAGACCCCAAGATATGTATATGACTGGACAATTTATATCTGGTGACCCGCAATTATCACTGGGGAGACCTCCTCCTGAAATCAATGACCAACTCTTTGGTCTTTCTGACTTTTTAGTCATTAGTCAAAATATCTGCTGTGAAAGATACCTATTGTACTTAATATTGTAACCTATTGTACGTATTTAAACTCATATTACAGTATGCCCAACTTCATTGTGTGATGCAGTGCATACTGATTCTGATTGCCATACTGATGCACCACAGGCTGTTGATCATCAACATGCTTGGATCTGTGCTGCCCTCTGCTGTTCAACAGTTGTCAAACTTCAACAGACAGATGCATTATTTTTTCTAACCATTAAATGTACAAAGCAAATACATTCTTTGTTTTAGCAACAGATAATAATCAAATAAACCAGTGAACTGAGCGATTCTTCTCGTCAACACACGTGAAAAAAACAAAGCTTTTTTTTGTACTATTTTTTCCAATTGCCATGCATATTAACCAGTTGATCAGCATTATCAACAACAATTTGTATTCTTGTTTGTCTCCAGGCAGTTTGACATGAATATCATGACTCACTGTATAATACACACTTAGCCATTTGAATTATAGTCACTCAGCAGCTTTCGGTCAGACCTTCCAAATATAGACAAGACAGGAAGAGACACACACACACACACACACACACACACACACACACACACACAGTACAGAGCTTTTTTAGTATTCAAGAACAGGATCAGAGAGTTCTAAAAAGTTGTAAAAAGATCGATTATAGTCAGCCAAAGAGGGCTAGAAGTGTGTGTGTGTGTGTGTGTGTGTGTGTGTGTGTGTGTGTGTGTGTGTGTGTGTGTGTGTGTGTGTGTGTGTGTGTGTGTGTGTGTGTGTGTGTGTGTGTATTTGTATGTATATGTGTGTGTGTCTGCGTGCCCGTGTGTGCGGACAGGAAGTGGTGTGGCTGGTTTGAGGTCAGTGGCAGGAAAGAATGGTAACTATGCTGTTGCTGTGACTACGGCTGGTCACAGAAAAGACCTTTGTGTTTCCTGACATGCTGCAGGCTGAAACCGCATCCGACCATCACTCCGTCCATCCGCCCATCCATCCATACCTGCTGCATCCGCATCATTGATCACTTTAAAGAAGAAATAATTTTGTTCAATAATCTCACCATCATACCTTTTTTCTTCCGGTATGCATTTCTTTGCTTCTCCCTCTGTGTATCTATTTTTCATTCACATCCCACAACACCCAAACACCCCACTCCATGCCCAGTGGCATTCATATAAAATGCTTCCTTACACATGGTGCTCCACCCTTCCCTTTAAACATTAAACGCTGCACAACAGCGTGACCAAAGGAACTAAAAGGCCATGTTTCTGTGCTGTTTACTAGCCTGAGGCAGACCGCATCCCTCTCGTTCACATCTGGGCCCACGACCATCTACCAATAAGAGAGAGGGACCAAATGATATCACGAAAGTTTCATCACTCATGACACCTTTTTCAGAATTTTGTTTTCAAACATGAAAGCAATCATTTAAAAATAGTCTGAAAACATTGCATTTGTGCTATTTCTTGAATGAACAAATGTCCAATATATACTTTTTGATATGACAAAACCCTCATAGTCAGACAGCATAAGCCTCCGTCTAAAATCAATGTTTAGAATGGGTAGCTTTCTACAAACAAGCATGATATTATTTCCCATTGTAACTTTTCTGATAATTCTTCAGTGGGGAAAAAAGCCGTTAATTTACACATATTCTGCAAACTGAATCAATTGGTGAAGAGCATTTCACAAATAGTCATTACTTTTCTAAAGTTGCTAAAAATAAGAAATCAAACAATATGAACAATTAACAATATGGCTCTATAAGCAAAATGGAAGAACATCAAAATGTAAAATCCCACCAGTAGATGTCAGCCTTGCCAAAGCAAGGCATTAGAGGAAGACGCAACCACAACACAAATGCAAAAGGAGGATATTGGGTTCACCGATTCAGCACAGCTGCATGGAAACTTCAGAAACTATCAATTGATCTTCTTCAAATGTGCACCATTTTGAACAACAATCATGGTAACTAATCCCAAGGATTTCTAGGCTAATACCTGCACATCAACATAGGAATTGCATTTGTGTTGTTCTGAATTTAAACTTAACCACTTTATATGGTCACTTGCAGTTGTTGGGGCAATTCCAGTACAATTGAAGGTAGTATTGTTACATCTTGTTGCATTTTTCATGTTTGCCAGAGATGGTTAAGATATTATATGTGTGGATTGCAACACATGTGTATTATAGTAGTATTACTATCCTATTTGGTTGTATTGCTAGTATTCATTTTGTATTTGTTGAGCCATGTATGACCTAATGGAGATTGATCATTTAATACCATTCATTTGGTTGTATGTATCAAAAGGTATATCACTGGCCACCGTCTGAAACGCGCATGCGTAGAGCAGAGAAAAAGCTTGGCTGCCAGCTCAGCTGACAACAGCAGCGCCTCTGCAGCCAGACGACGATGGCAGACTGTGGAAGTATCGAAGAAGTAGCTGTGATCGGTAACACCGACATCACGTCAACAGAATCCGAGAACAACCTCATAAACACGGTCGTGCTTTTTAAAATTCTGTGTGACAAACTTTTTTGCTTTCTTTTTTTGTTGTTGCTTAAAAGCCTGTTTTCACTAGTCAACACTTTCCCTAACAGGCCGAACGTCATGTTAGCTGCGTGAAGTGGAGTTACCGTTTAGTGACATGAAGCAGCTCAAGTCTTTTCCCACAAAGATTCGGCTTCGAAGCGAAATGTAGAGAACTTGCGAAGTTCCAAAGTGAGCTCAAGTCGCCTTTGCTAGCACGAGTTCGAAGCTAACGTTACTTCGTAACTTTACTCCTGCTGGTAGCTCGCTTGCTTCCGAGCAAGCCTGGACGCTAAGCCTCAAGTTGACTTATTATTATATATTATAGAGAGATATTTCAGTCCTGCAGGTCCAGTCTTCTTTACTGTGGTTTCTAGTGAGAGAGAACAGTGTTTAGTTGTAATGGTGGTCGTGTTGTCTTGCCTTGTGACCTGCGCTCGCCTGTCATACTCTCTGTAAAGAAGCGTGACAACGTTGCAGTACGTTTTCTAACATGTCTGCTTAGAACAGAACACAATGAGACCGTATTGTCCACCAGAGTGGGAGTGTGACCCTGAGAAGCCCACTCGTCCTGCACCAACCTGTCTGTTCACCTGATATTACTTTTTGTTTCAAAAACACCTTTTGTGTTTTCCTTTCGTTGACTTTGTCTTGCTCACACATGATGTGTTCTTGTCTGCGTAGATGGTGGAAAGAGGGGAAACTTTGTTGAACAAAATGGAGATAAATGTGACGGAGGCAGAGAAAAGAACAGGGAAGAACACGGTTAACATGCTGGAAACCTATACAGTCTACCTCATAGAAACACGGTAGGTCATACACTGGAGTGTATCTTTACACATCTTTATAGGGATCCAAAAGACAAACAAACAGCTGTGACAACAAATAGAGTGGAGTGGGACCACTTACTCTGACACTGCATCAATAATAAAAGCGCACAGGACATTTGTTTTATCTTGGACAATGTTATTTCTTAGAGTAATTGAATACAATATTTCCTCCAAGTGATGCAGTTTGGCATCCTCAAACAGGGCTGTGAATCTTTGGGTGTCTTATTATTTGATTTGATTTGAATGTTACTCATTTGATTGCCTCAGCTGGTTAAACAAATCAAGATCAAGGAGTAGTATTGCTTGCTTAGCTCACTACCTTTTCAGAAACCCCTACTCTTCTAAAATACTTTGTCTTCATTTCTTGACATTTAGAGAGTTCTAGCTAATCACAATGCCTCTGATTGTGTCCCCTTGTCCCTACGCAGGAAACGTCACGAGCAAAGTCAAAGCAAGATGTGATACGTTGCTCACTCTGCGTTTCAAATAGCTTTGAAAAAGAGCAGTAGCTCAAATATCCTCCCATTTCTATGTTGACACCTGATAACGGCAGTGTTTATTCCCATTCCTCTGTCTCCAGGCCAGCTGAAACGGTTCCAGAGGGGGGTACTCCCGCCACACCCGACACTTTGTGGAGACGCTACAGTGAGTTTGAGTTGCTCAGAACATACCTCCTGGTCACCTACCCCTACATCATCATCCCTCCACTACCAGAGAAACGGGTGAGTGACACAAACTGGGTGGAAGGAAGCATTCATTTGCTGGATATAACGACGGACTTCTTGTGATAAAGCGTCATATGTAGTTGATCTTTCTTTCGATTGCTCCCAGTTTCTTCCTGGTTGTAGATGCGCCCTTATTTTTCGAGGTTGTATTCACACTTATCTGTTGTGCCTCCTTATAGGCAGAGTTTGTGTGGCACAAAATGTCGGCAGACAACCTCGACCCAGACTTTGTTGAGCGACGGAGAGTCGGCCTGGAAAACTTCCTGCTTCGTGTTGCATCACATCCTGTCCTTTCCAATGACAAAATATTCTTCCTCTTTCTGACTGAGGTAAACACTTACACCTCACTCGGTATATTCCACATAATGTCCCATATGTGTCCCAATAACTCGGTGGCCAAACAATGCATGAAGCTGCACTGGCGGGAGGATACAAAGAAGTTCCAATCAGAAGGGATATCGCACCGCAGTGGGAAGCATGAAGGCTGAACATGTTTTATTGTTGTAGGATCCATATGGAATGACACCTCCTGATGTATCCACAGTGATCTCATTGAAATGAATGAGGGCCTATCATTTTTACAACAAAGCTATTGCATACACCCACACCAGGAAGAATACCTTCCAGCACATAATTAAAATGTTCTGTTAGTATGGAAGTGGGCATTACTGCTGCCCTGGTTGATTTTTCCCAAGTTTGAAAATCCTTGCGTCCTTCTTGCCAGTCCTTCAACTGAACTTTCGCATTTGCATTTCACCTTTGCCTTGTAGCCTTTAGCAACATGCTCAATCCAGCGCAGCCCCTCGTGGTGTTTTGTTGTAGTTTAATTGTCTGCTTAAAAGCCCCATTTTTACACAGCGTGGTTGATAATCCTATCTATCATGTGTCAGTCATTTGTCAATCATTTGTCCTCAGGAGAAAGGATGGAGGGAAGCGGTTTTGGAGACAGGTTTCCAAGACAAGGTATACAGTTTGTCTTTGTCTCCACATTTTAATTGGTGTTTCAGCAACTTATAAACTGGAGCATATCAAAAGCAACTCTGATTGAATTCTCCTGTATGCCATATGCAAAATAAAACCCTATTAACGTGCGTATAATTCTGTTCCCCACCAGGTTGACTCCAGAATAAAGTCTCTGAGTGCCATGTTCAGAGTCAAGAACCTTGACAAGTAGGTGAAAAACAGACGTTAGAAGTCAACTTTTCATTGGTTTGCCTCTGAAACATTTGACCAGGATTTATACAAAGCAGGGAATTTTAGATTACTGAATCATCGTGAAATAGTTTTCTTCAGAGCTGTAATGAGTAGACCTAATTCAAAATGAATGATCCCAGTGGCAAAACCCTTAGTAAGAAGTAAGATAATTAGAGTTTCTCATCTTCACACAATAGAGAAGCAGAAGCACACAGAAATGCTTGGATTGAGTTCAACACTGTTTGAGTTGTGATCCATGTGCTGTGTTCTCCAGGCGATTCACTGCACTGAAGCTCTACAGTGATGAACTGAACGCGGTCATCGCTCAGTTACTGAGGGTGCGGGCGGTGAGTTTTTGCATGTGCAAAGAGCACACACACACACACACACCTATATTTAACTATCTGCTGAGGTTTGGCCAGTGGTTTATGCTTTTTATTTTTTATTATTCTATTGTGTTATTCTGCCAACCCCTGAGAAAACCGTCTTTTGCTTGGTAGAGTTTTGACTCTACCAAGTATTACACTTGTGATCGGCTTGTGAGCTCCTGTTCTGTGAACACTACACCACCAGTGTGCTTTATTTTTCTAACCACGTAATTATGATTCATTTCATTGTTTGTTTTTTTTATTCTAGAAAGTAGCTGACAGACTGTATGGAGTTTACAAGGTCCATGGTAACTACGGCAGAGTCTTCAGGTGAGAAACACCTGTGCTGTTGTTACTGCATTTCTACATGAATAATGTCACGGTTTTGGCCTCCATTTATAAAAAGTGGAACTCCATTTATAAAAAGTAAAGCATCAGCAAGCTCACATTAAATCACATGTAGTGCATATACTGTATCCAGATACCTCTGAGCCACACGTTCTGATAGAAACATGTAAGCCTCATCATATTTTACGTTTACATTTCGGAATAATTTTCCTCTCGGTCTGTAAGGGCTTTGCTGTTTTAGTTTTAGCATAAGAAAACAGATGTACACTTCCTCTACATGTAGTATACATACTGATGACTTCAGTATTAAAAAGGGGTTGCAGGGTAATTCCTTTGTTCAAGGAGATGCCATGTTTCAACTTCATCATTTCCTTTTGTTTCTGTATGATATTTGACCTGAAATTGTATGTTTAAGATGCTTTGGTAAATAACTTTAAAGCTTTGTAAATACAATGACAACAATGCTGTAAACGTTCACGACCAAAAGGTAGCGGTCAGAACACTTGTAACAAACAGTCTCCAGGCTATATGGACTGAACTGAGAGTTGCAGAGTTACAGCTACATTGTTGTGTCTCCAGTGAGTGGAGTGCGATTGAAAAAGAGATGGGAGATGGACTGCAGAGTGCGGGCCACCACATGGACACGTAAGTGGACTGAAGTTGCACCTCAAACTGTAGCTTACACTTAAATGTGTGTGTTTACTAAAGCAGTAATAGACCAGTCATTGGACTACTAACTTAAACATGATGCTTTGTATTATACATTGATTCCCTTTTGAATGTGACACAATGCACAGGTTTGCTGCATCAATAGACGATATTCTGGAGGAAGAAGAGCACTATGCAGACCAACTGAAAGAATACCTTTTCTACGCTGAAGCTGTCAGGTAAGTGTATGTTTGAGAGAGAGACATAAATATACACGGCCAAACAAGAAGCTGAAATGTAATATTAGTTATGCTCTTATTGTTTTAACAGACCATCAGCAGAGATTGTGAGTCGGCACACTTTATTACCATTTGGTTTGAAGAAATGTCATATGTGCTGAAGTAAAATTGACATTAAAGCATTATACATCAGTTTATTAATCCTGCTGGTGTTTTCTCCACTCTGTTATGTAGCTAACTTTGTCCATTGATCAAACAAGTTATGCCTCCCCTGGTTTATGGTATTGAATTTGTATATCGGCCCCAAGCGGAATCTCGCTTCTGATATTATCTTTCTATTCAAATCAAAGAAACATGCAACAGTGCTAATGCAAATGCTTTATAGCACATCTAAACCATCTTATGATGCAGACCAATATAATGCAGACCCGTAGTTATCAACAAGAACCGATGTTAGGGCTCCTTAATTGGATGGAGATCTCTCATGTCTTTATCATTTGTCATATCAGTTTGTTGAAAAATGTGTATCAGCATTAATATAATAGGACTGCATGTTTTTAATTAACTCTTTAGAAATGTATCAATTTGTGTGTTTGTGAATGCAGGTCGGTGTGTAGGAAACACGAGTTGATCCAGTATGAATTGGAGATGGTAGCTCAGGACCTCGTCAATAAGAAACAACAGAGAGAAGAGCTGGCTACTGGGGTAAGGCACTCACACACACACTCTTATTATCACACAATTACTGCCAAGTCAAAATTGTGCACGAGAAGTGATATAAAACAAAATCTTTTTATATTTATTGTGATCTGTTTCGATGAAAACACCAGTGAATCAACTAATTAGTTTGTGTGTTTGCGTGTGCAGACAGTACGTGTCTTTTCTCTGAAGGGGATGACCAGTAAACTGTTCGGCCAAGAGAGCCAGGAGCAGAGGGAGAGCAGGTTGGCCGCCCTGGAGCTGAGTATCCGGGAGGGAGAGGAAGTGCTCAAGGAAAGGAACTCCGAGTGCCAGTAAGCTTAGCAGCAATGAATCAATCCTCCACCTTTTTCACATTTGTTTGTCTTTTAAATGTATTGCATTCTTTATCTTTTAGATGTTTGCTCCTCTCACACTTTTCTTCTGTCTGGAAATAAATTCTATCATCATTTTTATTTTTTTCACACTATTTGCTCTTAATTTGTATAATGAATCATTTTACCCAGTGTTTCATGAACACACCAAAAGAGCTCTTCATTTAACGCGCTCATGTTTCTGGTGAACGTTGTACTGTAAAACGTTCACCAGAAACACGAGTGCATTCAATGAAGAGCGCTTATATACACACGTGTGTACGGTCCTATCATGTTTTTTATGAGGTTTTGAACCTGGTTCCAAGTTCTTCATCATAATATGTACAACAATTACAAATCAGTCTTTGTCAATCTTATATACCAGGCTCCCTTCAACCATGCTCATTAAGTATGTATAAAAAAATCACACTAACAGCTAAATGAGAATAAAATATCAACATAAATACAATATATAATGAAGTAATATACATTTGTGGAAGGAAGTATTTAACAGTATTCATTTTTTTTTAAGCACAAAGTAGTGGATGGGGTTACTCCCTTAAAGTCAGAATCTTAGGTCAAGATCATATTAGACTCAAAATCAGGCATTATGTATGATTTAAAAAAAAAAAAAAAAAAAAAGGAACCAACACATTGTTTATCTTGTTATATTTCCCCTCACATGACTGACATTAGCATTTGTCTTTTGTGATTGTGTCTTCAGAGAGTTTGTGCGAGCAGCCTGGGAAGACATCGGACGTTTTAAGGAACAGAAGGACAGAGATCTGCGTGAAGCACTAATTAGCTATGCCATCATGCAGATCACCATGTGTAAGAAGGTAAGGGGCTGTTTTCCAGAATGTGTTTGTCTTTGTATACTAGTCAACATCAAAATGGCCGGCGTGTTGTGATATTGATTCTTCAGTAGTTCTGCTCCAAATCCGTTTTTCTGTCCTTCCCTCAAAAGCGCTCTTGTTCTTTGTCACTCCATAACTGTCTCAGGGAATCCAAGTGTGGTCCAACGCCAAGGAGTGTTTCAACAAAATGTGAGCCAGCTTCCAGCCAATCGCTCACTCACACCAAAACAATAGCACTCGGATTGTTCCGAGTGGGACCATCAGCCAATCGTTAGACTGCAGTCTTACGGATATTGACCATGGGAGCCAAAAATACTGTCCTCACTTTGTCTGCCACGCTGAAATGATTCTGCTTCTCTCTCAGACACACACACACATACATACACACACACACACACACACACACATTTATTTTGAATAGGCATCAGTTATTTAGTGGATCCATGCCTTTTTAAATCCAAGTGTGTTAACAGTACCATTCACATGGCATGTTGCTGATGTAACTGTCCTCCTGCAGATGACACAAATGTTCAAGACTTTTTCCTCCTGTGTTGCACAGCTTACAGTGTGTCATAGAGGAACAATTCTGCACTAATAATGCATGATCGTTGCACATTGGGAAAGGCTTTGCTGTTTATTTCAGTTACACTTCACTTCCCAAATGTAGCAGAACTGTGCAATGAAATAAAAGGACAGGCGTTAGGGAATCGTCTGAAAACTGTTGCCAGGAATTATTTCCAGAAGAAGGCTTCTACCACTACGTCTTCCCAGCCTCAAGTAAGAGGTGTAACCTTTAGAAAGTCCAGTAAATAAAAATGTCATGTGGAGATTTATCAGAAACAAGAAATCATATTGTAAAGCAAGGGAACATGGACCACTTCCTTTTCTTCTTTTTCCAGAAATATGTTTTGTACACTTCACGTCTTTATGCTGTTGTTAATCGATAGCCGACCAAAGTGCTTATGACCAAGTACTAGTCTGTATAGTGCAGAGCACAGGTAGGGAGCACAGGAGAGGGGCCGACAAGCTATGGGGAGTTTTGGTAATTGAAAAGAGATTTTGAGTAAGAGTAGAGTCATGAAGGCCTCACAGCGTTTTGGTGACAGTAGAGCCTTTTTTTCTTGAACTCCTTCATGAAGACTTTCTTATTTTTTTGAGGCACCACCACAAACTACCTGGTCTACCAAGTGCAACCATGAATATTGTTAAAAGCAACACACCTAAAGATCAGTAGTTGAGGTTCTTCTTTGCTTTCAAGCTTTATGCCTTAATATGAACATTGGTCTTGTAAAACAGGACAAAAAAGTAGTTTGACCCTTTCCGCCTCATGTCTGATGCTGAGTTATTGCACTAAATAGTAGACATGAGTTCCAAGCATGCCTCAGGTTAATGTTTATGAAAAAATACTGACCAAATAGCGGTAATCTTTAACTACAGATACGTTGAAACCTCAAAATCTGTCTCAATGCATGTTCTACATTTGTTTCCTTAATATGATATCCACCTTTCAGAGGGAAGATTGGTGCAGAATGGACATGTAAAAGTTGTGTAGAGATACTTTCTGTCAGCTAACCCTGCCTTTTCAGAATAAAAAAATCAGTTTGCTGAAATAATCCCAAATTAAAGCTTTATGTATGTTTTTATAATAAACGTGTTCAATGAGAGATTGTTTTCATGTCCGTGTAATCATTGTGATACGACACTAATAAACATATTTTGCTTTTTTAAAACTATTTTCATTGCATTTTTATAACCAATCCTGTATGAATGAGGATGACATGTGACACTGCTGGTTTCACACTATGTTTACAGATTACTGAGGCAGGATTCTTGCCAAATTTTCATGTAGTAAACTTGGTCACATGGCCTTTATTTGTCTTTGTGTCTAAAAGATAGAAGAAGCTGTATTTTAATGAGCCCACTCTAAAGGTCAGACTACTCTAATACATCAGTGTCAAAGTAACAGTCTTTCCTCTATGAGAGTCGTGTTTTTCCAAGACACCTGTAGTGAATCAGAGGGGTGTGTCTGTGGGTTTAATATGATGGATGCCTGTCAAGTCCCATGAGGCATGAATTATGAGATCACACAGGAAATCAATCTCTTGTGTGTAGTAAGGCTACTTCTTCCCTAGTGGATACATGCATCAACTGTGAATGTGATGTAGTGGGGGGTAAATAAATAACTTTATTTTCAATAACAAAAATAAAATAAAATGTGGTATAAAAAAAGTTACGTATGGCCTGCTCAGGTCTTTGATTTTCATCCATTGGAGTGAAAGAAACTCCAAAAGGTATTTACTACAACTTGCCTGGTATTAACGACTTTAATAGATGCACCCCTCCCTTCACCATTTATTATGTACTATATGGACAAAAAGGCTCAGATGTCATAATAATGACATAGAAAATATAGAAAAACCCTAAGCATGTGTATATATATATATATATATATATATATATATATATATATGGTGGTTTGAAGGCCCTTTCAATATTTGCACACTGCAGCTCTGATGTCAGACATAGTGAATGAATGCCTCACCGAAAAGAGTCTTAACTGTGAATTAATGAACAAACAGCGCCACCTGTCGATCAATATTAGTAAAGTGATTTTATTTGGCGACTTAACAAAGTGGTAATGAGAAAGAGAGGAGCCCGAGGAAAGGAAAGGAACGTGCTCTCTTTTCCAATCCACCTACTGGTTGGTTTGCATGAGCTCATGTGTGGTTTTCTCAAATGGAAACCTAACATTAATTCAACATTATAAACAGACCAACGCCTTACATTTCCAAATCCAGTAATTCAGTGGACTCTTCAGAAAACTGCTATTCTAGTAAATCCAAGTGAACCGACTTATAAGGCTGTAAGAAAGTAACAGACTGCTTATATCATAGCAAATGTATAATACAATACATATATGGAAAGGCCTAGAAATACTGGTAGGAGAGATCGTTTCTTAAAATGTGTTCTAACACATAAAATAGACGGATTAGGTCGATCTTGTCAGTACTTGACTCGTTATTAATATGAATGGGACACGATTACCTTTGGCTAAGGGCAATTTTAAGTTACAGTCCTGCTAAAGGTTCGTTATCTCCCTGAAGGGGAACAGCTACCGCTGCTCTCCGTATCTAAAAGGACGACTTCAATTAAATAATGTGTCATAAGGAGTTGCTGGATAATGTAGCTCTTTTTCTCGCACTAAACGGGGTTGAGGTAAATATGAATATACCAAATTGTCGGAAACGTAAGTCATAGCATCGGAATGGTCATGGTAAAAAAACAGATTATTGGGGATGTAATGCCTCCACAGCACCGTAGACAGCCCTTCTGTCCGCCTGCCTTTCTGCATTTGAGAGAAGAGACACGCCCACCTTAATAAAGACTGGACCTTCTCTCTTCCAATCCAGACAAAAGGAGAGGACGACAGATCCGCGGAGGCGCGCACTGAGCCGAGCATCTGAGCACCTTGGAGACTCCACGGGTTTGAACCGGCGCGCAAGAACGCACCGGCACACACGCCCTCCACGTCCACCTGAAGCGTCCGAGCCGGTTGATTGTCCCGTTTGAAAGCAGAGGAAAGAGGTCTAAGCCCCGGTTCAATCGCAGCCAGAACACCGTGTTCCCATGATGTCATACCTGTGGATTCTGCTATTAGGAAGCCTGCTGGCAACAAGCGCCAAGGCACAAGGTACTGTTTTATTGTCCAATTAATTCAGCCCAGCCTTCAGCTGTATGCGTTTGTATGCATGCGCATTTATCTATCTATCTATCTATCTATATATATATATATATATATATATATATATATATATATATATATATATATATATATATATATATATATATATGTATATATATATATGTATATATGGTAGTATACACATGTGTGTATATATATTTCTATCTGTGTTAATCTTCATCCCACTGTCTCTTTTCCTCCCCTAATTCATATCCCTCAGTCTCACCTATCGTGCTATCCTTTTTACCAGTCTGCCTCATGACCCATCCATATGTGTCTGTCTTTGTGTGCGTGTGTGTGTGCGTGTGTGTGTGTGTGTGTGTGTGTGTGTGTGTGTGTGTGTGTGTGTGTGTGTGTGTGTGTGTGCGTGTATGTGTGTGTGTGTGTGTGTGTGTGTGTGTGTGTGTGTGTGTGTGTGTGTGTGAGTGAGTGCAACTGCCAGTGTCTTTTGCCAGTCTGTCTGCCTCCCTGTCGGCATTCCAATTAATTTCACCTTGAGCTGAAATCTGCTTGTTTTAATCTGTTTGGACTGAATGAATAAAAGCAGCGCTGCCCTCCTTATCCATATATCTGAGTGTTCATACCGCTGCAGCCGAGACATTATCAGTGAATTAGGTGTGTCGTGTAATGTGGCCATCTTTTTTGGACATGAGTTTTGGCCCACAGGGGTGTGGTGGGCACATTGTCCTTATATACATGTACGTATTTCCCTCCTGCTTTTTTCTCCTTTGTCTCTCTTTCCTCTTCTTTTTGAGTCTCTCATCTTCATTTTCACTCTTCATCAATTGCTCTTTTCTTCATCTTCAGCTGCCAGTGGAAGCCTGCCCTTCCCCACGGCACATGCAATGATTCCAGATTGTTCATATGAGGAAATAAGTACTCAGAGGGAGAAAAAGGAAACATTGAGAAAAACAAAGACCTTGGGAAAGATGGAGGGAAAGAAGGGGAGATATTAGAAGAAGATAACAGAAAAATATTGTGGCCGATAAGAGGGAAAACAGAGAGATATATACAAGGAAGGAAAGAGTGAGGGAGATAGTCAGAGCAACGGTAACCTCATGGTCCTTATGTAAACATAATTTTAGTTAAACGTTAGTGCACTTGGATGTGATCTGGTGTTATCTCACTCCACCGGTTCCCTTTTTATGAGCAGACAAGCCACCAGAGGGAAACCACCCTTACACCTCACACGCATATTTTTTAACCCAAAGGAACCTGTTGTACAGAAATCACCAGTGGAGTGTTTGCTCGCTTGCATGCAAGTGGTTCATAGTTTCACAGAAATATATGGGTTGTTAGGTCATGTGTGCACATCATGGACTATTCTATAGAAGTTAAGGATAGGGAGGGTCTTGGTAACTAGATCCAGCTCCAGCTGTAGACAACACCCAACGAAACAACTAGTTTCAGCGCCTTCCTCTCCCCCAGGGCCGTCAGCATCTGTGAGCGTGTGTGTGTGTGGGAGGGTGTGGGGTAATATTTTAATGTACAGAACATGTGGGAGTATGGGAGCGCTTCATAAATGTGTGGATGACTCAGTTGTAGAGCGTATGTGTGTCTTAGAGGCAGATGAAAGCAGAACCAGCGGATTTGCACCAGGTGCGTGAACAGTGTGTGTGTGTGTGTGTGTGTGTGTGTGTGTGTGTGTGTGTGCGTGTGTGTATGTGTGTGTGTGAGTGTGTGTGTGTGTGTCTGTGTGTGTGTGTGTGTGTGTGTGTGTGTGTGTGTGTGTGTGTGTGTGTGTGTGTGTGTGTGTGTGTGCAGACTTGTCTGTGTTTACACCTTCAACTACCAGTACATAAAAAAACTCTCTCGGTGGATAAGTGAAAGGCAGACACACACACACACACACACACACACACACACACACACACACACACACACACACACACTCCCTCCCTCTGCTCCCATGGGGGCAGTTTCAAGGTGCATGATTGGGGTAAACAGAGCACTTTCTGTCCTACAAACACACAATAGAGCCATAGCTGACAGAACAATGCACTGTGGTGGTGCTGTTGTATCACCTGACGCACATGCACACACAGTTTATGGTGTAGTGTTACTGGGCTTGGTTGTTGGTGTATGTACACACAATATTACTCAGTCAAGTATGCACAGGCGATCTTACACAGTCTCACACGATCTCACGACAGGAAATACAAATTATTCTTTATCATTCAGAAAATAAAGTTCCTCTCCCTTTGTCATTAATAACATGACTCACACTCCAATGTATGTAATGCAGACTGCATGTTACAAAGGTGCAGTGATTCCAAAGAAGGTTATACTTCTTTGTTGTTTCGTAATAATAAAAGGTGAATATGACGGATTTTTTATTTTTTTTATCAGGGAGGAACTGTTATCGGGCGCCAAGGTAAACCATTTCATCATATGTCAACCTTTGGAAATCAAAACAGTGGCGCCAGCATCAAGGCATCATACAGCCCAACCACATCCATAAAGCGTGTGAAACATGATGTGTAACACTTTAAGTGCAGTCTTCACACTGTAATGGCTGTTAGTAGCTCATCAACAGGTTATAACTTGCTGTAAGTGCGTTATTATTCACCATGCACGTGTATTTCCTTGGTGCTGCTTTTCCCGTAAACCCTGTTTTTACCCATCGTCAGGACCAGCTTTTCTTTTTTTTCACGTGATATCAAAGTCCTGCTTGCCTGAACTTCTAGAACAGGGGGATGGAAAGGAGTGTACATTATAAGGGTGTTTTCAATGTTTCAGCAAAGAAAAAAAAACATGAATCACAGAAACATTTTCCTGTGATGGATTAAAGCTACACTTGATACGTGCAGTATTCCATAGGGGAGAACGTCATGCTTGTCTTATAGACATGTTGCTTAGCACAAAGATTTGGAACAGGAGGAAACAGCTAGCTTGTCTCTTAAATCTAACTGTATGGTTCATATAGAACATGATAAAATGGCCATGGAGTCAATCTATCAAGCCACTTGACTAGTTTCCTAAAAGAACACAATGTAACTGACAGTATGGCGTTTCCCCACATGTGTAAACTGGTTTGACTCAAGAGTCTTCCTCTGGGGACCTTTTTGCATTTTCACACTGCACATGCTGCACACAATCATACAATAGCGTGCAGCCATGTCAGACACACACAGATGACTCATCAGCCTCCAGGGAAAGCAGTGGCAGAGAGACAAAGAGAGTTAAGTTATTAAGAGTTTGGGAGGGAGCAAGAGAGAGAGAAAAGGGGGAGACAGTGTTGAAGACAAAAAGAAGGAAGGGAGTGAGGTTTGGATGTGCAACAATTAGTTTTACTGTTGGACTAACACAAAATAGTACACCACTTAGGCAAAGTGTGAGAGTGAATGTGAGTTGGCCTTCACGTGTGTGTGAACATGTGGTTGTTTGGATGTTTGGACTAAAAGGGGAGGAGAAGGTGTTTTAATGAGTTTGTTGGCACGCATGTGTGTGTGTGTGTGTGTGTGTGTGTGTGTGTGTGTGTGTGTGTGTGTGTGTGTGTGTGTGTGTGTGTGTGTGTGTGTGTGTTTGTGTGGCAGGTGGGGGCGGGGAGGGGAATGTATGGGCGCATGTTTGTAGCGAGGGTAGTTAAAGGAGGAAGTGGGGAACTGATAGATGGGAACAGAATGTTCTACAGAATGGTAACAGAAAGAGAGAGATAGTTAGTATGGGGCAGTCTCTCTCTCTCTCTCTCTCTCTCTCTCTCTCTCTCGCTCTCACACACACTACATGTTACATGACAACCACACACCTCACATACACTCACACTGTGCATGTCGGCACAATGACAGGAAAAAACGTGCCCAAGCATTTCCCACTTACCATTAGACAAAACATACTACAAACACATACCAGAGGTCCTGGTCTGACAAATTAACAATACAATTTCAGCAGAAAGTAAACATGAAACATTTTGTCAATGTTTATCATACGCCTTCTTTACACTGGCACGACACATCAACTGGCATCTAAACTTAGTTCAACAAGTTGAATGTCGTGCCACGGTACATCTTTGATAGAGACACTGGTTTCCAAGGAAGTTTGAAAGATAGTTAATCAGAAACACCCACGCACACACACACCACATTGCACATGTGCTCACACATGCCCTGTTAATTGTGTTTCCCTCCTGTTGAATGCTGTTTGATTGTTAATGAACCGTTAAGGGCGCCGATTCTGGTTCCTCTTTGACGTCAAGCTCGTACAGTGACCTTCACCGGAGAAACCGTGATTAAGAGAAAACAAAGAGGGCTTGTTTATATTACTGTCAGTAACCATGCATCTGTGCATGTCTCACATTCATGTTTCTGTGCATGAGTACGTGTGGTGTGTGTGTTTAGTCATGCTTTGTTTGGTCTTACTGTGTGTGTGTGTGTGTGTGTGTGTGTGTGTGTGTGTGTGTGTGTGTGTGTGTGTGTGTGTGTGTGTGTGTGTGTGTGAGCGAGGGTGTCACCAGCACTGCTCGCCTCAAGAGAATTTATGGTGTGATGGAAATACTTCAGATGTGTTAATGCCGCTCTGCCTCAAGGCTTCTCTAACTCTGATACGATCTCGCTTGGCAAACACAGTGACCATTCATTGGAAACTCACTTGGCAATGAGCAACTGTTAGAAAAGATGAAGAATTATCTTTTGAGAGCATATTAAGGAAGGGAGTTGTGAAGCTAAGCAGCAAAACCAGTGTTTTCCATCCTGTACATTTCTTTTTCACATTTTCAATCCATTCTTAATCACTCATACCACCATTTCTAGATGTTTATATC
Organism: Taurulus bubalis; assembly: GCF_910589615.1. Taxonomy (NCBI): domain Eukaryota; kingdom Metazoa; phylum Chordata; class Actinopteri; order Perciformes; family Cottidae; genus Taurulus; species Taurulus bubalis. Next base: position 10,797,556 of record NC_136603.1, read on the forward strand.
TCTTATCTGTTTGATTGGTACCTGTATTTAGGAGAAGGTACTGCCCAGATGAACCAGTATCATGGTGCTGCTAAAATCAGCAGAGCAAGGAATGCTTAAGAGCGCAGTTTAGCTGTTTCAGCTTCTCACATGCGACTGGGGAATGTCACAGCACTGACTCAAACACACACAAACGCCATGCTCATCTCACACGCAGAATGACAAAGACATGCGCTTTGAATTTTCTCATTAGTACAGAGTTGCAATGCTCGTGCTGAGGTCGAGTCCGTTGAGGCAGGTGAGACGTGATCAATGCGTCTGTCATCCAGTTGAGGCCGAAGTGTCTCAGCAGGGTGTGGCTACGTATATGTGTCGGCGGTGATAGTCGTGTCAGAGAATGTGATGAATCCACAACATCTTAATGACCATTGAGACAGATGATTTGAATGGTTATGAATGAGAACAGATGGATTGAAGGCGTGCCGTTTAATGAAAAATGGTTTCTCTAATCACTACCAGTCTAATCAGCCACTATTGTTCTATTTCTTCTATTTCAGGTTAGACTTATACTGTTTCCACTTATTTGTTTTCATGAGCAGTAGAGTCAATACTAGTCAATACAGTCAATTTTAGGGATGTTGTGTTTTTAAGTTGCAAGCTTTAAAAAGGAAGAAGAAATTCCCTTTGAGACATTGAGACAGATTCTGGGTTGCCATGTCTGACTGAAAATTGTAGTTGCTCATGCTTCTATCTGTTGTTTATATGCCAGGGTTTGAGAACAGCCCTTTATTTTTCCCACATTTTGAAATTGATATGTCTCAGTAGTTGGGACTTCCCTGCATGTGTGCTGTTTCTTTCATTATCCTATTACTTTCTTTCTTCATATCTCTATGTAGATGTTGAAGCCCCAACAGAGGAGAAAGCTTCTGAGACCCCGGCCCTTGAAGCAGACACACCGACAGAGGTCGCTGAAGAACCCGCCGCTGAGCATACAGCTGAGGTGAAGAATGATAATACTTATGTTTATTGGTTTCTGCTTAATTCATTTTTTTCAAAATCTGTCAATACGTCAATCAGTCGAATCTTCTTCTTCGTCTTTTATCTCAGTCGAGGTCTCCTGGTGAATTATAAATCTTAAAGCAACCACTTTTGGTTCCAGCGTGGCACTGACTATAATTTTGTAACAGCTGGTCGGCGGCTGTGGCTCAGGGGTAGACTGGGTCACATGGTATCGGTTCAAACCCTGGCTCCTTCTGTCCACATGTGGAAGTGTCCTTCCTTAGACACTGAACCCCAAGTGACACCTAAAAAAAAAGGGACATAAGTGCAGGTCCGAAAAAATGTTTGGGTGAATTAACAATAAACATTGAATAAACAATGATGTTATTTATTTTGGGCTACTATAAAATTGTAGACTTTTTTTGTCTTTAGTCCCCATCTTCACTCCAATATTTTAATCAGAATGAATCAGTGTTTCTGGGTAACAGTGACTCTGTTCAGTCTAGTCAAGAAATCTAGTTTTCCAGATATTTGATATCAGCTTATCGAATAACTGCCTGAAGATGTAAATCTTCAGGCAGTTATTCGATAAGCTGATATCAAATATCTGGAAAACATCTCAAGTTCTTGGTTGGGTATTACAAGTTTGATGGAGGATTATGTTATTAGAATGAAATGTAATGAACGCTGTGTCTTTGCTCTTTTCAGACTGACTTTTGTGTTTTGTATTTCAGCAAAGCTCAAGCTTACAAATTACTTGTGCCTAGTACAAGAAAGCTGAAGTGACTAACTAAAGACTCGTTGTTCTGGACCATTATGTGAACATAATTTCTGGAGATGTATATCTCGTGCTGAATACAGGAAATATCACCAACAACGGGTGAGACTGAACATGAAGCCGAAGCAAGTGAACCAGAGACTCCTGTGGTTGAAGAGGCAGAAACAGTAGATACGCCTACAGCAGACACAGGCGCAGACACAGGCGCAGGCGCGGAGGCAGGCGCGGAGGCAGAGGCCGGCACAGAGGCAGGCACGGAGGCAGGCGCTGAGGCAGAGGCAGAGGCCGGCACGGAGGCCGGCACGGAGGCAGGCGCAGAGGCGGAGGCAGAGGCAGAGGCCGGCACGGAGGCCGGCACGGAAGCAGGCGCAGAGGCGGAGGCAGAGGCTGCTACAACCAAACAAGGTGATCAACAGGTCTTCGAATGTGCAAATATGCATGCCGAAAATTAAGAAATTGTAATAAACTGTTTGTGCACAGTACTATTCCAACCTGTCTGGTTGGATCAAGCCAGCACAGCCCATGCCATAACACTTGGATGATAGAACACACCCCCCCCCCCCCCTCTGTCTCTCTCTCTTCTGCAGCTGATCTTGAGGTCGTGGATTCAAAGACTGAGGAACCAACTGTTCTCGGAGAGGAGGAAGCTACATCAAGCACTGGTGAAACTCCTGCTCAGGAGGTCAGTAGTAGAGTAACATCCTATTCAACTCTACTCTGACAAATATACAGTTGACACACTTCCACATTCCAGTTGTGCATAATTGCGGACATGCTGTGTATAAGACATTATTCAGGAACTGCTATGCTAATGAGAAGTTAATGTGACCTCTCTACATCGTAATATTTTATGTATTCATATAATAGAGTGCATCTGAGGCCACAACAGCAGCAGGTCCAGCTGTAGCAGATGATGAGGAAGAATCCACTGTTCCTGCTGCTGCTGATGCAGAACCAACACAACCAGCTGTTGATGGAAAAGTTGAACCAGAAGTGGAGGTCCCTGACACGACAAGTAAGAATACAGATGTTCTGGTATATACCTTGCACTCTCATCATGTGGAAAACACATACAAAATAGGATCCCTGTGTCACAGAACATCAATGCTTCTTTCACTGTTTTAATTACAGAATTGCACCCTATAGGTAAGAACTTATAAATTGTTACATGCTAAAGCACTGTGGACTATATGTAACTATATTAAATATACACAAATATAATAACTAGTTGTAGAGACATATGTAGATGAGCTCACCTCTTTGGTGTGCCCTTTACATGGGGAAACTGTGAAACCTCCGGTTCTGCTACATTCTGTCTAATTATCACATCATGTTGTGTCATGGCAGCAAAGGAATGATTAAGTTAAAGCTAAAGCGTATACTCAGCATGTTTTGCGTTTCTGTGTGGATTTTAGAAGTTTGCATGATTCTGTTCTTTGTCTTTGCCAACAGTTAAGGTGGAGACTGTTCCTGAGGGGAGAGCAGGTAAAACAATAAATGATATATATATTTCATTGTTATGTTATGTTTCTTTATTTGGACAGGGACAATGCACAACGAATATTAACCATATGTAAAACAAGGAGAGCTGTAATGTACCAGGTTTTAGCAAAGTTTCCCCATTAGTCCCTGGGAAGGTAGGTAGAATAATAAAATACATTCTCCTCCTTCATTTCCAAAGCCGTATTATATAAACCTTAACCTTTCTGGAGCCAAGTCTCACAGCTCAACAAATTACTAAGGCACACCACGAATTATTTCTCATGACTCAAAAGCTCTTTTCATCACACAAGAGCACCTCAGGGGAACACAATTAAACCCATTTATTTCAGTAACCACAGTAACAATTAATCCACAAAGAAGCTGAACTGTTGAATTGATGCTTCGACAGATGGAAATGTTGAAGTCTTACATGGCAGCATTTCAAAAACATTACATGAATGGAAAATAGATTGAAAATCCCTGAGCAGCATTAGTAGTCGTGTTTGAAGAGCTCATTAGGGATTGTTTGAGCTGAACTGACTGAATACTTATGTTGAATGTGAACCTACTGCAATATGTTACATCATATTAGTCAATATTTGACCCCAGGCACACCCATGAGAGTGTGGTTGCTATAGTAAGTTTGTATTATCAGTCATATAAAAGCATGTCTAGCTTTTATATGATATTGTGTATCATTTTCCTGCAACTGTGCAGATATGCTTTAAACCTAAATGGTATAAATCACTTGAGAAGGTTATGAGGTGGGATTTTGGCCCAAACAATTGTACCTCCTAAATTAGGAGTTTAAGTAAGGAAACCCTAAAGTGTCACCCTATATTATTTACCTTTGCATAATGGTATTCTCTTTTCCATTCTCTCTCCTCTCATTTCACCATTTCCTGTCCCAAGTGGTAGTTGTCCATACCTGCTTTATAGCAGAACATCCTCCTTTCCATCACTGAGAGATTTTATATTAGGCTGTCCATTATCTCCTCTCTTAGTCATGCTAAGAACTAAGAAAGGGGGGTATGCTATGGAAGGAGTCTTCCATGTGACATCTTGCAGGAGAACAGTATTGCACGGTGGTGACAAGAGCAAAAGAGTTGAGATATGGTAAGGAGAATAGAGGCAGGACAGAAGAGAAAAGAGGAACAAAGTCGGGGAGGAGTGGCAAAGTAAGGTGTAAAAACAAAAGGATAGAAATAAAGGGAGATGCAAGGCGACAGAGTAGAGAGGAGAAGGTGGTGAAATGAATGAAAAGGCCAGAGAAGTTTAAAAGCAGAAAGGAGGCTCGGTAGATAGGATCGGAATAAACCTTGGCTGAATATATGGTTTCATTACTTGACATTCATTTGTGACAAATGGTGCTTTACCATGAGCGCACACTTCTTCAGCACTGTGGTTTAATGGCAGGGCTTCTTCTAGGTCACTGGATCATTACGCCCCTGAGGTTCTATCTAGAATAAATCACCCTGCTCGCCCTGCTCAGTCTAAAGCTGTTGCACACACCGAGTCCCACATGTTGTATAAATCACTCTGGGTTTTCCCCAATTAATATAGAGTCAGGGTATGGTATTGTGCCTGACAGATAATATCCTTTAATCTGAGTCAACACTAGTTCACAAGATCACCGACACACCCTTGGAGCAGGTAGTGTTACAGAGTCTTTATCGAGGACACCTCTGCAGGGTAATCACTGTAGGAGCCATGAGGGACTGAAGTGGACATTGTGGCAGATATTATCATTAATTAGTTCAACATGCAACGGTGTAGTATCGAGTGTTACAGAGATGAGATGTGTTTGGTGAACATCTGGAAGATATCCCAAATGGGCGGGACGGCAAAAGGTGAATTTCCCTACAGGGATTGATATTGCATTTCTGTCTCCAATAATATCCAATTATTTTTTCAGATGTAGAGTTCAGCTTGGGAGATGCTCTGCCAGAAAAGAATGCAGTGGACAGCCCAGGACAGAGGCGCAGCTTTGAATCTGGGCGTGAGTAACCAATATAAATACTACTTTTGATATTATCATTGTAACAAATAACCAGAAAGAATATAGAGATGCACACAAGAACCACTGGGTTCACAGTTAGCAATGCAAACAGGCACCGGGGAAGAGAAGGTTGAGTTCTGATGGGATTGTACTGTCTTTCATGGTTACTGCAGTCTCTGGTATGTATTTCTTTACCACTTAGTTTGAAAGCATGTGTAACAGTGAGATTAACTCTGCAGTGACCAGATGTTTCACCTTCTCCAAATGAAGTGTTTTATACTTTAAGCTAGTTCGCATAAACTTCCTGTTTACAATAACATGTGAACAGGAAGTGGATGGGACATTTGATAATGTATGTCATTTCTTTGTAAATGCTGAAATTAGTGACTTTTAGAAATATGGAAATGTCAACAACATGACTAGTCATCACTCTTTGGAGAGGAGTATAGTTGTACTTCATTTACACCATTGGAGCAGAGCAGCTTATGATACCCATAGATATTTGTGTCTTGAGCTCAAATAGACTAATTCTTCTCGTGGATCTATACACTGCGAGAATGCTGTTCCCTCTGTTCCCATGACAGGACCACGAAGTGATTCGTTTTACCTCCTGGGTCAAGAAGGTTTAATCACCAGGCGTACAGAGCAATTTGACAGCAACACTTTAAACGCTGATTGATTACCGAGCGGATTCATCTATGTCGGCATAATCATTATTATCTTATGAAATGCGCTCTTCTTTAGTGCTCTGTTATTAGCGGCTTTGTCAAGTTGAAGCAGGTGGAGGGCAGCTATGATGTCCCAAGCGTATACAGACAGGCGAGAGGAGATAACAATATTGTTTTGCATATGGAACAAATCATAGATCAGAGCGAAAGACATCAAGGGTATTTTATCTTTCTGATATAATCAAACCGTCTCAATGAGTGTACCGAAAGTACATTTGTGTGTGTGTTGACAGACTGGTTAGGACAGAAATTCTAGACCTCTTAATGCCTTTGAGGTATAAACTACCACAAAGATGATAATCCTGCTCCTTCCTTCTTCTTCTTCTCTGCCTTATGTGCTTCATATGAATCATGAACACATTTCAACTTGAGGTTTTCTCCATCCTCCTAAATCACCTGTCTTTTCTCCCTTCTCCTTTTAGCACATGTTGCTGGTGCCAGTGGAGAGGGTAAGAATCATTTTTGTTCATGGTCAAAGTATATATAATAATGAAATCATGCCATCTTATATCCAAATCGCAGAAATCCCAAACCGATACGTAGCTCTGCAGCCACAGCAGCAGTAGCTTACATATACTAGGTATTTCTGTAAACTGGTGAAACACACAACATAGCATGCCTCCGAATAAAGAGACTCAGCGGAAAATTCCTCTTTCCAATTGTTTTGAATTCAAACAATGTTTGAAACCGGTTTTCCGAAAGACTACTTCCCCTCAAATCCTCAAGTGCAGTCAGGCTACTTCTGTTGGAAGTGCTTCTGCTGCAGCTAACTTCTGTGATTCTCAAACAGATACAGTCTGACAGATGCATAGGTTGTCCCTACTTAAATAAACCGTTGCTTGTGTCACATTAAATATGTCATGTCATGTTGCTCACTGTATTTGTGTGTTCTCTGTTCTAAACAGCAGACAAACCTGAAGCCCAAGGTGAGTTCTTTCTTTGCTTTCTTTTTTGTTTTGAACACATTAGCCCACTCACCCATTCACTGCCCCAAACATACCTGCAATGTTCTCCTATTGTCTTGTGTAATGCAAAAAGCCCTCAGCAGGTGTGTTGTTGCTGCAGCTGCTGCATGACATTTAAAAAAAAAAAGTTAACTTAGGCTTAGGAAAGGCTAGATATGGATGAATGAGTTTTCTGATAGTTATAACACCTCTTTCCAAATGTAATTGTTATAGCTGCATTTGTACTAGCCGAGGTCACCTCTGACCTCCGACCTCACACAGTAATACGATAGGGGTTGTGGCTGCTGACCACGTATAGTTCCCATAACGTTGTGTTTCCATGCTGCATCTTGTCTGTCAGTTTATCACTGTGTGTGTGTGTCCATGCAGTCTTTTTACATCAGACAAACTAGCGAGTCCGTGGTGTGTGTTCTTCATTAGCGCACATGCATGTTCACACATGTCTGCGTCTACACGTCTTTAGTTCCTTCTTGACTTCCTGCCATCTCCCGTTTCATTCCACCTAATTTCACTGACTCATTCCTTTTTCTTTAGTTTATCTTTATCTCGTCACACGACTTCTCTGACTCATTCCACTCCCTTGTTGTTCTAGCCTTTTAACTTTGATTATCGCAGGATTTACTGTAGTCTTTCATGTTTTCTTGTGAACTTAAGTTGCTGACTCACCCACCACACCCGCATATCCGTTCTCCCCTCCTTGTTTCTATCTTTTGTCACTTCAGCATAACCTGCCGTTATTGCTTTTTAATTGTCTTGACTGAAGTCACGACAGGGGCAATAAAGAGGTAGTTTTTAGAAGAGATGCAATGGGGTGGAAACAATTATAATGGATGACAAGATTTCAATTTAGACAACAAATGTTGCTTTGAGTTATGATCTGGATTGTAATCGTCACTTTTATCTTTTTAATTTATAGTAAATTCAGAAGGCTTTAGCAGCTAATATAGCGATTACATATTTGTGTCATTTTGCCCTCAAAGAGTCTGGCGATGCACCTTCATCAAACCTTGACTACTATAGAAAATACATGTAGTATAACATAGTGTAGTTGCCTGCAATTAGGTCTGTCAAGTCTTTATTATATCAGAAAGAGAAAATACAGAGTATATATACTGTTTATAGCTTAATTAAATCAGTTTACTCTAATTACATGATGTGCAAACTGAGTTATTTAGTGATATATGCACTCGTATCAATCAATGTTACATTATACTTGTGCATTATACTTTAATGACCTCAATTATTTTGACTTGAATACAATACTTGAAGGACTTTTACTTGCAGTGGTGTATTTTTTTTATGTACGCTAACTAGTATTTATGAATGGAAAAGAGCATGCTTATCATGGCATTGTAGGTTGTAGCTGTGCATATATGTGTCTGCATTCAACAGACCATAGTCTGTGACACAGCAGGAAAACTATTCAAATCGGTGTTGTCATAGTAACTGGGTTACAGGTGCAGACAGATGCTGTCACAGTGAATGCCTTTAGGGGTCTAAATGGTTCACACAAATGATGAGCTTTAAAGTATCTTTAAGTAGTGGTTGCACTGACATTTGTAACCCATTGTAGTCACATTTGTATCACAAAATATTCTCGACTGACTTGATATATGCAGCTCTGACTCCATTATCTTGTGTGTGTGTTTGTTTCCTCCGTACAGAGGCCGGCTCTGGCTCTATAGCAGGCATCCTGAGTGCAGTTGCGGTGTCTGTAGTTGGAGCAATTGTTGGATTCTTCACCTACAAGAAGAAGAAACTGTGCTTCAAAAATAGACAAGGTAAATATCCTGCCGACTAATTCACTAACTAAAAAAAACAAATAACAGAATACTTAACTGCTGTACGCAAGGCTTGATGTTTGCTTGATCACAGCACCTTTCGACTCTAGTTTCTTAAACAAGGACCTGCAAGTCAAGATTTGGTGTGTTCCTATTGCTCTGAAGGAGAGTGCTGCAGAATCTCAGCCTTTAATCAAGCTGCCAGCATTTTTAGTGACACTTTGCTGTAGCCAGGCTCGAGGGCATGATGGGTGGGGTGTGCGACATGTGGTCTGAATATCATAAGTTCTAGAGGTCAGCAGTCTTTCTTTGAAACACAGTTTCCTCAGCTTTATCTCTTATACAGTGTTGTCAACTACCGTCAACTCACACACATCCTGCATACCAATACTACCGATTCAGCAAAGTTTACTTTACAGTCAACATGAGCAAGAGGCCTTTCAGCTTTAGCAATGCAAGGCAAAACTCAAATATAGATAGATATACGTATATATGAGTATGATTATATTATTAAGATTATAATGTGACTATTAATAGCTGGTATTTATTACATGTTTTGAATATAAATAAAAATAGTTGTAATGTATATTTTGCGTTCACGAATGTGAATGATTCTTCCTCAGCGGTAGAGAGTTAGCATTGTAAATAGCAATGTAATTAGCTGGTACAGTGTTGGAGCTGCTCCATTGACAATAAATGGGCAGGCTGGACTGCACAGAAATTACTTGTTTTTCGCTTTTACAGCTGACACCAAAAAATTGTCACAGTGGGGATAATAAGCAATTCGAGCCAAATAAATAGTAACATCCTCAGAAAAAATCCCCCACCGTCACACTTAATTCATTGTCACTTCACTAAATGCTTGTGAAATACAAACGGCCATGAAATAATGTCTCTGCTTCAATTTGCCTGTCTGTGTCTATGCGTCTATCTGACTTTGTCGATCTCTGTGATTAGAAGCGGATCCAGAAGCTGCACGCAAAGCGGATGCAACAGAGGCTCAGGCAGATCCCCAGGGTAGGACACAGAAAAACACACACCGAAACGAAGACGATACAAACATACAGATCAAACACATGCTATAATATGTGTACCATCTTTTTCCTTTTTGCAGTCCTTAGTAACCTGCTGAACTCGTCCTAGACCAGCAATGATCACATGACTGCCTGGACCAACGACTGGCAAGCATAGTGGCAAATCTCACTGTTAAGCTCTACCTTCTTCTGGAGAGCTAAATTACTGTGAGGCCCCGGGGCTGTGTGTGTGTGTGTGTGTGTGTGTGTGTGTGTGTGTGTGTGTGTGTGTGTGTGTGTGTGTGTGTGTGTGTGTGTGTGTGTGTGTGTGTGTGTGTGTGTGTGTGTGTGTGTTTGTGTGTGTGTGTGTGTGTGTGTGTGTGTGTGTGTGTGTGTGTGAGCCCATGTGTCTGTATGTGGGTGTCAATATGTGTGTTCCTTCTTGTGTGTGTGCACATATGTGGGGGACTAAATATATGTGAACATTGACGGTTTTATGTTTGTTACAACGTAGCAATTTATTAAATTAATCGGACAAACTTTCTATTTCAATCTCAAATTAACCATAAAATGGCAAACATAAAAACATTTTTTATTTAATAGTATGACTACTATCCAGTTCTAGTAATTCAGTGTGAATACAAACCAGTGACAGTTATTGGTGTTGTAAATGTTTAACTTTGTACTGAATTCTAAAAAGTGGATTTTATGTTGTGCTAATTCTGTCATTGTTTGAGCCACACATATTATTTTGAAAGTCCCCTGGCAACAGACACTTAATAAAACATTGTTTTCTTCTTTTTGTAATAGTCTGCAGTACAAATGCAGGATAGATGGATAACAGGGGGATTCAATAACTACCAATGTATTTCCTGGATTCTGATGAGGAGAAATATTATTGGATAGATTCTGGGGATGCTACATGGTCCAATGTATGTTCCTTGGACCAGTGATGTCACTGTATGTGTGTGTGTTTGTGTGTGTCGATTATTTTGGTTGGTGAAGGGGCTTATTACTTTTTAATCCTGTTGGGTGACTACCACTTCTCCTCAGTCAGTTCAATAAATTAGAGAGGAAAGTGTGACATTTCCAATCAAACAAAAAAAAAAAGATCATCAAACAAACTCAGATCATTCATTGCAAATGTATTAAACAATGAAACACAAATGCATTTATTTGACAATGTTGTTTGAACATTTAAAAGTGAAGTGGAGTCTGGTCCAACCCTGTTTCTGGCATGGACAAATTCAACAGAGGTCATGTGGTATTGTATTTGACATTGTTCTGATGTAGTATGTAGCAGTCTAGTTGTGATGCAGTAATTTATCCTCTATTGTGCCTTTCACTGACACAGCCTGGCTTGACCAATCTACTGACAAACAGGGAAGAGAGCTGGGATAATACAAGTGAAAACGGGCAGAATAGTAGTTGAATGAATGAAAACATACTAGACAATTGAGGAATGTACAATCTTAATTAATTCATAATCATTTTGGTGGTTGACAAGCCTCACCGTGGACTGTATGTATGTGAAACTGTTACATTATTGTAACAGCTTCTGTATCCGTTCATAGTGGGCTGTTTGCTGTTTTACTTCCAGTACCTTTTTATGAAATGTACCCTCTCTGCGTGTCTCTTTATTTGAGCAAGCCAGTTGCTGTCACAGTGTTTTTTTTATCATTCATATGTCCATCTTACAGACACTATTCACCTGTGATTTTTTATATGCATTTTACATTTAGCAGTGGTTGATCATTGTGAAATGCCTCAGAAGCAGCGCTAGTGCTTCAAAAAAAGAAGAAAGAAAGCCCAACAGCTCTTTTATCTTTGTGGCTGTAGCACAACAAATATTAACTTCTGAATGTCTTTTTGTTGCCTTGCAGTTTTGTACTTGCTCTGCTCCCTTTACATTTTTAAATAGGGTTATAGAGGTTGCATAGTGCTGCAGTTCATGTAAAGTGTGTTAATTGTAAGGCACCATATAGCTGCAATACAGGACAGAGACTGTTGCTAACAGCCTAGCCTCGAACTGAGAATTATTCCTAGTCTGTGATGTCACATATTGATTAATCCTACTGTGCAAACTGTGGGCTGGACACTGTGCCAAAGCTCTGATTGAAATGCCTTCTTATTCTGTAATTTGTGATAGAATTTATTATTATGGAAAGTGTGTCGGAAATATCAATCTGCATCTGCTACAATGGCATGGAGTGATAATGCACAAAATACCCACTAAATAACAGTACAAGCTTTCAGATGTAGCCACCGATGCCTTCAAAACAAAACATCCTCCTTTTAACGCAGTACTTCCTGCACTCCAATAAGTGCAATAGGAATCAACAAAAGCAGTCCGCTGCAGTGCACATTCAGAAACCTTAAGGGAGCCAGAAGCAACAATACAGCCCTTAAAATGGCACAAGGAATGCTTGTGTTTTAAGCATTATGGTCCAGTCCACATTTAGTCCCAAGCTGTCACATTCCTTGTAAACACAAACTAGTGGAGCATAGCATCCGAACCAGAATGTAAAACCAAGGACATCGTAGACTTATTGGGTCCTGAAGTGCACTTCCCAAAAAATGCTAAGGCATCAATGTGGCGCTGACCAGTCCTGCCTTATACCGCCTCTTGAACATTCCAGAGAGGAAAACAAAGAACAATGTCATCATCAGAAAGTAAACAATAAAACAAGCAGAGATGTTTTGCAGGGGATTTTAATAACAATCTCTATGGGAGAAGCACTTTCCTATCCTGTATACGTCTTGATTTATCAAACATATTAGACAATTCATTTTTGTTTTCGACAAGTGACTCTTTCTTTTTATTTAAGTACGCTGTGTTTTACTTTTTGTTTTCGGAACTCTTTTTTTCATCTGGCACTTGTGTTGATCTTCTGGAATTGTGTAAATAATGTTTTAGGAGTCAATTAAACCGTTTTCGTGGGAGTTTGTGTTTTACCTTCTTGCCAGATAACTTTGTCCGGTGTGTGTGAGAATGATATTAAAATATTGGTATTTTTAGACTTAAGATATATACAACACATACATACGTTTTAGTTATCTATTTTCCCACTGATCAAACCGCTTTATATAACGTTTGCTATGTGTGCCTCTGTCACTGTGACTTTCTTTAGTGCCTGCACGCTGCTGGAAAGTTAAGTAAGCTCAAGGAGAACCAAAAACAAACAGTCATCACACAACATGGAGTGAAATGTTTGATATATCAGGTATTTATAGACTGTAAATCATATACACAGGTTAGAGTTTGGTCAATGATTGGTAACAGATTCTCACCTCAGATACTCGCCTGAGGCCTTCAGAAGTAAAATGTGGGAACCTGAGTGTGCTTTTCTTGCCAAACGTACACACATAATTCCCGTACATGTACACATATTTGTTTCATACCCAGCAGCCATCACACCCACACCAACTGTAAACTATCTAATTAAACCCAGTGACAACTTATTATTCACTCAGTAATGGAGTTGATTTGATTCCGTGTAAATTAGACTAAATTATCTTTCATGGTTGACACAATAGCAGTAAAAGTACCTATTCCCCAGTGCACTGTAATACTGCATTACAAGTAACAGTGGTTAGTTTAGTTATTAAGTAAGAATGGTTTCAAAGTACGGTATTATGCTGTACGGTATTATGGCAGAAGCAGCTGAATGCTGCAGCAGGTCCAAGTGGCATCCATGTCAACCTCCTGCTGCTGCTCTGTTGGGTTGTCTAAACCTCAACTGGGGATCATGAAGCTCCACAGGGTCACAAGATAAATCTGAAAATGTATGACATGGTTAACAACACAACAAAGAAGAACAGAAATCACAAGTTTTGCTGGCTTTTTGAGGGTTTTTTTCTTTGAGGTTTGACTCGTCATAACTCTTTAAAATGATTAAAATAAGGACATATCTCTCTGGTTTATGCTATTATGCAAAGTCTAATCTACAAAATAGCTGCTAACTACATCCATCAGACATTTAATAGAGTGAAAATGTGCCGAGTAATGTGCTGGAGAAGAAGTGAAGTTGCACATAATGGAAACTCTGACAAAGGTACAATTACATCAAAACAGTTTTTAAGCAACGGACATTTAGTAAAACAAAAATATCATACAATAGTAGTATGGTCGGTATTGTATATCATAATAGCAGAATATCATCATTATCCTCAGGAAACTAAAGCAAAGGAGGAAACCTGGTGTTCAAAATGAAGTTTTCTTATGCGCATTTACTCCACACATTAATACAATGTGGCTGTGCGCTTAGAATACGGTCATTACAGCAGAGGAGTCGTAGGAGGAGATGTATCGCATTCTTTTAGTTTTATGAAACGGTCCCCTGAGCAGTTATGAGGTGAGTTCATGCGTGGCAGCACATGCAATATCTGAATGAAGTTAACAGCTGAATGAGCTGCACATTAGGAACGAAAACTAAATGAGACGTCAATCGAACGTCCAATGTTTTGCATTATAAGGCATTGCAGACTGATCGCACGTAGCACCTTTGATATAGTTTTAAACTTGCAAATGTGTATTTTTGTTTTAACGTATCTCGTGCACCGCCGTCACTCCAGGCAGCACGACACAGAGAAGGGTTTCCGGGAGAGAATCCTTTTTGCTGAAGGGGCAAAAGTCCATTTTGTAAGGAAGGCGACTTGGTCACACATTGGGTTTAGCTAGACGCCATATTTACTGAGGCTTTTAAGTAATGTGTCATAGTGATAGACGGCCTGGTTGAGTGACAGGGAACCGGTTCGACTTCTAGTTAAATCACAGGTTTTAAATGTGGGAGGCGGGCCTTCCCGGGGCGCTGCAGTCTGTTTCAGGGGACGCTCACTGGAAGCACAGAAACCTCTTTGTGAAGAGGAACTGTAAATGCTGTGGAAGCCCATTTCTGACACTGTGATGAAAAAATGAAGATCCTGTAAAAGTATCTCATAATTATGACTCACTATCTCATAGTAATGAGATACTAAATCGAAATTAAGAGATAGTTAAGTCTCTTAATCTTTTTTTTTTTATCACAATGGTGGAACTGGGCTTTTATAAAAATACTTACAAAATATAAGACATCATGGCTGACAGTCAGCTTTAATGGTATTGCTTGTAGGAGCAGTGTAAAGCGATAGGACACACAGCTGTCAATTTCTCAATTCATCTTTTGTATGTAAAATGTCAAAATATAGTGAAAACTAAGTTACCGGAATCAAAGTGAAATATTTTGTGTCTCCAACAATCAAAAAACAAATACTTTCCACAATGATTCAGAGGAAATGAGCAAATGCTCACCTTTTAGAAGCTAAAGCTGGAGAATGTTGGACTTTAGAATGAATGATTTAAAGGACCAGTGAGTTGAATTTAGGGGGATTTATTGCCTAAAATGGATTATGATATTCATAATGTTTTAATTAGAGTCTAATGCGCTTCATCTAAGAATCGTTGTGTTTACGTCTGCCCTTCATATGTTCTACAGAGGCACAGAACAGACAAACCAAGCACTCTATACTTAAACTTCTATACTATTTAATATGCTAGAAAATAGAATAGAATATTGTATTTGTCCCAATATATCTGAAGGCCATCGTAGTTCTCCAACACCAAAAGGAGGTGAGTAAAGAACTATTCATGGTTGAAATCGGCAACCTCACTGCTAGATGCCACTAAATCCTACACACTGCTAAAGGATGCTCAAACGTGTTGGTTCTGAGGATCAGTCTAATAGTTTTAGTGGTATGTCGTCAAATAAAACTGCCAAAATCACTTTTAATCTTTCACCCTAAGGTTCCCCCTGTTGGCACATCTTCTTCTCTCCCTGCTGCCAGGGAGAGAATTCACAGGAGAGAAGGCAGACAGGAAGCCCAACTTTGTTCTGATGATGGTGGACGATCTGGGCATCGGTGATTTAGGATGCTACGGTAATGACACCGTCAGGTCAGTTCTAACAAATGTGTAATGCCTCTTTCTCTTCCTCTTTTGCTTGTCTGCTCTATTCTTTCTACTTTCTTGACTTGACCTATTCATTATCATCTCAGGGACGGGTTATGTGTCCAGTCGTGTTTGTGCGTCTGTGACAGAGTGAGTGTGCACCTCTGTGTTTGTCCATGGCTCATCTCGCATTTTGCTGCAGCAAACTCCAGAACATTTTGGGAGCTCATGCTCAAAGACCTCGTGATTGCGGTGACATACAATAAGTAAATTATGGTCACGTTCTATTTCGTGTGTCACAGTCATTCCAGTGAGCCAGCAGGCACAATAACAGGGCCCTGGCCCACCTAAATAGATCAGGGCCATAATTAATCTTATTATTTACACTTGTGTTTGCCCTGCAATGAAATGTCAAATGGCTGCTAAGAAAAGGACGTATACAGCAGCAGTCGTTGCAGACACACCTGGTGGAGCTCTGCACTCTACTGAGTACACCTTTCTAGTAAACATTGTCTTGTATCATCATCACAGACTGCTTATTCCATTATGTCTGTGATACATCATTTATCTGTGTCTAGTCTCACTCTGATGTGCTGCCTGGAATTAAAAGTATATTCTAATCTATATGTCTCTGTTATGTTTATTAACTACCTGTTTACACTTGCTCTGTCGCTGTAGGACTCCTAACATTGACAGACTTGCTTCTGAAGGGGTAAAGTTGACTCAGCACATTGCAGCTGCTCCTCTCTGCACCCCGAGCCGGGCCGCTTTCATGACAGGGCGCTATGCACTCCGCTCAGGTAACAAAGTTAGTGCAGAAAGGAGCATCTCGTCATATTTGCACAGCAACGTTTGGCAATATGTTCCAAAGTTTGTATTTGTTTTATTTTCTCTACATGTGTGTGTCTGTTGACTAGGACTGGGAAGTACCGGCAGGGTGCAGGTACTGCTGTTCCTCGGTGGTTCGGGGGGGCTGCCACCCAGTGAGACCACCTTTGCTAAGAGGCTGCAGCAAGAAGGATACACCACCGGCCTCGTGGGTAAGATCCCTTAATGTGATCATTTATTCTTTGGTCCTCATGAAATGTCTCCTGCCCTCTCCTCCAGACGACAGAGTTATGGACTCTTCAGCAGGTCAGATGTTTGAACTTCATCCAAGTGTTTGAAGCTGGGTCTGTGTCTGTGTGTGTGTGTGTGTGTGTGTGTGTGTGTGTGTGTGTGTGTGTGTGTGTGTGTGTGTGTGTGTGTGTGTGTTCGTGTGTGCGTGTTTTAGAAAGTACAGGAACATTTTTGAATTCCTTCTCACTTGCTGTTTTGTGCAAGTCAAAGAAGGATTCCCTGGTGTATGGAGTTGTGTTGAAATTAAACAATTTGTGAGAATGAGAGGCTTCCATGTATTTACAATCCTGTCTCTACTCTTTGTTTTTGAGTGTCCAGTGCTCCATCTATCTCTCTCTTTCTCTCTCTGTGTGTCTCTACAGGTAAGTGGCACTTGGGTTTGAACTGTGAACAGAGAGGGGACCATTGCCACCATCCGAACCAGCATGGCTTCAGCTACTTCTACGGCCTGCCGTTCACTCTGTTCAATGACTGTGTGCCCGGAGAGGGGAGAGATGTCATGGAAGACCTCCAGCATGCACTCGGGAATCTGACCATGCTGCTTGGAGTTGGACTTCTCACACTGGTACGGGTGAATTGTATTTTTTTTTTGTGTCGCCGCCTTAGAAATGATCACATAAGGTACATCTAAAAAAAGACCTGTAGAGGCACATAATATGAGAAAAAGATGAAAAACAGAGAGATACAGTTGGGATGCCAGACGAAGAGGAAGAAATTGGAAAACAAAGAGTTGCTGTGCCATTTACCCCAAAGCAAAATAACTAATGTGTCATCAAGAACACATGAGCCACAGGGTTGAACAAATAGATTGCAAACAAAAGCTGCAATTGTGAAACTCAAAGTCACGGCAGCCAGTAACCTGTTTCATGGGAACGCAAAGTAGTGTAAAACCGAAACTCAATGAGGATTTGGGGATAGTAGGTCCCTGTAGGATGAATGGCAACTGGCTGTGCGACAGGTTAAAAAAAAGGTTTGATAAGAGGAAAACTGAACTAGTACAACATAAAGATACATTCAGAGTGACTAGCAGAAAGAAGGAAGTCTATAAAACTATGTTTAGACCTTCATTTAAATACTGGACAGTATGTATGAACAAAGTACACATTGTACTGTTTGTTTCACTGTTGTAAATGAGTAACTTCTTTGGTAATGGTTTGTGATGCCATCTAGTGGCTAAATCATGGAATTGCAGTCCCAGACAGTACAAAGTGTCACGGTACCACAGTAGTGTCCAAGTGCAGCAGTCCTGCCGTAGCTCCTGCAATTGTGGAGATGAGAATGAATAATATATTATAAACTTGACATATTTATATATGTAGTATATGGTAACTATATTTCATCTAAAAGTGTATATATTATATATTTTCATAGATTTCTTCATATCTTTTTTATTATTAGGGTTTTAAATGCATTATCTACCTTTTGGTGAAATGTGTGGATTCCATGCAGTATCTGTGTATGGCGGTGGTTTCATTTGGTGTGTGTGTGTGCTTTGTTTCTATACACACTGGGTGTGTGTGTATGTGTTGTTTATTTCCAGGTGTGCATCCGTGTCTGTGGCCTCCTTGAAGTCAGCCTGTGGCTATTGGTAGCGCTGTTTTGTCTCAGTATCCTAGCAGCCGCTGTGTGGTATATACCCTTCAAACACCTGCAGACATGGAACTGCATCATCATGAGAAACCAAGAAGTGATCGAACAACCAATGACAGTGGAGACACTGCCCCAGAGGCTGCTGGGAGAAGCCCAACACTTTATAAAGAGGTAGATAAAATGGCATCACGAGCATAAACCCTGTGTATTTACTGCACCAGGACTGTGTCGATATGTGGCCCATTGATGTGTTTGTCAGCTGATGCTGGTTATTTGTTTTTGGACATCACTGGAGGTGTTTGGCACCACGGAGTAAGCTACTGTATGTCAGGGAGTGGCTACATACACAACACTGTTTATGGGATTTCTTGACACAATAATTAAAGAGTGTCATCTTGTCCTTCATCGTACTTGACATAAAACCATCTGTCGTCTTCTCTTCAGGAATGTCGATCATCCATTCCTCCTCCTCTTTTCATTGGCCCATATCCACACGCCACTCTTCAAAACACCTGCCTTTGCTGGCAAAAGTCGCCATGGTTGCTATGGTGATAACCTAGAAGAAGTGGACTGGATGATTGGTTGGTATATATTGGCATGCATTGCTAAGCATTACATACGGACTTCTGGTTTAAGAGTGGTAAACGTTCCACTTATTGGCCGTCAACTACCAAGTGCAACATGTCACAATTGTGCAAACCTCCCCAGTGGGTTCTATAAATACTGTGTATATGTGTGTATGTGCCAAAGGTACACAAACCACAATGAATAAGACAGAATTGTCCTTTAACCAAAAAGAAAATCAGAACAGTCGCTCTCTTTCCAACCATCTCTAATGCTATATGAATATGTTTTTTAGGTAAAATTACTGAGACAGTGGACTCCCTCGGCCTTGCCAACAATACTCTGATGTACTTTACATCGGACCATGGTGGACACCTCGAGGATGCTGATTCCAAAGTCGGCCAGAAAGGAGGCTGGAACGGCATTTATAAAGGTAAATTTCTGAGAGTCGGAGTGATAGACAATTCTACAGAGTGCATGTCTTTCTTACTGCATTTATTGCAACCATTGAGCTATTTTGAGCTAATTTATCCTAATTACTCCCCTATAGGTGGGAAAGCCATGGGAGGCTGGGAGGGGGGGATCAGGGTGCCTGGTATTTTCCGCTGGCCTGGCAGACTGGCAGCTGGAAGAGTAGTGGACAAACCCACTAGCCTCATGGACCTGTATCCAACACTGAAATATTTGGCCAAAGACACACAACCAGATAGGTAAAGACTAAATTCTCATTCAATGAGTCGTATTTGTTTTATTCTTGGAAAGGTTAAAAATATACACCAAACCATTTTTTACAGCAAAAAGAGGAGCAATACAATTACTCTACACTTGAGCCTAATAACTGAGGTGTTTTATAGCCTGGTGATTACATTGTGAATCCAGAAGCACCTCATTATCTGGAAACGACTGGACACTGATTTAGCTAATTTAAGCATTGTAGAGGACACATCTGCTTTACTTTTTTTATAGAAAGTTTATTAAAGAATTAAAGGTTAGTCTAAGTCTAGAATCTCTCTGCATGTACGGTTGTCGTAATGCTCTCTCCCTTGATTTTACAACACATTTGTGTGTCTCACTTTCTTTTAATTGTACCTCTCTCCCAGACAATCGGATGGCTTTAACCTGATGCCACTGTTGGAGGGAAACGTAGAGCGATCAGAGCATGAATTCATGTTCCACTACTGTGGAATCTACCTGAATGCAGTACGCTGGCACCCACCTGGAAGTAATTTCACACACGTAGACACAGAGATGCAGTCGGTCTTTTAGCCGGAAATGTGTTTAATTGTTATAAAGCTGCTGTCATTCACTCTGCAGAATAAGCACTAAAATCAAACGGCATTCACAAATACCACAGAATGGAGCTCAAATAAACCAAATGTAGTACTCAAGTAAAAACGTAAGACTAGACATGTAACTGCATATATTACAACATGTGTATGAGCGAATGAGTGCAGCGTTATAGTGAAACTAAAAGGGGACATATTATGAAAACCTACAAACTGTGAAATAATACAACCCAGTCAGTGTTTTGGAGGCTGTCTAGATCAGAAACATGATTCAATAAGAGATTCAGATTTGCCTCCCGCTCATATGTCACAAGCAGGCTCTTTAGAATATACCGATCCCATCTGAGTATCTCCACCCACGGCTCGAAAACTAGGGCTGTGGTCGAAAAGTCCTTTATGCTTCGGAAGGTTCCTAACTGAGTGAAATGACCCGGACGTATATCTAAATGGCCGCCATAGTAAGAGCTGTTTGAATTCTCTAAAGGCTAAGGAAAGTGCTCCAATGCTTCCTTCTGCTCATTTAGCAGAGGAAACACTGGACCATCCTTTCCCAAAGGATAGAAGACAATGCCGCCCCACAATTCCTTGCGGCGGCCACATTTAAAGTGACGCACCATTCGGCCGTCCACGAAAATGCAGTCGGATTCTTTAAGCAACACGGTTGTCTTTTCCTTCCCCTCAAGAATTCTCCTTCATATCTTTCCTTGACCCCGTGACGTTTTCATGAAAAGTGTTTAGAAATAGACATTAGGAGGTCATTTTGGGTCTTTTCGACCACAGCCCATGTTTTGTCTTGCAAGCAGAGCAGATTACATTAGAAATGGATATTGTTTTGATTTTAGCGGTTCAAATCCCTGTTATGCTAATAAGCTCCAGCTCTTATTGAATACTGAATCTGATTCGAGGATATTATTATTTGAGCAAAAGAGATACCAAAATATGTTGAAAGCAACAACTACCTTTTAATTCCAGAAGAATTATATATGTGCAGTTAGTGACGAAGTGTGTTTTGCTTCTTATTGGCTAAAAGGTGAAATAAAAAAAGGAAGAAATGTATGTTCTATATCTATATCTTGCTATACAAAATCTGAATATTTACTCATGACTTCAACTGGGAAAATAAGAAAACATTGCCTTCTTATCACTTGTTGAAGAAAAGGATCTTAACAATACTTTAATAACGAAAGTGGTAAATTAGAGTAAAATCTAGAAAAACCTAACAAGTGTTTGTGTTTAGCTTTAACATGTGGCAGGAAATACTGTTAACATGCGAATGCTCACATCTGGTGTGTGTGTGTGTTTCCATCCAGGTGACTCTGTCTTCAAGGTTCACTTTTTCACTCCTAACTTCTCTCCACCGGGAGCCGGGGGCTGTTACGACACTAAGGTCTGTCTGTGTCACGGAGAACACGTGACGCACCACAACCCACCGCTGCTGTACGACCTTTTCCACGATCCCTCAGAGTCCCGCCCACTGACCCCTGATACTGAACCGCAATATGCTGAAATCCTTGAGCAGACCACCAAAGCAGTGGAGAGACATAGAGACACCCTCACACACAAGCAGGCGGCTGATGATGCTCATTCGCCCCCCACCGCAGATGTTCAAAGCCAGATGACATGGGACAGGATTTTGTGGAGGCCCTGGCTTCAGCCCTGCTGTGGGACTTTTCCCTTCTGCGGCTGCAAAGAGGACACAACACATATTTAAGTGGCAATTCTACAGATTACATTCCTGGTTGATTTAGACATTTCTTTGAGTGAAAATAATTGTACTTGGAGTTTTTTTGGAGTCTTTTTGTTGATAAGCTTTAAGTTTTCAGAGTTCTGTACATGTTTCCATTTTTGTGTGTGTAAAGAAATAATATAAAGAAAAGAAGAATTGTTTTTAAAATGCAAATATATAAATATTCCAGTACTTTTATCAGTGGGCTAACTCGATCACTATTTCGCTATCTCTTTTGATGATGGATATTGATTCCGGAGATATGGATTTAAATTCAATTAAAATCTTTAATGTACTTCCAAAACAGCACTGACATTTTTAGCTGGCACAACTGTATTTAATGTAATGCCAACGTGACATCAGGACCTATAGCGCACAGCCACAGCAGCGCACAGACCTTCGCATCACACGGATAGAATTGTAGAAAGGAACTGACCATGGTGTGGTTGTACCTTTCACCTTTGAAGGTCACCTCTTAAATGAATTTTAAAAAAAGCTATGCCTTTTTTATTTTTTAATCATAGTATTTCTGGAACACCTTGAGCAGGCTTCTAAATTTGGAACAAATGTCCACTGGACTCAAGGATAAAAAACATGTTTTTGTACATTCCTCAAGAATTAATAAGCCAATTTTACACAAATGTCAAGTAGGATAAAATGATGAAGTGAGGCATTAATTGTAGTTCTGATCAGTCCGTCTACCATTCCACAAAAAAATATGGGTAAGAAGGTAGTTTTGACTCTGGCCATTAGAGGGCAGCGTCTGACTGCTTGGATGTGAGTGTGAGTGTGAGTGTGAGAGTGAGTGTGAGAGTGTGTGTGTGTGTGTGTGTGTGTGTGTGTGTGTGTGTGTGTGTGTGTGTGTGTGTGTGTGTGTGTGTGTGTGTGTGTGTGTGTGTGTGTGTGTGTGTGTGTGTGTGTGTGTGTGTGTGTGTGTGTGTGTGTGGAGAGAGAGGAGAGCGTGAGACTGCAGCTCAGTTCTGTCACTGTGGGCTCTTGTGCTGTGTGGTATTAATTATGTCTAAATAAGTCTTAGGTACACAAATACATGAGCTTGTGAAGCACATAGCATTTTGATATTGATTGAAAAGTATGATATTGCATCAGTAGCGATTAGCTGAAGGTGAGAAATGGAATCCCTTCCCTTGTGCATTTTGTTTGCTTTTAACTACTGATTAGAATAATAACTCCTTAAAAGTATCCCTTCCCTTCTTATTCATCCAAATTGGTTTCCTGACAATAAGATACCTTTTTGATCTCAGAAAGGGAATTCTGCATTCACACTCACTTATGCGTCAGGAATGTCAAAGCACAAGGTCAGCTGCAGAGCAGCATTGCTCAAAGAAACTGAGGCATGGTGCAATATTGTCCCCCAGTTTTGATCAAAAGGCTACCCTGTGGCTCCACACATCTGCAGTAATAAAAGAGTTAAAAGCCTGGGTGAACTCTTCCTTCATCAGTGTCATCATCGTTGATTAACATCATCATCAGCGCTCGTTCTCGTCTCCCTCCAGCAGTGGCTGGCTGTCAAAACATAAAGGTTTGCGAGACTACAGTTGTTCTCGTTTCTTCCCTTCTCTCTGTTTCCTCTTCCTACATCTCCTCAAACTGCTTTATTCATCTCCCCCTTTCTTGTTGTCCTCCCTTCTTTCTCCTTCACTCCCTCCAGACATCGCACCTACATCTGAAAGTGAGGAGGGGACTGTCATCACCATCATCAATGTAATCATTGCCGTCACAGTTATAGTATTTACTTCTTTCCCTCCAGCAGAGACCCGTAAATCAAACACTCAGCAAGTTCATTACAGTAGCCACTCCATTATATCTCTAATAATAAATCATGCAGTCATCCATACATCATGACATTTGGCTGTACGTCAAAGTTAATGATGGCTTGTGGGATCTAATGTTACGGCTGTACATCATGTCTCACACACACACACACACACACACACACACCTAGCATGCATGTGTGCACAGACCTAAATGCACACACATGCACACAGTATGTATATATATATATATATATATATATATATATATATATATATATATATATATATATATATATATATCATGTTGTTTTGAACAGTGACTTTCTGTAAAGGTCAGTGTTGTGGGAGTCTCCATAAAGCATTTTTACAACCCTCTACACACACATGAACACACTTATGTGAGCTTAAAGACATTGGAAATGTATCTTGAAGCAGGTTTCACAAACAGTAAGGACTGTTGTTGTATTGTTCTGCTAAGAAGGTCATTATTGAATGTTTCAGACATTATAAATGAACATTGTCAGTAAACTGTTGCAGAATATCTTTGTTGTGGGAAATCTGTTTTCTATCTTGGCAGTTAGTTTTCACTGCCATTTAAAATGAATGGCAATGTGAAGCCAAGACAATGTGTGTTGTATGTAATACCTGAGAAACCACTAAAAGGATGGTTTTGGGGAAATATGTGCTTTCGTCAAACGTTAAAAGAGAAGAATGTCATAATGTCATAATACACTATTTTTTTCAGTGCTTGTGCACATATATTTAGGTTTCTGGAGTTCCTACCAACCCACATGCTGTGAAATAAGACAACGCAGTCATGGTTCATTATGAAACTGTGGGTATTTAATTGATTGGTCATGGCAAATAAGTCAGTTTCAAGCTCACGGAATGTTTCAGACAGACGGTGAAACACGTATATTCAGACAGACAGTATGAGAAAAAAATATGTTTTTTGAACAACAAAGCATGTAAACATGTTCTAGTAAGAAAAGTATGACCCTGATTCGGATTATAAGTGTTAAACTGGATCTGGGAGGAAAATAGCCTATAGCTGAGCATAAAGTGTGCTGGGTTCAGTTCAAAGTTAAAATACAATTACACCACCTCATAAGCTCAGACGTTATCACACATTATACATTGTTTATGTGATTCCAACATAAATATGAAAGTAACAAAAACTATTTGTTTATTTCTTGGCGAACAACAGTCGGGTGCAGTGCCTTCCTGGACTCATCGTCACAGTGAGGTCGTCGGGTTTGGTTCCATTGGACCTATACAGAGACTATATGCCATGCTTACTGGCCATATGCTGCACAGAAGTGCAAGGCAGATGGATAAACTGTTCTTCAAGAAATAGATGGCAATTCCTCCTAAAAACCGAAATAGTTTCTATTTGTGTTTGGATTATTTAAATAGAGATACAGTACAATTAACTTTATAGATTCAAAATAGCTGTTTCTCCATGTCAGTTTAGACTAATTGCCTCACAGGTTTTACTCCATAAATAATGCACATCTTTTAACTCAGTGAATAACCATTCCACTTTGAGAGGACATTGTATGCCTTTTCATCTCCAGTAGTGCCACAATGAGCATATACAAGATAATTGGAGACCTAGAAAACATAGCCACTGTGTGTTGGCTGTGGAAGGAAAGAAAAAGAAAATCTATTTTTGTACATGAAAATGAGGGCAGGGTCTCCGTGGCCAGTCAGTGGCCATATTGCTGTTAGGACTGTTCGGCAGAGGTTTTCTTAAAACCACAACTGACCTCTGTGGTAAAGCCATCACATACCATTACAATCTACAGTCCATGCCCAACCAAGAGTGCACTCTGTGCCCTCTTATGCCTTTCATAATAGCCTCAAAATTAGAGCTAACATTGTCTGCAGTGGGTTGAAAGGCCCAAGGCCATGACCAGGGAACTGAATGAAATATACACAGCACAATGTTAAAAAGTTTCTGAATTAAGCAGGAAAATATTTCACAGATGCAACACCATATATTCAACATATCCACTACCTAATTTTCTAACTGAACCTGAACAACCAGTCCAAGACCAATACTGCTCCATCGAAAACTGTTAATTATACCTCCTTCTGGTACATATAATTGGAAAAATGCTGAGGAAAGCCTAGAGCCGTAACAAGTCCGTTTCATTCTGCTGCTGTCCATCAGCCTGATTTGCTAATTTTGAGTTAGTTGGGTCTGCATTATATCCCACACCCCAGTTATTTTGTTTGAGTAATATACTTGGAGCGAGAGAGAGAGAGAGAATATCAGGTTTTTAAATGAATGAGGCTTTTAGAGAACAGAACGAAGGCGTTTATGCCACTATTACTGCCAATTGGATTTGTCTGCGTGTGCGTGTATGTGTGTCTGCTTGTGTGTGTGTGTGTGTGTGTGTGTGTGTGTGTGTGTGTGTGTGTGTGTGTGTGTGTGTGTGTGTGTGTGTGTGTATATATATATATATATCTGTGCATGCAGTATATGTCTCTATATGACAGAGAATATATTTGTATGTTTAGCTGCACGCTTATTTATATCGTGAATATCAGCGTTGTAGAGACATATTTTTGTGCATGTATGTATTAGTTTGTGAGATTATATGTGTGCGTGTTTCCAGCAGCACTGGTGACAGTGTGAGATAGACTCCAGATGATGAAATGTTGTCTCTGCCGGGGAACATTTTCACTATGCGTGCACACCACACACACACACACACACACACACACACACACACACACACACACACACACACACACACACACACACACACACACACACACACACACACACACACACACACACAGATGCCTTTCTCAATCTCTGTACTCTGCTTTTGTATCTAAATGTAGATCTTACTCTGATTCCAGAGACCTGTGGGGAGTTGTACTGTGCCAGACCATGTTGTGTTCTCATGCATTTGTGTGTTAAGTGTGGTACAGTGTCTGTGGTGTAAGCATGTTTCATGGTGTGTACCATATGGTCCAAATAACCCCTCACAGGGGATAGAGCTTTAGGTAGGGAACAGAGCATTTGAGCTGGCATGCACAGGCCCATACTCCACACTCCTGTTCTCACTAATGTACCTGATGGTGACAAGCAAAACACTTTCAGTCACACGTACACACAAATACACCCGTTCACATTCACAGTTTTAAAATTCAGCCCTCTTTTGCAGACAGGAAGTGTTTAGTGAGGTGGGGTTTGATGAGGAACAGATAGCTATATAACTGGGCTAATGGGACAATTGTAGCTTATTACACAAACAGGGCCTGTGCTTAATCTCTCTTCCTGTCCTTTTAAAATGACAGAAATTGGCTTCAACAATCATCTGTGTTTAAGTTTAGGCCTTGAGAGCAACAGCTTTCAGGTGTTTTCATGCCCAGGCACACTTTGATCCAGGGCCAAAAAAAAAAGAACAACTGCTGCAAAATGCTAAACTACTTCCAGTTCGTAGAACGTGTCAGAGCGGCGTGTGCAATTTAGGAGAACTACAGGCTTTCCAAGTGAGACCCACTCACACATCTGACACCTCAACCAACATACTGTACATGCAGGAGCACACACACATTTCCGCATGAACCTCAAGATGTCTCAGGAATGTTAGTCCCCATCGATGATAAGCTTCCAGAAAATTTGCATGTCACTCTTCTGAGTGATTGCAAAACTTCTCAGCGAAAGCCCAGAGTTTTCAGGGCTTTCATTTTTCAGGGCTTCTTTTGAAGCAGAAAGGTTTGAACTTGAAATGCAAAATCATCACTGGTCGTTGTTGTTCGAATTAGATGAAAAGAAAATCCATGTGGCTTTCCGTGTTTGAACTCTGAAAATGTGGCAGAGCAAGGAAGGGAGAGAAAACATGTGACACTGTGGGAATTTCTCACCAGGAAATGCATGCAATAATACTGGGAAAGGCGTGACACATATTATTATTGAGGAAACTCGGCTAACAGCTCATCAAGAAAGATAGAATAATTATTATTAAATAGATATTAAACAAAAAGGGGGAACTGAAACTTGCTTCTGGTGAAAAAAATAATTTTAAAGTAATCTAATCTAAGAATGTATTAGTGATTGCATTTAGGACAGTCATTCTTTACTGCAAAAAAACAGGAAGTCGCATCCCCGACAGATTCCAATAAACATATCAACACAACAGGAAATTAAAAAACTAACAACAAAAAGCATATTGCTTATAGTAAAAGCACCCAGTTTCTGACAAAATGTTTAATATTTAGATCTTTGGTGCCCACAATATGCAAGTAGAGCTGAAACCAGTTTGAAGCATTCACACCTCTAGACCAGATACTCCCTCTATAACTCATCGTGACAGGGTCCAGGCTGGTGAGGAGCAGAAGGAAAGGATGCGGAGCAGAAATGAATAATGGAAACACGGTGCGATGGTCAGTGAAGGAGGGAGGGGTGATGTGTGATGGAACGAATGATACTGGGAATAAAGAACGGAGAATCGCACAGCATAGCAATAGGGAAAGGGCTTGAGGTGTGACCAACATGATACAGACTGGTTGATGACAAATTGAACAAAAAGTGTCTTTTTTTCCCTCATAGCAGGAGGAGCGAAATGGGGGGAGGGAGATTCTTGTCATACTGCTTCATATCGTATGAGAGGGATATTGGCAGAGAGATGAACAGGTGGTGGAACTAAGAAAGACACTCCGTACTGATTGGGGAAGAAATAAAATGGAAACAGGCTGAAGTATAGCTGAGTGAGAGAAAGCAATTGCGAGACGCTGATCAAAACCTTAAGGGTCCGACTCTCGGGATGGAGGATCAAGTACAATGGTAGCAGTGAGAAGACGATGCTTATGGAGAGATTTAGTTTATCTCTCTCCAAAAGCAGAGAGAAACTTGAGTGATGTTGTGCACAAAAAGGAACAGTGATGAGAGAAGCATATGAAGTAAGGGTGAGGAAAAGAGGCAGAAGTCTCACAACTAAAATAAAGATAATACAAAGAAGCAGCATTCAATACGACTAAAAACATATGGAAACCCTCCACATACATTTGTGTGCTATAGTTCTAGGACTGCTTTTCTTGCTTTGGGCCAGTGGTGGAAAGTAACAAACAACATTTACTCAATTACTGTATTTGTGTAAAATGTTGAGGTGCTATGCTTTATTCGAGTATTCCATAATTTCTGCTACTGTATACTTCTACTCTACTAAATATTGCATTTTTTTTATAACTTGAGCTAGTTACTTTGCATAGTCTGAATAATTAAACCAAATCAAATGAACAAATTAATGATTCACAGGCTTCCCAGCAGTATATGAATACATTTAAATTAACCCCACCTTTAGCAGCTGCAGCATTAAAGTGGTGAATATATTGATGCATAACTAATTGTTATCCAATGATATAATGCAACATGCTATTCTGAAATGGATCATTCTGCTGGAGTATTTATATAGAGAAAATTATTGCTACTTTTAATTAAATAAAATATCTGAATACTTCTTCACTACTGGTTTTGGCAATACTCCCGACAAAGGAAATAGTATGTGTTGCATGCAGAAAAGTACTAGTACACCAAATATAGAAGTGTTTTTTTTTCTTTCTATTTTGGCATGGAGGAACGTGCACAGACTGGCTTGCACAGAGCCCTATCGGAGAACTTGGGAACAAAACCAGTGCCGAACAAATCTCTGCAGCCATGTTCCAAAAACAGAAAGCGGTTCCAGATTACTGGAGGCTGTTATCGCAGCATATTTATGATCATGGTTGTGGATTGAGATGTTCAAAAAACACAGACTGTTAATGTTTGGGTGTCCATTTACTGTTGGCCATGTAGCGTATCTATGTATGTATATTCTGTATAGAGACAATAAAAGGACAGAGAGAAGGGATGGATGTTTGGAAAGGGACCACTCATCTTGAAGGAGAAAGAGAGATGACATGAAAGATTGAAGAAGTAAGACAGGGAGGCAGCATTCCTGAGAGATGGCTGAAGACTGATAGAAGTATTTGTCATCACTGTAGAGATTAGAAGAAGAGAGCAAGATGAACCAAGAGATGAGAGAGAGAGAAAGAGTGAGGGAAAGAGGAGAAGGGACACAAAGAGAGATGGTGAAGGGTTCAGGGGGCATAATGACAAAATGACAAGAGGATGATCGAAGCATGGGTCATGTTTACCCACAGGAGAGGGAGAGAGAGAGAGATGGCGAAGAGTCTGGAGGCAGAGAGGCGACAGTGGGCTGAAGGGTCACTCTGTTTATGCGGAGAAGGAGAGATTGAGGGATATTGATGTGAGGAGGGAGGAGAGAGATGAAGAGAGACAGCCTGGGATTGAGAGAAGGCCACGGGCTCTGAAAAGAGAAAAGGATGATGAAGCGAAGACGGGACCGAAATGATGAGAGCCTGAGAGGGGCAAAACAGTCACAGAGAGAAGAGACGTTGAGGGGAAACAGGGAGAGAGAAGCTGAAATGATATCAGAAAATGGAGTCACTGCATGGAGGCAGTTCTCTGATGTTCTGGAAAGATGCAGGAAACGTGAGAGATCCAGTCTGCAGCAAACATGCAGTTTTTTTTATCCATATGAGGGATCTGCAAGGATTAAAAGAAAAGACTGAGCAAGAAAGGGCTTTGTCTGTGTGTTAGAGGAGAGAGGTGGTCGCAAAGTTAGAGAGGGCTCCAGAGTTGAAGAAAGAAAGAAATAAAGACAGCATCTGCAAATATTCCTTTAGATCTGGGCTACAACTGTGAATAAGGAAAAGACCCAGATTATGTCTCTCCAGAAAGAATAAACCCTAAATGTCAGGATCTGGATGTTGAGACAAGGCAACAGTGCCTACAGTGCAGCTTATGTGAAGACATAAAAACCAAATGCGTCAGCAGAAAAAAACTCAAATACCAGAGTTAAAATGAAACATACTCACTTGGGTGAAAACTTTCACAGAAGCAATATAATAATAAGTAAGAACACTGCAGCGCTTGTGGGAAATTGCATATAGATCACATCTTATTATTAATAGTATTGATTTTTACATTCTCAGTTATTATATCGACATTGTAAATGTTGCACAGCAGGCTTTAGCAATAATGTACTTAAATATGGTCGTACCAGAGATGATGGTGACTTCTTCTTTGTGGCCCTGAGTGGGAAAGTCATGAGTGAGGGAGACAAAAATGCTGAGTCACTCTGTTGGTAGGAAAATGATTTAATGAGAGAAAAGGAGTCAAGGAGAATAGAGAGATGAAGGGAGTGGCAGGAGTGAGGTCATGCTTTTGCTATCATTAAACATATGTAGGTCATCCCTTTTCTTTCTCTCCTCAGAGGATTTAGATTGAAAGCACAACTGTTTCTTTAACACATAATGACTTGTTGGAATGTGTCTCCAATAGTGTGTGAGTGGTGTGTTTTTTTGATCATCCAAACTAAACAACAAAATATGTAATTTCCTTCCAAAATGACCCATATGAGCAGTTCTACTCTCTCACCCCTAAACCCATTGACTCCTCCTGATCACATACATCTTTAAACTGGTCATGAATATAAATACTTAATTTTATTCATGTATTTTAAAAGACACAGAAATGAACTAAACGCAGCTGGAAACGATAGTTTTTAGGTAATGTTTCTTAAATAGAAGGCTTTTTTTCAGTTGTGGATTAGATAGATAGATAGATAGATAGATAGATAGATAGATACTTTATTCATCCCCAGGGGGAATTTGTTTGTAGCAGCAGCAAGCAAAGTTACATAGGAGACATACAAATATGAAAAATACTTAATATATGCGATAATATAGCAAATAGCAAAGCAAATAGCAAAGCATATTTTCGCAGTAAATACAGTGAAATAGAAGTATATACAGTGACTAAACGACCAAAGTGCTAGGGTTATTGATGTTGATTCAATTGAAGGAGGATCAATGCACAGTTGGTGAGTGTGAGTATCAAATTCACGAACAAGAGAGAAGGCGTGTCGCTGAATAAGGAGGGAAGAAGCTACGATGGCCTCATGGAGAGTTCTTTGCAAAGTAGCAGCAGTAACAACAGCAGCAAGCTTCAAACTTCATCAGGGTGCTTATTTATTCAGCTGCTAGTGACAACATGAAAATGATGCAGTGCAGTAGAAAAAACAATGCTTCTGGCATGGAGAAAACAACAATCAACCCCAACCATGCCTACAAGAAATGCAAAGTGTTCACAGTTAAAGTATTACATTCCCAAAAATCTGGAGCCTTCATCCTTGAAATACTTCCACCTCTGTGTTTTCCGATGCTCCGGGGAAAAAACAGCGAGGACACATGGAAACCATTTTGATCATTTTTTCCCATTGTAAAATATTTCTTTCCCCCTGTTAGTATATTCATTAACTAAGCTAAGCTGTGCGCACAAATACATATTCCACATACATTTAACAACACTCATGTGTATGTTTTCATAAATTGAAATGCAATTCCTCCCTGATTCACATTGGGCAGAAACCTGCTGCTGGGCTCAGACACCCATGCATGTTATTTCAGTGATGTCAACACAGGTGTTTTTGCCATTCCCAGCTGATTAAAAACACCTGCCTCACTGCATCACGGGGGTGTGGCCACGTGGGATTGATTGCCATTCAAAGTTATGCAAAGCTAATCAAAATCATTTCAGAATACAGTAATCTGAAGCGTTTAGACACAGAGAAAATAATGCTGTGTGTTTGTTTGCAATGTGCTCCTATTGACATGATGTCAGATAACAGTATCTCTGAGAAAATCTTCACTTGTGTCTCTCTAGTGAAACGTCCTCATTCATCAGGTATTCCTCATTTCTAACAGCTATCTGGTTTCAGCCAATCACGGTCTAATTTCGTTTCTGTTCACAAAAACGAGGACTTAGTTTTCCAAATAATTTGATGAAATGACCTTCTTCTTTTTTATATCAACATCAAATCTTTTCAACATCAGATACATGCAATACAAATCATATGTATTTACTGTATATCTAGAGAGAAAGAAAGCAGTGAGTGTGCAATGAGCCTTCTTTATTTTTGTTTTTCTTCTCCTACAAAGTCCCAGCACCACTCAATAAAGTAACACAATAGTCTGGCATTTAAATTGTATCACCTGAGCACAATTCATTATCCATTGTCATTGTCCTTATGTTCATATTATTGAATATATATTTATATTATACATACTAGTTAAATTGCAATGTTGATGCTTAGTTTCTATGTTCTACTCTGCTGTATTCAATGTATTTTCTTATATTTATCTTGTTTATTGTATATAATATGTACATATGTACGACGAGAGCAATGTGTAACCGGAGTCAAATTCCATGTATGTGTACACACACATGGCCAATAAAGCTGATTCAGATTCTTCCACAAAAGAAAATGCATTATTGAATTACTTTTTATTAAAATTGTGATTTTTAAACTGAAAAGAATTGCATGCAGCGGACCACAAGACCGGAGAAGAGGGAAGGCTTTTTACCATTATTCAAATGTCACAACAACAAATTGCAGAAACAGCCGGGGGAATATTCTGAACAACAGAGCTTTTGTTGCAGCAGTGTTGCAACTACGAGGTGTGACATAACATTAGAAAAGCCATTGTGCTTTTACTGTTACTCGGCCGTAATAGTATCTCATTACTACAATTGGAGTCATCAAAACATGCAACACTCTTGGGATACTGTGGGTTTCCTCTGCCTTATTTCAAGACCTAGATTTCTACAAAAAAATAAACATGAAGTGAGAGTCGACGTTGGAAACCACAGTTTGAAGGTTAAAGGGTGAATTATGTGTCGCGGTTGATCCTAAGGCAAGAGAATAGAGTTTTGAATTTTCCCAACTTCAAGTGATTAAGAATGCTTGATCTGCGCACCATACTGAAGTCAGCAGCATCCGGTGAATCTGGATCAGCTCGGTAAGTGGAGTTGTCAGGCTGACTCTGTTTGTCGGTCTGCCTAAATATGAGCCAAGCCCTTTGGGGGATATTTCCTCTCCTTGCCTTCCTTTGTCTTGTTGGGTCTCATTGTCTTTACTCCCTCTCTCATCCCTCTTGCTCTCTCTGACTCTCTGTCTTTGTTGCTTTCTCATGCCGTCCGTTCATTCATTTGTTAGTTTGTTCAGCGATCCTTTCATAAGTCGCTTCTTCCTTTGCTTCCAACTGCTTTTCTCTGTCTTCTGTCCTTTCTCCTCTGTCCTTAATATCTCTGGTCTATATGCGTGTGATGCTCTGACAGAGGCTATTTCACAGAGGCTATTTTACTGTACAGAAAGCACAACTTTTTGTTTAATGACCTGCAAAGGCATCTTGACATGACATGACAACCCTATTCTAACATTATACAAATTTAGTGTAATTTAGTAGTTTAGGTTGGGGTAAATTATTTTTGTTTGAATTCAAGGAATGGTTTAGCTCGTGATTACAGTCTGGCAGTAAATCATAATCATATAAGCTGTACCTCTCTGCGTACATATGGTTCATATCAGATTTGTATAAAATCATCTAAATTAAAGTTTGTACTTATATAACTACGGTCAGAGTCAGAGCTTACAGTACATAATGTTACTGGAGTGAGAAAGATGAGACATTCTGACATAACTTAACATATCCACTTGCACACCATAATCATCATTATCATCTTTTGCCCTTTCACGTATTCACATGTTGCACACAAACATGTGGCTCTTTCACACACGACATCACACTGATTGTACACACATGCATAAACATACACCACCCACCAGCCGTGAGTTGAGTCAGAACCCTCTGGTTTACTGACTCAAAAACCTCTTCTGTTAAATCTCTCATAGCATTGCCTGCAACACACATATATATATACACACACACACACACACACACACACACACACATACACACACAAACACACACACACACACACATACAAACACACACACACACACACACACACACACACACACACACACACACACACACAGGGTTTATGGCAAATGTGGATGAGTCAAGATTAATCTCCCTTTGCACACAATCCCAGAGTGACATTCACACACAGAATAAAGCATGAGTGAAAACATCCTCACACTTGTGTTCGAAGCACACACACTGCCACACACGCACACTTTGGAGTAAATTGTCAAAAACGACTGGATATATTGCCATGCAATTTCCCCAGTAGGATGACTTAATATAACTTTGAGGATCCCGTGACTTTTTTGACCAAATACCTGTATATACAATATATATAGTAAAATATATTATTGAGTTTCAGTCGCCCACGTTTTGGCAGCGCTCACAATCACTGTAGTTGAGCACATAAAAACAATGAAAAATAGACTTGAAGCACAAGAATATGCTTGTAGTCGCAGTCACATGTTGACAGCGTGAGGGAAACGTGAGTCGTAACACGGTCTGTGTTGATCTTTCACAGATCTATCGATCTATTGAAATAGAATGAAAGTTATACTTAAAAAAACAGAAGTGTATCTGTTCCATCAGACGCCTGTGTGACTGTCACAAGGACAGATACAGGAAAACATTCCTGCCCACGGCTATTAGACTTTACAATAAGTCACCACTGGCCAGATCCTCCATCAATTGACTCATCAACAATAGCCCTTGCATCGCTTTTGTTGTCTAGTTAGTCACTCTTTATACACTTCATATACACTGCACATACTTTGCATTTTTGCACTTTCTTTATTGTTCCGTTTCCTAAATTATTAGGCTTTACTGTTTTTTTTGTTGTATATATTGAGTATTTAGCATTTCTGATATTTCTTTTGTGATATTTTTTATTTTAATTTTACTTTTTCTGATATATATATATTTTTGTGTGTCTCATATGTAAGTTGCTTGCTACTGTGGCAAACAAATTTCCCCTCGGGGATAAATAAAGTATACATCTATCTATCTTTGTGAAGAGAAGGCCCTGGGACCCGGTCAACAAGAAGTCAGGGCTCTCTTAAAGTGTCTACAGTCTATGAGCGGAGCTTGAATGTGTCCTGTTTTGATGGCGTGAGTTATTTTGTGTTGAGATTAAATTAATTCCTCTGCACACAATTGGGAAAGGATCCCATATGTATGGCTAAGAGCCGATTGTTTTAGTTTGACTTTATATCATATAATAATATACACATAACCCACCCTGAAAATACAGACAACCAAAACAAAGATCACAGATTCAATTGAGTGTGCTACGAGAATGTCCTGCTCTTCGTAACATGGAGCGCTCATACACATATTCACATGCAGCCGTGTACATGATCATACGCAAACAATCACAAACACTTAATCTGCATTTTGAATCAAGTCCAGAACATTTTACACACAAAGGTCACTTTCTGTATTTTTCATTTCAACCGTCTTTATTTATTTCAGACGAATTGAAATGTTTGGCAAAGATGATACTTGTACTTTATCTTGTTCAGCAATGCACATACTGTGCAGATGGAGTTTCTTTCCGTTTTGGGGGGAGTTTTTCCGGATCCAGTGTGAGGTCCTGGGACAGGGATGTTGTATTGTAAAGCCCTCCGAGGTAAATTTGTGATTTGTGATTCTGGGCTGTACAAAATAAACTGAATTGAATTGAATTTAATGGACGGTCATGCTCTGACTTCTGTTACAAGCTGCCTTCACTATATTCTATGTGCCATGATATACATACAAGGATCTACATTACTGCAAGTCACAGAGGAAGAGACTGTCAGCTCAGTGCTAATAATGTAAAAGTAGTGTAACATTTAAGCAAGAACAGACACAGGGGGATGAGGTATATTTAGTATATCTGATGCTCTCTATAAGTCATTGTGCAGAGAGGAGAATCGCGTCAGTGACTTTAATATAAATGTGGGCTGCCACAGAAACTAGGGAATAAGAGGACATCAGCATAAACGTGCATTGATATTATCCTGTCTTCATTGTGAGTCTGAAATGGCAGTCCCTGTATTTCCATTTCCTGGAGTCAATGCTCTTTCTCTTCTTTTTCTTATTCCCTCCTTCTGTTTCTCTCCCTTTTATTGCCTCCTGCGGCACCCCCAAAGACGATAAAATTGAGATTACATTAGCAAGACCTCCTTTCTTGCCTCTCAGAGGAGAATAGCATAATTACTGTGTCTGGGCTTAAGCCAGAGTCCCTCGACCCTTATTGTGATTTAAGAAGCCTAATTTTAACAGCCGTACCACACTTATGTTAAAAAATGAAAATGGTACTGAAAATTTTATACAGTTCATCTAGTGAGGGGATTATTGGTAAGTGTTTGACATGTTATAGTATCAGGAGTATATATAGAGTCATGACCATTCAAGAAGGTAAAGCTTTTCTGAAGTATGACTGGGACATGATGAACAATGTTGTGTCTTTAAAAAAAAAAGCTTTACCCGTTTTTCGAACAAAGAAATCCTGTCAAGGATCTAGAAATTTTCTTCGACTTAATGATTTCTGAATGTTTTCTCCCCCGTGTAGAGAAAGTGCAAAGAGACAGGAGGTTTCTGCAGGGAAAAATGGGACAGTACAATTACAAACACAGTCTCTGGTACAGGCCTCCTGCCTGCCTGAGACTTTGTATTATTAGTTTCCTGATACTAACCAGCTCTCTGTGTGTCATGGAGTATTTTACTGCTCCCACATTGTGCTTTCTCTTTCTCTTTCATCTTTTATTATGGGTTCTTCTCCTCTTAGATATTCTTTTCTTAGTCCTACTCTTATCTGTCTGTTTTTATTGCCGGCTCTTTCCATCTCTCTCTCTCTCTCTCTCTCTCTGTCTCTCTCTCTCTCTCTCTCTGCCTCACACACGCACACATAGACACACACACACACACACACACACACACACACACACACACACACACACACACACACACACACACATGCATGCAGGAACATACACGCGCGTGCTCACACATATGCACCTATAACAAATTGGGTGCAGAAATATCCTCTCTAATGAGATACAACAATATCTAAAGCCAGCCTCCACACACACCTACACCTACAGCACAGACACACACACAGACAGAGAAAGAGAGAGAAAGAGAGAGAAAGAGAGAGAGAGAGTGAGACGTGCCCTCAGAGTTCTGCAGCTTATGATAATGTCTGTCTCTTCCAATTAGGCACTTCTTTCTCTGTGATGTTTGTCACACTCCTTGCACTCTTTTTCCTCTTCAGTCTGTCTCCCTTTCCCCTCTCGTCTCTCTCTCTCTCTCTCTCTGTCTCATTCATTCTCTCTCCAACCCCTGCTATCAGTCTGTAACCTGTCTCTGACACAAAACAGATGTCTCTCCATCCCCTCCTTCCTCCCTCAATCTCCTTCCTGCTCCTCCGCCTCTCTATCCGTTCACTTTGTCTTCACCTACCTTCAGTTCTCAGCACTATATTTTCTGCCTCTGCCCTTTTCTTGCTGCTGTCTTTGCTGTCCTCGATGTCTCGTAGTTCTCATTCTTACATTTGTATCTTCCTCCGTTCGATGGGACATCAGCACTGTAATGATCTCCAGAGGACCAGGTGCTCAGACGAGCATTGTTCGACTGACGTTGTGAACAAAGCAATTCATGAACAAGCAAACACTCTCATGAATCAATGCAGTTAGTTTGCTACTTCGTTTCTTTTGTCACTGTGCTTCTCCACTGGTCTTTATTCTTCTCAAGCCTTCTCCCTTTATTCATATCTCTGAGTTTGTTTTTCATTCATTTAAACATTGATTTTTCCGCTTACTTTGTGGAATATGATACCGTTCCTGTCTGCTTTTTTGTTTGGAGAGACAAGCACATAATCTCATCAACATGTCTTTTCATTTCTGCAACAACCATCTGTCCACATCCACCATCTTTTTATTCAGATTGTTCCATATTAGAGTCTCATAAATCAGATGTGTTCACTTCACATATAGAAAACTTGCATCTGCCTATTTATGGCTTTGTTTATCCTGTTTGTTTATTCACGCGTTCCCTCCTTTTCGACACTGTTATACTCCGCTAATCTTTTCCATTTCAGATCACCTGAGGCGAGCTCACCTGCTACATAGCAGAGAGTCTCATTATCTATGCCACCTGATGAGTGTGTGTCACTGAGCTTGAGCAGCTGTTGTCTCTATTTGTTGTTGTAGGGATCTGGGGTGGGGAAGGAGCATATAATGTGCAAAGTACATCGTGTATGTGTGTTCCGCTTGTCATCCCAAAAAAAGAGTGTTTGTCTCACAGCTGCTTTACAATTTATGTCTATAATTATAGGGGACATGTGGATGAAAATGTCGCACTAAACCAGGGTTATCCATGTGTGTGTGTGTGCGTGTGTGTGTGAATGTTTCTGTGTCTCGGGGTGCTAGAAACATTTTCAAAATATGACAATTCAATTATCAAATTGGTGGTTCTGTCGCTATGAATCAACCCAGAATTGCATTTGCAGTGTTGTTTCTAAGTCTTCTCCCACAACACAATGCATTAGTTTGTTTTAATGGGCCAGTGTCCCAGTGTGACACTGAATTTATTAAATCCGATGAAAGTTTCAGGGTTTCTCTTCGAAATCACTAAGTTACAACAACGATAGAAACACTCCCTTCCGCAATATTCCCAGGTACTCTTCCTTCTATCAATACAAAACTTCCTATCTGCCTTCGACATCGACGCGACTCACGGTGCGAAGCATGAACACTAACTGCCCTTATTATAATAGATATTGAATAGTGCAGCTTTAGGACTTCCATAAATATGTATGTAGAAAACTATTATGCATGTAGACTTGGTACATTTTAGCATGTTTTAAACTTTGAGTGCTGACACCAGTCTACAGGCCTCTGTTGAGCAGATGCACCACTATCGCTAGCTCTCTGATCTTTTTGTCAGGTTTGCATTTATCCATTTGCCTTTTGGGAATCTAGATTGAGGTTCATAAGCAAAGCAATAAAGCAATAATTGATTAAAAGAATCAATTTAAGCAACCCATTTCAGGTTTGTTGATTGAGTGAAGCTAAGCTGCTGCTGCTGCCTTGGGATGTCTTGGTTGGATGTAAGAGCTGAGAAGACTCTTTTGTAGCCGTGTAAATAAGCTAACCAAAATGGAAGGAGTCTCTATCTGTTTATATCTACAGTACCGGTATGTCTGTCCTTCAGTTTTCTCAACAACTGTGGCGAGTGTTTTTGCCCCTCGGTGTCTGATTACAGCTCACTACGCTTTCAATGAACTCCAATGTAAACTCACTTGCGTCATTATACGTTCAGAGCAACTGATATAGTATTAAGAGCAACAGAGTCCACAAAGGGGTTGGTGGATCCTACACCGCCGAAGGGCACGCAGAAGAAAAACAGAAAAGAGAGACCGAAGTTCTACGGGACATAATAATCATTAGTAATTTTCTAGACTACCGTCCATCCAATCGACTTCACACTTGATGGGTGCATTGCTGAGGACCCAAAGAAGCGCAGTGTCGAGGGTGAAGTTATTTTGGTGATTCTCAAGACAGCTGCATGCAGCAATACCAGAGGCCAAGCAACCATCCTATTCTGAACAGGCACTGCATTCGTATCAATAAGATCAAGCAGACTCAGTATGTCCTCTCATAGGGAATGCTGACAAAACCTTTCAGCGTCGGCTTTATTCAAATCACACTCTCCCCAAACACTCTTCATCTGTCATCCAGGATTTAACTGTGACTTTGTTATCTGCATCCGAGCAAGGTTTGCAAGTCAAAAGCATTGCACATGCAGTAACTGGGCCCCTGCAGGTGTGTGTGTGTGTGTGTGTGTGTCCTGCAGTGATCCAGTTTCCAGTCCCAGTAAAAGTAGGCCAGCCAGTTAACCCATGAGTCAGTCTTTTCTCCTGAGAAAGGAGACTCCCTGACATGACAACATCCAGCTGACCGACACACCCTACCAGGCGGACACACACATTTTTTGTAATATCCTACACATGAACACACGACTAGTATACAGTAGATGGACACACAAACACGCACAGCTGCTGCTGCATGTGCCACAGAACACCCAAAGGCCGCTCTCAGCAGTATTTTGTGATGGATACTGTAACCGTTTGTCTCCCCTGGAGTAAAAACGTGGAGCTGAGGTCAGTGACTCTCAGTCGAATTCAGATGAATGCTTCCTGACAGGAACCGTGTTGAACTCAGTGACTGAACTGAGCTTTGCTCTGGTTTTGATTAGATTATTTGCAGTGGTGTGAGTACACAAATATTTTACTTAAGTAAAAATACCAAAACATGGACATTACAAGTCATTTATTTTAAATATATTAAGTACAAATATCATAATCAAAATGTACTTAAAGTATCAAATGTACAAGTACTATATTTTAATAATATGGACTGGTCAGTCTTCTTCAGGATTTTATTTTGACAAAACACATTTCTAATGAAACCGATCTTATTTTAACGCTAACATGAGCTGCTAACGAGTTTAAGCATCAGTGTAAACACAGCCTTTTGTGAGTGGTGATATCACTGTGTGAGCTATGTGCCATGAGATGTGTTTTGAGTGAATGTTGTTGACTGAGATGGTAGTCTTGAGTCTTTCTTTGCTTTTTCTTCTTTAATTGTTCCTGTAAGCTCTGTATGTAGGCACACGTTTGTTAGCCTGTGTACCTACTTAATATGAGGGCACACATGTGTCTCATGTTGCATCTTGTCTCTTGTCACCATCTGTGTTCCCATTATGTCATGTCTAGGAAATCTGTATGACAACAGCCGACTGACGCTTTGGTTACAACATAGAAGTTGAGATGCAAATAATTGCTACAGTAAACATCCTCCCTTACACTCCAGCTTAATCTCTCCTTTTTTTCTTGTGCTCATTACTACACTGGTTGATCTTTAGCAATATGCAGCTCAGCAAAATAGTCATCCTGTCTTGATAAATGCATGGGGAAATGAGTCATACCTATAAGGGGAAACCTATATGTGAATGTGTTATTATAGATAGACAGCTACTAATTTACACAAGGGAAATAACTAACAATAGGTCTCTATAGAGGGAAATGTGTGTGAACCATCTGCTCTTTTAACATTACATTAGTTAGAGCTGCTGTATTAGAGTTGATGTAATGTAAAAAAATAAACTATTCTGAAACCACAGGGTGAAGGTGTAATGTGCAAAGCAATGCTTTTCCCATTGCTTGTCCATGCAGGAATAATTTTCCAATTATTTCCAGTTATATAATGAGTATTACTGTTAAATGAAAGACTTCAGATCCTTTATGTATTTTCATATCATTAATAATTCCATTAGAGAAACCACATTTAAATAAATGCATTTGCAAAGAACATTCATGATGGGCAAATCTAATGAGGCGTCAAAGCAAAATGTATTCTTCACCCCAAAGTGTATTGTTGTTCTAAAGCAACATTAAAGATGTGGACGTAATGAATCCGTCTGAGTCCTCTCAGTGGGTGGTGGAATACCTCACTGTGCACATTACGTCACTGAACTTGAGTAATACAATGCTTATGTCGCTGATGATAACTTTAGCACAGGACATTTTTTTATAAATAATCCACCTGACCGCATGTGGTTCACTGTATAGTATAATCAAGTTCCTTTCCTGTTAAGAAAAGGCCTCCAGTTTTACCCATTAAAATAAAAGGAGTTGCACCGCCTGCTTTCTATTTAAACACATCGAGAAATCAGCATACACTAAACCAGATGACTAGATGTTGTCTGTCTTCTTCACTCCGATACAAACATGAAAGCTGGGCGGACTGTAACATGTGTCTTGTTGATGTGCCAGACTCAGTTGGCATGACTAAACTGTGATGACACCATTGATTGTGAATATGTAAAAACTGAGCAGATGTATAAGCAATATGTGTTTTGTATTATAAAATACACAGTTGAGACTCCAGGTAAAGTGGCAATTATGTATTAATAATGTTGCTTAAGTGTGTGGCTGAAATGCTTTTTCATGTATTATTTTGCTTTTTCTGACGTTCTAATGTAGTATAACATTATTCACCAGAAATGATATGATGATCGTGACAATGACTGGGCTGATGCACTATTGCTGGATTGTAGATCA
This sequence comes from Taurulus bubalis, assembly GCF_910589615.1. Lineage (NCBI taxonomy): Eukaryota > Metazoa > Chordata > Actinopteri > Perciformes > Cottidae > Taurulus > Taurulus bubalis. The sequence goes on from NC_136603.1 coordinate 10,840,224, forward strand.
TTGATGTAATTGGAAAGGTTTGACAGCTTGTGATCATCAGCAGTATTTATATTTCATTTGTATGGCACAGAAGGCATAATTTATGTTCACAGGCAGTGTTTGTAGGGTATTGCTAGTGGCTTCCAATGCAATCTAGACATCTTACTCATTCTGCAATGTCTTCAAGAGAAGGTAAAGTGAAATAGATGCCAAATAAAAAGCCCATGTGATGCTCTTTATCATAGTTACAGTATATGCTTGTAAATTTGCAATACAAAAGAGGATTGGAAATTATTTATTTTCTCACAAGGGATCCCGGACATTAAACCATAAAACCGGTGTGCCACAAAGGATGGTAATGCTCCAACACTGTAAAAGAAGTAATTCAAAACATGAAAGGCCTTAGCAGAGAACAACTGGCCTATTGAGCACAACACAGAGCTCTACTGTTACTGCGGTATTTTTCGCACTATAAACTCAAACTAAACTAAACTGCCTCAATGAATGCGCCTTTGATCTGTGAGCAACTTCACATCAATAAACTGCATTATTTTGTTTGTTTGTTCGGTAATCATTTGAGGAGTGCTTAATTAACCAAGTGACAGCTTTTTGCCTCAAGAGCTGAGGAGAGTTCTGGGCTGTGTTGCAAGTGTGCTTGCTAATACTTATTAGACATGTATGAGCAGTGCACTGTAATAATACCCAATCTTTGCGAGTAGTATGACAGAAAAAAATGGCAATTAGAGTAAACGATACAAAGTGTTTACCAATGGAAGTCCAGCTAAATATCAGTGTAGAGGTGTCAATCCAAATCAGAAAAATCTGTTAAATGCCAACACACCAAGGGTTTGTCACTGAATGAGCCGTCAGCATAGACGTCACACCACGCATACTGTCAACCACAACTTTTCACCAGCTGTGAACTGCTTCCATGTGTCAAACAGTGTCAATCAACAACATACAGCACTACAGACTCAGAACTCAGCCAGTATTAGTATTTAGCGGAATCAGAATACACACCATAAACAGCACTTGGCAGATGTGAGCGCAGAGTGGTGCTTGGAGGTGCTCTGCAGGCTGCTGAGAGTTTTATTGCATTTCCCAGGGAGAGCAATATGATGTCATCAACATGTGTCTCATCAATAGTTAAGACTCTGTTTCCTGGTTGGACAGCTGAGCTGGGGATAAGGAGTTTTCGTTCTCATAATAAACTTAAGGGAGAGTTTCCTTCCTCGCTGTTGCACTCAGACTATAAGTGTTTTCTTTTCTCAATCTGACTCGACCCACACTCACACAAGTGTAACACTCAGTTATTTGATCCATTTTTATTCATAAAATGAAGCTGTTCAAAATAGAGCATGGGTTCATCGTAACTAATGAGACATCAATAATAACATTTAACAATTTCTCCTTTTGTGACAAAACACTGGCGTCTTACAACAGAGTCTTTACAAGACAAATAATTTAAGGGCAAAATGAAAACTTCAAAGAGGAGAGGAAACATGCTAACTATGAGCTGCTGGCCTTGTACATACACTTAGGGCAGGCTCCATGCATACATTTATACAATCTTTAATATCTAAATAATCACAAAGATCACTCTTCAAAGAATTGACTGTTGTGTTAAACATGCATGCTTTGTAGTGTATATCATTCTGCACCGTAATGCTGTGAAAATGTGGGATACACTTGATTTTTGAAGAACAATATTTGTCAGTTTTAAAACCCACAAATAAGTCATGAGTAGAGTTGGGTTCAAAAAGCTCTGGAGAAGCTGGTGTTTGGCTGGTTTGTAAAGTCTGCTACACTTTCAATGTAACGTTTAGGCAGTATAATGCAAATAAGGCTGCCAATATATGTTACTGTTTTTGCACCACAATAAACTAGATGTAGTTTATAATAATTAAAAAAAAGTAAAACAAAAACATTGTTTTAATAGTAAATACGGTAAATATCAAGCTGACATTTTAAAGCCAAGGTATATTTTGGTGAATGAGGTCCCAATTTGTAACATTTGAAAAAATCCAATATTGGGTAAATATACACCAAGGATACCTACCAGGATTATATTATTTGCCCCATAGACATTTGTGATGTTCAGTTACCAAGGCAGTATAATACTGTATGATATACTGTAGTTCAGTGTTAGTGGATGAATGTCTAAAGTAATGAAATAAAGCAATCTGGTAAAGTAAAGCATGTTTGTCTTTCAGCTTCACCAACACGTGTTTTCTTTGGTTCAACAATACCTACGTTTAAATAAACAAAGCACAACAAATAAAAGTGTACCTCCAGCTACATGAAACAACCCTCCTCAAACGCACATTATTTGTTTATGCTGACAGACATACATGACGCTGCATCTGCAGAGAATCTCGCAATTATTGATATTGAAAACAAAATAATACATTACAAATATGTCCATGAGACATATACCATACAAGTAGTGTCTTTTCTGAGATTTAACAGTAGCTCCTGCGCAGAGTCTTGCAGTTCCTTTGGGCATGTGGGACACGCACAGTGTTGACAGCAGAAGAGTTCATTCACCAGGACAGAAGACTGATGGTGGCTCTGTCTTTGTGCTGTATGTTGGCATTTACTTCACCCGGTTATATAACGTGCAGATAGGTCGCTTGGGTGTCCACACCTATTACATTTTTGGCGGTGCATCTGTAAAATCCTGTATCCCTACTTGTCGGGTTTTGTATCACCAAGGAACCCTTCGGACTAAGGTAGCGGTTGCCATATATACGAGCTTGAGCCATCACCCTCAGCTGTGTCAGATCTGGTGTTTCCCACGTGATCGCTGCCCGGGGTGTTGCTATTGTCTGGCACGGCAGCTCCACGGCCACCCCGGGGCGTGTGTATGTCACAGGGGAGGGCCCCGATGTGATGCGTGGCGGGTAGGCGATGACGATGACGGGAACCGTGATGACTGAAACTGAGGAGGAGTCAACGCTGGTGGATCTGCAGGTGTAGGTGCCCCGGTCGAACACGGAGGCCTGTTGCACTGTGAGGGATCCATCCTCTTGGACTATGTACCTGTCCGAGTCACCGCTCTCACCCAGAGACAGAACCTTGCCATTGGGCATGGTCCATGAGAGAGCGCCCTGGATGAATCCATGGGTGTGAGAAGCAGAGCAAGACAGGCGAAGGGTCTCTCCATTAATGATGCTCACGGAGGCAGCTGTTCTGGTGCTCATTGCTGGCTCTGAGACAGGGCTAGTTGAGCGGGGTGGAGGGCCAACTGGACGAGGTGCAGCAGGTAGAGACTGGGCTCTGTTTGGAGGCGGTTGAGTAACTGGGATTCTTGGATGAAGCGTCTCAGGCAACACTGGCTTTGAGCTTAAGGGTTGAGCTGAATGCAGTGAGGCTCCTGAGCGAGGCGCCTCTATTAAACGACTTTCCTGCGCAGGCCTTTCCACAGCCACTCCCCTGTGTGGCGATCTGGCTTCGTCCTGTGGCTCAACGACCTCCAGCTCCACCTGTATCCGTGTCTGTTCTTGCTCCCCTCTAACCACACATAACAAGGTCCCACCATCACTCGCCCGCACTCCTCGCAGCTCCAAGGAGCCGTTCCGGTGCACAATGAGTCGGCTGCCATAGTAAGGAGCTGGCAACACGCCGTTACCGGGCAGAAGCCAGGCCAGACGAGGGGGAGGGGAGCCTTGGGAGGGGCATGGCAAAAGAACAGTTTGGCCTTTCACCACTCGCTGCTTCACTGTCGTTACCACACCCACAAAAGTGTTAGTAGAATTTGTAGTTCCTGTATTACTAGCAGCTATACTGCTACTACTACTGCTGCTACTCCTACTAAACACATTTCCTCCGAGTGTGCCAGTACCAGCTCCGTTATTAGGCACACTGCTGCTAAAATCTCCAATATTTCTAGAAGTACCACTTATTCTGTCATTGTTTCTACTGGTGTTTGCGTCATCACCAGCCTTTCCTGCAATTACTTCATTATTATAAGTCCCAGGATTCCTTTCTACACTATCTCCTCTGACTGTGCTGGGGCTGTTACCCAGACTATTAGTGTTACTCATGATGCCGGTGTTTCGATTCACCCCAACACTGATAGCACTGCTTCCAAGTTGTGTTGGGATTCCACTGACTGGCCTGTTCAATCCAACTCGACTCTCACCCCTGATGGCCGGATTAAAGCCGCTTGTTGCTTTGCTAATGCCAGTGTTTGGAACAATGTTTCTTATTTTGCCATTATGATCACTATGGCCATTGGTGCTGCTGTTATTGCTGCTAAGCTTGCTTGTGTCTGCATTGGTAACTCCGTACTTGTTTACCCCTGCATTATTAATGCTGCCCCCTGATCTACTGTAAGGACCACTGCCTGGCTCATTGCTATTACTCCAACCTCTTCCTCCGACCCGGCCACTCAGTCCGGGGTTAGGAGCCTCCACCTCCAAGCTCACCACCATGCTCCTCTCCCCGGCTGGGCTGCTTGCTCGACATGTATAGTTTCCCGTGTCGATCTTTTGAGCCAGACGAACCTCCAGAGTTCCATCGGAAAGGGCCACAACCCGCTCAGAATAAAAAACTGATCCCAAACGTTGCGGGATGACACGCCCTGTTGGAGAAAACCAGGTCACTGTTGGGGCAGAAACTCCTGTGGCCCGGCAGCGAATTGTGGCGGTTAGCCCCGGGTGTACTTTGATGACATAGTGGCTTCTGTCTTCAGTGAAGTTTGGTGGAATTGTCATCATGACCTTCACTTTGACCTGAAAAGATTGAATTTGTATGACGAATTGAATTCATTTTGTATTTATTCTGTGTTGATTGTGAATAAGTAACATTTTCTTATAGAATAATATCCCAACATGTTCATTACATTTAATATAAATAAAAACCTTCATTAATAAAATAAATTAATATTCTTCAGTCGGAGAAACTGTTTTTCTTACCTTCATGGTGTCTTGACCTCCTTGATTCTCAGCATAACACGTGTAGTCTCCCTCTTCTCCCATACCCACTGCTGGAACCAGTAACGTCCCATTTTCAAACACAGTTAATCTCCGTGCTCGCCCGCCTCTGTCTTCCCCCTGCAACACGCTGTTCACCATGGTTCCATCCGGTAGGCTCCAACGGACTGCCGGGTCAGGCAGTCCTGATGCCTGGCAGTCCACCTGCAAGGAATGGGATAATTATTGCTAATATTGAGAAGTTGTTGTGGCTTTTATTTTTGATGGAAGCTGAGCTTTTGAGAAATAATATATTATCTTTGTAAGGAGTGATGCATTCTGTTTTAAGGCTCTATTTATGCCCTACAAAAAGAAAACTCACAGTAGAAAACACTACTAAGCAACACAAATGTAAGAATTTGAAGCTCATTAACTTTTAAATCAAGAAAGAAATTAAGGGCATTGTGGTAAGTATAATACAATACAGTGTCCTCTTTCATCCTGCTTGACATAGTTTTCATTAAGTATTAAATATTAATGTGTGAAGAAGTATCCCCTCGAGGCCACTGTTGATGATTCATAACAGAATCATGACAGGTTGTTTTTTTCTTTTTGAGTCCAAAAAATGTGGAGCACCTTTTGATTAAAAAACAACAACCAAAGACAGCTTGAAGCTGTAGAAATGTTTGGCACCACGCCCAGTGATAGAAGACACCCAACACACCTCACTGTCTACACACAATATAAGGATCGAAAAGTTCAACTGGCTTTTAAGTTTTAGGCATTATGTGGTTCAAATGTGTGATATATGATTACTGTCAATAATTGCTTTTTTGTTTATTTAGTGAACTTCATTATTGGGAGCAAGGCAGAGATGAAAAAGTATTCCACTTTTCTTATTTAACTCACCTTCAGTGTCTTGCCCAATGACACCATTTGAGTAAGTGGCTGCTTAGGCTCGATCTTGGCAGGCTTGGTCGCCACAGAGACACGCAAGAGGCGATAATCATCTGAGACCTTGTTCCGCGCGATGCAGAGGTAGTCTCCAGCATCCTTCTCTGTTACTCTCTGGACTGACAGGGTGCCATTAGTGTGCACCTTCAGACGTCGGTCAAAACTGTCATTTAAATTTTGACAAACACACACACAAATCATAAGTATACACTTGAGACATGATACTAACAGAATTACCAAAATATATAATTGTACAACGAACACAATGTGAGTGATCTCGTTTTTTCTCTCACAAAACCACGTCCCACAAACCTGAAGTGCATGTCCACCAGTTTCCTGTTGGGGGTCCTCCAAATGATAATGGGTGATGGGTTTCCAGTTACAGAGCAGTGGAGCTGCAAATAAAAACCATATTGGACACTAGTAACGGAGGGTGATGTAGAGACAATATGGGCCTTACTGAAAGGGGAGATGGGTAAGGGATGCAAAGCAGCTGAGGCTCTGCTTTTGTCAGAGGAGGAGGAGGCGGAGGAGGAAGTAGTTATTGTGTTCTTCACAATGCTGGACGACACTTTGGTGTTATTTGTAGGCACCGTGGAGGGTGGGGAGAGAGAGGAGAGTTTAGTTTTTTTGTCGTTGGTGAAGTATGTGGGGGAGGCAGTGACTGTTTTATTGATTTTAGGAGATGAGTTGGTAGAATTGGGTTTGTGAGGGTAAGAAGATGAGCGAGAAGAACTGGGGGTGAGTGGCATGATCCTGGCTCTTTCAAAGGGCGATGATGGGGAGAGTCTAGCGGAGTTGAATGGATTTGATGGGTGGCTAGAGATGGATAAAGTTCTGTCTTTATGAAGTGAAGTTGAAAGAGATTTGTTTTGTCTTTCTCCTTCTGCTCCCCCTTTTATTTCTACCCTAACTGTTCTCTTATCTGCCCCAACAGCATTACTTGCTGTGCACTCGTACTTCCCCGAGTCCTTTGGTCCAACCTCTCGAATATGCAGTGTCCCATTGGGCAAGACAAAAAGATTGCCATGGAGAAACTGGGATGGGCGGACTAGAGTCCCATCTGGGATTCGCCAGCGCAGAGTTGGTGGCGGGGCACCTCGGGCAGAGCAGTGAGCATAAACAGGCCTCCCTGGAAACAAGAGCAGGTGTTCCTCTCTGGGTTGCTGTATCACCGGGGGCAGTGAGGACACGTGTACACGAGCAGAGGCACTGGCAGCACCTGCTGAGTTCGAGGCCACGCAGCGATACACTCCTCTGTCACTCGGTAAAGTTACTGAGATGTGGAGGGTTCCATTTTTGTCCATAGTGATGCGACTGGTGGAGGGAGCAGCAGAGGTCAAGACAGAACGATCTGGAAGAACCCATGACAGCAGGGGGCTGGGAACGCCGTCCGCCTGGCACTCCAAGTGCACCTCTCCACCTTGATGAATGGTAGCTTCTCTGTAGCTGGCCAGCTGCATCCGAGGGGGGCGGGTCCATACTTCCAGGGTGGATAGCAATCTATCATGGAAGAGTAAAGCACACACGACCCCAATATATGAACACATGAAAACATTTAAAATACATGTGCAATGAAAACAAACCATGAATGTCTTGAATGACACATTTAGGGAACACCGAAAGGCATGCATACACAATTTGAACATGAATCCTAGAAAAACATAATATTCAAGTTAACATATTGAGATCGGCTGTCAAACAATGTCAAATAGAGTGATTTTCATATTACTTATGACAGGTCTGATTGCATTCATAATACATTTATAATACTCATTACTCAATTGCAGTTTGCCATAGGTATGTGTAATTAGTACGAAAAATATTTCTTCCCCTGGAAATTATAAATAAATTATATATGTTGCATTAATATTCTGGTATCAGAAACCTCACCTGTCGCGACCAATAAAGCTGTGTGCACTGCAAATATACGTGCCCCTGTCCTGCAGCTGAACATTCTGGATAACAAGGGTGCCATTTGGCAAGACCTCGAAACGCTGAGCCCTGGAGTGGATTGACATCACCGCTCCTGAGAGAGAGAGAGAGAGAGAGAGAGAGAGAGAGAGAGAGAGAGAGAGAGAGAGAGAGAGAGAGAGAGAGAGAGAGAGAGAGAGAGAGAGAGAGAGAGAGAGAGAGAGTCAGGCAGACAGCAAGAAGAGCAGCAGTTAGGAGACAGAGTGGGAAAACAGAGAGAAATTGGGGAAGAAAGTTAGACAATGAGTAAGAGACAGAGGAAAGGAGGATCAGGGACATGCCGAGTGGCACAGCATGTAATAAACCCAGTGATGCAGTGCACAAAATGTTCCATTACTTTCTTGCAATATGTCTTTCCCACATGGCAAGCAGAAGAAAAGCTTATTGTGGTCAAGCCAGTGCGTAATGCTGGGTGTTAATGGGTTATTTCGTCAGTGTAAAATGTGTTCATATTCGTTTAGTTATAGTACATACTAAAGCTGAGGCGGATTTTCCTTTCACATCTATGACCTCAGGATATAAATACAAACCTCTCCTTATTCTGTCTTTAAAAAGGTGAAGTCTGTACTTTTTCACAGTATAAATGAATTGTATATTCACATATATAATTAAGCATTTCTGTTTCCCAGCATACTTGAAAATATAGGCCTAAACCTGAAGTTTCTGAGAGCAGGTTTACTGAGTAAATTGGAAAACTTTGTTGAGTTTTTACATCAGTGCCTGAACCAGATTTTATAGGCCTCTGTGGACAATGAAGGTAAGGTAAAAACTTAACCCTGAATTAAACATTAATGCATTTAAGGATGTTTTGTTTCAGAGATACGTGTATGCTGAAAAAAATGACGGTGCACTGTCTGTACCTGTGGCGACCTTAGTCCATGTGATGGAGGGCTTTGGCTCTCCTTGAGCTTCACAAGCCAGCCTGGCAGTGCTCTCTGCTGGGAATGACACCGTCCTGATGTGTGGGTCTGCAATCCTTGGTCTGGATCTCACTACTGGGGCCTATGAAAACAATTTAATAAAAAGATTATAGTGGCATAGTAATGGATACTAGATTGTATCCATCTAATTTTAACAGCAATGGAAACCAAATTATAAATAACAATGTAATGTAATCAATATATAATTTGGCCAAGTGCTGAGTGTATAAATCAATTTCAAGGAACAATACCAGACCAAAACAACAGATGAATCAAAACTTAGTTCTGGGGGTAAGGATGAAGACTATTATTCATCAGTAAAACATGAATATGTGAACTCATCAGTAAAACCTTTTGGAAAAGTTTGTGATTACTTTTATTAAAAACATTTAAACAGTAATGATTTTTAAGCATTTGTGGTTCACAAATACAATAAAGCAATACTGTAATCCCAGATTACGAATCATTTGGGCTGGACCCAGTGGTTTGGTCTGTGGAGGCTTGTCAAAAGAGCTCTGGAAATGATTTAACATTTGAGTATTTCCAATCCCTTGGGATTAGGGTCTCTAAACACAAATGTTGCTGATTATGGAACATGTGTTTTTCATCTCTTCTTTAGATCTGGCAGGGAGTCTGGTAGAGCTCGGGAAAACCCATGAAATTGAAGAATTGTCATAAACATCCCTTCGGTTAAATAGCGGGTCATGTGGATAAAGATTAGACTATTCTCAGATCTATTGTGCATTTATGTTTCGCCAGAGGGCTTGCACAGTCGTGTGTGTGTGTGTGTGGGGGGGGGGGGGGGGGGGGGGGGGGGGGGGGGGGGGGGGGGGGGGGGGGGGGGGGGGGGGGAGCGCATGCGTAAGTGTGAGTTATTTCTTTCTGGACCAGCACTCACTTAAAAAATAAATGTTAATTTGACTTCCACTTAGCTGACAAAGACAATATATTTATATAAGGTATATGAATCGCAAATTACATTTAAGAGTGCACTTAAAAAATTACTGATTGAGTGAATGACTGAAAGCAAGGAACAGAAAAATGAGGAAACATTACAGAAATGAGCAATTCAATTAACAAATAAGAATAAATCGTCGCCCTAACTTGGCTCTTACTCTTGTTATAATATATGTGCTTCTTTAAAGATCCATTTGGGGTAAAATAATCCAATAGAGTGTTATATAAATTGATATGAACTCACCACAGGGGCGGCAGGGAGCGGAGGTGAGGGGAGCCAGTGTGGCCGGCTGCTGTGTGAATCAGGAATAGAATTGGCTGCAGGGTTCTTCCCCTCAGTAGAAGGTCGACTTTGGTTTGCAACCCCAGAAGCAGGCCTTCTTTTGGGATCAACATGGACAACGCTCGGCCTCTCTCTGGATGATGCTGTGCTACTTGTTGATGTCAGTAGTGTTGTTGTCGTGGTAATAGTAGCTGATGTACTGGATATAGCTGCCTTTGTAGTAGTTGGAGAACTTTTGGCTGAGATGGAAAATTTAGTACTACTCGTAGGAGAAGTAGTTTTAGTAGTAGTAGTAGTAGTAGTAGTCATAGTAGTAGTGGGGTTAAGAGTTGTGGGAATAGCTTTGAATGAGATTGTAGTACTCATAGAGGTAGTAGTAGTAGTAAAAGAAGTAGTAGAAGATCTAATTGAGGAGGTAGTAGTGGAAGTGGGAGTAGTAGATGTAACAATGGGAGTTGTGGTAGTAGTAGAGGTAGGAGTAACTGTAGTACTTTTAGTAGTGTCGGGTGTTGGGATAATAATGGCAGTTGTAGTAGGTATGATGGGACTTGTCGTCTTAGGAGTACTTGTAGCTGTTGTGGGAAATGTGTGGTCACTAGCTGTAGTAGTCAATGCACTTGTTGTGCTTCCATCAGAACTAGTAGAATAAGGGCTCTTGAGAGAAATAGAAGGGCTTGTTGGGATGTTTGCAGTAGTTGTTGCGCTGGGGACTGTAGACGAAATAATGGAGGAAGAAGTGGGTAGGAGAGAGGTGGAGAAGTGGGATTCATATGGTACACCCGACAAATTCATCCCCAGCTCTTCACTGTGTTTGCTTGGGGGTGAATCAACATGTTTGCCTAAGGCTGTGTGGGTTTCTGTTTGTCTCTGTATGCCATGTGTATGTGTCCTTGCGTGTGTGTGTGGCTCATGTGTCTGTGTGATTGCAGTATCCGAGTGAGTGGGTTCTGTTGTCAGTGTGTTGAAGAGAGTGGACCCTGCAGTGTCTGGGATGTTGGCTGAGTGAGTCACCATGTCTATATGTATCTTTATGTGAGAGGGGGATAATGAGGTTCGAGCGGAGGAAGATGGAGTCAATGAGGGGGAGGCAGATTTTGAAGTGGCGATACCATGAGTGTTAGACACAGGGGAAGACGGAAGATGCTGTGCCACATTTGGAGCAGTCCAAATATGGTCACTCCGTGTCACCGTAATAGCTGGAGTTGTGGTTGTGGACGACATATTAATTTGATCTGTGGTAGTGTCAGGTGTTGCAGCTCGTGGCGTTGGGTTCGTAGCATCAGGGAGAGGTTGGGATGGGGTCATAGGGCGCACCCTGGGCCTGTTGATGATTCGTCTTTGCTGTCCAATTCTCCTGCGAGACGTCCAAGGCTTTTGAGGCCTAGAGTTTGGTACCAAATTAGGAAAGAGTCCCTGTCGGGGGCTTTGGGGCCTGGTCTTAGATGGGTTGGTGTTTGCTTCTGGCTCACTTCCTTCACCTGGGACAATTTCATTTGTTCTTGAGATTGGTTTAGATGTGACTGGTTCTTTCTGTGTCTCTGGGTTTGTCACTGTCTCCGTCTGTGGAGATGCTTTCTCTGTCTCTCTCTCTGTCTTGTTCTCACTCTCTGTCTGTGTTTCTGTTGACGCCTCCGTCCCTTTATTTATCTCCGTCTCTGTTTCAGTGTCTGTATTTGTCTCTGTGTGTGTTTGTGTTTCTGTTTGAACAGGATGATTGTGCTGTAAGCCTTCCTCTTGTAGATCAGTGCCATCAACAGATGACCCTTCAGTTTCCGCTTCCACATCAGCTCCCTCAGCTCCCTCAGCTCTACCTCTTTCTTTATCATGATGTCCCTCGTGTCCTCCTGTGTCTCCACCTTTGCCTCCTCCCTGTGGTTCATCTGTGGGCTTTCCTGCGTCGATGGGTTGGCTGTTATTAGTGGGAACTGTCTTTTGTCGTATCTTAGCAAGGAGGTCAGCCCACTTCTGAGGGTCTATTCTTTGTTTGTTTGTGGTAACTCTATGTCTGTTCTCGAAGCGGTTTCTTCTCTGGTCATTGGATGATGAAGGCCCTCCTCCTCTTCTCGGGGGGCCGTCCCTCCTCAGACCAGGTCTTCTGGGTGTTCCGATGGGATAACGTCCGTTTGGGGGAGGTTGGAGAGGTCTTGGGTGCTTCCTATTGCCAAAAAGAGTTCTCCCTTCTTCCTCCTTTTCATCCCCTGATCCTTCTTCCACTAGTAATGGAGCTCGTATCTTGGTTGACCTGCCAGCGGCTGACTGTGGCCCTGTGGGAAATGAAGTCCTAAGTGGAGGGAGGTGTCGTGAGTTTAACTCCAGCTGCATGGACAGAGAGTCACTACCGTACTGATTGACAGCAATGCAGCGGTAATGACCAGCATTCTTCTGAGTCGGGTCAGGCAGAGACAGACTTCCATTTGATTGTATAGTGAGCCCACCTGATACAACAAATCCCCGCCTTACTATGTTTCCATCTGGTAACACCCAACTCAAATGAGATGCTGGTGAACCAGATGCATTGCAGGACAGACTGATGGGCTCCCCGATGTCTCCGGTGACAGGAGGTCCCACTTGCTCACCTGAAGGCGGTACAGAGGACTCCTCCACTGCCAGTCGCAGGTGGAGAACATCTACATCCCTGCCTGCCCTGGCTATGCAGTGGTAAATCCCTGAATCTGAGAGCTGTACTTTGTGTAGAAGTAATCCAGAGGTTGAAGCCTGGAGCCTACCATCTAGACTGCTGGAGGGGGAGATGAGCATGGACCCATCTGGGAGAATCCACTGTACTTTGGGGTTACTAGAACTTAAAAAAGAGCATGATAGCTCCACCTTACTGCCTGCTACTGCCGCCAGGGCCGTGGTGGTGTGATTAGTTAAAATAAGCACCCATGGGTGAGAGGGAGTGGCAGACATGGCGATATGAGAAGCAGGGTCCGGATGAGCAGTGACTCTTGTTGAGTATATAAGTTGGATTTTGTGTCTGTTAGACTGCGCTCTGTTTAGCTGAATGCTAATGGCTGGCTGTAGCAGCCACTGTGGACTGAGTTTAACAGAAGCTTCGACTCCAGTGTGATAATATCCTTCGGTCTCTGCTGCCTGCTTGTAGCGGTAGGTCAACGCCGGGGTTTTACTCAGCATGATCCCCCTCTCCAGGCGAACCGCATTCTCACTGTAGTAAGCAAGAATCCTCCAAAGATTTTCATAGCTCTGTCTCTCCACGGGGCACTCCAGGGAGAGTGACAGAGCAAGGGGGAGAGGAGAAGAGGAGGAAAGAGAGAGATCTGGAGGCGGAGCAATATCCTGGAACTCAGAAGAGTGAGTGACGTTGCATCCCAGATCGACACTGTTCCCCTGTTGATCAGACAGACTCAGAGAGGCAGTGCCTAAAGGCTCTTGGAAGGATTCACTTGATTGGATTTCACCGAGTTCTGTCTCCAAAGGTGTGTCTCTTCCTGGGGAGGCGATAAGAGGTGAGGTGCACGAGAGGTCAGTCTGGTCAAGCAAGCCCTGACCTTGAAGGGAATTGGGCGAGGCACAGATTGGACACTGAGGGCCGCTGGAACATTTCATTAAGCCTAATTGAAAGAGAGAGGCAGAGGAAATGATGTCATGAATGACATCCTTACCATCTCTGGCATATCAACTGTGTATAATAGCATAGCAACCAAAGAAGCATATTAGTGCATATTTAAGCTATCTGCACTTATTAGGGGTGTCATATATTAGTCATGCCAGCTCATCTTAAGCATCTATTACCCTATATCTTTTACTAATTCGGTATGGTTACTTTATCTACTCATAAATCAGAAAAATGACTTCACTTCATTATTACACAGCAATCATTAGCCTATATTTAATTTCTCTGCACACATCAATGCTGTCATCATAGATTAGTCATGGCAGGTTAAATCTGGCATATCGATGAGACGCAGTTCATGGTGCAGCACTCTTTTATATCTCAATAACAGTCACAAGACCCACTGGAAGAGATAGAGAAAATGAAGGAAAACAGAGAAGATATAAAAAGCAGGTGTAGAGATGTCAGAGGTATCAAGATAACAAAACCAGATATGTTATGTAAAGTTTTTTTTTTATCGTTCTATCATCTGCCTGGATCTGACATGGTATTTAGACTGCTTATTGACTGGAATTATCAACACATGAGTATCAGTTTCTCCATCCATTGCCAATGCTCCTTCTTACCATATCTCCTAATCTATTTATTCTCTTTTAGTCACTCAAGCAATTTACATGTTGCATTACCCACCACATTTTTGCATATTTTTTGACTGACTTAATATGGCTCAGAGGCACTACAATGGCCTGCATACCACGTGTGTGCATGTGGGAGACAAAACCACAAGTGAAAACAAATAATATCTCCGACGTGACAGTCACCTGGATGAGCCAGACTCCAAGTGAGAAACCAGGTCATCCTGCAGTCACAACTCCACGGATTAGCCTGCAGCGCAAGAGTCTCCAACAGAGGTGCTGTCGCTAAGGTCTCTCTGGGCAGAGTGGTTAGGCTGTTGTTGGACAGGTCCAGGTGTCTAGAGGGGAAAACAGAGCAAAGAACAGATTGAGGTGACAAGGGGGAGGGGGGACACAGAGTTTTAATCAAAGTCATAGAGGAATGGATGAAAGAGTGGGAGTGGGCAGTGAGAGGTGACAGGTAAGAGTTTAATCATGTATTATAATTTTTCATCATCTTCATGTTCAGACCTACATCTAACCCACATTAATCTAAAAAGGGTGAAGAGACAATGCTGTAGCTTTAGTGTATTATTGTCTAAATACCAATAACCAGCAATATAAGTGTTACCTTTGTCATCAGGTTATTAGTTTTCTTTGAGGAGTGTTTAAAAATATTATATCAATAAGTATTACTTTATGTGCCTTAAGTGTTAAAGCTCACCTGAGGGTAGAGAAGTAATATGTATTCAGGAGGGACAGTGTGCACAGAGTGTGAGGGTGCAGCTGATGCAGCCGGTTCCCTTGCAGACGCAGCAGCCTGAGGCTAGTCAGCTGGAGCAGGGCCCGGGGGTGGATGTGCTGGAGGAGATTGTGATCCAAGTACAGGCGGAGCAGTGAGGTCAGGCCAGAGAAGGTCAGAGATGAAGAGATCTCTCTCAGCTTGTTATAACTCAGCTTTAGTATCTGTGGGGGACGGCGAGGAAATGGAGTGATTGGAAGCAACGAAGGATTAAAGGAGTAATCAAATAAGAGGCATCAAAGCTGATGAAGAAACCAAGTTTTTTGCAATGTACATGAGTCTGTCACTGAACACCACTGGCATGTATATGTAATTTATGACAAATTATGTGAGGGGAATTGGAATGAGGAGGTGAAAAACTCTTTGAACGCAAAAATGATTGAATGCTGTCTGGCATAACACAGAGAACAATCTGGCAGTGAATGTGAGTGAAACTGGGGCTTATATACCAGAGGGAGTAGGTGCAGCAGAGTGGACAGGTAGGTGTAATTGAGCTGACGAGGTGTGACCAACAGGTGTACAGAATAAGCTGATGAGATGGGTGTGACAAACAGGTGCACTAAATTAACCAATTAGGCGTGTGAGAGACAGTGTGGCAGGAGAGACTGGAAGCTGAACTGTGACAGTTCGAGCATTGGGTGTCAAATATGGAATTTAACCCTTTATACTTAAGACGATCCATTGCTATTTTTGTCATGTGTGGAGAACCCACCATATTTTAAGAAAGCACACCACGAAATCCGTGTTGTGGAATTGTGTTTCTGTGAGGCTTATGATAAATCTGCTCTGTAGGGAGGCGACTTAGGCAGACTTTGGCGGCGTTCCAGCTGCTAACAGATCTAAAATGTGAAGATGTCAGCATATGGAAATCTTGATCCTATTATCCCACAATGGCAAATATATCAGCATCTGCCTGTGAGATGATGGGAACAATCGCTTGTTGAGTAATATCGCTTCCCGACAGACTGCAAATTCTGTCCTTAGGATGCTGCAAAGATGTCCTGCGTGTTTCCTATCACTAAGCAGTGAAAAGAAGGACTGCACATAAATTATGCATTAGTTGTCTAGACATTACAAAAATATGCTTAATAATGTTAACAAAATCATACACATTGTTAAATTAATGTGCATACTGTTTTCCCAGAGTAAATATAAAATGTATATTTGTATTATCAATTTGTATCAACAGTATGACTGCAAGATTTAAGCATATTTGTCAATGTAGGGACCTCTCTTAATTGCACTATTTTGACAAATGCTATATATCTTGATTAACTCTGCATTATTCATGATACTAAAAACTTAAATTGGTTCCGTCAACCGTTTAATTATACTCATCTCTCTTAAGTACCACACACAAAGAAAGAAAGTCTAAGAGCTGAGCTTTCTTGAACAAAGGACCTTTGAAATAGTGCAGGAGCCTCTGTGTGACACCCCTGCCTGAGGCTGGAGAGGGAATAAAGTGCCCTTTATGAAGACTGAGTCCAAATTGGATTTTCACAACTGTGCACTGCAAAAAAAAAAGAGTCTCCAAAGAGTCAAAGATTAAATATTTGAGGAGACAATGATTTATTTTCCCTATTAACAGTCATATATTTTATAATCCAGAATCAATAGTTTGTTTTGGCACAAAGCATTTCAGGACACTGTCAATGCTGGTTGCTGGTAAGTCCGGCCCCATAAAGTAGAACTGTACAACCACAAGAGGCCTCTGGAGAATCATCTCCACCGCCTCAACATGTTGGCTGTCATCATCCACCATACAGTTTGGTTTTGAATAGAAATGTCTCTCTTTTCAGTACTGTACCGTGATATTGACACCTGTTTGTGTTGCTCTTCTTTCTGTTTACCTGTAATGATTTCATATCTCTAAACGCTGCTTCTGGGAGATGGTGGAGGTCATTGCTGTGAAGCATCAGAAGCTCTGCCTTCTTTAGTCCAGCCAGAGAACTGTCATGGATCCTGCTGATGCTGTTGAACCTATACGGGGCACACAGAAACCAAATCATCAACCTGCGACGTCAGTAAGTCAACAAATACTGTTATTTCCATATTAGCACATCAATTAAGTAAGTAAGTAAAGTTTATTTATATTGCACTTATCACAGACAAAGGTCACAACGTGCTGTACAGGAGTCAAGAAAACAAAAAAAAATTAAAGCAAAGTGACCATAACAGGGGCAAAAACATTACAACAGGTAAGAAAGCATAATAAAATACATGTTAAAAGAGAGCGCAGTAAAATACAGAATGCAAGCAATAAAGAAAATAAGTAAATAAAAACAGATAAAAAGCAGGCCATAGATTTAACGCTTGACACTTGGATCCCCTCTGTGAGACTGTGTTTGCAAGTTAAATAAAAGCACTTTATTATTGTAAGCACATACATCGTTTGTGTATGGGTTTTACATGCATTCCCTTACCCTAAATTGATGCGGCGTGTGTATAGAGGCAAGCCAGAAGGTACAGTGAGCAGGGAGCGAAATGTACAGTGGACTTCGTTGGCCTGGTAACAGTTGCAGCTCCTGGGACAGGCCTGCCCCCTCTGCACTGCAAGTGTCAGAACCAGGAGAGTCAGCGGCGCACACACACTCCAGTACATCTTCACTCCACAAGAGGAGAAGCAACGCTGGGATTATCTCTGCCAAATACAAACAAAAAGATCAAGACTGGTGGAGGGCAGCAAAGTACACCACAGTGACATGTCAAAATCCAGATGAGAGCCTCAGTCTCTCTCTCTCTTTCTCACTCTCTCCCTCCCTCACGCACGCAGAAGCCAAGTTATATTCAAACAGCCCCCAAAACGAGGGGATTTGTTGCAATTTGTAGTTTACAACACACAACAATCTCTATCGATAGATCCACTTTGTATTTGTCAGAAACAAAATAGACCTCTGGGCTATCACATGGGTGTGTGTGCCCAGTAGGTTAATGGAGTGACATATTTCACCATATACATTTATTTTTTAAGTGCAGGAGGATTCAATAAGAGTAAATGAAAGACATTAAATTAGACCCCTTAGAATCTCTCTCTCTCCTCTCTCTCTCTCTCTCTCTCTCTCTCTCTTTCTCTCTTTCTCTCTCTCGCTCGCTCTCTGCCTCTCTCTCTGCCTCTTATCTAATCTCACATAAGAAAACAAATGCACTTAAACCATTCTAACTCATCAAACCGACTGCAATAGCTTTGACAGGGTTTTTCAATTTGAAACGGAAATTGAAGTAAATTGAGCACTCTAACCAGAAGCATCTGTGATTCATAGATTACTGTAATGCATAGCCATGGTTGATAAGAGCATACCTTTAAATCCTTTGGAGTTACTTCCCAGAAGTATTCATTTTGCCCATCAAATACTGGTTTTAATCCAACTGCACGTTTCGGAAATGCAATGCACCAGTTAATTTACCAATAAACTCCGAGATTGTTGACGTGAGAAAGTCCCCCCAAAAAAAGTTGTCACATAAGATGTCACGGAGGAGAGAGCGAGGAAAAAGTGAAGTCACACTTTGTCAACTCCGCACAGCAAGACAATCCTTCAGGTAACAAACACCCAACAGGTCTCATGAGAAGAAAAGTAGCGCTGGAAGCGGCAGGCTGGCTCAATGCAAACGCGTCTGGCGCTGTGTGTGCGCGCGTTTGTGTGGATGACATCGGATGTGTGCGAGTGTGTACGTGAGCTTAGGAAAAGGGACTGGACTGAAGTGAACTTTGAGTGACGCTCCGGCGGAGGGGTTTGTCCAAGGAGGGGCTTTCTGGAAACACCGGGGTAACAAGTAATTACGATTCTCAGATGTTTTTACGTAGCATGTAGGCCAAAGACGTGCATATGTTCCTGGCGAGGCTAATTTTACCCGCCTCACAACGCATTTTATAACTTCTTAAGCTTCTCGCTTCACCTCATGATTTACCTCATCAGTGTCCTTCAATACACCCTTTTCTTACTTTTAGTGGAGCTACAAAAACTTAGGCTGACTCCCACCTTCCCAGATTTTTGGTGGACAGCCTATCATGTGTTAATTCATTTAACTCAGTGGTTTCTCAAATGGGGGCCAAGTCAATTAGCATTAATTCAGAAATGCTTTAAAATAGTTATTTAATAAATATTCAATAAAATATAAGTGTAAGTTCATAAACTGTATTTTATATATTCTATAATAACTCAGACTGCTGTGTATTACATCTTTTTTTCAACTAAAAATGGTGTATGCTGGTTAGGGGGTACTTGGCTGAAAAAAATAATTCCACAGGGGTTGAGAACCACTGATTTAACTGTTCAATTATACATTTTACATCAAGTTAATTGTTGTAAAATGCCCTTGATAAATTGGCCCAAACCTTCTAAGTATTGTTTCTAAGAAGGTTTGGGCCAATTCTGACGTGGTTTTGTATCTGTAAGGGCTCCAGCTGCCCATTGAATGCTCATTTGACTCCATTCAGTTTGGGGACAATGAGACAAATACTACGTTGTGTTTCAGTAGATTCCCCCAATAGCGTCTGACAGCTCTCCTGAGATGTGGGTGAGGGCAACTAAACAAGTGACTGTCTCTTTCATGTGATCTCAAATTCTCAGGCACTTCATAATGATCACACCTCCTTCTGAGAGACTTAAGTCAAGGGACAACAAAAATAGACTGATGCTCTTCAGCTGTTGTCCCCCGTAAGCACATTAACCCCCCACCCACCATCCTTTAATGGTCTGCCTTTGTGTGTGTGTGTGTGTGTGTGTGTGTGTGTGTGTGTGTGTGTGTGTGTGTGTGTGTGTGTGTGTGTGTGTGTTAGAGGCCCTTTCCACATGGTTTGTTTAGATAGAAGTTCTTAACATCCACATTAAGTTGCATATACAGTTTAAGTCTGTTGACATGGGGGCAGCCTTGCGAGAGAGCAGCAGCAGATGTCAGAATAGGGTCACCACTGAATTCTCACATCAGCCGCCTGAATAATGGATTGTGAAATTAATCTTGAATGACTGTTTATCCCCCCAGCTCCCTATAATCCAATCTCCACCAACATATAACCCATGTCACTGGCGGCGCTGTGGGTGTGTGAGGGCATAGCAGTTCTCTTGCTGCACTGATTCCCTGTAGTTGTGATATGGCTGTGAAAAGCATTAGGCCCAATCCCAACTCACTTACAATATCCATCACTGTATTGGAATGTATTGGAACATAATAAATGAATCAGTGTCTGTCTGACTGGAAGGAAAGGGAGAAATCAAGACATAATGTAATACCAATGGCACTTTGGGGGAGGTGAACGACTGAATTAATGATTTAAGGGAGACAGAAGAAGGGGAGAAAGAAAACAGAATGAAAGGCCCGTTGTTGACCTATTTCATGGACATTCATTAATTAATCAAAGAATGAAATGCTACCTGCCTTACAGTTAAAAATAAATGCAGTTATAATCTGACTTTCTGTGCTTGCAGCCAATGTATCCCACTGAGACTTTAAAAAGTACATTGGTCATCACTGCTCTCTATCTTTTTGTCTCTGGGGTTTGGTGCTATCTAGGTCAACCAATGGAGTGCTGAGTCATGAATTCAGGAAGTAAACAACTCAGTGCCGTGAAGAGACCAGCTTGCCGATACATAATTTCAAATCATGTGCATTATGCATTCTTTTTGATCTGGCTTTGATGTGTGAATAAACTTTCTCTGAAGTCCTGGCTAAAAACATAATTGCATTTTATTAAGTTGTGTTCGTCTCCCAGATCTGTTATTCACATTATTGAACTTGACTGCAAAATGTGTTTCTTTCTCTATTGTTTTGACTCTTTTCTCTAATTACAGTATATTGTGTCAGAAAAGTAATACAAAATACTGGAGGGAGAAGAGGGAAGGTACAAGGTACAGAGGTGTTTGTACAAAGGTGATCTATGGATACATTTACCTGGATGAAAAGCAATGATCATTGTGTAATTAATGTCAAATTTAGTTCATGAATCACACATGGTGCACCTTGCAACAAAAGAAAAAGGTTGTATTACAAACGTACCCACTCTCTGTCACGGTCATTTCAAAAACTGAAAACAGGAATAGAGGGATCAGAAAGGGCATGAAGCCAAGAGCTTTCCATAAAATATGGCTCATGCAGGTTGAGGCTGTGGGTTAAAATCAAGAACACTGACCCGTCAGACCAAACACTCTCATTAAAATCAGCATTCTTGAATATTCCGTTTCCTGCTCGTGCAAATGCAAAATGGATACATATGTGAAGAAAGCATTAGTTTGATGCATGTCACAATATGATATTTCAGTTCAACTAGCTCAGTATGTTGAAATGTTACAAAAACATACACAAGTATAATTCCACCTGAATTACCTTTTATTAATCAAATAATGAGAACAAAAGTCATCAATGTCAAGTTGCAAAAATATTCATACCGAACATAAAACAAAATGTTACCTTCTATATTACATTTGTTTTCCCCTCAACGTCCAGACTTGCAATACAATAGAGTGCTGCACGAATGAGTCCTAGAACACTGCACTTCTGATTCCCTCGTCTTGAAGTCAATGGTTTTTTTAAATGAGTTTTTGGTTAGGTGCCTGAAAAAAGGTCTGTGGTTAGCACATGCTTAAGAAATTCTAGCGTTTTCTTCTTAATACTTTTCATAAATACTGTCTTAAAAATGGTAGGTATCAACAAATGGCTAAATGTGACTACAAAACACCATCACACAGACTAGTCCACCTTCACAGACTTCACAGCCTCGTTGTGTAAACTTCCACTCATGTAACAAGGGTGTAGTTCATCTAGCATAGCGTTGGCTTTTTACTTCTGCCAACTGCGTTCACTGTTCAGAAATCATTAAAGTGGTGTTCATTTGTAAAGATTATCTTGCTGAAGAAAACATACATCATAAACTTGTGTTTGCTACAGAGTTTATATTTTCTGAAATAATCCAAAATCCAAAGAAAAAATCCCATTATCTTTTTGTCGAGGGAACCAGTGCAATGCTAACTTCCGGGGTTGGCGTTCATAAATATGCCATCCCTGCAGAATATCTGACGGTAACTAACTAATTTTTGTTGTCATATTTAGTTACTCAAAGCAGAGATTAGGGAAAGATCCTGGCGTTCAAATATTGAAAAAGTCAACAGACTGTCAGCATGTTTACTTGATTTACCATTTACCCTGAAATTACAATCTTCATCAATCTTTCTTTACAAGGCAATAATTATTCTCAATGTAATTGAATGTTAATTACATTACATAAATCAACCCTGGCTATCAAAGCCTTTTAATATTCATGTTTTTCATGACAGATAACCTTCCTGACTTTGAATGAGTGCTATCTCAGAGCCTCAGGGTCACACTGGGGCACTAGGTCCAGGACCTTGTGGTCTATTATTGATTTGAAGTTCCAGCTCTCCACGAGGTCGAGGCTGGCCTGGCCAAGTGAGAGCCTGGAGCTTAGGGAGCGATGACAGGGGTCCACTGGACTGATGGTTGGATGGTCACAAGGACGTATTTTTGTATTACTTTACTCTCAGTTGGAAGCAAAGGTATTTGAGATGGCTGGGGAGGGCGATGTGGTTATAGCCTCATTGAAGCAGTTATGCTAAGCTAACGGAACCACCCTTTTGGTTTTACTTCTGCCCTGTTTTATGGTACTAAAATAATATCTATGTCTGATAAGTGTGTTCTAAGAATGAGTTTTAGCTTGCAGTACTGATTCTACTATTAAAAAAAAAAGTATTATTACCCATAACTAACAGTGACCCTCAGCTGTAAGTCTACATACTGGCAGGATGGCTTTGCAGTTACAGAGAACAAAAAAACATGTGCCTTTTTTCAGCATGACTCTCTATCTCAGAGATTTAGTAGCTGGACGACTAAACAGCAAGAAGTACCACTTTGGTGCACAGCAGTTATTCATGTCAGAACATAAGGATCTAAGTGCTTAAAGGAGAGAGGGATCTCTCAAGAGATGCTCAGATATAGCCAACAAATCCCTGTTGTGTTTTCTTGAATAACACACAGAGCTTGTTTGAGTAAATCTCACACATGGACAGCAGAGAAAGACCCTGAGCATTTGACCCTCAGGGCAGTGGGGAGAGAGGAGGAAAAAGACTGAGCAGAAAAACGGAGGGGAGAAGGTTAAGAGGGGGCCATCAGTGAGCTGTAGGTCTATTGTCTGCAGATGTAGCCATTATATTATCACAAAAAGGCAACAGTAAATTGCTGCTGAAAGACCACTGCACCCTCAGGAAGAAGTATTAAAAATATTGAAATGTTCTAAACAACAGAAAACATGAGGAAAGATCTGGAAGCCAGTTGTTTTCAAGTTTTTATTACAATTGTTCTATTCAGTTGTACATTTGAGCAAGTGTAAATAAAAAGGGTGAAGAGTTCGATTTCCCATGGGACCACCCATACTGAAGCAAATCAATCACAGCACTGTTGTTGCGGATAAGCAAAGAATGGCGTTCAAATGTTATAAATTAGACTGAAGACTCCCAACAGTCTTCTTGGTTTTGGTCATGTCTTCGTGTCCTTGGAGCTTTATGCAGGCTCTGACTTCAGAATGAATAGAAGGAATAGATCAAATCAAGAGGAGGCAAGATAAAATGGAGGGGAAAGAGAGACATGGATAGGCAAGGGAGTTTAAAAAAAAGAAGGTGATCCAGGTCTGGTTAGAGTAAAAGAAGGAGAGAGCTGATGAAGAGCAGAGACAGAGGGGAAGGGGGTTGACACCCTTTGAGGAAGTTAAATAGTGAGTGTGGTCAAGAGAGGTGGGGGCTGCTATGGGGGGATCCTGGAGGCATGACGTCTGGTAGCCTGCGGACCTTTACATATGCGCCCCATAACAGGGGCCGTAAATCAGCATGAAACACTAACCAATAGGAAATGTCAATAACAAAAGCTCAGGTGAGACATTCCTGTCTCTGGTTTTCTGTTGCTCCAACTGGAGTATGTGTACACATGCTCGTCCAATAAAGATTATTCTGATTCGTGCTTGTTCTCCATAACTGTTACTGCAACGACAGCTTATTAGCAGAGTTACACATTATTTCATTACACTCAGACAAACAACATAAATGACTCAATGTTGTGCTAACTTGGTCTAATGAGATCCATGAATTACTTATGAAAGACTATTCGATTTCACGCTGTATTTTCATAGATAGATAGATAGATAGATAGATAGATAGATAGATAGATAGATAGATAGATAGATACATATGTAGTCATCCCCGGGGGGGAATTTGTTTGTAGCAGTAGCAAGCAAGTTACATAGTAGACATAACAATATTAAGTATGGGAAATACTCAATATATACAGTACAATAAAATAGCAGAGCAGAACATATTCATTTAAGAAAATTAAATAATAAAGAAAATGCAAGTATATACAGTGAAAGCGGTGCTAGTGTTATTGATGATTCAATTGTGGATGTGGCCAGAGGTGATTTATTATAAAGTCTTATATGCAAAGAGAGCAAATTTTTTTTTTTAACAAAATCAGTTCACGTTGTATTTTGTATTTTATGACATGCAAATAGCATCAACCAATTATGTTGCTCATCTCTTGTATGAGGAAGATTTCTCTGTGTCTATCAAATCTGAAGTATATTGTCTTTGCCTTTTTTCTCTCTTATGATTAATCAGTGTGTTTTGGGAAATTCTTCCTAACCATTGGAGAGATGAGGGTCATCCTGCTGTAAAATACACTAAAGGTTTGACATTTTTGGGAAATATGTTTATATGCTTTCTTGCTACAATGTGTGTTAGATGAGAAGATTGATACCACTCTCAGATATGAGATTGGTATAACATACATAGTATCAAATCCAAATCTAGGTATCTCTATGATCTTGTTTTTGACACAGAAATTATCAAACTTGAAACAGTTTTTGATAAACACAATTCCTCAGGGGCATGTTTCTGCCTTGTCTACTGTCACCCCTCACAGATAAACACAGCAGCCCTATTTTATTAAATCTGGATTCTATAGGGCGAGACAACAAATGTTCCCAGTTTGCCTTGAAACAGTTAAGGAACCCCGAGTCTAAACAAGCACAGACTAAAGTGTGTCTTTTTAATTATCTTAATGCTTCGAGGTGATCTAATCTTAGCTGCAGCTATTTAGACAGTCAATTACTCCAACTGGTGCAGTTCAGCGTTCAGGTCCATAAAGTCATTCGCATGGAGGTGTGAATAAGCTGTTGTGCTAACTAGCTCTAAGCATGATGGTTTTAAGAGGTTTTCTCTGCTCCTTTGAGTCCCCCCTGGTCCCAAAGTACTCATAGCCTGGAGCTAAATTGGAAATGTAACCCATTTAGCAACAACATTGACATTCAAGACACAGTGTTGTCTTGTCTGTCCTCATTTTTATTTGCTGGAAAAGGAGAAATGTGGTACTTTATTGTGCAATATCTCAAGTGCCAGCACCAGGGTGGTTGTATGTTAACCTGGGGTTTAAACCCAGGTCATCAGTCCTCTACCCAGGCTCTAAATCGTAGCCTTATATTCAAGATTCAAGATTCAATATATTTTTATTGTCAAATGCACAGATAACAGACAGTTACTCCGTACAATTAAAAGCTTATTTATTATTAGTATATGTGTAAGAATGTGTAAGAAATGTTGAATGAACTAACTAACTTGTTATTGTTAAACTATGTCTTAAAAGTCACAGGTCACAGCTTGTCCAATAAACGGATTCTGCCTTGACACACAAACACAATTTAAGACTGAGCTGACACCTCTCTAAATAGGAAAGAAATGGCATTTCACAGCTTGCCACAGTAATTTAGCTGGTTTACCTTAGAGTGCTAAAAGTGGCAGCCAGCCGACCAGTCCACAGAAAGGGTTTGGAAAGGCTGAGCTGCTTGTGCACAGTGTCTCAGAACTTTACTGTACTATGTCACAGAACATCATGAATAGTATAACAATTGAACACAAAATTAATCAGGCATATTATACTGTTTCAGACTGCAGGGTGAGATAATGTGTCATCTAGAGAAACAGACTCTAATTTGGACTGGGGTGGTGCCACAGTGTCACAAATGGTTTCATGAAAATAACAGGTCTTGACACAAGTTCACATTTATATACAAATACACAACAGCGAGACCTGAGACACACACTTTTCCAGTTTATTTCAATATTTGTATATATTCTCTCACACATAGACCTAGAAGTGGACTCATGTGCACATCAGCACTTGCGGACATGGACAAAGGCATTGGAGCAGACGCATTTTCTGCGCTGCAGGTCAGACAGACAAAATCTGTAATTATCTCACTGGAAAACTCTGACTTTTGCATTGAACCTTCACACAATAATCTAGACCGTCTTCTATAATTGCTAGTCTTGCTCAGAAAATGCTAATTAAACCTATTTTGAATGTTGCACAGATATAGCACATATTAGTCTCCTGACAAGCTTTATTGGATAATACATGGCTGGCATTGCACTCACTTCACCATAGTATTTATCCTGTTCTTGTAAAGAGGCAAACGAGCTGCCACGCTGAGCAACAACATGCATTCTGCACCCAGGTCTGGTCTTTATTCTGCCTCATCTTTAGAAAATGTTCCAGCTCACCCTCTGCATCATGTAGTGCACGTATTGTTTCCAAACCCTGCAATAGCTGCCATACTTCACACAAAAACAATGACGCCAGAGCATGAAACAATAAACCGCATTGCGGTGCTGTGTCTGTGCAGGAAGTGCTTTGAGCTAAATGCTAATGCTAGATTGGCAATGAGCCTACAATGACAGTGCTGCTGGGATGTTATTAGTTTTGCAGGTATTTGGTCACAAACAAAAGTACTGGACTAATTTAAATGTTGACCAGATGATCGAGCAAAAAGAAAAAATGAAGTTATGACCAAAGTTGTTTCAAGTCATCCAGAAGCGGGAAAGAATTTGAGGACCAGATTGTATGGCAATCCTTTCAATAGTGGCTGAGACATTTCACTCAAAACCCCAAATGTGGACCTTGTGATGCTGCTAATGTAAAAGTCAGGTGATCACCAAAATCAGTAGGATTCATCCTCGGGGTATCAAATCAAAATGGTGAACCAAAGTGGTGAAACTCACAACTAACAACATTGCCATCCTGAGATCCAGAGCACTATAGGATGGCTCAAAACATTATGTTTTTCATGTCATCATCTAAATTTGACTAAGTTTGTCGGAGACACGTCAAGGTATTTTGACTTTGTTTTCTCATGCACGTTGAAGGTTTGTGAACAATGAATCAGTTTGGAACGCTGCTAGGACGTTTCTGCCATTAGGGAGTTGAAGAAGTCCACTTATTCTGTTCTGGTAGAAATATGATCCTTCATCTATGACAAGATCTTGTCTTTCAATTAGCTCTAAGTGGGACTGAGAATTAAGGGATCTGATTAAAACCACTCTGGTGGAAATACTATCCTTCATCCAAAACATTATTAGATTTTTTTTAATTACTTCAAACGATAACAACGGTGGGTGTCTATCATTCTGGCACAAGTTTCACATTGGATAAATATATGGGGCTCTTTCTAAATGCACAAAAAAGACAGATTTGTCTACACATGACCTTGACCTAAATGTACTTCTTCTTAGTTCAGACCCAATTTTGGGGGATTAAAGCTGCTATAACCAATATTATTATTCTCACAATGGATCATTACTATGTTTATGCGAAAAGTGTTAGCCGTAGTGATGAACCCACAGAAAGTTATCAACTGAGTCAGTTCCCTTCAGCTCTACGGAGCGTTTTAGCTTATTGCTTTGGTATTCTGGCCCCGTAAAACTTGTATCACTGTTGTTTCCAGCTGTACGCTACCTGCCGCTTAGCACCAAACGTCAGACAAACAAAGTTAGTGGAGCATTTTGCAGCTAAAGAGCCAAATATCCCTCATGTTGGTGGAGACCAAAGGCAAAGCTAAAAAGAGAGTGAATAGTGGACGTACAGTCACTGGGTAGCTACAAACACATCTATAAATGAATGCTAAGTTTGCTCCATATCTGCAGAATGGAAAAGGGGATTATATTTCAGTGACGTGGTTTAAGTTTTAAATATAAGGACCAACCGGGGTTTGTAGACCTTCTGGTATTGGTTTCCAGCATGATACGGTAGAAATTGATTCTTGCTGTCATGGTATTCGAAAACAAGAACTTTAATTTCACACATGGACCATGAGTGTGACACTTGACACTTAAAAGTGTTGCCTTTAGTTAAAACAATGTTCCTTCTCATTATGCAGCTTGATAGACATCAGCAGCTTGGTAATTTCATTGTCACTGATTTCATAAAATGACCTGCATGTTCCTCAAATACAAAATGGACCATGTGCGCCTGCTTATATAAGACACTGGCCATCCATAAAATAGCCCCTGGTCTGTAAGTGTCTACAAGAGTAGGTACAATGCACACTTCTGTGCTACACAAAGCCAACCGCACGTTGCAGCTACAGAGTTATTTGTCAACAGAACAGTATGGTAAATGAAAATTCATTCTATATTCTGGTTGCTTTCAGTGACACACGTGTGAATATGTGGCTTTAAAGGTTTTAAACATAACTTTATTCCTGAACAAAGAAACAGAGGTTTGATACTTTTTACAGCAAAGATAAATTGCTTCGAAATCATTATGGTCAGCTTTTAAAATGGAAGATTAATTGTTGCAGCAGCAAAGAATAGGATTTAGGTATGATTTGTATGCAATTTGGCTTCAGAACCAAACTGGGAAGGACAGTTGTCTAAATGTAAAAAAGCACATATTTGTAATTATGCTCTTGTAGGGTTTAGGCACAACCTATTATTCTGCTCTCTACTATGCCTTGTTTAATGAACCAATAAATAAATAAGGAGATTATTGCATATACAAGATGTAATTGAAAACAAAAAACATATCAGCTTTGTTGACCGTGGTAGTTCTGCAAGTGAGATCATTGTAGGACTAACACGTCTTCATAAAAACAGCTCCTTCTGCCTTACAGCAATAGCTCCCGTTATTCTCTGCCCTGAGAAAAAATTCTCTTTCCTACTCCATCCAATACCTCATTGCTTATCTCTTCTCTTTTCTGCTGCATGCACCTAGTTCACTACAGTAAAGACTGTGTGTGTGTGTGTGTGTGTGTGTGTGTGTGTGTGTGTGTGTGTGTGTGTGTGTGTGTGTGTGTGTGTGTGTTCTTGTCATTATGTCTCAGTCGTCTCCAGATGTCAGGGGGCCTGCAGATGGTTGTCATTCCCCTCTGACAGCGACAGGAAGAGAGAGATTGGGAGAGAAGCAGAAAAAGATAGAGAGAAAGAAAGAAAGAAAAGAAGAACAAAGTATGGAACGAACACAAGAACAGAAAGAGAGAGAGAGAGAGAGAACAATAAAAGACAGTAAAGAGTCTCATCCCAACAGTGGCAATATGTCTAACACTTCACTGCTTTAGGGGACGTTCTGTACAAGGAAACTGATCGAGTGAAAACACATCAGAAACTTGTTCTTTACACTTTTTACCCTGCTTCTCACAGGCAGGACTTACATTTCTATTTCTACTGAAGTCACACATTCATTATTTAAACATTTGCACTTATTTTCCACTTTTTAAGACAATTCCTTTATTAAAAAAAGAAGAAAAAAAATGATGCAAACAACATAATAAATTCAGCAAAAAAAAAAAAAATGTGGATGCAAAGTAAAAATATTTGATAGATAAGAATATGTTTTTACCACATAGTGAGTATGTAGTATTTGACTTTTCAATATAAAGATGGCAGGCCATCAAAAGTGGATTCTTAACAGAAATCTGATTCCTCACCCTTCATGACCCATATCATTTTTTTAATTTGAATACTTCCCAAAGAAAAGAGAAGATTAGCTCAGAGTGATGTTGCCTTTATCCTTCCATTAATCTATCCATCCACACACACACACACATATATATATATATATATATATATATATATATATATATATATATATATATATATATATATATCATCCATATATCTATCTAACTATCTATCTATCCATCCATCCATCATCCATATATCTATCTAACTATCTATCTATCCATCCATCCATCCATATATCCCTCGATCCATGTATCGATCCATATATTTATCTATCTATCCATCTATCCTTCCATCCATATATTTATTCATCCATCCATCCACCTACCTATCTACCGATCTACCTATCGTTCTTTCGTTCTTTCTTTCTTTCTTGTGCTCCATATGATCCATATGTGCATGTGGATATCTTCAAATGAGAGAAATGGCCTTGAGCAGATAAAAAAAATCTCTAAGTAACTGACGAAAGCTTTAATGAATGAGTATATTACCATATAGAATATTCTTTTGATGTGAATGTTGGCATTTGGAGAGGATGAGGCACTGAGGAATGTTGGATTGGGCAAAAAGAGGAAAGAGAGGAATGGAAAGATGAAGAGAAGGTTAATGAGGAGTCTGACGCCCCAGGGAAACTTTCCTTGGCTCCAGACATACAATTGCGCGCACACACACACACACACACAACTAAACACCGTGGTAAAAAACCACAGTAAAAGCTGTTAACTTAAAGCTCAGCTTATCAACAGGCCAACAACACAGGAAGGCTGCCTCATTAACACACTTAAATATACTCGCAACACAGTATAGAACAACCGGCACGTTTGTGAAATGAGAACAAGGAAACAAACAAAACATGACAAAGCAATGGTCGAAAGCTTGCAGCCTAGAGGAACTTCATAAAGGGGTTTGGTTGTGATTGAAAACTATTTATTTAACTCTTATTTTTTGTGAAAATACTCTCCAAAGTGAATACATTTGAAGACACTGCTCTCAAGTTGCAGTGTGGACACGAATAGATGCCATAAGCTGCAAATGAAGACTGAATGGTGTTTCTTTATGTTGCATAATGTGAATGGAAAATTGTAAATGGCCTTGTACTTGTATAGCTCCTTTCTTGTCGTCAAAGCGCTTTAACACGTCATGTCATTCACCCATTCACACCTATTCATACACTGATGGCAGGCCAAGGTGCCAACATCCTTCAGTGCTAGTTAACCATTCACAAGCATTCACATCGACTGGAGGAGCCGGGGATCGAACAACCGATCTTCTGATTGACGGACTTGAATGTGTTTCTTAAATTAGCTTGTGGCGTTGAATTTCTGTAAATTTCCCGAAACAACAATCCAACAATCACACCACTGTTATGCCACAATTTACCATCTATGCAGAAGTATAAAAATAAGCTGGGTTTGACCTTCTCGCCTCTCTTTTTTCATTATTTCCGCAGCTATTTCTATTCCTCTAAATGCCCTGCATTATCCCCATATTTAAACAAATATTGCATCTCATCCATATTTTTGCACTGTGTTTGAGTGTTGTTGTTCAGAACTACTCTTCGTTTTCTTTCTATTTGCCTTTATTATCTTAACGTAAGTTACAGTGCCTTTGTCACGTGTGGTGAGCAAAAACCCAAGTGCAGGAGGAGACGACAGGAGTCCAGATAAGGTAAAATCCCCAAAGTTCTGTACTTTACAGCTTTACAAAGACAACAAAAAAACACTAGAAAAACGTACAAACGGTGGCAAAACATACAGGGGTATGACACCAACCGGAGAAAGACAAACCTGCCACAGGCAAGGGGACGACACAGAATAATTACGCAGGGGAAGACAGGCAATGAGGCACAGGTGGAAACAATGAGGGCAGGGCTTCACAATTACACGGGGCAAAGGCAAACAAGGAGGGAGGAGTCTGGAACAAGGACAGGTGAAGGGCATAAACAAGCAGGGACAAGGCAGACAATGACAGGGGCAGGAAGTGCGGGGACACAGAGTACACAAGAGACACGGACTACAAAATAAGACTGGACACAACCCAACACCGTGACAGCCATGAACTTTCTATAATTGTTGTCCGTATTGGTGGAAATCATTTAAAGAACAATCTGGAGAAACATTTTGTGGGTTTTATCAAAACATAACACTCAACAGTAATCCCAGATGTGTCTATATGTGCGGACATGATTTTATGCTGTGTTCACACCAAACGCAACGCAAATTATTTGCGCGAGTAGATTACATGCAAAGTCAATGCACAGACACGACAGGCTAAGAAGACGCACATTTTCCGGCGGGCGGCGCGAATTGCGCGTTTCACGCGGCGCGAATTCGCACGAGTTGAAATTCCCCAACTCTGCCGAAAAAATCGCGTGAGTCAACGTTGCCTCAACGTTGAGAATCAGCGTTGAGAATCAGCGTTGAGAAGCTCCGCCCGTCACCACCGCCGTCGCTGAATCAAACTGCTGCTGAAGTAGCGCTGGTAGCGGCCGTCATTCAGACGCTGTTGTCGGACTACGGATAATATTATGAACACAGACACCAAGGAGTTTGATGTTCCGACGTATGTGGAATCTACACAACAAGTATGAAGCAGAACTAGTGGTTATTTCTTCCATAGTCGACTGCGGAAAAGATAACTCTTTTTCACAGAGAGAAGCGGCGGCGATAAGCCACGGCCCCTTTGCCGTGAAAGATCATTGGTGTGAACACAGCATAACTCAGACTCTCTAGACCAGTGGTTCTTAACCTGGGTTCGATCGAACCCCAGGGGTTCGGTGAGTCACTCTCAGGGGTTCGGCAGGTGTCAAGACACACACAGTATAGCCCGGTTCACACTAGCAATTTCGGGCCGCAACACACCATTTTTCTTCTTTTCGTCACATTGATTTGCAGTAAATATTCATTGGGTTATGTTTTTGTGTGAAATTCATGTTTTGTTGATTTTGTTCTTTGAACACAGTGATTTTGTGTGCAACTGATGCATGGTTCATTTTGTGCACTAATAAAATATATACCTATGTTTTGAAGAAATCCTATTTTATTTTTCCAATTACGAAGGGTTCAGTGAATGCACTGATGAAGCTTGCAGGGTTCAGTACCTCCAATAAGGTTAAGAACCACTGCTCTAGACAGACTCAGACGCAGCATAGCCTCTCCTAAGTGACCCTCTACCCGACAGTATTTTAGTCAGACATCTCACAGTCATAATATAACAAAGAGCATATCTGAAGACGTCGAGACGGGAAATCATTCCTTTGTAATTCAACCTTGCGAAAATGAATCATTCATTGATCCTGTTTAAACATCTCGCCTGCAGTCCAAGCATTTAAACATCACCGATGTCTGTCTCTACCTTTCTGTCTCCAGCTCTTTCCTGCAGGCTAAATGATAAAGACTTTACTCCGCAAGCTGCATTTAAAAGAAAAGTGTGTGTCAATTGTCAGTGGGCACAATTGGCTTGTGTTTGTGTGTGTGTGTTTTGGTGGAGGGCAAGCTATATAATCTTTGACCAGCTGTAATGAAGAGAGGAATGCTTCAGCTTTGTGGTGTGAAGTGGTCGGTACCACACACATACACACAATTATTCATGTCGCACAGTCTCTGTGTGACTTACTCAACAAAACAGGAAGCAAACAGACCCACAAAGTAAATATAGAGATTGGTGAGGTCCCAACATTTGAATGCATACCATATAAAACCAAACCAACCCACTTGTGTTGGTGCTGAGGCACACCAAAGTTTACTTGGCCTAACTGGGAGAAAAAAAACAAATGTTGTCATTAAATCCTGTTCAAGTGAGTGCAACCGTATTTTATTGGATAATTATTTTAGCAAAAATCCCAAGGGACAGCTGAGCATGCACAGCTGGCATGCCCAATAGTGAATTGCTGATGTAAAGAAACATAAATTCTATTTGAGTTCAGTTATACTCTTTTGGGCTCAAGATAATAACCAGCATGGCTGGGTGCTTCAGACAACAATCAAACAACCAACCAAAGAGAGAGAAGAAGAGAGATACAGTAGAAACCTTCGATCCATTAGTTATAATCAGAGTTCAGAGGAGTGTCTTGGACCATTCTGTTGCTCTGTGGTACTCTGTATAAGGAGATATGCTGTTTGAAATCATCAAATGTGACAGGGGATTTTGCATCCAGAGCCCACAGAGATCCTGAGATTGTCTGATGCTGGCAAGCCTTTAAGAGAGTGGCCAGGAACTGAAAGAAGGACATGGAAAGAGGTTTAGTGGAGAAAAGGAGCATAATAGAGAGTTGAAAGGATGAGGGGCTTGAAAAAAAAGGATGAAAAGTAAGGTTGATGTAATTCTTTGGAGAGATTAATGCTATCTTCCGCAGGGTTTTGAACACTTACACATGGTTAAGCACACACACATATACACACACACTTAAATACATACAGACCTATGGGCATGCACGCTTTCACAAGCAGGATTATCCTTATCCAGTAACGATCACGTCACATCTGATGCTCTGTTCATGACTTCTGGCAACATGCATACTGGCGGTGTGTGTGTGTGTGTGTGTGTGTGTGTGTGTGTGTGTGTGTGTGTGCGCGCGTGTGCGTGCGCGTGTATCTGCAGCCTAATCCTAAAAGAATGGAACATCTTCTCTCTTTCATCGTACCACCACTCTTTCTTTTTTCACAGCATTAAAGGACAATCTAATGCTGCTCAAGAAGGAAGGGAGGAGATACAGAAAAAAATGAAAAAAGGGGAGATAAAGGGTAACAGAGATGAAGGGATTGAAAACGAAGAGAGATGAGATTTAGCAAGGAAAGAAATGTCACATCCAAGTTATATCTTGTCTCTCTATTTTTCTGTCTTCAATGTAAATACAAAATTTCAGATTACTGTACTGCATACACATCATATATACAAAATCATTAGTATTATACTAGTGAGAAAACAAATGGTTACAAACAGATGATTTAGCATCTCACTGCAATTTGCTTTTCATGATTTTTTTGATGTAAGCTTCTCTGACCTACGTATACAATATGATGAGTTATTGTTTAACAGTTGGATGTAATGGTCAGGAAGTGCTGCTCTGCACATATAATCTAAGACTTGGTACTGATCATTTATTTAAATACCATTGAGTTTACCAGTTTGTAGATATCCTGTGTACTTTTCTTTTTCTTTGGCTGTAATTCAGTTAGTCCAGATTGTGTCAGGGCTGTGCTGGGGTAGGGTGCTACCCTCTCTCCTGCCCTTTTTTCCCCCTATAGAAAGCTCCAATAACATGTGTATCCAGTTACTGCATAGGTTTTACAACAGGAGAGAAACAGACAAACACTAAATGAAAGGTAGAGAAAACCCAGAAACCTCTATAAAATACACACAAGTGTGCAAATATCAACATCAAGCACCTCTATAGATAAAGAGAGTGTGCACATGTAAGACATGAACACACACATACAGTATCAAACATCCGCTGAGCATATACAGAGGCCTTCACGAGACGCCAGGGCTGCTGATGTGTTGGTAGTGTAAAAAGAAATGCCGCAAACAGGAAATTCTCCAGGATTTCCCACAGATCCCTTCTCCTTTATGTGGTGGATAGCTGGGAGCTCAGTCTTCGCCTCAAACATGTAAATAGACAGAGAGAAGCTGAAGGTTGTTGGCGGAGAAACACATGATCTGGATCAGACTTGTGCTGATGATTGTTTTTCAATGGGGGAAACAAAATGAAATAAATAGCCCTTTGAATCACAACCCTGTTCTTGATTGATGAGTCATCACTGATTAAAGACACCAGAATGTGTAGAAATATTTATATTGATGTCAACAATAATCACATTTTATCATAACATGTTTAAGCTATCCCACTTCTGAGCAGCTGCAAGTATGTAAGGCTCTGAAAATGACTGATTTTTATAGCTCCTATAGTAGCAGTGTCAACATAGATTACATAAAGTGTTATTGACAAGGGTATTGACAACAAAGTCTATTTTGAGCCCTTATTACACAAACTGAATCCCTTATTGTTTGAGAACAATGTGTTCCATGGTTTCACTTCTCTATCTCTCCTCCCAGAAATGATCTGAAGTTCTACCTTTCCTTCTCCTTGAGTGGTCTAAGTGTCATCAAGCTGGCTAAATGTGACAAGTGTAGACGTGTTTTACGAGAGGCTGCCACTCAATTTTATTTTTTCCAGGCATTTGTTAAATTATTCCCCCCCTTCTTTGCACCTTCAAAGAATGCGTCGCACAATAAATAGACGTCTTAGAAGAACCTTGCATGCTTAAAAAAAAACCTATACACAAGAAAAAGGCTGCACTCCGTACAAAGGACATTGTTAACCATAGCTTAGAGGACATGAGCAGCTACAGAGAGGATGACACCTTTGTGCAACATGAAATCCATAATGCCGTATCTGAACTTTGACTTTAGAATTGACAGGATAATTGAGGAAGGTGCAGCTGTTTCAAAAAATGTGCTCTGAAACGTTTCAGGGTAAACATCCTGCAAGCTTGGTAATAAAACACAAAGAAAGGCTATACAGTGTTAAAAGAACGAGGATGGAAGGATTTGTTTGAAAATGTTTAAATGTTAAAATTGAGGATATAACAGAATTAACCAACATAACCAAAATGAGCTGTTATCCAAGCTGCGTGTGCACGGTTACTGTTCGAAGAAAAAACGTATTTGCTCTTAATTAATTACTGTTTCACGGTTATATTAATAATCATATGTTCTGTTTATTAATTATATACGGTGTAAAGGCTTGTGGCTTCTCATTTGACCTACTTTCCTGTTAAAACATACGTATGCTTTTCAAGTGACCTTCTGATAGTCATGAGACTGGGGATGCCTACATGTCTCTGTTTGAAGAACAGGCAGTTCCTTGTTATCATATGACCATGCCGATGTAAGCGAATCTAAAGACGTCATGAGAGCTTCTGTGATTGTGTCATTAATGTATTTAGGAGGTAACTCTTTGCTCATTCATTGAGCAGCCTGGGAAGTACAATCTGTATACCATGATGTGATTCAGACTCTGCTCCTTCTTCGAAGAATAAATGTCCTGATCAATGATTTTACCACCAGGTGTCGAGTAAATTGTTCTATCAGTTACACAGGAGAGCAGAAGATTACCATTGGGAAGAAACTAATACCAATTATGGTCTTGAGCAGGCTCGATTTGCGCTGAACTCTGTCTTGACTCGGTCTTGACTCGGTCTTGACCGCCTTTGGAGTTGGTCTTGTCTCAGACTAAACTGGACTTGATGTTGGACTTGATTTGGGTTCAATTGAGCTGGTCTCACCTACAGCCCAATTCAAATATTTGGGCAAGACCGCATACTCTTGAAACCGTCTTGTCCATTGCCTGTACATCTGATGAGACACTCTGAGGACTATGATACAAGAAAATAGATGAATGTTTTCCTGATGGTGAGCGTGCACTCACTCACTATGGGTGGCCAGGGGATTTTGAACCTTTAGCCTTCGCAGTGTGTTTGTGCCAACTCTCATATGTGACCCAAAGAGATTAATTAAGCCTAATACATCTGAGTAATCTTCAACAGATTTTGCTCTCGGTTTTATGAGATCATCAAAGCTCTGCGTCCACTGAGTCACAGTCTCCTGCCCCTCCGATAAAGAGCACACTTCCCTCCAATCTGTTCCCAAAGAATGACCTTTGAAAAAAAACTCCCCGTGGCGAGAGCCTGTTTAGATCTCACTAATGCCTCTGATAGGAGCGTCCACTCTGACAAACAAGCAGCAGATTCATGATCACGCCATCAAACGCTCTGTGATTACTTTACTAGCGCAGATTTAGGAAGGGTTCTGTCAAACTGTTGCTCGAAAATTGCTTTTTGGAAACTAAACAGTGGGAAGGAGAGAACTGTGAAGAGAAAAGACAAATGGTAGACATAAATAAACATTGACAGCTTCTTGTTATTTAAATAAACATTAAATACACATGAAACATTCATTAACAAGTGAACAAGAGTGAATAACAAGATTTCCAGCTGTAGTGATTGAGTTTAAGCAGCTTTCTGCCTGAAAGAAAACCAGGGGATCATCAATCCTACTGACACACACACACGCTCTCACACACACACACACATACACACACACACACACACACACACACACACACACACACACACACACACACACATCGAGATCCCATGATGCTTCTCTCTATCTAAATCCATGTTGCTATGACGACCACCAAGGAGAGGATGTGTAAAACTCTCGTCTTTGGTCGAGGTTATGTAACATCAGTTGCTCAACCTGCTCGGAGCCTGGCCAGCTTTCATTTGCCACCATGACAGGATCAGCTGATAACATCATCACTTCTGTTCCGCATGGATCAACTCAAAGTCAAGATGTGACACATATATCTGACAACCGTTTGGCTTTTTGAATTGAAAGAAACCACTTTGTGCCTGTTTAGACGTGGAAAGACAGATCAGATATGTGATGCTCCTCCTGAAATGGTCTGTTGCCGTGAGAGAGAGCATAAAATATTTATGTCTAGGTAAAGTGAGGACCAAATGACTTCCATAACTGCCCAAATCCCAAAATCAACCTAATGCAAAAGCTGCTTAAATAGTTTTTTTTAAATAGGATCTTTGAGACCTGATTTGTTTTCACTGTATCAGTGTATGAGGGATACTGCATGTGTTAGAATGTGAAATCACACCTCGTTCATACAGCCTTGTTCAGTATGAATAGGTCCAGTGTTTCATGTAATTACAAAAATATCAACAGGTACAAAGAGTATGTTAAAACTGGAAAGTGCTTTGGTCCTTGGGGCTGATCACTGATCCCCAGGTACCAATACACTCTTCACTGGCCTGGAAACACACACACACCCTCAAACACACATTATATAAACTCATACACAAACACACAGCTAATTAATATTCAAGCATTTATAAACACATTTAAAGGAAAGACAAAATTTGAATTTATAATTATAAAATTATAATCAAGAAACACACGTAGACACGCAATTTTGACCACTGACCCCACACCCGATCACATACAAACACACACACACACACACACACACACACACACACACACACACACACATACACACACACACACAGTCATGTTTCCGTCCCTTTCGAGGACATATCATTAACTTACATTAATTTCCTGGATACTTAACCAAACCCTTATCGTAACCGCTACCAGCCTTATAAAGCCTTATATAGCCCTTTTGGGGCTGTACAAAATAACTTGAAAATTATGCTAACTCTTACATGAATCTTAAATAAGCTCTTCACCCTAAAATGTAATGATTTACATTATGGAGATTTTATCCACAAAACGATGGCCAGTCCCACAATGTGACTGTGAAAACAAATGTATGTCCTCACAACATGAGTAATACATGCCCACACAGACAGGGCTGTACAGGTATTAGTGTAAGCATCTCCTCTGGGCCCTGTGTGACCCACTGACAGAATCTTAATTACTGACACACAAAAACACTTACAGACTGAAAAAGCCAGATACTGTTTGCACAAACACACACGCACGATAGGAAGTATGCAGACAGGATAAACACATACAAATATACATATGCAAACACTTTTGTGTACCAAGAGACTCGTTACATATACTAATCGTTCTGCACACAAAATATGCACATACCAACACACACACACACACACACACACACACACACACACACACACACACACAATCGTTCTGCGTAATCTAGTCTGTTTGCTCTCTCCTGGTGTGTCCTGGCTTGACCAGGTTTGGTTTGGTTTGGTTCTGTCTTTTGTCTACAAACAGCAAGGACATGCAGTGCAGAGAAAATAATTTTCTTCTCTTTTTCTCTTCAACCTGATCTCTTGAATTAAGAACCATGAAAAATGATTAATCATAGTTGAGGCTCCGCAATTTATATCCCTGTAATGTACTACCAACGTTGACAGGTGCTTGTGTTCACTATTGATTAAATGTTACAAGCTGATTGGGCACGTATTCTAAATTACAGTTTCCTATTGGATATTTATTTTTCATGGGAAAAGAAAAATTTGATTAAATTTCATGATTTGCGTCTCGCAACAGAGAATACTGGACACACCCAGTGCCATGTGAAGGCGAATACATTCTCAGCACAGATGTGTGTGTATGTTGGACTCCATGTTGTCCTGGATGAGCTCCAGGGAGAGACAGAGTATCCAGTTCACATTAACAGCGGCCCGCTCCAACACATATACATGTACGGGTGCGTCCACAAACTTAATTCAGATGCAATTATTTATCCTCTATGTTGATTTTTTAATTTGTGAAATAGGCAAAAGGTTTCATTTAGTCTAAGTTGTGTGGAAACTATTAAAGAAAAATCATCTCATAAGGGTCTATTATTGTTTAAGCCAAAATGTGATCCCATGCTCACTGAATTACGATCCCACTCTTGATTGAAAAGTGAACCAGTTGACCATTCAGTTCCTCTGGAGGCCCACTTCAACAGACATGACCTGTGGTGCTTGACGATACA
This sequence comes from Taurulus bubalis, assembly GCF_910589615.1. Classification (NCBI taxonomy): domain Eukaryota; kingdom Metazoa; phylum Chordata; class Actinopteri; order Perciformes; family Cottidae; genus Taurulus; species Taurulus bubalis. The sequence goes on from NC_136603.1 coordinate 10,880,478, forward strand.
CACAGCCACACACTACACTGCAAAAACATAGAATCAATCAGGTGCACAGTAAATTCATTGTGAGAAGGTCAAGGATTCAGGCAAGATGAAGAGTCCGAGAGAAAGGTAAGAAGAGTTCACTTCCACAGTCAGCCTTTCCTTTGGCATCACCTTTCACTCTTAACACCTGGACCGTGACCTGAAGTGGCTGTATACTGACATAGAGGCGGTTCATCACACCTTGGGAAGTGTCAAGGTCATGGCATGACCACTAAAACCAATAAAACGGACAGAACATATCAAGAGGGTAAAATGTATGTTGCATCACAAATTATGAAATTACTCACGTAAAAATATGTTTTGGGAAGGATATCAAAAGTGATTCTGCTGCCCTGTATGTGCACACAGTGTTTTCTGAAGAAAAATGTCCATTATGGCAAAATCTAGCAGGACCAAAGTCACTGGTGGAATGGGTGCTTCTGATTGGAAGAGAGAATTACCAATAGAAAAAGTGTGCATTTAAGACCCGCCCACACAGGAGTATAAACAAACATCTCTTTCCATTGACTTTGTATTGTGTGAAGGTGCCTCATTGTCCTTGTAACAAAAACACAAAAATGCATAACAGCTGTTGTTAGTGGGATGGGCTACCAACAGGGTAAAGAACCCAAAACTACTTTTTATAAGATGCTGAACCAAAAACCTGTACGAAGAATGGATAAACTGTGGGATCCTGACACTCAGTTTGCCTACGTGTGCAGCAAGCATTTTGTCGTAATGTCAGTTTTAGGCTAACTATATTTGAGTAAGTTGCACTTAAGCTATTTGACAGTGTGCAGCTTGTGTTAAATATGGGTAAATCAGAAAGCTTTACTATATCATGTTTACAAGTGCCTCAGCTAACTAAAGTGTTTTGCTAACACATAGCTGACATTGGCATGCTAATTTGACCCATCATCATTCTTGTTCTCAACTGCACCCCGAGTAGACATAGGGCTAAAATAATCCTTTCGGTCCTTGGTTGCATATTACGGTGCCGGTTGTTTTTTCTGCTGGTTTGCATCATTTCAAAGAATGACCGATGCGTTCTGTCTCTCTAGAGTCGAGTAGAAGGCAGAGCTTGTGGGAGTTAGAACGGCCTGCATGCTTCCAAAGTTGCCTTTAAGAATCTGGTGGCTCTTGACAGATAGCTACAACCTGTAAGGAAATGTGACCCTCGCTATTGCATAGTGTTGTTTTGCAAATTCTAATTCCCAAATTGCACTTTCAACAAAGGATGTTACAGGTTTTCTCTGTTTCTAAAGGAGGAAGAAGGTAATCTGAAAAGTAAAGTTGATCAGGCCAAGGTTACAGTCACAGTCATAAAATCACAATTTAAAGAGTTATGGAAATACAAACTGGTTCTGCAATAGTAAATAGATGCATCTTATCTAATTGCTATTTCTTTTTCGTTTTCAGGCATAATTCTACATCACTTGATCTTTGATATTACTATAAATTATTGATCCCTTTTGTAATTTATTCCTGTGGTGCTGAGTGTAGTTAATGGAGGAGGAAAGGAGAGCCTGTCTGCAGAGGTGCATACCATGAACCAGAGTGTTATCATTTGTATCTATTTGAGTGTGTCTGTGCACGTCTCCAAAAGCAATTTGTATCTCTTTGAGCTATAATATTGCAGTTACATTTTTCATGACAGAGCAGATTGCAACTTGGGCTTCAACCCTGCAATGGTGAGGATGAAACTCAGATGAAAGATGGTTATTCTAAGCAGGCCATTGATTCCAGTAAGAGACAAACCTTCCCTGCAGAGAGTGCTGTTTGTCTAAGTGTTTCTCCAGCCAGAGGATATCAAACCGCCCGTGAGTCTGAATGCAGAGTTACATACAACAAGAGACAACTGTCTCTGTCTGAAAAGTAGAATACCGGAGTAACATGATGTTCTTTGGCTGAAGGAAGAGCCACATTCCCAGACTTATGTGACTATTCCTTTGCAGGCACACATCCACTTAACCCAAAAAAAGAGATTATGGAAAACCTCTTTTTATTAGTTGAGATAGAAAGTATCACCAGTAACATTAGAGTGAAATATGCTGCGAGACCAACTCTTATGCAAACACACACACACACACACACGTGTATACTGTCACACAAGCTGCACACACAGAAGCACAGCCAGGGATTTATTGGGAACAGAGGTACTGGTTTGTACTTTGAGAGTCAGTAATGTCAGAGCTAAAACTGAAACACAACCTCCGGTAAAACACGCCCCCAGACTGCCTGAGAGACTCACACACAAACACACACACACACACACACGTGCACACACATCCAGTTTCACTCTTTCTTGCAAACACACACCTGTTTGAGGCCCATGTCCTTGTCTCATCTGGCCTCGACACACCTGCTCTGTATGTGGCCAACTTTAAGTGTGAATCCATCAGGTTTGGCATCCTGGGTTGTTTGAAGTTTATTAAGAATTTGTGACCAATGGAGGCAATAGCTACTATTGTACAACTTGGAGAGAACTCAGATCCCTGCCCAACAATTGACCAATGGGAAATGACCTCTACTGTGTAATGGTGGAACAAGCTGTGTCTTCTGAGAAAGACAGAGAAGTGGATTTGTTGCTGGAAGGAGATCTGAGTTCTGTCCAAGTTGTACAATAGTAGATATTGCCTCCATGCATACTCAGAGACAGAAAAACATGGGGACTGAGGAACAGACCAACATTCCTTCTGGGAAAACCTGCGCTGCGACAGATCTGTTGAAGCTGAAAATATTACTTCTTAGAAACCGTCTGGTTAAAGAGAGCGGAGAGTTGAAATGAAAATATTTCTTCCTAGAATCCGTCTGGTTAAAGAGTGAGGAGAGTTGAGGTGAAAGGGAGAGGGAGCAGGGAGGCAATAAAGCCAGGCAGAAAGAATGAAGAAGAAAGGAAAAAAAGTCACAGGGAGTGAGAAAAGACAGCAAGATGGGAGATGAAAGACTGCCGCTCTCCTAGTGTGCTGTGGCAGAGGTAACAGGAGGAGGAGAAGGACGGGGTGGAGGGAGACTGAGGGTACCTTAACATCAAAGAAGAATATGAGTTTGACCTCTGCAGTAGAGGACAACAGGGTTTGACCCCTGACATCTGTAAAGATACAGTTACTCTAAAACATCTATGATAAAACCATGGCACACTGAGTGGAACAAACACAGTCATTATCGGCCATTTTCTCTTTTCAGTCTCTTTTCTTTCTGTTCTGCATGGCTTACTCTGGGTGAGACAGAGGAGAGATAAAGATACAAACACATATATTCACTCAGCCTTTATAGTAAATAATATAAAAGCTTGTCGACTTTGTCATTTCACCCTTAAACACACACAAACACACACACAAAGTCAGAGATAAGCACGGGTGTGCTATGAATACGATTTAAATATTGCAGAGATTTAGAACAACTCCACCACACAATAACACACTTGTCTCTTCAGCTGGAATCACAGAGCAGAGCTACCCTGGAGATAAGTGTCACCTTCTCTCTAATTGAGAAACTGCAGCTTCACCCTGTTTGTTCAGATTATTAATATTCTGGTGCAGAGCATGAGCACTGGTAGGAAGTCATATCAGCATAACCATCAAAACTGAGGAGCAGAATACAAAATGTGCTTCTAACCAGATCAAAAAAAGCCATATTCACCGACAGAGGCTGAAGCTTTTGGGGGTGGATTTCATTTCCTGCCAAGAAAAGGACAATTAAATATCACTTTATTAATAACAGTGGTGCTCTACCCTTCATCTTTAACAAGCAAATGTCCCCAAATAATGTGCTTGTCTCACAGAACATATACTGAACACAGATTCACTGGTATTCATATCATTTGTATTAATTTAGTTGGTGCTTTCTGTTGACTTTGTAAGAGTAGTACATTTCTGCAGCAATGGTTACTTTGTATGCACAGTCTGACATCGTAGACAATCTCGGGTTAAATTGGTTGTAGAGCCCCAATAGTCCCAATATAATGAGTTTATGCAGGTGAAACACGCTGTTGTCTGTAAACATGTCACTAAACCTGAAGGATTTCGTGTGACCTGATGTGTGGAATTAGATCGGTTACACATAGGAGCGGAGGGTACAAACTCTTGAACCCGGTGTGCTGTATTTTATCACCTGAAGACGTTTGAGTGCCTTTTAAATTGCTCCGTACTGCTGGAGGAAGCATTGCGCATCCTAATTTATTCTGAAATATACCTCCTTTCTCTTTGCACACATTTTAATCACATTTGAAATGCTGGCCCCGTTCTTTTCATTTTGATTAGCTTGTTCATGGAAGTCACGTGATGTTTGCACTGTATGACATGTTCAAATCCTAGACATTGTGTAAAACACTGTAAATGAATTCATTGTGCAACATTTCACACACACTTCCACCACCATGTTCTATATTCAGGAATGTTGGGATCTCCAGTAGAAACACTTTGGTTCCTGCATAAGTCTGTACTGACGTAACAGTGTCGTAACTTTGAGTGAGATTATAGAAGTTGATAAGCACTGAGATAATTTTAGATGTGTTTACCATGCAACAACAGAACCACTTTAGGATAAATTATTCCAGTGATGAACCTTTCTATTACTTTTCATTTTACTTTAATTTCTATTATTATTATACAACAGAGCAATAATCATTTTAAGTTTGTAGGGTTTTTGTCATTGTGAAGTGTTTTGTGGTGTTCTGCTATATGAATAAATGTCTGAACTTTCACAGGAACTGAACCTCTGAGCCTCTCTGGGGCATGTTGTAAAGGTGTGAACACTGTCAGGTATACTCAAGCCTCTAGTACAGGAAGCTGAGGGCTATTTGGTAAGTTTTTCTGAGAAAACTTTGCATCCTCACAAGTTGAAATGGGAATACTGTACAGATGTTTAGAACACATTTGGAGTGTGTAGAATATTTCGGTAATTCACACTCCAGTGAGTGCTGGTGTGCGAATTGTGCTGGTCCGGAAAGAAATAACACACACGTACGCATGCGCTTCCACACACACACACACACACACACACACACACACACACACACACACACACACATCCAGGTTGTTATATATCCTTCCCAGCTGTAAACCTAACCTGAGTTACATCACAGTTCGAAGAAACACCTGGCTGTACTTTACATAACACACACATAGACACTCAAACAGAGAAACACACACGCACGTGCACATGCACAGATGCACCAAAAAAAAGAAGAATCGCGTACGCACGGCAACATGCACACACAATACACAACAATGTAGACGGCTGTGCACAGGTCTGGAGCAGGTTAGATAAAATTAGGAATACATGAGTCTCTGTGGACTGTGCTGTGCATCTGTCGAGTGAATCAGCACTCAGACAGTACAGTACCTGGCTGGCTGGCTAAGTGTTTCTGTTTGTCTCATTTGTCTCTACATGACCAGACTGGATAAGCAGAGCCATTTGTCTAAAAGAGTCCTGTCAGTGGATTCACTGAGGCCAGAGCAGCTCCACATCGTGGATGGGTAATGAGCGAATGCTGTAAGTTGACAAAAACAGCTCCCGTGAGAAGTAAGTGACAGAACTGCGACAGGAAGAAAATGTTTGGCAACATTGGTTAACAACATTCAGTTCCAGGTTAAAACCAGGTAGCGAAGACGTGATTTTTCTGAAAACAAGGCACATTAAAGAAAATATAAAAATGATTAAATTAAATAAATAGACTCAGTGTGAGTTTTTAGAAGTATATGCTATAAGTATCAAAGCTTAATCAAGATTACATCATTTGAACATTACAAAATAATCCAAATCAATGCATTACTTCAGTTTAGGCTGTCACACTTTTGAAGTATCTCATTAGTCTGAGGCAGGATGATTGAAGCATTCTACACTAACTGTGTTTGTTTGTACAGAACAGTACGTTCAGTACGGTGCTCTGTAGCGACTGTAACAAGTATAAGGCAGACATTGATTTGATGGTTCGAGCTCTGATGTAGTAAATAATCTCATATAGAATGCTCTAGTAGATACGTAGACAACAACTGGCTGTACAGACAACCTGCAGGTTGGATTGTGTGCTCTGATCAAATCAGTGATGACTGTAAACACATGTAATCAGCCTACATCGTGTCAAGTAAAGTCAAGTGAAGCGTATTCACGTATCCCTTTATCACAAAGTTGTTTTACTAGATTTAACTTTTGAAATCAAAGCAAACAAGACAGACTAACTTGGCCAAACCAAACACAAACACCACCAGTGAGCTGAGAGGGCAAGGATGAACGCACCTGATGAAGCTCTTCAGGGAAAAATGGAGGAAGCTTGAATAGAGAACATGTCACATGCCATGGCTGAGGCAGCGAAATGTGGCAGGATAAAGGAAAATGAGCAATAGCCCTTACAAAAACAATGAGGTGTTCTCTCCATTCATTTTCTACACCCAGTAATTCAGCTCATTTTAATATAGCAAACACAGTGAAAATGTATAAATGAGACCTAATGGGAATACAGGGATGCGCTGCATCCTTAAAATTTAGACAACGGTGGCCTTCAGTGTTACAGGGGAGGTCACATTGCTATACCAATTAGGTTGGGGAGACATCACGACTTACTGTAAAGCAGCGGCATGAACACTTGAATTTAACCAGCAAAAAGAAAACAGAAATAACTTTAGTTTTCTGCTTGCTAAGGAAGAAAAATTTAAAAAAAAGGCTCCAGGGTGTTAGATGATCAGATTTTACCTTCATAGAATCCCAGATAGTTCACACCCTGGTAATGGGCCTACAGTGTGTGTGTGTGTGTGTGTGTGTGTGTGTGTCTGTGTGTGTGTGTGTGTGTGTGTGTGTGTGTGTGTGTGTGTGTGTGTGTGTGTGTGTGTGTGATAAGAGAGTTTTTGCAGTAAGCAAAGTCAAAGCCAAACTTCCTTCCTGTCTGAATGATATCCCAGGCCAACAGTAAGACACACACATACTGTATTTACATCTGTCTATATCTCTCTCTGTCTCTACTTGGGCAGTGCACAGATCAGACTGTCCATGTGAATGGTACACACACACACACACACACACACACACACACACACACACACACACACACACACACACACACACACACACACACTCCTGTCTAGCAGCAGGACAGCCTGGGAATGCTAGACACACTCTCCTCCACGCCTCTTTAAGGAAAGATAGAGGGATGAACTGCTTGCTAAAATGTACAACTGGCCTGAAATGTGTGGTATGATTCTCCTCGGAGTGAGCAAGCTTTTTGAGACAGTTCACATATAGTTCACCCCTGTGATGCCATAATTATTATGAACTAGAATAAACAAAAATAGCCTATTTGGGTGAAATATTGCCCTAAACTTAATCTATAGGGCAGCCTCTCTTGCTGTTAATTATCAGTAACAATACTGACCTCAGCTGGACCAAGTGTGTTACTGCCGTTGTTTACGCTCCTTTACGGAAAGCAGCGGGCATAGAGCAGACTGATTATGGAGCAATTATGCCACAGAGAGAAGTCTGATGGAGCAAACAACCAGAGAGAGAGACACACAGATGACAGACAGAAAGATAAAAGGGGCTTTGACAGGCAAGACAGATGTAGCAGACGTATAAACATAGAAATAGAGAGGTGAGAGAGAGAGAGACATGGTCAACAGACAAAAAGCAAGTGAGATAGACAACCAATAGACTAAACAGACTAAAGCATCCCACGCTTAATTAATTAGACAGTGAAAACACTGCGGGGCTCTCGGCTGCTTGAAAGATATTTAGGCGTGCAGCGTCCCCACAATAACACACCCACACTAAAAAACCAAGACACGTGCAAAAGCAGGCATGTATGCACACACAACAAAGGAACCTTGTCTCACATCTTTTCACAGCTTTTAAGATAGGAGAGGGTGAAGAAAACAGGGATGAAAGAACAAGGAGGGAAGTAAATTAGTTGGGCAGAAAAAAGAGGGGGAGCGAGTGTTACGACGAGGAGGAGGGATGGGGTAGACAAATTGTGGAAAATTGAGAGGAAAGGAGCAGGGATGGAGTGAAGATCAGATGAGAGGAGATGAGCCCTGATTAGGTAGAGATAGATGTCAGGAGAAATAGAGTGTGAGAAGGAAAAAAGTGAAGGGAAGCAGAGAGAGAGACGGTGTGGAGGAGGAAGAGGACGAGGGCATTAGATGGAAGAAGAAGAACCCCAAAAAAAAGGTAGTATTGTGCAGAGCAGCGTGGAACAAGAGGCACAGGCAGATGAGAAAAGAGGAGAAGAGATACTGGAGAAGCTGTGACCTTGCATCCTCGTGTGCAATGATGCTTTGAAGATCATCTCAAGGTTGTTAGATAAGAGGGTTCCCATCCAAACTGGGGGGGGAGGGGGCGCTGATAGTGAGGCGACCAACAAGAGAAGAGCCAGGAGTAAGAGAACGAGGTAAAAAAACTGAGGAGAGGAGGATGAGAGAGGGGCGAAAGGAACCATGAAGAGATAAGACGAGGATAGTGTAACCGTGAGAAAATGACGCAGTAGTGAATGACTTAAGATGATTTGAGGCATGAAGCAGTGTGTGTGTGTGTGTGTGTGTGTGTGTGTGTGTGTGTGTGTGTGTGTGTGTGTGTGTGTGTGTGTGTGTGTGTGTGTGTGTGTGTGTGTGCAGATACATGCATTGTCAGACATGCATGTATGAAAATGTGCACAGCGTGTATACATTAGTGCAATGTGGTAATGTGGTATATGTGGGTGTGGAAGTATGCATTTGCGTGTGTGTGTGTGTGTGTGTGTGTGTGTGTGTGTGTGTGTGTGTGTGTGTGTGTGTGTGTGTGTGTGTGAGAGCGGAGGGCGGGGGGGTCTTGGCAGGAGTGATTAAGTACAATGAGCCTGCCAGCCAGTAAACAACCAGGCAGGCTGTGTTCCATTACTTAATGAGTTCCCCTTATCTGTTAGCCTCCTCTCCTCTCCTCTCCTCCTTCCATGCATCCTTTATATTTACACTCCTTTATCTCATCAGCTTTAGAAATGGCAATGGGGGTTGGCCCGCCTGACCAAGTACCTGCAAAACCAGGTAAACACAGTAAACATTGTTAAATGTTAGCATTTTAACATTGCCATTGTTTGCATGTTAAAATACTGAGCATTTACCTCAAAACATCACTGTGCCTTTTGCCTCACAACACAAATAACTAGACTCGTAGTCTTGTTCAAGCCGTGCCTGAACTAGTTCAGGCTTGGTTAAACCAAGGAGGTAAATCATCCCACTCAGAAGGTGCCGTAAATCTCTGTTCTGTTACTGCTTCAAGGTAGTTTCCCCTCCACTAAGTGGCATGTAGGCTACAGTACAAGACACACAAAACATTGCATGGACTCACTGAGCAGGTTTTTGTTTACATCATGCGATGTGATGTGGATAAGATGACTTAGCACCAAGCAATACATGCTTGAGATTTAGCAGTTATCAAATATTACCTTGAAATAGTCTCCATATGCTCCTCATTCAGTTTTTAAATATTAGTCAGGGTCTGTAAAAATGTTCCAATGCACACCATCTGGACACATCTTTGTGCACACAGCATCTCTGGGCTGCACTTAGCAGATGGACTCCACCACCTCTAGAGTTAAACACATCCTGCTGAAATAACCTCAATCATGTTGCTACCATTCAAGAGAAAGCCAAGGTAAAAAATATAATATGTTTAATTAAACTGTTGGAAAATGTGTTTCTTTGCCCAAGTGACTTTTGTAAAAAGAAGTCCACCATGTAGGCTGTGGTTCTGGAAATGTCAAATTAAAATGTCAATGTTAGAAGGATTTTTCAGTTCAGCTTACTCTGGCTTCTCAGGTCCCCTTCTGCACACGCTGACATCAAACAAAAAAACACCTGGTCACGACTTGAACTCATGCTTTCTAATGTGTTGCCGGCCATAAATCGAATTAACTGCAGTTATATCTAGTTAATGGGATTAGAGCGGGGACACACTGTAGGAGACATCAATCTGGTCTGGAACTCAGCCATTAATTTGGTTCTTTCACATCTCACAGGGTCTCCTTGGCCAGCTGGCAGGGGCTTCTAGTCCCAATGATTTACTGAAAAAATCTCCCTATTTTGCTGCAGTAAGGACTTAAGTAATTGCACAACATATGCTCTACAGAGGAAAGCTAACGATAATCCATACATAATTATTTTCACATTGCTTTTAAATCTTAAGGAATAGTTTGACATTTTGGGGAATATGTCTATTCACTTTCCTGCTGAGAGTTTGACGAGAGGGTTGATACCCCTCATGTCTGTAAACATGAAGCCACAGCCAGGTGCCGACAAGCTTAGCTTAGCATAAAGACTGAAATCAGTGGAGGAAAGGTAGCTTGGCTCTGTTAAAAGAACAAATAAGTCTGCCGACCAGCACCTCTGAAGGTTCACTAAAATGTTTATGTTTTATCAAAATATGCAAAACCAAAGTGTACAAATTGGTTTTACAGGGAATATGGACTAAAACTACGTCGTGACTTCCTATGGGTCTTGATATCACCATGAGTGGACACCCCCCATCTCCTATCTCCTAAATGTCTATGAACACTAACATACATGTTCTGAATTAAGACATACAAGACATGTAAAATGCTCATAAATTGTAAAATACTGATATTTTTATTTTTCAAAAATGCAGAAAAAATGTTTTATGCTTGACACAATCCAGCCATCCGCTGAGTCAATAAACCCATATGAAAAAAATATTCAGTCAATCAAACATACATTACATGTTATTTTATATCATTTTGTAAAAGTTATTTTCTTGTCATCCACAAATTGTTCGGCTTTCATTGTTCATGTGTTCTGTTGACAATTAACTAAAATCTCTCATGAAGAAGTTACTTAGGATGAGAGGAGGTTAAATAGGCCACACTGTGACAAAGCTGCATGTAGTCGCACAGATGAGGCTGGGAGGGAGGGAGGGCGGGACGGGGTGGAGGGGTGAGGGGAAGGATAACACAGGAAGTTACAATATCAAGGTCAGGGCCTTTGGTTAACTTACTGGTTATAGGAGCAGGGTTTTCAGGGAGTCGAGGGTTTCTTGTTTAGTTGATTTATACGGTTTTGATCTTCACATTGGCAGACAGAGTTTGACCATTTGCCATTGCTTTAATGGTGGCCATGACTGTTCTTACATCTCTGGCACGTGAATTGTCAATAAGAATCGGTTGAAATCGATATTCTGAATGCTGCAAATCTCATTATGATGACGCAAAGCAATAACCACCACCACCCTCAAAGCACTTGCTGTAAAGTCAGCAGGAAAACCTCTAACTTGTTTCTAAAATCAAATCAGTCATTATTTCCACAAGATATTGGTGGTGGCTTTTTAATAATTCATTTCACTTCTTCTAAAGCATGTGGCAATTTGAAGAAGAAAAAAATGTAGCTATAGAGGGAAAAGAAACAGCCAATTTGGAGTAGTGTTTTCAATGTCAAGTCAAGCAAAGTATCAAGCAAAGCCACGCTGATCGTCCCTCCTCAGCTCCACCCAGGCTGCTGCTAATTAATCTAATTTGTCTCAGAATAATTGACAACATGGCACAGATAGTAAACCAAACTTCAGACTGTAAAATGTGGGTTCTACAGATTATGGGTGACACTGTGGAGACATGTTAAGCTTTCAAAATGCTTAGTTCAACATGGTTTCAGTCAGCATTGGGTAGTTCAAGCAGGGGCTCTTCTATAATTACTGGGGCCCAAGGTTGGGTGTATTAGACATTTTAGGAGCGAGGGGGGAAGGAGAATGGGAAGGGATTAACGGGTCATGGTTTTTGGCTGGTGCTCAATCAAACCAAGCTTGCATTATCTACACAGTACTAGCTCATCATCAGATGGAGAAACAAATAGACAGTAGATTGTGTGAAAATGGCCTATACTTCAACTACTAAACAAGTATCGAGATGTTTACACAGTTAGGAATTATAGAAATGACTGTGCGTAGCAAATATAGCCTTTAAATAAAAGTACTGTGTACATACTACAGTGGGTGAGATAGAAAGACAACCAGCCTTGCTTCAGGACACCTATACAATAATATAGTAATATCTGAAATGAAAGCATTTATGTGGTTAAATAAGTCATGTTTTAATGCAACAGCAGGTAAATGCTATAAATCATAATATATCATCTGTATCTTTCCCTTCTATTTACAAGAGTTTAACACGAAGCTGGTTAGAGTGATTCTTCAGTAAATCTGACAACACTTCAGAGGTTCTTTCATTTTCTGAAGCTAATTTCTGTCTCTTGGCACACTTTCCATTCCTGTGTTTTCCATATCACTCTATCGCTCTTTGTCTTTCTTACTCTCACAGCTGTTAAATCCCTCTTAATAAAATCTTAATCTCTTTCCCACCTTCTGACGAACATTTTCTTCAGCGAATGTTTTTTTTTCCAATCCCCTTTTCCTCTCTGTCTTTCTTTACATCCATCTATTTCTAAAATGTGTTATTTTCTCCTCAGCTTAGTTTGATCCTTGGCAGATAGGGCCTTTGATCTTTTAATGGAGAAAAAAAATGCTACATTCACATTTCACAGGTTGTTCAAGTTGACATCAGCAGTCTGTGTGTGGTACTTCTTAGCTGAGTTCTGCATCTACATCTGCATCTGCATCTGCATGTGCTCTGATCAGTCTCAGCACCGCTTCACCGTGCAGCACAGGTACAGTAGGAGATGTAAACTGATCCATAACTGACCCTTTTGCCACAGCGATCCTCCTCTTGCCCCTCAGGTGTAGAAAAAGCAGAAGATTTAATATCCAAAGCAGGTTTTGAGACATTTGATGGATGCCTTGGCTCATCTCATTCAAGGTTATGAGCAAATGATGCATAGAACTGCATCTCCCGGGATCCAGTCTGTCTTTAGATCCCGACATGCAACACACAGCTGTCTGTCTTTTCATCCTGTTACTGAAAATGTCTTTCTGCCACTCCATCTGAAACAATCCTGCAGGGTAATTAGTCGAGGTATTTAAGTCTTTTGTTTTGTGTGTGTGTGTGTGTGTGTGTGTGTGTGTGTGTGTGTGTGTGTGTGTGTGTGTGCGTGTGCGTGTGTGTGTGTTTGTGCGTGTGTTAGTATGTGTGTGTAATTATGTCCTTGTGTGTGCAAGTATCTTGCTGCGGTTATACACGTGTGGTGGAGTGTGTGTGCGCGGAGATGTGTGTGTGTGGCAAGTGTGTATTACTATATGGGTTATGGTGTGTGTATCCCTGGTGCGGATGCCCCATCCTCATCCCCACCACTGATCCGGGCGTCATGGGAGTCATCGGCGTCGCCGGGGTAACAGGGTGTGACCCAGGAGTCACAGGCAGTGATCCCGGGGTCAGAGAGGTCATGAGGGGGACGTCATCGGGTGAGCGGCGCAAGGTCAAGGTGTAATCGGGCGGGCAGGTGAGGCGCACGGTGTCCAGTGTACTGTAGATGTCCTGGGTGTCCAAGCCGTCCAGGGCGTCCAGCGTATCCAGAGTGTGATGGTGATGAGTGTTGTTCCTCTCGTCTGCTGAAGCAGCATCACACTCCAGCTGCTTCACCTGAAAGGTTGAATGGTGTAGAAATGTCAGGAGATAAAGCAATGGTGCCACAAAGAACCATAAAAGGAAAAAAACTGAATAGTCAAATAATCATGGCTTTCACTACAGAGTATTTTCATTATCTACCAATTAATTTAATCAATTACAGTTTTCTATAATCAATACATTTTTATTATTTTATAACACAATATCTTCATCGTTTCCCAAAGCCCAAGATGACATGTTCAATTTGCATGTTTTGTCCAACCAACAGTTCAAATCCCAAAGATGTTCAATTAACAGTTATATAAGACAATCTGCAAATTCTCATAATTGAGAAGCTGGAACCAGAGAATGTTATGGCCAAAAATGATGAATCAACTCTTAATTTTAGCTGTAATCAAGTCCCATGTTATTATGGTTAAGCTATAAAGCAACAATCATAATCTTTTTTTTTCATCATAATACTATTAATGTTTTTATAAGTCGATATATGGCAAATGTATGCATAATCAGGTATGCAATTAAATTAACTGTGTTCCATGTTTCTGCCTTTCATCAGACAAAACATGTGTAATATGAACAACAAAATTAAATCCAGCAAAAATATGTATCTAATAATGCTTAATTGTCTAAGTATATAGCATATACCATAAGTATATAGTTTATATATAAAGCTAGGTGATAATTATGCATTTTATATATATATATATACTATTTTAATTAGGGTCTGAAAATCTTCACGTAATGTAAAGGGCAGTAACTGGCAAAAAGTAATTGTCTTGGAGATCTGTCAATCAAGCAAATACATCTCCAAGCATACAGTCTTAAAATCACCACCATGACCCATTAAAATGGGTGAGTAGGTTTAGGATTTATTCCAGTCGAATTTGTTTCATATCGATCAACTAACAGTCAAACTGTGTCACTGCTATTTGTCATCATCATTCAAACCACTCCTCACTTATTTGGAATAATGTATAGGTGATTTAGCAAGCATATAACTCATAACAATAAGATTTAAATAAAGATCAGATTTTTCCTCATCACGTCAGGTCTGATGGTGGTCCCCAAAAAAACTAAAAATAGCACACAAAGATATTTCAAACAATCTAATACAATTAAAAAAGCAGCTGCAATGTCAAGCTACATTGCTGTGGTTCAATTGACAATTAACAGCTTTATAAGAGGTCTGACATTGCTAGATCACTGCGGGAGATTTCAAAGCCATTAACTGAGCTCAAAAGAGGCCAAATAGTCAGTGGATGAATTGGAGGCAATTGGAAGCAATTCTGGCAATCGCACACAGCTCTCACACGTGCATGCATCAAAACACACTGCCACATACATACACAAACACACACACACACACATACACACACACACACACACACACACACAGACATCCTTGCACTGAGAATGTCTGGAGATGGCAGGCTGTGTTTACAGAAGTGCTCTTCTGGCAGCCTCTCCACTGGCAAGAAAGTAGTTTATTCAGTAGCAACCTCAAATGGCTTGATGTTGCTTAAAATATTCTTTTACGACAAATTAAATGTAGCTCCAGAAGCACACAGACACTACACACATTGGCTTCGGTGATGGTAAAAAAAAAATGAATGCATCCCAAGCACAATGAATGCAAAAAACACATGACTCACCTGTAATGACAGCAGTCCCTCCCCTTGCAGGTGGGCCGCGACATCTGCAGGCGTGATGTCTCGCCTGGGGGGAGGAAGAGGACGTGGCCGACGATGCTCCAGACGCCTCTTGTCTTTCTTGTACAACAGGGCTGCGAACGCGAGGATGTTCAGAAACAACAGCGACGCTCCCACCGCGATCGTCACTGAGAGTTCGGTTGAGTAGTCCTCGGGTGGGACGCGGACCCCGTCTTCCCCTCCACCTTGGCCTAAAGCAGACTCTGGCGGCGGCGGAGTACCTCCTTGTGGACCGGGATGACGTGTACTACTGGGCGGCCAACCTTTGGCGAGACGCTTGGTGTAAGAATAAGGAGTGTCGTCCTGGGGAGAGGGACTGTGCGTAAAGGAGGACACCGATTGGAGGAGCTCGTTGACATGATGCAAGTGAGGGACCAGCTGGAGCCAGAAGGAGATTTTGGTGGCACGGTAGTGGTCTCTGACACGGGGCTTCAGGCCAATATGGAGATACAGCTGCTCTTTAGGGGTGTATTTAGACCAGGCCACTTCTTCAAAACGGTTTGGTTTAGTGTGGATGAACTTAGTATCTTGAGGAACCGGCTGGTTTGGGTCACTAGAAAGAGGGAAACATAATTAGTTCATTCATACGTTAATTAATCATCTAGATGAGTTGGTGGTTTTGTACTTTTTTGGTTATGTTTTTATTTATATATACAAAGAGAGAGACAGAGAATACAGAGTTTTCACCCACATATTTACAGTTAAGGGTTGTATTTTAGAAATACAGGATTGTAATGCAATGATTCTGTGTTCTACCATAAATACCAATATTAGATGCTTTTCAGTTTTGCAGATGTCAGAGACTCCTAACGAAGCTGCTGATTACTTGTTCTCAGCTGGCTACCCTCCTCTCGGGATATTACTTTCTCTAGTGCTATCCAATCATTTCACCAGAGCAGGCACTCATCTTTCTAAATCAATATCAAAGTAGCAAAACCCAAAACTGTGGCAAGAAATATTTGCACAAAGCAAAACAAGTTTCATTTCCCTGTAAACATACTGTTGCTCAAAGGCGATTCAGTTGCAGATCATTGATTTTTGTCCACTTAATATGTCGGTTACAAAACAAATCAGTTACATAATGCACAGTTGAAACGCCTGCAGCTGTGTGTGGATAGTTGCCCCTCTAAAGATGTGTGTGTTGCATCATGAAGATATCCTGAAAAATCACCTCTCCGACACATAGGGACAGGCATTTATTTGACAATTTACGACTTATTTGTGTGAGCAGCGGAAAAATAGATGTAAATGAAAGAGCGGCACATCTTCACAGAATTGCCAGTTACACACTGTCAATCAACACCGTATGAAAGGCACAAAAAGGCAAACCAGCACACAAACACACAAGCAAGCTGAGGATTTATGCACAGCGACTTACAAAATATACATCAGGGAGCATCATATCTTCTCCTTTAAATTGAGCTGTCACAGAGTTCCATCACCATCCGAGGTGCTCTCAACTGGGTGAAATCTTTCTGCAGAGAAAGTTCCCCATTGATAATTGAAGTGTGCACTGAAATCTTAACAACCTTTCATCGTGACTTTGTTCTGCAGCTTGCTGTGGTGGCAATCGCAGCACTAGAGACAACTAACTTGATGCAACGTGATGGCCTTAATGCACCTGCATTAAAGACTTAACGTCTTTTATTTAAATGCCAGAGTCAAAATATGTACACGCACAGTCCTCATTTTGTATGTTGTGAGATAGCAAGGCTCTATGGTGATTTAGATCAAGGTCTAGACTGCAGATGTCTCTGTAAATCTGGAGAAGTCTCAGTGGAGTGAGCCTCGATTGGATTAATTACTGGTAATTACTCACCTCCAGCACTGCAGAAAGAGGGTCCATCCTCAACAATTACTTTTATCTTGTATATCATGTCAGAGTGGAGAGATAAAAGGTACTCTTATCAGAGTGGACTGTCGGGGTTCTTAAAGTTTTAATGTGGATCCTTTCTACAACTGTAGTATTCTGAGCTCCTGGCAGATCATTTCACTTTCAATTTAATAAATTGGATATCTAGAAGCTTTTTTAGCCACTGGCAGATCATTTTAATTTTTATGTAATGTATTGAATAAGCTCTCTCTATCACTGCACCAGTTTTTGATCATGAATGAATGAGGATGCCGAAAGGGAGAGGAGAGGAGAGACTGAGATGCTCTGCCTCTTAAAATGTGACTAATATAATAATATCAGAGGGGAATACTTGAAGAAATTTGATTTGTTTATCCCAAACTTCAGAGAACTAGATGACAGTGAAAAACAACACATTACATTAGGACAGAAACATGTGGTTTAGCTGCACAATATGTGACTGTATGTCACAAACTGAGGGACACATAATTAAAACATAACTAAATGTGTCAAAGTATTTGACATAGTAGTTAATTATTAACACACATCCCCACACGCACACATAGTTGGACCGTGTTGATGATGTATATTGTATTGTATATATGTATGTGGTGTTATTGCCATTATTACTGTGTGTGTGTGTGTGTGTGTGTGTGTGTGTGTGTGTGTGTGTGTGTGTGTGTGTGTGTGTGTGTGTGTGTGTGTGTGTGTGTGTGTGTGTGTGTATTGTATAAATATATGACCGATGTGTAGTTGCTGGAGTTCCTCAAGATGATTTTGTAAAATTGTTTTTTTAAATGTCCATGCCCGTAAAGCCCTTGAATTAACTTTAACTAAATGAATGTAATTTAATTAAATGTAGTTTAATTTAATTTAATTGGAATTGAGAAGAGATCAGAAAAGAACAGAATATTAATCAAACAGTGGCCAATCTGCCATTCTTCTTTAAGGACATGACCTTGGTTTTCATCAAGGACTAGGTTTTTCTTTTTACTTTCTCAGCCAAGGCCCAAAGAAGAAAGGCAACATCGAGATTTTGACACGGCAGAGGACCTGCCAAAATTAGTCTGCAGTGCTGCTTTCATGCTCGTATCTAAAGTAGCGTCTTCTTGTCAGGCTACAGAGACCATTTGAAAGAAAAGACATTATAATAACATATCCTTTGCCTGTCAGCTCATTATTTTTGTTGCTCTAAAATGCAGGTATTTTCCTCTAATGCATCATTCAGCCTCACTCAGTTTTAACTTCCATTTCATATTAAATCTACTATTTCTGAAACACTTTTGTTTATATGCAATTAAAATATGACTTATCTCGATGGTAAAGAAAAGTGATAGAGGAATGAATTTAGGCTAATCTGTCTCTTGCAAAAAATCCTACAAATTGATTTTCCCATGCATCATTTATGGGAAATACATTTATTTCATGCTCAGCAAAACCTGTTATCATCGCCTCGAAGTGGTGCAATTTTGATTGACCTCTCTTTGTGTGAACCCTGCCAGATAACTATACTCCATGCCCATGTGCATGTTAACTATCAATCAGCCCAACAAATTACACATAAATAAAATGTATGAGAGAGGCACTATGCTGTTTATCTTGATGACACCACAGACTTGAGTCTTGGCTGCCTTTTTTCGAGCCTGGAGGAGATTTGTTCCTGTAAAATCGAGAGTGAGCTGTCCACAGTTACAGCAACAACAGTCTGCGTTGCCAAAACCTTGTCTCTGCAGCGTGTCCAAGATGGAGGATAATGTCTTTCTGAGAACTGTGCATTTTCTTTCATGTTTTAAAATGTGATTAATTAGCCTGGCTTTTATCCGTTATCATGAGACATGTTCTGCATGTGGGTGGGGATAAGATATTGATAGCCAAAATTAGAAGTGGTTTTCTGTGTCTAAGAAGGCAGAAATAAAGAGAACTGAGTCATGCTGAAGCTGTGCTTTGTTTGCTCTTGTTCTCTTAATTGTCTTTATACAGTATAGTCAGGCAAAACGGGGAAAAAACTCTTTTCAGCGGGATTTCCTAACTGAAACCAACGTCTCACATCAGTGAACATTCTATTGGCTCACCCAGTCTTGGCAAAGTTGGTCCAGTAAGTCATGACAACAGCACTCAGCATCACGTCGTTCTTGGAGAAGTTACAGTTGAACAGATCAGTGGGTCCCACCATGGGCACGCCGAACACGTAGGGCACCTATGCAGACATACAGACACACATTTTAGGATAGCGTACGGTAGGAGCCAACAGATTACATTCCTTCTCTTGACTGTAACCGGAACCATAAGTGAATCATGACAAACTCATCCTAGGGAAGACAACGACTGCTTCATGTGTAACTGTAGTGAACCTAAAGACCCTAAATCCATATTCAGTTCGATAAGTCAATCATCTAGAGTGGCATCCACCCCCACAAACACAAAATGCATGCACATACACACATTCAGTGCGCTAAACATAAGGCAGGCAAGTGTACACCTCTACGAAAACAATATTGAAATCAAAAGTGTTCTATTTTACAGAGGAGGAAAGGACTACTGTAATAAACTACAATCATCACAGCGGTAAATACACAGCAGTCTTTAAATCAGACCTGCGGCAAAACCCAATCCCATGAACATTTCAAGTATTTTGTGCTGTAGGGAATTGCTTGATTCCACTTATTAAGCACTTTGAACCAATCGATATGAAGCAGCACTTCACGGTTAATGGTAACCGAGAGCTCCTGATTCATCGCATTAATATTTCTAAAATATTTTGGACATTAGTCACTTTCATTTTTGCCTCGAAACCAAAATGTCCTATCTACTCCTCTCCTTGATATCTAATAGCATGTTTTGTTCCGCCACTTTCACTACTCTACTACTACAACTGTCACTAATGGTATCTCTGGAAAGCAATGCAACACTTTCACATCAATGTACCTCATCACCATGGGCAGAGTCAGCCCAAGGCGGCGTGGCGTCACTCTGGCAGTGGTGGTAAAAGGAGTAGAAGTAGGTGGGGGATCCATACTGAGCGTGGAGGTCAGCCGTGGCGATAGCTGGCGCCACCCATTGGTGGTCTGTGAATAGCGCCACCAGAGTCTTCCGCCGGGTTTCTGCATTGTCGCGGTCTGCCCAGTCCGTGTACATGAACCTTTAGTGTACACATTTCAAGTTAGCGATCAACGAATCTACTAGCAAATATTTAAGTGTTATTAAAGTGAATACATCTATCCATTTGAAGGAATAGTTTGACAAATACACTTCTTGGCTTTCTAAGAGTTATATGAGAAAATTGACACCAACATTCAAGGATGACACTAATTCCGGCCAAGAAATAACCAGCAACATAACCCCATGAAATACCACACACTGTCAGTTTTACACTGTGGTGTGTGTACCGATCAAAGTAATGAGTTATAGCACTTTAATCAGTAAACTGTAGAGAAACTGGGAGGCAGATGTAATTACCTTTGGACAGATACAGGCTAGCTGTTGTCTGTCCTGTCAGCCAACCATCTCTTGACTATCGCTTCATATTTAACAAACAGACATGAGAGTGGTATCATTTTTATCATCGAAATTCTGGGCAAAATGTCAAAAATGTTCTTTCTTTTCTTCAAACTGATCCTTAAATACATGCAGACATTTACAAACTCACTCACCTTATGCTCTCTCTTAGCGTATCTCGGCCTTCTGGGTATCCATACAAACTATCCACAAAG
Organism: Taurulus bubalis; assembly: GCF_910589615.1. Classification (NCBI taxonomy): domain Eukaryota; kingdom Metazoa; phylum Chordata; class Actinopteri; order Perciformes; family Cottidae; genus Taurulus; species Taurulus bubalis. Next base: position 10,901,253 of record NC_136603.1, read on the forward strand.
TCTGACACTGCAAAGTCAAAGTCCTCAGCCGTGACACCGTCCTCTGAATCCACGATGCCCTCCACAAACTTCACGCCCTCGCCCTGATTAACCCCCAGCATCACGTCGTAGTTCAGAAACTCTCCCTGCTCCATCAGAATCTGGGGGTCATCCGGTATAACGTCACCATCAATCACTGGGGCAAAAGCCGTGTGATATTTGGCCGGCGTTATGCTCTGCTCTACAAGTTCGCGGTAACTCCGGCCCTGAAGGCAGGCGACCAGTTGGGTGCTGTCATCGATGCCGCAGCCCACCCTCTCACCGAGCTGCCGGGCGTACTTGCTTGGCTGGTAGTTGACGGCCCAACTGGCTAAAGCGCTGCCGCTCTGGATGATAGCTCTGTGGAACAGGTCTGAGATACACATGAACACACATAAATACAAATATGAGCGTACGAAGCATATACACTGAGGCACAGACATGTATACATTTATGGATGCACATGCACACAGACACGCATGCATGAATGCATCCATATGATTGTACATTTGCATACATAAACAGATGCAGAACTATTCCCACAGCAAGAAAACACTGAAGTCACAGACATGCATTATTCAAAAGGATGACGGGTCATGGTTAGAGCATCTGGTTGAAATATGTAAGGGTTAACAGTTTAAAATAATACAGCTCTTAGCTGTATGAGTCACAGGTAGGCTGTGTTATTCAGATAATTCAAAGGCTTATTCAGGCATTTCTACCAGTAAATGAAAGCTGTATCGGTCCACTGGAGACCATGCAAGGTTTCATAACCATGAGTGGCACAGCTTTCAGAGCACCCACCTGATTGCCAACTGTCATATTTGCCCAACTGTCTCTCAGCCTATACCCCTTTCCACATATGTGCCATATTAAAATGACTAAAACTCACAAGGTGGGGCTTTTGTGGTTCTTCCTTACCCTCAGAGTAGTGAGACAAGGTGAGCAGGCTGACGCATGAGGCCCCGGCCCCCGACCCAAACACAGTGACCCTGCCCGGGTCTCCTCCGAAGTTTGCGATGTTCTCCTTCACCCAGCGCAGAGCATGGATCTGATCCAGCAAGCCGTAGTTCCCTTTTGCTGCCTGGTCACCTGTACTAAGAAATCCTACAGGCAGACAGAGAGGGAGATGTTGTTCTTACACACAGTACAACACATAATACTCTAGTCCAATTACTTATGAAATACAAAAACGCACTGAGAATTGAGCAAACTGTGTATAAATAATTAGTTGATCAAAAGAGGTTTGTCCTGCTGACTCAATGTACAAACACACAGCAAGGTGATTCCCACATCATAGCATTCCCACTGTGAAGATCAATCAATGCATGATTAAAAATGCTTCTTCTTTTTTTTTAAATATTTTTTATCATCATAGAAGAGTTTTTAATGAAAAATGATGGGCCTCCTCTACAATCCCTTGCAAATTGGATTAAATGAAGAAGGTACAACCGCATTCAGGTAACAGGAAATCAACTTACACACGACTCAACATAAACCTCACACACATGCAGTTACAACGCAGCTATCCCTTATTCCCTTTACTGCTGACGGTAGGATCCTAACGGCTCCCTCCACTAAAGTATATCTCATTGCTGCAGAAGCTTAATTCTCTGAACCTCAAGCTGGCCATGAACACATGCTTGCAGGAGTATAATGAGCAAGAAAGACGACGCCGTTAAAATTAGACATTTCACTTATGTGAAATTTGTCAGAAATGTATCTTGTGCAAAATGGACATTATAAGTGACTTGTAAAAATGTCGTTGTAAAAACTGCTTCAGAATGTCTTCATATATACTAGATGTACTTTTTCAGTCTCATCAATTTCAATCATTTCATTTGAAACTTGCCCCAATTCCAGCAGAGTACAGTAAGATTCACTTTGAATATATGGGCTCACCTCATGCATCCAATTTAGGATGACAATGATGAGGAAGAAGAAGAAGAGGAAGAGACTGCTAGTCGTGACGATGGATGATGATGGTGGTGATGATGATGGTGATGGTCATATTGGAGGTGGTTCAAACACAGAGGATGGAGATGAAGAGAAAAAGAAGCATGTTGGATTGGCTTTGTTTAGCTCAATATGATGAGTACAGCTGAAGCCACTGTTTTACCGCCAAGGTCAGAATTAAATAGTTGTTTCACCCACAAAGCAGATGCAGATTTGTGACATCACATAAAATCAATATCTTGAAAGATTGTGAAATACAGAAAAGAAAGAACAAATCTCATATACTCAAACCAATAGCTTTTTGTTGAGCACTTTAACCTTTTACCATGCAAACCACTCTACTCCACACCATTTTCATAAACATACGCCGCCTAATTAAAGGACAACCCAGAATTATCCTTCCCTCTGGAAGAGGAATATTTCTCATACAGTATTAACATTAATTGTGTGTTTACATGATCTATAAAATGTGCTAAAACTGCATAAATCAGCCAAATGCTCTAAGAATATTTCCTATCGTATAGGAATGATATGTTATAGGAAGGACATTGTAATTGATAGATCTACATACAATTGATCAAAAGCCCTATTCAAATATATGTATCATGTTACTGTAACGTAAATCAACAGAATCAAGTAGATTAAAGAAGCAATGGTATGTGGATTAAATATTTTTTAATATTGTTAAATAGGCTACATTCAAACATGCACATATTTTATTGACCTCCTGCCACATTTTAATTAATCTCTTAAATGAATTATTATAGAGGGGCAACTCCTAATGCGAGAGACATGATTTAATCCAGCCAATGGTGTGATGTGCAGCTTGTGTATCTGACTTAATTAATATGACGTTATGCTGTGCTCACACAAACTACTCTTTAGTAAATGATGCCTTCAAAGTCTCTTTTAACCCTAACACCTCCAACTCGCTCAGTGGCCGTGCTCAGGCTTTGTAATATTTATAATTACAGCTGCAAAAAAACTAAATACCAGGATTCAAAGATATTCTATTTATTCAGCCTGTGTGCTTTGCATAGCTGTCTAAAATTAGAAAAACCACAGGGAATCAGATTTTCTCTGTTCAAAGAGCAATGAGCCAGAGAGTCATGGAGGTATAAAGGATCAGATTTGAGTCAATGCTCGTAGTGTGAAAAATGACTTCAGGGGGTTTATTTTCACTTGGGACGCCCAAACTGAACATGTTTTCACTCAAAAAACAAAAAGGCATTCTGGGTGAAAACAACTCACGGGTGTTTTTTCACATTTCCTAGCTCGCTGAAGGATTACACAATCCAGATAGTGAATATAATGAATGTAAAAAAATATGTAAAATTCAAAATGAGGAACAACTATGGATAAATCCTTATTGTTAAAAGAAACAGCATTTTACATTGCATCAATAATTATAAATAGCTCTTTACTAATAAATAAGACACCCAATAAAAACCTGACAACCCAAAGCGAAATAAAAAAATAAAACTGAATTGACTGACTATAGTATTATGTAAAAACGTCTTATGTGAACATTAATCAAGACCTAAGTGGAGTTTGAGATTTAATGATTCCCACACCACCTCCTCTTAGCTTCTGCATCTTCTAGCAGGTCATACAAATATATAGCCACTTTATAAAAGAAAAAACAGCTAAATTCCCAACTTACAGAAAAATGAAAGATCAGAGAACATTGCATTTCCAATTATTATCCATTCATCGCCCAAAACAGAAAGTAAATTACCATAGAGTGGGTGCATGATACCGCAGTGATATTATCAGAATACCCGGAGCACCTTGGCAGCTATTGTACTGCTTTTTTTCTTGTTTAAAGGTGGAGTGTGGTGTTAAAGCACAAAAACAGCCATTTTAAAATGTGGATTCTTTCCCTACAGATTGCTTCCTGGTTGCTTATGCCCAAAAGGCATGCTTCTGTCAATACATACTTATCTCTATTACAGAATAAGTCAATAGGATGAAAAATGATTGGAATATATAATCAAGAGGTATGCTTTAACAGTGATGCTTACAGATGATGAGGGGTTTATTTTGAAATGCAGCTCCACAAATATTAAACAAAGCAAATCTCAAAAATATAGAAGATATATTAGATATAGAAGAGATATCATTTTACCCAGTACTCCGAGGCGATAGTTGAGGGTTATGACAATGACGTTGCCGTAGCTTGCCAGAACGCTGCCATCCATCATGTTGCCAGTGCCTTCTGTGTACGAGCCCCCGTGGACGTAGACCATCACCGGCCGCTGACCCCCTTCCTCATGGATGTCTGGGAGAGAGAGAGAGAGAGAGAGTGAGAGAGAGAGAGAGAGAGAGAGAGAGAGAGAGAGAGAGGGAGAGAGAGGATTATATATAGATAGATTGATAGATAGATAGATTTGACTTTATTTATTTGATGTGGACATCACAGTGACAATAGAATTTATAACATACATCGATGCATAAAAAACAGATGCACTGTGTTGAGTGTCTATAGCGAAACGCTAATTTCCAACAGGATGCTTTTTTATATATATAATAATAGATAGGTAAGCAGCAACATATGGGCTGATATTGGGTGACATCACTGAAGCACCTGATGCCTGTGCTATACGGAATCACGTTTTGTGCGTGAGTGTCAGTGCAAATCCACCCACCTTCCTTCTGCCTCCATTCTGTCTGTTGTTTGAATAAATGTCCATGCAGACTGTATGTGTGTGCTTGTGTGTGTTGGACTGACTGTCCAGCTGTCCATTTGTATGTATCTCAGCCTTTAATCGCTCTGTGGGTTTATACATACAAACAGCAGGAAGAGTCTGGGGCTCTCTTGCTTCCCTATGCTTCGTATCTTCTTTCCTTCATTTCTCAGTGAGTGGATATAAATTGAGGTTGTGAGAGTGTTCATGCTTGCCATCGTGTGTTTGTTTGTGTGTGTGTGCGGGGTCACATGCATGTGTATGAGCCAATATGTATGCATGAGTGAGTCTGTGTCCTTCCCACTTTCCTCCACAAGTAAAGGCGTAAACCCCTAGGCGACTGACGCAGGTGTCTGCATATTAAGTGTTGGTTCACCCAAAGAGGAGTGGAGGGGAAAGGGCTCCAGGTTAAAAACAATAAATGTTATTTATTTATTCAAGAAGGATTCGTCTGTGACCTTACGGGGGACTTCCATCTTTAATCATATGTCCCCCTCAAAATCCTCTTGCGGTCATTTTAAGGTTATGCAGTGCCACTCTGTTTTGACCCTACATGTGAATGAACTAAAAGGAGTAATTCTACTTCTACAGTGTCTGTGCACACTTTTGGGTTCACTCACCTTCCTCAGTGGGCACGTAGATATTGAGGTAGAGACAATCTTCACTCTGGTGAGTGAGGTACGTGGCAGCTATATCCAGGTTAGCCGTGAGCCAGGATGGCATCATGTCTCCCAACATGCTCCTCTCATCCAGCGACTGCGGGCACACTGGAGCAAACTGCGTCACATTGCGTATTCCTGGCCAGGGCAAAGGAGGCTCAGGCGGCTGGAAGCGCCGGTCTCCTGTTGGAGGCCTTGCGTATGGTACTCCCAGGTACTGGATGACGGGCCCCAGGAGGTCGGAGGGCAACGGGGTCAGTATGCCACGGATACGGCCCTGCACCGTGGAGATGACAGGCACAGTCTGTTGCGCCGATGAGGAGGACGGATAGAGGGAAAGGGAAAGGCAGAGGGAGAGGAGGACGGATAGAATCCCAAATGGGGAGTAGAAGGACGGGATAGGAGACGTGGAAGAGGGAGTTCTCCTGGTCCTCAACTTGGACATGATCGTGTGTTTAGGGGAAGTTGGGAGATAAAGGATGGGAGGAGAAGAGGAAGGGCCTTTGGAAGGGCGAGGTTTACAGCTGTGTTGACCCTTTAGAGATATCCAACACTCACACACAGCTGCTGCTCAGCTTGGCCCATAGCACACACAACACACAGTCCTCACTCTTGCATACAACCTTTTCCTCTTGTGTGTGTGTCTGTCTGTGTTTGGTCCTGTGTGTGAGTCAGTGAATCTGTGTCTCTGAGTGTGTGGTGACTCAGTCAGCGAGTCCCTTGAATACGTGTCTGTGTGTGTGTGTGTGTATTTGTGTGGAAGTGTTTAAGCAAGTGTGTATGTCCTGGACTGGCGATTTGAGCATGTGTGCGTGTATGTGTGGGCGAGTGTGTGTGTGTGTGCATGTGTGTGTGTGTGAGTGTGTATGTGTATGTGTGAGTCTCTCGTTATGTAAACAGTAGCATCACTGTTCCTCTGTCACTCTCTCCTTCCGGTCACCCCCATAACAAGCCCAAACTGCCTCCTGGAAAAGAGACATAGAGGCAGAGGAATGGAAAGAGAAGGAGAGAAGGATTTAATTAGTCTTCATTAGAATAATTATGGTGTCAAATAGATAAAATGCCACGCACACACACACATGCACACACTAGCACACACACACACATAGCAAACTTACAAATCACATCTGAAAATTAGGCTGTGGTACCTCGTTGCTGTTCATGTTAAAAATAGATACAAGAGCGATAGATAGGGCAAACGAGATGTTGTCCGCTCAGCTTAACTCGGCATCAGACTGTCAGGGCTGCTGTGTCGCACATAAATGGCATATGTGCGTGTGTGTGTGTGTGTGTGTGTGTGTGTGTGTGTGTGTGTGTGTGTGTGTGTGTGTGTGTGTGTGTGTGTGTGTGTGTGTGTGTGTGTGGTAGCCGCAGACATATGTCACATCCTCACTACACACTGTTTCACAGATCACAGGACCTGGTTGGTGGGGGTTTTGGGGGGGTGGGGGGGGCTGGAATAGGAGATGGAGAGTCACTTCACATGCTTAATTAAACCCAGAATACACCACGGGGCTCCTGACCTGCATGTAGCATAGGGTAGGAAGCCTGTGACACAAACATGCACACACACACACACACACACACACACACGTATGCACACACACCACTTTTTTATGTCTCCTAATAATACACACACACACACACACACACACACACTCACTCACTCACTCACGCATATGTTCTCTATCCAAAGATGCTCACACACACTATCTTTCTCTATTACAAACACACACACACACACACACACACACACACACACACACACACACACACACACACACACACACACACACACACACACACAGCTGCTCCCCACCCGACACTGATATCTCTCTCAGAAGGCCTGAGGGGAGAATATTAACACATACACACACACACACACACACACACACACACACACACACACACACACACACACACACACAGAGCAGCAGCATCAATTTCTGTGTAATCACACACACCTACACACACACACGCACACAACCATAGTAAGCAGAAAAGATATAAGAGTGTCAACATGATCAGTGCCATCGCTCCTCCCATGTTAGATTGTATTGGTGTTGGCTGTCCAAGGTGCTAGTTAACATTCCAGTGGTGATCACACACACGCTGATGAATAACGCTCCATTTATCAAGGCAAACCCGCCTGCCACCCTCCCCTAATATGTTTTTACGTAGAAAAGAACATATACATCCCGTTGCATTCTTATACGGAATAAGATAATAAAATAAACAACTGTAGAAAAAAATCCGCTTGCTTGTGAGGTACAATATCCTGACTAAATCTCTATCTGCACTGAAGCTGACTACGGCAAAAAAAAAAAAAAAAAACACACGCACACACTCACACTCAAAGGCAAAGCCTCAACCTGCACCCTCGCTGCAGTAAAATAAGATAACAAATCACAGGAGAAATATAGTACTGAACGTACCCAGACATGTGAACGTTTCGCGGACCATGTTCCCGTCCACCGCAATATTCGCCTCGTGTTTTCGCTGCTGCAGTTTTCCGACGTGCCTGGGATGGGATATTGGGAGATATTCCTCTCCTGCTGCTGCTGCTGTTGCTGCTCCTGCTGGTGGTGGCGATGGACCGTCTCCTGGGTGGGAATAACCCAAATAAAAGAAACAAGAAGAAAAAAAAACTCCAGCCTTCAGTCCGAGAAAAGATGGGAATGTAAAAAAAAAAATGCGTTTGGGATTTAGTAGAAATTTAAGCGTCTCTTAAAGGATTGTAAGGCCCAGGACGTTCAAATGATCAATCTCCCTCTCTTCTTTTCTCTCTCCTCCCTCCCCCATCTCTCTATCGCTCTCTCTCTCTCTCTCGCTCTCTCTCTCTCTCTCTCTCGCTCTCTCTCTCTCACCCCGTGTCTCTTCCTCTCCCTAGATGCGATTGGACAGTGTGGCAGGCAGCAGCTACTGATCCAATGATACGCACCTATAGCTCCATGAGGAAGCGCAGACTGGGGAGAATGGAGAGGAGAGGACCGACCTGTGCAGGAAAACGTACACACACACACACACACACACACACACACACACACACACACACATTCACCCAAGTGCGCACCATTACACGAAGCACGTTGGTGCTTAAACACACATGGCTACACACATTTTACACACACCTGTGGAACGTCTTGTTAAACGTCTTGCTGGAGTGCACAGTGACCTCTTCAGGACCAGAACAGGCCCTGTGTGTGTGTGTGTGTGTGTGTGTGTGTGTGTGTGTGTGTGTGTGTGTGTGTGTGTGTGTGTGTGTGTGTGTGTGTGTGTGTGTGTGTGTGCGTGTGTGCGTGCGTGCGTGCGTGCGTGCGTGCGTGCAAGCAGTCGCTACTAACTGTGTTTGGGAACACTTCTCACGTCAGCACAGCCTGCCGCCGCAGCATTCAGAACTTTCTATTCCTCTCCTCAACAATCTTCCATCCACCCATCCATCCATCTCTTCGTCTGCCTGTCTGCCTCTCTGTCTGCCCGTGCACTTGTTTGCTTATTCCTCTGTGATGCCCTCTACTCACGTCTCCTGAGTAACCTCCGTCTCTCCTTTCCCCTCTTTTAAAGCAGGTTGTATAAGTATCTTTTTAATAAGGTAAAATAAAAAAAACATTGGCAGACAGGCTTTATTTGTCCAGGGGAGGGTTTGAGATGGGATTTAGAAGGATGACACTGACCTATAGTCTAAGCTTTACAAAGCCATAGGGCATTACACTCATTCTTTTTAAGTGCCAAAAGAAAAAGCACTGCATGAGGCTGTGCTCAGGCTCATATGAGATTAAAAGGTTAGGGTTGTAGCCAGAGGTCAGCCCTGAACAACCCAAAGACATTATCAATAAAATCCGTGGAATAACTCTAAAACCGGCAAGCTATGAATGTAAGGGCGTAAAAATAAACTACAGCAATTTTCACAATCTGAAGACACATCACATCTTCTCAGTTGAGAGGGATAAATAAGGTGTCATACGATTTGAGACAAACTTGATTCGCTGTCATTCATTTAGTTTGAAATATTACCCAGCTGAAGTTAACAGGATGATGCTTGGATAAAGTATGATCCCAAAACTCTATTATCTGGGTAAAGGACCTAAATAGACTTCTGAGTTTGATGTACACAAGTTTATTCAGTGATAAGTTGCTTGCAACAAAACAATTTGTCAGTGTAGAATATTTCACAGAGTATATTTCCTTTTGCAGTGTTAATGTGCAGTAATGTGAGCAGCTAACAGGATGTGAACCTGGACCCAAACTGTCAGATGTAAACAGAGACCTGGATCTGTTAGGACATCGAGTCCTACTTGGACGTTGGTGCTTTAAGGGGCAGAACGTCCCCTATGTTTGTCATCACATACTGTTCTTGCCATCCCTGAGGAAATAATAGCATAGATAAAATCATGAGGCAGCATCCCTTGTCAATAGTGTGCAATTTGCAAAATAAATGTAATACATTTGCAGAAAGAAGATATATGCATACATACGTAATTAGGTCTGTTTAGATTTGATGATAGCCTTTATATGAAGATAATCATAACCTAATTATCACAAAGCCTAATAAGGCCTCATTCCATTCACAAAGTCCATGTCGGCAGGAGGTTGGGATGGATGAGTCGGCAGCTGTTTGCTTCCCGTTTCACACTGAAAATCGACATCGGGGCTTTATAAGCATGACCACAATCTAACCGTAATCATGTGTTTTATTATTGTAACCACGAATCCCTTTTCCCTAACATTGACAACATTGACAAACTTGTTATGATGGTTTAACTTAATCAAACCGAGTGGTCACACCACAAAACAGATGGAACATTGATTTGGTTTTGGAAGAGACAGACAAATAACGTCGTCCTGCTGATAAGGGTGTCAGATCAGAAAACTCTTCTATGTGTCCTTTTTTATTTGATTTGTATCATTTGGAGGACTCATTGATTGATGCACTGCAGCCCTACAGTCGTCCTCTCTGTGTAGTTGTCAGCAGGCTCTTGTTGCTGTCCTCCATTGACATTCTTAGTCACATAAGGGAGAGTTATCTTCTGGTTTTCCTTATAAAGTGGCACTAATGCAGAAGCACCAGGGTTATTGAACCAAAGTTTATTTACTGATGTCTTTTCCATAGTATGACTTTATGACTGAAGCTCCAGCCATCCAATGATTTTAAAGTCTTTTGGAGCTTCATTTACCTTTTTTGAACTGAGCCTGCTTAGTATTTTCATAAATGGCATAGAGTATGATAGAAGGTTGACTGCGTAATTAGCATACAGTGCACTTGTATGGAAGCATCTTAATTGGTTATAGTTAAAGTTATATCTGTGATTATTCTTTTTTTTCCTTTTAAGATGAGTTAAGACAAGAGATACTTTATTGTCCCAAAGGAAATTTGTCTTGGATACATACAGTATCTGATCGAAAAGACAAAATAACATGTTGCATACATTAAGTACATACGTAGACTGTCATCAGTCCACATGCACGCACACACACACAAACACACACACACACACACACACACACACACACACACACACACACACACACACACACACACACACACACACACACACACACACACACACACTAGTACAATAGCCTTCTTACAGTTCATGCACAGACTGCCACCAACCAACAAACTGCACACTGCCTGACATAAAACACACCAGTATTCATCATAATAGTGTGCATAGTATCTGTACTGAGAGTAAAACAGCCTTATCAACACAGAACAATGTAAAATATGCATGTTTAAAATAATGGCAGCAGAGACGCCAGTAATTTACTGTTATTTTAGGGTGCAGGTACTGTAATTTATCTTGTCGTATATTGGATTACATTATGTGATAGTAGAATAACTGGGTTTTATGGTATTTTTACAGTATATATACCAGCCAGCATGTTACCGTTTATTTACAAAGGGTAATAAAATCTGCTACTTTTGCATTTAATTCCCCTCTACTAAAAAAATTCACACTCAGTACAATATTACTGTACTTTATTACTTGTCCACAATCATTTATTGCTGACTTTGTAATACATTGTAAATAATTACACACACATTATACACATGTAAATGTGACCTGCATGAACTACATGACAGTGTAAAAGTGAAAGACATAGAGCCCAGAGTTTGTGACATGTACAGTGTACAGTTAAGATTAAAAGGCAGCGTCACAGGGGTTATGCTCAAGCTATAGCTTACCTTTTAGGGCTTTGATGGACAGGGGGACAAAGGAGGTGTTTTAAGGAGGTTGAGCCTGCAATGGAGGACTCTGAAGGGACAAAGGAAGGGAAACATGGACGGAAGGGGACTGCATGAGGAAAGATGCTTGTACTCCGGGTGGATGACATGTGTGGGGTCTGAAATGAACTTCTGAGTCTGTCTGATTATAGTTTCATCAAAGACAGCACGCAAAGTGGGATGCTGATTCACATGGCCCTTTGTGCATGCCAGGTAATCAGGGCTTTCACTGAGGTTGCCAAACCAGGCAGAGATGCCATAAATGCTCTCTTAACTATGGCATGGTAGAAGAGAAGTAACACTTCCTGGCTGACACCAAAGAACCTCAGCCTATGAAAGAAGAAAGTGTAGCTGCTGTTGGACCTGAGTGCAGACATTTTCTACTTTTGTGGTCAATGTGTATGCCCAGGTATCTGTGAGGGTAAACCTGGGCTAAAATCACATTTATTATGATCATATATCTTTTCTTTAATTAAACCAGATACATAAAAGATTAGAACTCTGTGGCATCACGTAGATTGGTAGAAAATGGGATAAATAACTTAAAAGGGTATTCTTTTACAAGCCTGGAATGTACTTTTCAGTTAATTGCCCCTCGACAAGATTACAAATTGGGCAGTGTTGAACAATTAGTTGCTGACTTTAAGTGATTTGTCAAAGTCTAATGTCAATCATGCATTATGAATGTTAAGAACCTCTGAATGCACATTATGATTCTTAGTAGGAGAGGGTAGTGAGCAACCCACTGGCATTTATGTGGCAGGTGAAAACGGTGTCCTAGTGTGCAAATAATGGTCAAATATATGCAAGGCCCTCAAACAGCTTGTAATTAAAGTTTATTTTAAAGTTTTACATTTTTAGCATAAAAAATGATTGCCATTGTTATTATTATTGCTCACCGAGACTGCATATGCAGCAGGGCCCATGGTTTTATGCTCCACGCTTGAGTGAAACTTCCTGTTTATTCTAGAATAGTTTTATTTTCTTAATGATTCAAGCAACCATATAAAACCAACTGTTCTTCCAAACTAAACAGGCTGGTCTGTGGGTATATTTTTTGTTTTTAGGAGATGAAAATACCACAAACTGAATAGGGCCTCAGATTACCCAAACCCCTATGGATAGTATATCTTTAATATCATCTTTTAAAGAGACCTCTCCTGTTTGAGTCATTATGTCATTACAACCAGAAGCTGGAGCTGAGCTGCAGCAGGAAGTAATTTGGATGGAGATAAGTGGAGCTCAGCTCATCTCTGACAAGCTTCAATTCAATTTAATCTCTGGTTTTAAATCACTTCCAGTATCTGTCCGTCTTAAATTACTCGGATAAGGCATGATGTGCATTTATGAGAAACAGTGGACAATCATCAGCATGGTAATTGTCAGTGTCATTCTGGCAGATGAGGTAGCCAAATGGTAGCATAAAGTAAGAGGAAAACTGCACCTAAAATTGAATCCTGTGGCTAGCACTGTCACCTTGCAAGGGGGGCAGGGTTCGATACCCGATCCCGGGCGGTCCTTCTGTGTGGAGTTTGCACGTTCTCCCCGTGGCAGCGTGGGTTCCCTCCCATGAGCGTGAAAGGTGGTCTGTTTATATGTGTGCCCTGCGATAAACTGGCGACCTGTCCAGGGTGTTCCCTTCCTTCGCCCAATGTCAGCTGGGATTGGCTCTAGGGTAAGCGGTTTGGGCAATGGAATGGGATGGAAAAAAATTCTGTTAAAGTTATGAAGTACTGTAAATACAATCACTAGTTAAAAGAAGGGCATTTCTATTCAAAAGGATAGACAAACTTCCATGCTTCTTTTTTGTATGAACGTAACGCCTTTATGCTATACCCCCCAAAAAAAGTGCCAACTTTGAAATGAGTTGCAACCAGAGCAAATGACTAACTCAGCATTTTTTTATGCTCTTATTGGCTTTTTTTGTGCCTGGACTTGGGGTCAAATTTTGCAGGTTTAATCCCTACTGGCTGTCTCTATCTACTTCACTCTGTGCCCTAATTTCACAGCATAGAGACAAATGAGTGACCCAAGTGCTCCTCTGGTCAGTGCTCCTAAAAGCTCCTGCCCTACACCCACAGTCACCCCGAGGGCCTCTTTGGTCATCTTAACGTGTCCTCATGTGCCCTCTGGTTGGTACAAATGCCACTGTGCTTAGCTTAAGTGCTGCTCTTGTGTGACACCAGCGCAAAAACCCTTGACCCGCAATCACTGGAGAGGGGGCCCCGGTTCAATTTGACTCTTGCCTGATAGAAATCAGTGTCCAGAGACTGGACTTGTCTGTGCACACAGTTTTTAATAAGATTGCTTATGTGTTTCCTGTCCTAGAATTCTTATTTCTCTGTTTTCTTCTACAAAACTCATCGGTCTAAAACATATTTGAGGTACCTGTTTTCTCCAAGTTTCCTGACCTCTAAGCCATTTAATTTCATCTGTGAACCCCCCCCCCCCCACACACACACACACACACACACACACACACACACACACACACACACACACACAAACTTGAAGTTAGTCACAAGCCTGTCCAGGTTTGGGGATTTTTTTTTTTTACATTGCACAATGCATCTATTTGTTCATTCATCCATCTTATTAAATTAATGTCAGTTCTTCTCTCCATCGCTTAGTCCAGATTAGTCCGCTATTCATTCATCTCCCATCCCTCCAGCTTTTCTGTCTCTCCTCCAACACATTTGCTCTGTTCATCTATTAAATTATCTCTCCGTCGCTCAGCGGCCCAACTCTCTTTCAGTTCACCCATTACTCCCACAGCTCCCGCTCTCTCTTAAAATATTCATTGATGTCTTAAACACTTTTTCTGTCTCCTCGACACACACTAGCAATCCTTAACTCTTCCCCTGCTGTGTGTAACCCTCATACATTAGATAACATCAGACATTGTTGGGACACACTAGTAAGGACAATTCATTTACATAAATTCCCATGTATATTCACATAATTCCTCATTTCATTAAAATGTATTATTCTGAAAATGTATGTAGTATACTGTTTGTATTATATCAGCCATATATAGAGTCAATATATTCTGTGATATTATTTTTCTGTGATTGATAATGGCATCATGACTAGTGTTTTATTTGAGTTATTTTCAAATCTGTAAAGCAAAATAATTACAACAAGTAGATGTTGGCACTGCTGTAATATCAATAGAACCCATCAAAACTGTGCAATGGAGAAAAGCAACACATGTAGGAAATGGAGAAATATTCAATTAAAAATCAAATTGAAATAAGTTTTCTCCTGTCATTTGATTACTTAAATCTGTTGCTTAAAAATGCTGCTGTTTTTAAACCAGTTTTTTTATGGACAGTTATCAAAGCTCACAGTTGCTGAGAAAACCTTTTCTTATTACAGTCTACTGTCCATGGAAATGCAAACACTCACTCATACACATAGATGAACACAATTTACACATGAAGCCATCTTCATTAGAGCCATCTTCTCTTATTCTGACAACGTGATTGAAACAAAAACAAGAGCTCCATCAATGGTCTCTGCATTCCCGGCGTACATTTTTACCATGAAAGCTCATTTAATTCATGAGCGTTCCAATTAAATTTTCAGTCAACCTGCATAACGCTGTCTGAAAGCCTCTCTCATCCTGCCCTTCTCCCTGACCATGGTTCACTGGTGTAGCCGTGCTTTGAGAAGTATTTTTATCCCAGCCTTCATATTTTTTGCCGGGCAGTCAAACCAAGTAAGATTTATTTATAAAGCGCTTGTCACAAAGGGCTTTGTCACAAAGGGCGTCAACAAAAGACACACAAACAGATAATAAAACAAGGACCAATAAAAGACAAAAGCAAAAACACACACAGACCAGTTTGTATGTGCAAATGTGTCTGTCACAACGTATCCCCATACAACAGTTCATATGATATGGAGAATAAAGCAAACAGAGTCTCCAGGAGACGTAACTCAAAATGTAAGAAAGCAGCCACAGAGGGATGGATAGAGATACCGCTGCTCTTCGTGTAAAGCTTGTAGTACTTAATGGGCGTGTAGCCGGACACGTTTTCTGAAATGATTAAATGGGTGGACTGACATGGTGATATGCAGAGTGAGAGGAAAGTACAGCACAGTATCTGAATTATAAAACATCTTTAAGCTATGGCAAGAGACAGGAGAGAGAACAGAGAATATGTGAATCTAATTGTCCAGTTCAGACTAGTAGCAGGTCTATACATTCTCTCTTTCTCTCTTTCTCTCTCTCTCTCTCTCTCTCTCTCTCTCTCACTCTCTCTCTTTCTCTCTCTCTCTCTCTCTCTCTCTCACTCTCTCTCTCTCTCTGTCTCTCTCTCTCTAAACAGATACTCACATAAGTGCATCTAACCAGTTTAGTCACATGTGCAGGATATCAACACCTGTGTTAATGTTAAATCTTTGGAAGTTACAAGAACATTAAATAACCTGTAATTGTTATTGAAAATAATCTAATGAACGTTAAAACAAAGGGATCACAAGTTAATTGAGTTATTGGCTCTTCAGCATCTGTTTAGATTGGCTGAGGATTCTGCCTCATCAGCTGGTGTTTGTCATCCTGTTGGATTGTCACTGGATACAACAGGCAGATACTGAGTGGTGTCTATGGCTATAATAGAAAGCAT
Organism: Taurulus bubalis; assembly: GCF_910589615.1. Classification (NCBI taxonomy): domain Eukaryota; kingdom Metazoa; phylum Chordata; class Actinopteri; order Perciformes; family Cottidae; genus Taurulus; species Taurulus bubalis. Next base: position 10,917,430 of record NC_136603.1, read on the forward strand.
TCAACTATCAGCCTAATTTTATTTCAAATACAAGATATTACTAATACGGTAAATACAACACCCATATTTTAGTCACTATCCAAACTATTGTTTCCAGCAACTCAAGCCTTTGTTTTTGGCTCACTTTGGCAGGCAGTTATATGCCAAAATTGTATTTACTCTGGATATACTTTTTGTTCATTTCCAAAATGTCACCTACACACACCCACGCTGTGTTGCATGTGTAGGCAGTTGTCGGCTATAAAGTCAATTGTTCTCTGCGTGGTACGGGCCAACTCAGTTCAGCGGCTGCACTCTTGCAGGTTGTAGCGTATGAAGTAATGGTGTATGTAGCACCAGCTACAAACAGGCGCAGTCCTTATTGGTATTTCTCACAACGTTAGAGGGGGAGGGGAGGATGGCGATTGGGCAGTAAATGGCAGATGCCAGATGGGAGCAGGGGGGAAAGGGAGCAAGTAATGGACGGTTGAATGAGATAGATAGAAAGAAGGAGAAAAAGAAAAGGAGAGGAAAAAGTATACGAAAGAAGAAGATTAGGAGACCCGGAGGAGAGAAAAAAGCAGGGTAGGAAACGAAAAATTGGTGGTGTAGAGGAGCCAAAAGAGACAAATGATTGAGAGAGGTGAAAATAGGATGGGAGGGTGCGAAGATTGAGCTAATAGAGGGGGCTGAGGGTGTAAAAAAATGTGAAAAGCAATTAGAAAAGGTGAGAGCGATGCAGAGATAAAAAAAAAACAATAAGGTGTTAAGAGGGGTGGTTTATCAATCTATAAATAAGAGTTTTGTGAATCTGCTGTGATGCAGTGCAAAGGATATGGATACACACAGGTGAAGATGAGTATCGATTGACTTTGTACATACATCCAGAGGCTGAGAGGCTGAGAATTGACATGCCAGATGCTTGTGTGGGGTGAAAATAAAAGTCCTATAATTGGTCATTCTGTGGACTTTTTGGTTGGAGGTACAACCAATAAAAAGCTCCAGACAACTATGGGGAAATTGATATAATATATATTGATATATATTGAGATAAGCAGAGACTAATCCTAATAATCAGATCAAATTTCCATTTTGTTTTACTTCATTATCTGTTCAGCACCTCTTAAAAACGGCACCTTGTACTATATCTCCGCAACCACGTGGTCAATAAAATTCATTTAAATTGCTGGATCAGACACTGTCTTGGCACAAAGTCGGTAATCTTTCCATTTTTGAACCGAAAAACATGTTTTTTTGACTGAATATGCTTCCTAACTTGCCAATGCTTTCCTGGATTGTGTCTATTGTTGCGGATGTTATTACGGCACTGAACAATACTTTTTTTAAACTCGGGAACACCTTGCTCAAACTCATGCTGGATATTTATAGGTATGATCAAAATATCTTTTACAAGTGATTTTTTTGCAGATATACATTTTTCCCCCAAGACTTTACTGAAAAAATACATACAATAAACACAAAATTAATTTGGGGTTCCTACGACGACTCAAACACAGGGAAAAAGAGGTTTTCAACAGGTTTAATTGAATGACTGAACAGATCAGAGATATGAGCATTTATTCAGACTTCTGGGACCAGGCTATCACCACGAGTAGTTTCAGAATCCTGACCCCATGATCATTGTATTGATTAACTGATACTTGACTGACGGACTGGGTGATTGGTGTCTTGTATATTGGTCTGAGATTAGACAGCAGATATGAGGGAAAACATATAAATGGCTTTTCTTTCGTAACACGTTTACCAATTTATCTAAAACACAGAACCACTGAGGTGCAGTGTGTTAGTCCCCTGAAAGAACACATTCTTGGTCAAACACCTGAATCTTATAGCATCTGTTTATGCTATATGTGTCCTCATAACCCAATGTTGGTGATGTTGCCTTTGTCCCAACGTGTTGCAGGAAGTACTGCCCATGTAAATCCACAGTGCCTGAAATTGATGTCCATGTATCGCAGCCCTAAAGGGGCTTCCTGCTGTCATCTCACATCAAATAGAAAAATAAACTCTCAGCGCTCAGGGACCGGAGCTTCTCTATTTCAAAATATGTCCAACAAAAACGTCCAACAAAAACACTGGATTGAAGTAGCGAGCACAATGTGAGAGAGTTGTGTTTGTGAGTGTGTTAGGTGTACATGTGTCTTCCTCTTTATCTGTGTCAGGAGATTTATTGTGGAATGTACTTCTGAGCTACAAATAGCCACCGCTGTGGCCCCTGAATTGATACAGCAGCTGCTCAATCAAGAGACATGTGGGCACTGCTAGGCGACACAGCCTCCAGGATTACCGGTGAATTCCTGTTGTTTAAACTTGAAGATCCTCCTATTCTCTACCGCCGTCTCATCCCTCTGTCAGCTTTGTGTTGCGACTGTGCATGAGTCTCTGCTTTAAGTCCCTGTGTAGAAATAAGTGCATCAACTCCAATTTGTTGAATCAGTATTAATTTATGCAGAAGCTCCTGCTGTGTTTATTTAAGCGGTGTTCCAACAGAATTACCATTATCATTTAAATTCTTGTTGAGAAAAGCCTTTTCATTAGTGTGACTGCTTATTGTCAACCAGGAAGATGGGACTATGTTAAGGTATTGTGAATGTGTGAGAGGTCACACAACTAATCATGAATACACCAAGGATCATATTAACATATCAATATCATACCTAAGATCTGATTAATAACCGATTGATACCTGTCACCATCTCAAGCTATTATTTTGCAAGGTAATACTAATATGATAATAATAAGATGATTTATATCTGACTCTTCTAAATTAGAGGCATTCAGAACCTGAACAAAACAAGTAAAAAATGAAAATAAAAATGATCATGAAGACTAGACAAGAAGTTGGTTTATAACTTTGATACTGAACATCATGGCTGTGTTCAGGGCCTTTCTAGGGAGAGGAAGCTCAGTGATCGATGCTGTTGACCTCGGTTTAATGTATTCGTGAGTGTGTGTGATTGTGTGCAAACCAACCTTGGTGGTACAAGCACGCTCTGAGCATAGCTTGCAGTGAAGTAAACGAGGCTGACGGGCATTTTTTGTCCTATGGTTGGTCGTCTCCAATGTGGCTCTGTGCACCGCCTCTATCAAACCCACAGATGGTTCTACGGCAACCTCCTTTCGAAAGGCATGCCGTCTCTTCTGTCTCTCACACACACAAACACAAATACTCAGGAGCACCACGGCACGGACTCACAAACGCAAGTGAACACGTGATTACACAGAGCGTAGATTTTAAATATGCAATATGTATGTGAATGTAATGTACTAAAAGGCTCATTGCATGTTGCATGCCTTGTTCTTCTGCAATGTGGAGGGAAAAAAGCTCACACCTATAAATGCATAGAGACGTATGTTTTTCTATAGTCAGTACCATTGAATTATAATATTCTATGGTCAGAACACTTGCAGATACAAAAAAAACAATTATAATAATAAAAATGCACCACGTGGTACCCTGAGATGTGTCACTCATTTAGTCATACAACTTGAAAATAATAATCCATGATCAGACATTTTAGAATGTCTTATGTTCTTCATACTCGTATTTCTTGAACATTTGGGGTCTAGGTAGCTACATTAATCATCAAGCAGCTGCAAAAAAATATATAGAATTTGACTGTTTGACATTGCTCACATGGGTTTTACATGGTGTAACATATTTGCTGTTATCCATCACGTGGACCCGAGTAAAATGGATTTCCACCAACATAATGCCAGTCCCTTATCTGCTTCTTATATACAGTCTATGCGTATTTCCCTCATTAATGCAGTCACAGACCCAAGTGAACTGTGACCTGTGCGGCGGCAGCACATTCCCGAAACAGGCTGATAAGCATAACTGGAAAGATGTCGTCCTCATTCCACACATGGGTTATTATAATGGGAATTAGATAGAAGAAGCTAATGAAATGGTTGTAATTTAAAGATTAATCAACCGTGAACAGCAGTTTTATTATACATTCTTCCAAACCAGGAGGGGCTGCTGATACGGGTGGAGATCCCATTATGGTGGTTTTTCTCCAACATTAACAAAGTTTCAGTTGCAGATCAGAAAACACTTTTTTTATTTCGTCAGGCATGTTTTAAGACTTGGTGAGACAATTAATATGTATGTACTATCTCAGGGGCAGGTCATCAACGGGTTTAGTCTAGTTTAGATGTTGATGCATAAACTCCAGTTATGCTGTAAAACGGTACTCTGAGAAATGCAAGAAATCACAAATAGTGGAAAAAGTAAACAACACAGGTTATAAAATGTCGATAGGTAGAACACAGCAGTGCAATATTATGGGACAAAGATGTGTCCTATGCTCGTGGTAACCTAGCAACCCCTGAAAAAGAACGGCAGAAAGCAGCACGGTTTAGATCAGAATTTGAGGAAAGGGAGAAACGCTGCTTTAGTGATTAAAATGTCTGTCTTCTCAAGACAATTTATCTTTGTATTTCATATGAAAATGAATTCAATAGTGCAGCTTTGGCAATAATGTATCATCCACATTCATACCAACAAAGCGTCTTGGAATTAAACTGAAGTGAGAAAGAGAGGAGCAGCCTGCAGATAGCTCATATGTACGCATAGAGGCACACAAGTGTGAAAGAAAGACAGATAAGAAGATGCAGAAGAGGATATGGTGAATATAAAGGAGAAACAAATCAATTCAAAATGAGAGGCAGAGAATTCCTGCTAGTTGTCTATTTGCTGCACCACACTGAGTCCATTTGCCATAGATTGTTTGTCAGTTAGCAAATAAGAACAACAGTTTAGGGACAAAGAAGGTCGATAACAGCCTCTAAAGCAAAGCACTCTTTCCACAGATAGAGATAAGAGCTCTCAAATTAAAAAGCCTCGGACTAAATGTCTTAACTTGTTGAAACACCCATTGACAAAAAAAAAGACGTTTAATATCAGAGGGACTGACATATTTACAAATGCCTCCCTATGGATTTGAAGATGCTTTGGCTACAAATAGGTATTTGATCTATTTTATATATGCATGGAAGTACCCATTGGAAATGCCATCACCAAATCCATCAAATCACGTCACACTTCAAACCTCTTTTCTCTCTAGGTACTTCAGCCATGATGCATACTGATGCATCTTTTCTGGCAAATTGCGGTAAAGGAAACACTAGAGATAAGACCCACTGAGAGTTTCCATCTAGGAGAACAAATATGGGTCAGTGTTGTCGTACAACAAGCATTCAATAGCAAACTGGGAGACAACAGGGGACAAACCAACAGACAGCCCCATGTATTCTCAAAGTCAACCATGCCCTGCAGGAAAAATAGAAAAGTAACAAAACAATGACACATCAGACTTCCTGTCCTCTCTGTAATACATCACAATGTTGCTGGAAACAGTTACAGACTAAGAAAAGACATATGAGCTTTTCTAGACATATAGTAGTCTCGCAACAATAAGGAATTGCATTGCATTTGATAGTTGATACAGAACTTATAATAAAATACATGCTATGAGAGTAAAAATCCCAAAAGCTGCAGATTCCACCATTTTTCTGATATTCAATGACAGTCCAGTGTCTCAGCAGTACTGACTTGATCTCCGTCTGATAAGGGATGTAATATCCACCTATAAGCAACTAAAACAAGGGGCATAATGTCATAAATTGCCTGTTTGGATTTCTCAGGTTGACGTGGGAGATTGTGGGCTCCATTTAGTTGGATTGGAGTCGGAGGCCTAGTCATGTGAGCCTCAGCCACTCAATGAAGTTGCAGATCTAATCTATTTTGCATGGAAGCCATAATTAATGCATGCAGCAGCGGGCAAAAAACATACATTTCTTGGCTGTCTTGCTTTGTCAGGAAATAGTGTGTTAACTTTAAAAGAGCTGTCATGTATAAAAATGTGTACAAGCACAGTCAGAGGGAAAGGTCTTTGGACAGCAGCAAAGTGAAAATGTTTGTTGCTGTCGGTGAACGTGAGTCAGCGTTTAACACCTTGCATGAATAAAATGTACCGAGTGCAGTCCACTGAGAGAAGCGTCTGGGCTAGAGAAGAGACATTTGTCGTTTCTGCTGCTCGTAGAAAACACTTCAATACCTTTGCCACCAACTGTATTCTTGTAGCATGCTTTTGCGTACAGTTCATGTTGCGTGTTCAAATTACAATACAGGCTTTTCAGACAGCAACAAATAAGACACCGGAGACAGTTGTGGGCGCTTTCTTGCGTACAACTATAAAACAGTAAGATGTGACTTTAACCTGTTAAGCCCTTTTATATCAGGAAAATCAAGAAAAAATCATGGTATAAATCCCTCCCCCCCAAAAAACAAAAACATGTTAGGGATCAAATTAAACATAAAAATCAGGGCTACAATAATATATAATCCCGATGTACAACCTCTAAACACAACTCAAACAATAAATAGGATTAGGGGTTAGGGTTAGGGTTAGGGCTTAAAGGGCTACCTTCAACTACATACTAAAGAGCTTTCTCAAGAGTCATCTAGTGTACATGTAAACAGCTGGGATGAATAGAACATGCAAGCAGTCAGCATGTAAAGTCATTAAATGGGTTCAAGTCTGGCTCATTAGACGTCTCTTCCTCTGTCTTTCTCATCTTCGTTGTATCTTCCTTCTACACCCATGTTTCCTGTGACTTTCATTATTGGCATTACATCTTTAGAAAATGAAGATGATCAAAACACTGGCCATCCTGTGAGTGACTATGGATACAGCCAAAAGGATCATGTTTATAATTAAAGATTACACCAGTTTATCCAGGAATAGAATTTGTGATCTGGAAGTAAGCCGGGGAGACCACTCAATTTACTGATGTGAGTACCTTGCAGCCCTGTGGCAAGTATGAATATTTAATCAGCCAGTTGCAGATTTCAATATTTGATTAGCCTGTTGCAGGTGGGTAGGATGTGAAACATAGATATTTTAATCACAGACGGAAGTGTTCCCATGTGGCGTTTACTTTTACATTGTTCAATATTGTTGTAGCAGCCTGTAGGCTTAACATGCAAACTTTTCCTTGAACCTGAATATCTAACAAATGCTAATGAATAGAGCTGTTTTTATATAAGAGGCTATTTATTGGCAGCCTGTTTTGTATGTTTGTGTAACACATGGCTATTCTAGTTGTGGGAAGGAAACGCAGGCAGTCAAAGCACCACTCAACCGTGATGCTTTTCTTGTTTAAGTTAGCGATAAACCAGATATTGCTAAGCCAAGCACACACACATTCACACTGCTGCTCCACCCTACCTTGTTGCATCATGACCTTACATTGTTTTGTGACTGTGACACACTCCTGATATTCTCACTGTGAGCCCTAACATGGGCGATGGCCTGGAACGCCCATGACTCTGTAATACACACGTCTCAGCAGTCGGTTAGGTTCTCGCACGTGAAACCTCCCAGACAGTACATGGGAAATACACACATACAAGCACACGTGTACACAAACACACATATATAACTGTCTGAATACACACATGACCTCATTGCAATCTCATTATTTAAGGTACCTTAAATAGTGTATGAAGAAAATACAATTTTGCCACGTACCATCAGTAAGACATGAACGTGTTGCCACTGAGGTTTCAGTGAGTCTCACCTTTTACGTTCGAACACATGCGAAATTAATCAGAGTAGACACAAGAGGAACTTTCCTTCCCTGCAGCTTATACATACACACAATCATAGATTAACCTTGATCTACCTTGATCTTTGTGGACGTCATCATGGGTACTCCCTCCATTACTGTGACAAACAACACACACACAGAGAGAGAGAGAGAGAGAGAGAGAGAGAGAGAGAGCACTACCTCTGCTCTCATTCTCGAGCAATGGACTGGAACTAACATACACATTCCTGTGGCTGTCAAACACACACACACACACACAGAGGGAGAGACAAACAGGACATGTGCTCAAATACATGCACACAACCTTGTTGTTGAATGCATAAACTATACACACACACACACACACACACACACACACACACACACACACACACACACACACACACACACACACACACACACACACACACTATGATCTCTGACTCACACACTCTCCCTATAGAAATGAATCACTTTGAGTCTATTGAGCCACACACACACACACACACACACACACACACACACACACACACACACACACACACACATACCCTATGGTGTGCTACCTCGATGTTCTCATCATTCACACCAACACTTGCTATATCAGGAGGCATCCGTCTCTGTGGCTGACTTCATAGGTCAGCTCTGCGACAGTGGCCAGCATGTCCTCCGCCCTTGTGGAGGGTGTTTGATGACCCAAGTCCATCTAAGATGACAAGAAGCCGCACTTCAGCACTCAATTTTGGAAATTAGATACACAACACACACACATATTAGAATACAAATGCAAGAGAACATTGTCTCTGCTGCACAGCAGGGCAACCTTTTGCCTTGATACTTGGCTGTCTGGTCTTTTTATGGGGAGATGGGTTGTTTTGGTTAATTTTCTTAAGAAGTGTTGTTTCGAATAAAAGTCAAGTGGGAAACCTTTCCTACCGAGAATCGCTTGTCTGACGTTTCACACCAAGACGACATCAGCCGTCATGCAATCGTTGAAGAATCCAGTCAGGGCATCTGATCTGGTCCACGTATGGCACAATCACATTCAAACATGTTGTGCATCTTCTTATTGCAAAGTGTTATGGCGCATTCAAACTGGCTAATATGAATTGTATTCATCATAAATTAGGAGATGTCTTTGACAAAGTTATCCTGACCATTTCAAAATCCTTTGCTAATGTGTTAATTTACCCATACTTAAACGTTCAACCTGAAATGGAAAATTAAAAGAATATTTTGATATTTAATGTTAATACAGTTTGCATGAATTTTTCAATTGGGTTAACTTCACTCATCCATAAATTAGGATCCACTGCCTTCATTAAATATTGATGCATGTATGCAACATGTGGGCCTTCAATCATAGATGTGTTTTTTTCACATACTATTGTTACAGCAGGCTCTCCTGCTTTCATACAATTTAGTTTTGGCATGACTCTTTCCTGTGGAGGACAGTGACACACACACACACACACACACACACACACACACACACACACACACACACACACACGCGCGCACACTTGAAATGTGCACATACACAATTTTGACAGTACAATGAAGCGACAAGTACAGTCAAAGTCACAACCTTTATTCTCCTCCTCTGACCAGTACATGGACCCTCACAGTTACAGACACAGCTCACTTGGTTTCTGTAAGCCAGCGCTCCAAATCCTCCTCAGTAAAATTAGGGATCTTATTTTTCTCTTTTGTTCTCAGTCGTCTCTCTTCACTCTCGTCGGCTTTTATCTCACCCAGCCTCTCATTTCTCTCAAATCCTCTTTCCTCCCTTTCTCTTCGCTGTCTCTGTTGTCTTCGTTAGTTACAATGTACTGAAACAATTTCCACTCCGTTCCAGAACTCCACCACAGGCTGAATTCATCGGCTTATCCAGTGTGTGTGTGTGTGTGTGTGTGTGTGTGTGTGTGTGTGTGTGTGTGTGTGTGTGTGTGTGTGTGTGTGTGTGTGAAGCAATGTTGTGAGCGAGTGCGTCATGAAAATAGAAAGCAAGTGGGAGTGAGAGGAAATGTGTGTATGTGACCTCCTTTCCTGGCTTCCTGACAGTGGGCCGAGTTCTTGGACTTGGTGGTCGTTGTGAAGCACTCAGCCATCTATCGATCCCCAGCCATTGATCTGCAAACTCCAATGACTCATAGCTTCCCAGCATGCAACCCACCTCCATGCAAACAGGACTGCTGTGTGTAAACAAGCACACATGCAGACAAGGCCTTTAACTGTAATTACTGATGTAATGTGACACAAATTGAATGAGGATAACTGGCTAAGAATAAGGACAGAGTTACTCTTTGCTAGATTGCAGTTGATGCAGATTACTAACCCGAACATAGTAATTAGAAAAATAATATTGGAAACTGAGAGTGGAATTAAAATGCCGGCTCTGCATGTCTAATTAAGACATTGGTTGCTGCTTTTTTTTTTTTGGTCTTCAGAGAGCACGGAAGGTATTTCAATTGTTCCTCATCCTGGATTTATATTTGATGTATCAAAAAAGATGGCACATTTCTCAACTTTTTTCACTTTAAATGACTCTATATACAACCCCCCTCCCCACCCCACTAATTTATTCAGCTCCTTACTTTTCTCTATACCACAGCACAAGATAACATTGAATTAATTAAACATACTTGTGCTTCAAACATGCACATAAGGAGATATGCAGGAAAGTATGCATTTTCCTACTAATCTTACATTATAATACATCCAAAATTACTAAAACATATAGATCTGCAAAAGCTACTAAATGGAATATTATCCTGGTTTCAACAGTAGAATGTTTAACTGTGTTAATTGCCATCAAAGCAAGCCAACTCTTGAAACAAATGCAAGACACAAAAAGGACTATGACCTGTTTTGTTCCTTTTCTTTGGTGTTTGCCTTATTTGAAGAGGAGGAACTGTTCCGTCAAAGCCCTGAATCCAAGACTATGGTAATTATTGTATTTTTCATCTTTGTGTATGCCAGGGTGGTTACTATTTCAAACCCTGTGACGGAGACTAAGGCAGAAACTCTGGAGGTTTGGAAACTTTTTATCCAAGTCAGTGTGCAAATCCAGATTAAAGCATTTGAAGCTGTCTTCATGAAGACCGCTCTGGGTCGCTCCTCTTCGTTATCTGGGGAATCAGACTACTTTGAAACTGAAAATAAAGTGTTTAAAAAAGCCCTTATACTCAACTTACTTTACCACTGTTCCTTCACTATCTGTTGGAGCTTTACATAATAGGGTTTTGTTGATAGAGTTCTGAAAAATCCTTTAAGTCTCTGACCTCCTCAACAACAGTGAAACAAAGAGAAAGGGCACCACTTGTAGGAGGGTTTCATAACTGCAGGTGTTTTCCAGACTGGAACATTTTGTGAAAGGACATTTTAATTATCCAAGCACACACGAAAAGACATGCTGGCACAAGCCCCCTTTGAAACACAAAAACATGTACCCATACTTACCTATTTTTATCTTTCTCTCACACACACAATCAGAACAGTCAGGTTTCATTGGTGGGATCCATCTCTGCTGTGAAGCCCGGTCACTGCTTAGCAATGCACAGCTGGGCCAATGTTACTTCACTATCATTTGCATTGTCATCTCAGTTTTAGAAACAGCCGTTATAATTTGGTGGGTTCCGATCAATAATCCAGGATTCTAGCAAAAGTGTATTCATAGAATGAGTTTTAAAATATAAAATTGCACAGATCAATAATCGAATTAATGGCTTGAAGCAATGTACCAATTAATCTGTATTTAAATGATGCTGAAAATGCTTTTGTTTTTAAAACAGTACATCTGTCTTAAGGGGTAAATGTGATGCGATACACTATGAGCCTGACTAAAGCTACCACAGCACACAAGAGCACAAGTACATACAGATCATTGAGGTTTTTAATAATAATCAACACATTTATATACAAAGCAGGCAATGTCATATTCAAATGACCCCCCCCCCCCCAAAAAAAAAAGAATCCTAAAATGCATTTTCTTCTTTTTTTCTGTCATTAAAATAGCTAAAGATTACCCCAGGGAATCAATCCAACAGCTCAACTACGCGTTTGGTACAGTCAGTATAGTTACAGTTTGACAAAACCTTAAACAGCCCTGGGTGTGGGATGTCGACAAAGAAGGATGGATCCAGATTTATTTCCCTCTCCAAATGAGTCGAGTGGACGATTCCTTAAAAACCTCACCGCTGCCAGTTTCCCCAAAAGCACCAAGTACATTTTTGTTCTTCAGTTATCCAATGGGACAAAAGCATTGAATGAAACATGGACCCCATTTACCCAGATGCAGCTCACACAGAAGACCTACTCGGGGCCAGAGAAACATTTACGAGCCAAGCAGATATTAAATGCGTCAAAGGAATAAATGAAAAGGGCTTGTTGGGTTTTTCGAGATGTTTGCAGTTATCTTAATAATTCTCTCCTATTTGCCACCTGAAGACAATGCTGCAAGACATGTAAATTGAATTTGGTTATAGTGCTTTCTTCAAGAAAAGCATCTTGAGACCGAGAAACTGATTGTCTAATACACAAAACCTACATGCTCAATTCCATAACTACTAGAAGTCATTCGTCACCCACAGCACAACAACATGAATTATGTTCTCCGTGTGTGCCTCTATAAAAGTCAACGATAGAAATTTCGTTTCAATAATGTAAACAGCAAGAAAAAGGCAAAAGCATAACTAAAGCGTATTTTTTTATTAAATACCTATTGTTTATCATGTATCATGTCAGTAAATTTGAAATGATCTTATAAATGAATAGTAATCACCATTTACAATGTAAAGTTTAAAAAGGAAGTTACATTTTCACACATCCGTTTTATCAGGATAACACAAATAGCTAAACTCATTCAGCTGGAGGTCCAATCAAATCTTAGTTGAGATCTGAATCTGGGATTATGGGTATTTTATGGTAGGTTCTGTTGGCATGTCCCACCATCTGGGATCTAAAAGACCATCATCAACCAGCATTGCTTTCAAACTCAAACCCGGATGACAAAAGATAGAAACAGATCTTTCAAACAGTTTTTCACTGGCCCAAATGTCTTCTAGTTCTAAAATGCTATTATGAAAAATCCCAACAACTACCAATGGTATGCTTTTTGTGCATCTTAAATTATACTATGTATTACAGCGTTCTGCTCAACACACAACACTGCATGTTAGGATGTTTGTGTTAAAAGAGTAGCAGATGAAATGTAAATCTACAGCAAACATGTTTCCCGGTTGGTAAAAATCCCAACAAAGCCCAAATGAAAGACCATGATAGAGTCAAGATTATATTGGCGGCGTTTAAAGTAGAGGGAACGAAAAATCACACCCAGGGCCATGCTCACTGAATTAGTTACATTTTGTTTTGTCATAGCCAACTTCTTTTTGCAGCCAATATGCCATTCCTTTCAAAATAATCAAATCTGGCACCCTGTTCCAGGATTCCCATGTGGTCGCTCTCTCGCCCTGGACAGCCGGGCTTTTGACAACAAATGACATTCGAGTGTCTACCAAAACTTTGTCTGCATTATTCATTTAGAAAACCAGGGACTAACGATAACCAAGGGGAATACAGAAGAACAAGGAAGCAGTCTCCACTTAACACAATTATTTTTAGAAAGCATAAAAGTAAATCAAATTTAGAGAAACTAATCTTTTACAAAAACACTTGCGCCACTTGTTAGTTTGGTTTGTTTCCTCTTTCGTCAAAGACCGCTTAAATGAGCAGCAACATTGAGGTGGTAAAAGTCACTATATATACACACATACACAGACTCACACTCACTATACAGTCATACAACTGTGCACACGTCAGTGAGTTCAGTTTACTCAGTGGTATCACAGTTGACAGTCTGACGGTCTCTCTCTCTCTCTTGCACACCGACAAACAAACTGGGGAGCTGGGTGGGACAGTGGCTGGTGCCCGTACGCTTGATTGTGAAAACTGGGATGCTCTTCTTCTTGGTGGTTTATGAGGCTCAGGCAGGTCATCTGGCTGCCAAAGGGAACTGTGGGAAGGTAGGTCCTCCTGTAACACGTTCGTTATGCTTTCCATCAGTCCTTTGAGGGAAGTGGCTGTGCACAGACAAAGAGAGAGAAACAGTCAAAGTTGGTTCTCCATTAAACATCTACAGAGAAAAACAATAGGTTTAATTTAAACTACCACTTGTGTATTTAATATGCAGAGGAACATCACAATGAGGGAAAAGCTGATGGCATTTCCCTTGTTAACACATGCTAGGGAGACTCAACAGAATAGTTACAAAATAAATAAAGAACTGCGGTTTAGTGAGTTTGACTCATTTTTCAATGTAGCTAGAACTGGCATAACAATCATCTCTGTAGTAGTATGTCTGCAGCCATTGTTATGCTGGATACTACAGTGCAGTATTAAAACATGCAGCACTAGACAAAATATAAATAAACGGACATAAAAACAATGAAGGATGGTCAACCCAAAAAATATTGTAAAGACAATTGTGTAATTCACTTACTGAAAAATATTGCACTCAAATATTGATTTATTATATATATATATATATATATATATATATATATATATATATATATATATATATATTTTTTTTTTACAGTGTGTAAAAGGCATTTTTATTTAGGTAAGTAAAATAACAAACATCCATAATGGAAACATTAAAACATAAAGACAAGGACACAGATTGACAAAGAAAATGGAAGAATAAAGATCAGAAATTTTACCTTGAGCGTGGCGATTTTAGCTTTCATCATCGGAGACATGGGGTCTAGCGATGGCCATCTCCTCCTTGCTATTTGCTATCATCTTACACTTCTACAAAAACACAGAAAAAAAAACAATCAGTTATTTTACGTTGGTACAGTCTTGCACAAAATACCCTGAAAGACACAACTTCATTACTCACATTCTTTCATTCAACATTGTTACTGTCAAACATGTGCACATAGTTATTGTTCCAGTATAATCACTCAAACAAAAATGAACATTCACACAGTTCCTCGTTTACCTCAGTAAGCTCCTTTATGGTGTGTATGTTAGCTTGCTGAGTGACCTTCCTCTTTGCCTCAACGATGTGGTCCATGTTGAGGGTTGGCGTTGGGGGAGCGAGACTCGGCGGAGGCTTGTTAGTGATGGTAGGAAGCGGGGCAAGGGGAGGCATGGCCGCGAGGGCACCCATGTTGGTCAAGGCAGCAGTCATAGTAGCTGCTGTCATACTTGCCATAGCGGCACTCATGGTGATGTTTGACATGTTGGGCATTCCTGGCATATTGGACATCCCCATCTGACACATATTGGGCATCCCCATGCCCATGCCCATACCCATGCCCATACCCATGCCCATTGGGAGAGGTAAAGGTAGCGATAAGGACAGAGGAGTAGGAGATGGAGTGGGGAGAGGGAGCTGGAGGATGGCTTTCGGTCGAAGACTCTCTGGAATGGGCACCCCCGCCTTAGCACACATTGCAGCAGCATTAGCTTTAGCTATCTCCAGTAACTGGTCCTTATCTGAAGAAAGAGAGGGAGGGTTAATGCAACAACAGGGCATAGTGAAGGGGGAAAGGGGAATATTAAGCATACAAGCAGTGTAAAACTTAAGTATACACTTGGGAAAATCTCAAAACAATTCACACAAATTAAACCATGAATATAAATATGTGTCCTTAGTTACTATCAAAATAATTTACCCAGTTCAGTGAGGCGTGGAGGAGTCTTGCTGGTGCTGCGTCGTGTCCGGGACCCTGAGCGGCGCTGTTTGCGGAGAATGAGAACTGGAGAGTGGCTGGGTTCTCGTTTCCACCGGTCCCGCCTATCGAACGAACGACTGCGGAACACTGGGCGCCTGCCTCGACCCCTTGACCTAGACCTGCGTCTGCGATCAGTAGAACGAGACCGTGATCGCCTGCTTCTGTCTACTGATCTTTTTCTGCGGCCAGTGGAGCGGCTCTTGGATCGCTTGTTCCTGTCTGTGGACTTGGACCTCCTCCTCCCACGGAGATTGGGTGAGCGGGATCGTCTCTTTCGGGTTGGAGAGCGGGACTTGGATCGCCTGATTCTGGTCCGCGACTTGGATTGTGATCTCTTACGCCTTGCAGGGGAGCGCGACCTCTTCCGCCGGGCAGGACTTCGAGATTTAGACCGCCGCTTCTTCCTTTCCAGCGGAGAGACAGATTCTCTTTTCCTCACAGGAGACTTAGACCTGAGAAGGGGTGAATGATAAGACTGATGAGAAGGGGTGCAAGGGATCATAAAAACTCAGATCATATTTTTTCCCGCTGATACCAATTGCCGATCATTGATGATGCATATTAGCCAATATAGATCGTTTTTCACAATTTCAATGATTAGGTCATAAAAGATGTATTTTTATTGACAAGCAAAATATAAGCAGTTATAGTTAGGTATCATAAGCTGCTTAGAGTTATTGTTTGGATGTTAATAGGGTCATCGTTCTGCTGTAAAAACTATTCAAGTGCCTTACAAAAAACTACATTTAAAAAGATTACATTTTTAATACATCATGATGATTTATATTCATCCAATACATATTTTTACTGAACAGAGCCAGAAAGCATCATAATGTCACTGAATGGAACCTACATACATTAGCTGTTAGCATTACTAGCCCTCCACCTTTTGACTTCGATCAACAGTTTTTCATAATGTTGCAATATGAGGGATTCGCGACTAGAAAGCATTAATGCCAAACTCCTGATCGCATATCTTTGATAATTATTGTCCGTTAACGACTGACAGTAAAACTTTAATTTCACACTATGTCAAACTGCACAATTTATCAGCAGTTCACAGGCATGCCAATCCGTGAGGGGGAACATTACATATCACAGATCAACTACAGTGAGTTACACCACTACTGATGAATAATTGTACATATGCACAATACCGACTTGTCACTAAACAATGTTCAATTTAAATATCTTTTGAGACACACAGAACCCTTGTTAGTGATGTGGGATGGGTACACACACACACACACACACACACACACACACTACAAACCTTGACGGCTTCTTTCGGGATATAGACTTGGATGTTGATCGTTGTGGAGGAGAAGGTGAGCGGGACGGTTTCCTTTGAACCGTAGGTGAGGGTGACTTGGACAGCTGCTTAACTGGAGGGGAAGGATCCTCTTCTTCATCTGATCCTACTGAACGATCTGACCGTTCTGGGCCAGCGATGGGCTCTCTGGAACCAGACCTGGACACCTCTTGCTCATTGGCTGTGGCGACACACTCATTCGGTTCCTTGTCATGGTTGGGAGAAAGAGCCTGAGGCTGCTCTGGCAACGTATCCGAGGAGCTCTCAGCTTGGGGGCTGGGGGCAGCTGCTGCGGGCATTGGTTTCCAAGCACCTGCATGGCACGTGAAGACATGTTAGGTCATTTCACTACAACAGTAACACAAATTACTGGAGATTTTAGCGCCGACGTTTTGGGATCTATACTTTAAACTCTATTACTACAAGTATTTAATAATAAAACATTCACTGCTTGTCCAAAAGCTGACAATGAGCAAGATAATATCCAGCAATTCAGATGATCTTTAAGCCTAAAGGGTGGACGGTAACTTGACACTGGAATTTGATGAGTACAGCAGAGTTGTAATATTACACTCATGTCAATGTTACTCATCAAATTGATTTACAAATAACATTTGCCAGTTTGTGGAGAATAGAAATTTGAGTTTCACTTTTGTAATAGAAGGCTGACACTCTTGGTAACTGAGCAGATACAAAAAAGGTTTAGGAACAAAATACATATATTTAACTATTAAAATAAATCCTGACCTGGTGTAGCTGTAAATCCGCCACTCTCAGCTGTCTCTGCTTCAGGGGAGGAAGGCTTCACCTCTTTAACAGGAGAGGGTGATGCGGACCTGGCTGGAGAGGAGTTGCCAGATTGCCCATGACTAGACTCTGACCTGGACCTAGATCTGTTTAAACCCGCCGAAACGGATTTAGACTTTGACCTTCTTCCACTCCTCATAGGAGATTCGGACCTCTTCTTCACAGGTGGCGGTGATGGTGACTTTGACTGACGCCTTGGCGACAACGAGCGAGATTTGGAGCGTTTGCCAGACCTTGGTGGAGAACGATTTCTTTTGCCGGGGGAACGGGAGCGCCGTCGGGAGGGAGGGGTTCTGGATTTGGTCTGTTTGCTGGGAGTCCTGGATTTGGAGTTCCGGTTGCGCTTAAGAACAACCACAGAACGTGACCGAGTACGCCTGCTCCTGCGGAACGACCGAGAGCGTGAGCGGCGGGTTCTGGGCGGAGGTGACCTCTTACGCCGAGACAAGGATCGACTCCTGGAGCGCCTACCTCCTGCGCGTCTTGCCGGTGACCTGGAGCGACGAACAGGACGTCTTGATCTAGAACTGGAGCGCCGCTTTCTAGTGCCAGAACGTGACATTGAGCGCCTGCCAACTGCACCACTTCGCCTCGGTGAGCGGGCCCTGGAGTGCCTTCGACTTCTCCTTGGCGACCGCGATAGAGAGGGAGACCTGCGCCCACCGCGTTTAGGGGATCGTGACAACTTTCTTTTAGGAGTGTGGGAACTTCTGCGTCGCTTTGGAGAAACAGACAATGAACTCCTTCGACGTTTAGGAGACTTGGACTTCCTTGGAGACTTTGTCACCTTCTTCTTGGGGGTGAGAGAGCGAGAAGTGGACCGGGACTGACAGATATCTCTTTTTGGGGACTGGGAGAGTGACTTCCTCTTAGATTTAGGGGACTGAGAGCGGGATAGCTGCCGACTTTTTCGAGGAGTTATAGACCGTTTTTCTTTAGAGGTTGACCTGGAATGGGTTCTTGACCGTTCTTTTGTTGCTGATGCTGTTGTTTGTCCAGACTTCTCCTGAGTAGGACTAAGTGTTGGTGAGCGACTATGACTTGAGCCAGACCTCTTAATTTCTAGGCCCTTGGTAGGGGAAGGAGACCTGCAACTGGAAGAATCACGTTCTATCAGCTGAGCCTTCTGAACTGAATTTGACTGATCTTTTAGGCCTGGGTCATCTCTTGGGGTAGCACCTTCCAGTTTAGGGATGATGTCAGGGAGTTCCTGGGCATGGCTGAATGTACCCTCTTGACTACCCTCTATCTTAACGGTTGCCGTTTCTGTTATCTCATTCTGGCCCACAGTGGGCGATCTCATATCCTTTTCCGTTTGATTGGCATTGCTGCCCTTCTCTCCAGATGGAGATGCATCCATATCTGATATCTCCTTTTTCTTCACTCCAAGCAATTCAGATTTATCTCCTCGTTTGCTTTTTGAAACTAGTTTGGACACTGGTTCTTGCAGGTCAGATACTGCAGCTGGAGTGTATTTTCCATCACCAGCCACTTTCACCCCTTCACCTTCAGAGTCAGAGCCTGAAGCTGAGCTACTTTCAGATGGGGAGCGAGATGGGGATTTCTTTTCGTCCTTCTTCTTCTTCTTTTTCTTCTTCTTGGCAGCGTGTCTTTTGTGTTTTTTGGATTTTGCATCTCCCTCCGTATCTGCACGATTTGAGAGAAGTGACGAGTTACATTTAAAAATATATATATTAACAGGAAATAATGCATTACTTTTAAAGAAAATATGAATTATGTTTGCATGAGAGTGTCTCCTACCTGTAATTAAATCCCTTTTTCCTTCCTCCTTTAGCCCAGCTTGGTCTCCAGTTCCAACAACTGCTGCCAATCTGGCACTAAAAACACCAAGAAAAGGAAACATTGAGATTTTATTTGTTATCTATAAAACTTAAGATTCCCAATACATACAGGATACAATTAGGACACCTTTTCACTTTGGGTAAATTTTTCTATCTCCCAGGCCAGCTGGGAGATAGAATCCCTCCAGCGTGTCCTGGGTCTTCCCCGGGGTCTCCTACCAGTCGGACGTGTCCGGAAAACCTCCAGTGAGTTTTCAAAACCACAGTCAAGACAATTACGTCGGTGTCAAAATATGGCTTGGTTCCGAGTGCTTCTCACACCTCATATTCCACACTATGTTAACGGTTTCTGTACATTAGTCAACATAAAACCGACCACGCCTCCACTGCGGTGTATTGTCAGTGTTTACTGGGATAAGAATGTCAGATGCACCGATCAATTACCGTGATGAGGAAGATAGAAAGTTCAAATTTTGACACAACTGCAAGTCTAAAGTATGGCCGTAAAACATTTGGAACAACTAACACACACACTTATTATATTGTAATTCATTCTCAGAGTAATCAAAGCTTGTTTGCTGACAGCACGGGTCTCGCCGTAGTTCAGTTCTGTATATAACGAGGCCAACGCCTAACAATTCTCTTTCGGTGAGGTTCCTGGACAATGGTCAAAAAAGTCTGGAACTTTGCTGTCAATGATTGCTCGAAGAAAAGAAATCGAAATCAGCAAAAACTGAAATCAACAAGTCAGAGAAAAAAAATCTGAATCAGCCAAGAAAATTGCAATCGGTGCATCTCGGACAAGAATAAATTGTGTAATGGTGTGTACAACTGTGGCCGCAGCATGTATATGAACAAACAGCAAAAAATATGAAATATTGACAAAAAATATATTAGTAACACATTGAACTATTACAAAACTAATTTTGTTAACGAATTTGACCCAATGAAAATGATACATCTGCCAAGTCACAGCTGACGGCACATTTAGTTTACGCTATGATTTTAATAAAATCATCTTCTGACCTGGCTCTGGTGGTCCTGACAGGATTTGGAGTCGATGGTGGCTCGCCATCAGACTCAGCACCAGACTCTGAACTGCTCTCTTTTTCCCCCTTCCTCCTCTTCTTCTTCTTTTTGCTCTTGTGTTTTCTGTGCTTCTTGTTTTTCTTGGGGTGTGGCTCAATCCCGTCCTTGAGATGCATATCGTCCTTCTCAGGTGCCTCATCTTCACCTGCATAGGGGAGCCAATAATTTAGATTACACAAGCATTTGGCAAATCGATGACATATAGAAAACCTAGAGCAAGTTATTTTATTAGCACTGCACTTCAAATGAGTAGACTTATTGTTTAACTGAAGGCTTGTGTTAATGATCTTATTCATGTTCCGGTGTAAAATATTCAAGGTACACAAAGAGTAAAGTGATAACTAGCCACGAGACCTTTGGCAGATATTGGTTAGCCTTTCAACTTGACAATGCAGCATTCAGTATAATACTTTTTCCCGCATACAAATATAATTCTAACAACAAGCAATGAAAAACGTAAAAAAATACAGCTGTAGAGTTGTTTTAGGAGGCAAACTTCACAGACTATGTCAATAAAAATGCAGCATTTATGTTGATTTTTATGATAGACTACCACTATATACCTGAAATCTGGGGAATCCAGCAGTAAATCAAAATGGTTCAAAATTGAAATGACTAAAATGTATTTGTGTTACAACAGTCACTCACCTGAGGGGATATCCACTGCACAGTCCATTGTGTTGATCTCGTAAAATGATCTCTTAATGTCAGTCGCGCTGCTCTCTCACTCAACACTGGCAAGGAAAACCAAGTTATTAAAACTTAAGCAACAAAGAATGCCGCACCAACACAAGAGGATTCATTTGATATCCCCGCTACAGTAAAATGTAAGTAATACCATCATTCTATGAATATCAATATTTATTTTTTGCATGGGCCTGGATAGGTCACATCCAGTCAACAGTCACCAAAATTGATGCTGAATTGATAACTGTCTCAAGCAGTTTGAACAAAAAACATAAGATCATAAACTTCATGATGGTTAAATATACCAAGAATAGCTATAGGTGCAGGATAAGAGGGGATCCGTTTCAGATTTGTGCTGAAATAAGTTAGAAATATATATATATATATATATAAAAAAAGAATGTCTCATTATCTGTCCTTCAACAGTTATTGTGACGTATGTGATACTTAATTTGCTTTACAAGATGCTGTTCAGAGAAGTAAAAAGTGCCATGGATCGGCCAACAGATCAGCTACCTTCAGGGAATAACCTGTCTGCAAACAACTAAAGGCAAATACCTGCCTTAACATCACTGACTGAAACGTGGCCCGAGGCGTAAAGACACAATCGAGTCAAGGGAATGACCATCTAGGACCAAACAACCAGACCCCCAAAACCAACAAAGAGTGCGTTCCCTAAATCGTCTTCCAGAATACATTAAGGCTGGATTGCTAACGCAAAGAAAGTTCGTAAATAACTAAGTTGGTCAATATTTCCTTACACCAAAACCACCAGGTTTCAAAATGTAGCAAAATGTCTAAAAGTAGGAAACTGCCCAAAGTCTGCACTTTAACTGCCTATAATCGTAAAGCTTTAACATAAACCTCGCTATCGTACAAACCTAACCCGACGTAACGTTACTCATAAACATCGTCAATGAAGCCACAATCTCACAGTTCAGCAACTCACTCAAACGGCGTAAAAATATCAATTTGCAACAAATTGACTTACACTGAACAATAGTTACGTCACTTCTACAAAAACAACGATACTAAAACGTCAAGACAACGTTTGAGGTTATGCAGCCAAAACATGCATCCAGCTAGCTAGTTAACGGCGCCGCTTTATTTGATGCTAAAGCTACCGCCAGCCATCAAAGACGCGGTCGCCGACATGTTACTTACAATTTCAAGTCGCGTTAGCACGTTTAGTTCACCCGCTTGTTGCCCGTAATGCACAGTATTGAGTTACAAAGCACAACTAATACGGGTCGTCATATCAAAGCTGCCCGGGAAATAGATACGAAAAGAGGGAACAAAAAGTTTCAAGCTGCGACGGACGTTAAACTGTTCGATAACGCTGCTCTCAGTCGGGCCTACGCTGCCGTGACTTAACGTGCATTCACGGATCACAGCAGCTAGCTTTAGGTAACTTAAGTTAATACACCAAGACCGTTTAATCAAACAGGTATTCACTGAAACGGAAATTGTTTAGCATGTTTTACCAGTCGTGTAAGCTGTAGTAGTATCACATGCTACCCGCACGGCGCGGCCTCGTTACTGCTAGCCCCGTAGCTCCGCGCCCGTCTGTTCACCGAGCTATGCTAGCTGTTAGCCGTTAGCTGGCTCGGACATTTAGCCGCTACTCGTTTCAACAAAGCAAGCCCGCTCGCTCATCACATCTGTCGGTTCCGCTGCATATAATTACCCGGTTTACGTCCCGTGGATGCGGTCCTTGCGTAGAAAGTGCAGGATGGCTACAGTCATTCAATGTGTGACAACAAATAATCGTTGAATGTGCTAACCGCTCACGTTAGCCAACTACCACATCCGCCATGATGGGGACAAGTATCCCGAAATGCCATGCTGCGCGGTTTCAATGGCCGCGTTACTGTCTCCTAGGCAACTACATGCTCCATGGTAGCAAACATATTTTACGTATTTGTAGCAAACAAGCAAACTGTCCCAATAGGCATTGTCTATTTGTTATTTAATGTAATGCATATTATGTAAACAAATAAATAAAAAGAGCCTCTTGTATGCCTACATGGGTGTATATCTATGTCAGATGTAGATGCCATAAACCTTTGATATTTTTCTTATGAAGACATAGCGTTACATCATCTTTATGGCTGTTAGTCATGCCCTGGTCCAGGAAGAAGCACAATATATTTCAGCAAAACAATGTTTTTAAGTGAGTAGTGGATTATACTACTCACGATGTTGATGTGTATAACAAATAAACATGTGAAACCCTGAGATAAATAGAGATAAATAGATCGATAGTTTTTTTATGAATCCTGCAAGGGGACATTTGTTTGCTGCAGCAGAATTTATACATACAGGTAAAGCAATATTCAATATAAAAAATGCACAATATATACAAACAAACGAATAGAATAATATTGAAATTAACTAATAAAACAGTAGTGCAAAGATGTAACCAATGACATTAGTATGGTAATTGTATTCTATGCATAGTAAATGTTGAAAATGTTTCTCTTTTCATTGTCACATTTCTCTAAACATGCAGTTGTCTGTTGTGCATACTTTTTTGGCTTTTGCCATGAGGGATCAGACTTGAATATTATTTGAAGCTCACATTCTAACGAAGTTCACCTTGGGATTGCTAGACATTGAGCACATGTTAACATTATATTCTCTGCTGGAGGTCTGGCTTTAACATATGTATTAAGCATCGACTTAATAAGTTGTTCTTGAAGCTGAGACATGGACAATATCATTATTGTTCAGAAAATTTTTGTGCAACACTTAATTAGATTATTTGAGGAGAAAATGTACCCTGTATTTTGGAGGGCTGTGTGGATTATACTACTCACTTGATTTGTATTATTTTTGTTTAGCAACTGTAATGTTAAAGTACTGTCATTTTGGTTACTCAATTGACATGCCCAGATACAATGAAGACTTAAATATTCCGTCCAGGCGTTTAGAAACAACTAAGTTAAACAAGTCTGATATTGTTTTCCCACCAAAAAAAAAAGATTAAATACTTTGAATTAAGGGAAGTCTCAATATGTTATTCGTAGCCTGAATTTCAGAATGTGTTATTTCCTTTTGCTGTTAACGCCACAAATTAAATGGCGACGTGAAAATAAAATAACATATAATTTGTGGAGAATAAAATATTTGAGAGACGGGGCTTTTATTCTGAAGGAATCGGGTCGGAAGTGTTAAAGTGTTGTTGATGACGCCCTTTAGACAACCATGGTGTGTGTAGCTCTGACAGGAGTGCTCGAGTCAAGAGGATAGTTCTAACATTTACTTGGAAAGTCATCATCAGCTAAACGACATGAAGAAGAGATTTAACATCAACCTGGACGACACGGCTTTTGCCAAAGAAAGAACACCGGTCGGTATATGGCAAGAATTACCGCCAACTTTTTACGTCGGTAAGCGTTGCTTTCCAGCTGGCAACTGCTACGATACATTCATCATTAGGCTCGTTCGAGATGAGCCAGTTCTGCGCAGAATCGATCGGCGGCGATCGGCACGCAATGCATGCCGGTTAGATTTGTGTCCGACTTGGTCCCGACTTGCTCTGACGTCATGCACACGTGGGCAACGATACTCTCACGAGACCAAGCCGGCTGTCGATTTCAGAATCAGTCGCCGGAATTGCTCTCAAACGACTGCTTGGCCCAGTGCATGATGGGAAACGCCTGGCTCTCGCCACATCAGAGAGCTGATTGGCTCTTAAATCTGACAGCAAACACCACGTGTTATCAAAAATCCTTATTTTATGTGTAGTTGTAGTACTTAACCCTTGATTATTGACTATTGGTCTCATGTTTAATCTAAAAACACATCTTGTGTGGTTGATAATACAAAATCGTATATTTTCATAACAAATATCGAAACCAGTAGTAATGTATTTCACAGGCAGACATAAAAATACCAAAGGATGCAGCTACACAGTCATTTCTACATAAATATATATATATCTATAAACCCATATAATAAATCCAAACGTGATCTGTAAACTACAAGTAAACAAAAGTTCGGAACTAACAGGAAGTACTTTTTTCCGTGACTTCCTGTGTATACTTTGAAGGCAGCTGACAACTGTCCGACTTGATTGCAGTTTTTTGTCAACGCCTCCTGCTGCGGCCGCCTGCTCTCGTCTGGATTCCAGGCGAGGCGCAGCTCTAACGAACGAGCCTATTTTAACTTTGCAACACAAGGTTTTGGTCCGAATATACTTGTCAAGAAAAAACGCTAGTGTTTCTTTTCTATAATCCCATTGAATACATTTCGACTCTCATGCAGGATTTCCATGTGATTGTTATTACAGCCAAAGCCGCAATTTCAACCTTCATCCAGAGGAGGACAAAGCACCTCGGGTTCTACTTCATCTTCAGCAAAGCCTTCTGAGCCCGTGGACCAGCATCTTTCCTATGCGGAATATATCGTCCAGAGTAAAAGCAATGTGGCTGTTCCTACTCAGAAAGAGGGTTCCTCCAAACTGCTCAACACTGAGGGTGCTGGAGTGACCTATAGGAAGCAAAGTGAGTCAGATTCAGGGTCCTCTGCCCAAGGTGTGTGTGAAGCCCTGCAGGACCATGCTGAAGGGGGTGAAGGTGGATCTGGAGGCGTTAAGAAGAGCGAGGACCCGCAGGTGGCTGGCACACACCAGAAAGAGGGGAACTGTCAAAGGTCAGAGCCAAGCCTAAACCTGGGCCCAAAACCAGTGGGGTCTGGGAGCAGCATTATCGTCAGTCCTCGACAGGTATGCATCAACATGTATGTCCCTCTTCACTCATCAACTCTCTCCATCTATTCATCCATCCTCTGCATGTTCACATTCAAAGTCACCAGGTTTACATGATAATAATACAGTACAACCGTGTGTCTTTATCCGCTTGGAATAGTTTGACTCTTTTCAGGCTTGTTAGCTGGCTTACTCAAAAGTAGGTACATGTATCTAATTGCGTATTTATTTTCTCATTCAGAGGGGGAATCCCATCCTGAAGTTTGTGAGGAGTGTCCCCTGGGAGTTTGGAGAAGTTGTACCAGACTATGTCTTGGGTCAGACAACTTGTGCGCTCTTCCTCAGGTCTGTGTTTGCATGTGTGCATAGATGACCAGACCCAATTTTTCCTATTGTCCCCCAAACATATTTTGGATTACCACAGATTAAAAAATAAAATAAATGAATATTTGATGTGCAAAATGTTCTTTTTCATATGCTTTTTGTTTTGTTTTGTCTTTTCATTTTGGGGTCTGGTTCAAAGTCTGAGGTATCACAATCTCAATCCCAACTATATCCACGACCGTCTGAAGCAGCTTGGAAATACTTTTACCCTGCGAGTGTTCCTGGTACAAGTAGATGTGGTAAGTAAAAAAAAAATCCGAAGGAGATGCATTTTAATTGATTGAAAGCTGTGTATCAAATCTGATCAAATTGTCACATTTTGTTTATTTAACCCGCTCTGCTCCAGCTATTCCAGTTGTTATAAGGTGTTATAAATGTCCTATTGTACTCTGTTAAAAACTAGTACATATTTATAATATATAACATTTTCAGTGTTAAATTAGAATGAATTGATGCATTATTACCCGTATAAAGCTATTACAACTGAATTATTAAATTGATTGCTTAAATAGACAGATTAATAACAATATAAGTTACATTTTAATACATTTGTTTTCTGTTTGTCTTATTGTGGTACACTCCAGACTCAATACTTCAAAACCTATAAAGTGTTGCTAATAATACAAGTTTGAACTACATTCAAACTTGTATTATTTGCTTATTTGCTTATGCCCCCCATAACACGGCCTCCTCCATTGCTGACCCCTCCCTCTGGAACTCTCTTCTCCAGCACCTCAGACATTCTCCTTCACTCGTTACTTTTAAAGCAGCACTTCAAACTCATCTATTTAAATCTGCTATTAACCTGTGATGCTGGTTATGTATGTTTTTGTTTTGTTTATTGCAGTTGTGTCATCTCTCTGCCTTGTTTATAGTGTTATTGCTTTTATTGTTTCTGTCTTTACCATGTAAAGTGCCTTTGAGTACCTTTTTAAAGCGCTATACAAATGAAATGTATTATTATTATGCTTACGCTTTAAGAGGGACTGTCAAAAATGTATTTAAAGCTTCCCGCTACAACAGTTCAAGAAGACTGATCCTTTTCTTAATGTTCACTCGAAAAGAAAAGACCATGGGAATATCTGGTCAGATGTTAATTTCCAAAAAAGTCACTGATATAGTTTTTTTCATCACAGAAAGATCCTCATCATACATTGAAGGAGCTGGCTCGCATCTGCATCATGGCTGACTGCACTCTCATCTTGGCTTGGAGGTAAGACCTGCAACAGATTACCAAGTGGACTGTTATGTAATGCCTCTTTGGGTTTGTAATGGGTATTTAATGCATATTCTTCAACCACTATTATTATGTTGTTTTATTCTGGCAAGGATCAACCAATATAAATTTGAGTTCTAGCCAGATTCCAGTTTGATTTATTTTTCTGTTGATTAGGGAACATTGTGCTTGATAATACACCACCCCCCGCAAAAAAAAGAACAAATAATCATAACTAATACTTTCTTCATGTTGATTTGACAGTCCAGAGGAGGCAGGGCGTTACCTGGAAACGTATAAGTCATACGAAAAGAAACCTGCAGACATGCTAAAGGAGCAAGTTGAGAAAAACTACCTGTCAAAAGTGTGTGGAGTTCCTTCTTTTATTTCAAGATTGTGAAGTTCTTGTTGTTTTTAATGTGATCATTTGGATGATTTGAAAAATATGGAAGACATTTTAATGTTATTGAATGAATATGATACACTCACAACGAATGTTTAGGAAAATTGAATGTAATTAGAATATTTCCCAAAGCCGTGCAGTGCTGTTTAGTCTTTGAACAATGCAAGCGTGATTGGATTGGTTTGCTTTCAGGTTACTGATTGCCTGACCACTGTGAAGTCTGTGAACAAGACTGACGCCATTACCTTGCTGTCCACTTTCTCAGTGAGTACCACTAGAGCGAAAATGATTCCTCAGATTGCTGCTATACTGCAATCAGTGGATATGCACAACCTGATTTGATGGTGTACTTTGATTTCATTTTTCATACTGAGATGTTTTTTTCAGTCTGTAGAAGGAATCATCAATGCCTCAAAGGAAGACTTGGTTCTCTGTCCAGGCCTCGGACCACAAAAAGTGAGTAAAAACACAAGTACATCATATGAACATACAGAAAGTAAATGGAAGATTTCTTAAATTACTATGCGGACATTTTATGTTTGCAGGCACGTCGACTCTACGATGTGCTCCATAAGCCCTTCCTCAAGTCGAAGACAAAAGACAGCTGACATTTCATACCAAGGATTTGTGACACGCTCCTGAAAAAACTCAATAGATGTGAACAGCATGCGAAGACACACGCGCACACACACGCGCTCTTCAGAGGACTGAATTAAATACTATAAATACTCTTGATTTACTGAGCTGAAGAAAGAAATGTACCTTCTCTGAAACTGAGAGATGGGGTGTTTTAAGAATTTTAAGTTTGAACTCTTTAGTTGATAGAGCTGTATGCTGATTCTAAGCTGTATTGAGTTACGATTTGATGTCATTTGTACATTGCTTAATTACGTTTACTTCTTAATAAACATTTTGTAATATTTGTAATGTGTTTATTGTATAGTTTACCTTTTAATTCTTTATTACTTTGTTCTCCACAAGAAACAACCAGGTGGTGCTTCCAGATTTGGAAGAGTAGCAGTAAGGTTACTGGAAAAAAATCTGTGTGTGTGAGAGAGAGAGAGATAATTGGGCTGTAGCAACGGAGAGAACACCTCTCTGGCTGATGGCAAAATTAGGAAGAGTTATATACCATACTGAATACGAAACGAACATAAAGACAAACTAAAAATAAGGGAGACTCAAATAATGAATATATTTCCGACAGCACATGAAGAGGACACGGTAACTGAATCTGACGTCAAAACAGGAAGTGTTTGTTCCACGCCGATGTGCTTGTTATGCTTCTTTACAGCTCATTGCACTGTAACGTTTAGTACACCGTTTTTCTTCTCCACTTGCAGATGCACCGTGTTATCTCGTTTTCTTTCAGGAAACCAAACGGTAGGCGAGATACTTGGGCAGTTATGGGACACTGGTTAGAACCTGCTCAGGATCATATTGTGTTGCATGTCACAGCCTAATTATCTACAAGTTGCACATGGTCACAAAACAAATGCTTTAGTTTACTATACTGATCAGTAGCCATGCATTTAAGGATGGTAGCTATAAACGTCAACATGCAGAAACCTGAAACCGACGTGAGTTTGGTAATCCATCACAGTAAGGATATTTTCTATTGTCAGAGTTATGTTAATCCTATAAAGTAATGCAGTTGCTACGAGGCATTATTATTCGGTGGTGTGTTTAAGGACAACTTCAGAGATTCCAGAGAGCTGCAGAAGTGCATTGCATTCAAATCCAGAATAGATATGTGAATTCAATGGCAATGATTTGGTTCAGCTGTTGAATTTCAAACCTTGGCAGGTCAGCATTTGCAGGAATGCACCAAATGGAGCAATCACTACTCTTCCTGGGGCAAAAACTAAATCTGTAATAGATTACCTTTCAACCAAGTTGTCAAGTCTCCATGCAGTGTTTTTCTTCCTGTACTTTAAATAAATTGCAAACAATGCCTGCCTGGAAGGTAGAAAGCTAAATCCAAAATGTACAACTTGCTTTGAAAAATATTTGTTAATTATTATAAAGCATGCACATATTTTTAGTTCATGGGGAAAAAAACTATGGAGACTCATTGTTCAATATTGTATAGAAAAGACAGTATGAAATATAAATATTTAAATGAAAAATACAGGAGACAATTTCATGTTTTTTTTTTCTTGTTTTGATTTCACAACAGCATTTTTCTGAATGTCCCTTTTATGTAATAATTCCACTTTTCATCACACGGTAAACTTCACCGGCGACGGTTCTATCAGAGATGTTGGTGTGTTATGCTATTAGCAGCTAGTGTAGCCAGTTATACAACTTTTTTCACATGCAATAGTAAAACTTGTAAATAGATTTTGAAGTGTACAATTTGAGAACTTTCCCCTTTTAAGTATTAACAATGTCTCAGCCCATTTGGCAAAACAGTTAAATAATTCCAATATTTGGGGTGTTAAACCCTAAAAATATCAGGAAACATTTGGTATTTGATATCTTACATAGTTTAAAGCTTTAAGTACATCTCAAATTATAACACAATTTTCAAGAAATTAGATAAATGTGGAAAGTCAGAACCTTAAGTCTCCGTAAACTGTAAATATGTGTGTACCTATACTCCCATCTGCTGGACAAAGCGTGTTGCTACACGGTAGACACAGCATGGCATGTACATTGTCTAAATTGATATGTGGTATTGTAGGTGTATGTTGTGGAGGCCAGCTCCATGGGAGAGTACACCAGACAGCTGGTGAAGCAGAACGGCTGTGAGGAGGTGGTCACGGTGCTCCAGGGACAAGCTGAGGAGATCGAGCTACCTGAGCAGGCGGACGTCCTGGTGTCTGAGTGGATGGGAAACTGCCTGCTGGTATAATGACAATGTCATTACTAATCATACAAGTTATTATGTGAAGATGTATTCTACTTGTATTCTACCATGTTATCACAGTTTTATTGGCTCCCATGGCGCTCTTCCAGTCATTTTATTTAGATTTTTTAAAGATCTTGATCTCAGATGTGAATTTAAAATATTTGCCATGATAAGCTGTGGTTACAGGTAGGGATGCTAGATATTTATAATATACACCCATATTCCTATACAAATACAGAGTACATCACACACTGTATGGTTAAAATTACTATTGCATAAACACAGAAACCTAGGTTTAAAATAAATAAATATATATATATATATATATATATATATATGTATATGTATATATATATATATATATATATATATATATATATATATATATATATGTATGTATCTTATTTGTTTGTGTCCTTTTCCCTGTTAGTCATATAAGTTATCTATGGCAGCAACCTCATGTGTTGAATAACACATGGCACAAGTCCAGCCACCTAATTGATCCCAATGACTGCCTCACTGCTCCCTGTGATGTCCTGCGCCTGGACATGTACACTCTGCAGGTCAAAGACCTAGAGGTACCGTGTGTCTTCCTTTTTATTTGGAATGGTTCCACTCCACACACACATTGGATTTTGCAACAAATGGAGCCCTGTGTTTCATTTCTCAGGATATAAAGGGTCAGTTTCATTTCCGTGTGGAGAAGCCTTGTGTTTTCCATGGATTCACCGCCTGGTTCACTGCTCAGTTCGAGAGCCTGGAGACGAGAGGTGCCGCTGTGGAGCTGAACACCAGACTTAACTCTTAACGGCACAAACACATAGTGACTCATGTTGTGTAGTTACAACATTAATAAGGATAGTTTATTCACAAATGGCAATTTTAACATACCATACAGATAATTATAATTAAAACTTGTGAGTGGCAAACATGTGAATACTTTGTGCTTTATAAACAATATCTGAGTGTGTGTGTGTGTGTGTGTGTGTGTGTATATGTATATATGTATATATATATATATATATATATATATATATATATATATATATATATATATATATATATAATCTCGGTTACAGGCTGCAAATAATGTTGTTATACTCATGAATCTGAGTTTCAAAAATAATGTTCTTTTTAGGCCCACACACTGGAAGCAGACTCTGTTCATGCTCTACAGGCCAGTTAGTGTGTATGCTTGAAGACGCCATCAGGGGAACCATTCGCCTGCGCAGAAACCCGGTCTGGAGACGCCACATAACGGTTACCCTGCACTGGAGCATTCACAGCAGCAGAGGAAACAGACAACTGCCAGGCAGACATTTAATCTTCACTTTGTACTTTCCATATCTGATTTATCGACTGTGTCCATAAAGTGGTGGTTGATCGTTTTATTGTCATTCATATTTGTGATTCATACAATGTGACTCTGTTACATACATCAGCCTCCTAAGAGTACTAACTTGACCTTTAACTTGTAAATTATGTCCTTGGATTGGTTCACTTGTCTATTCCTCTGTCCATAGGTTGGGACAAAGAGTTTCCCCATGTGGAGGTGACCGATTCTCCGTCAGCAGTGGCGATCTACAGGAAAACAGTTCAAAAACATCTTCTGTTGAGTTTAGGGTCAGTGAGGTGACCTGGAATGGAGTGTGAGCCTCATCTGAAAGGTCCTGTGGTGTTGAGCTTAATAACTGCAGGCCCAGGTGATACACACAGCACACTGTGAACCATGTCTTAAGAGCAGATTGACAAATAGGTTTCATGTAAAGACTGAACTGTGGAGCGTTTCTGTAACTTTTCCTTGAATGCTCATTGGCTCGGTGGAAAAAGAACATTTATAGAAGACTGATAACTGACAACAAATTGTTTTTGAACAGATATTTATGGTCTCATGGTGCAACAAAAGAAATGCTTTAGTCTTCCACACTATGTTTTTATCTTTATTTTGCACTCTTTTTACATTTAAGCATTTAATTGACATAGTAATTTGTTTTGTTTGTTGGCTATACATGCCACTAAGTTTGTATGGGTTTAAGAAAACATTAAGCATGAATATAATGGTTTGAGATCCTTTTTTTTATTTTAAAAGATTTGAGTGAACATGTACGCCACTGAAATGCTACTGTCACAAATGTCAATTAGTTGTATGATCTAAAATAGGCATTAAAAGACAACATTGTTGTACTTACAGAGATAATAATTCACAATAAATTCACAATTCTAAACAAAATAACTGGAAAATTAGTAAACTTAGATATAAATCGCATTACAGTATTTTGGGAGAGTTTTAACTTCTTTTTACTAGTTCTGTTGGTTTGGGATACTTAAAAAAAAAACGTTTTCATTACAGCAACATGACACTACTGTGTCTTGATGTATGCACTCCTCTTGGTCATGGCTCCGTTTTACTCTTTGCTTTCGCTCTGGAGCGCGTGTTGACCTCCGAGGATAAAGGTTGAGCGGGTAAGGGTTCTGGAGGAGAAGCCCTGGAGAGCGGAACGAACAGGGGAGGTTTAACAACTTCGTCTTTAACCTCCTTTACCCCACTTTTATTCCTTTTCTGCCTCAAGTGTTTATCACAGTGGTTCACAAACGTATCCAGCTTCACAAAGGTCTTGTTGCACACTTTGCAGTGATAAGGCCGCTGTCCTTTGTTGAGGCGTATGTGCAGCTTGATGTACGACGATCGTACAAAGGTGCGGCAGCAGATGCCACAATTCAGATCCTCGGGGCTACACTGCGTCTTCTGGGGCTGATTCAGTGCCGACGCCGACCCTGGTTTGACCTCCTCGGCCTTGTGCGCGAGCAGGAGTGACACAGAGCGAAAGCCCTCGCCACACTGGTTACACTTGAATGGCCGCTCCCCTGTGTGTAGTCGAACATGTGCCAGGAGCCCAGCCTTCTGTGTGAACGACTTGTCACAATAGGTGCACTTGAAGGGCTTTTCGCCAGTGTGGAGACGCTGGTGGGTCTTCAGATGCGAGGCACGGCCGAAGGTCTTACCGCACTCGCATTTAAAGGGCCTGTCCCCGCTGTGGATTATCTTGTGTGCCATCATGTGGGAGGCCTGATGGAAGTACTTGCCACAGATGCTGCATTTGAACTTCCTTTCCTTGTTGTGAGAGGCGAGGTGAAGGGTCAGGTGTGTGGAGGAGATGAAGGTTTTGGAGCACAGACTGCAGCTGTGAGGGTCCAGGCGGAGGCGCCGTCCATTAGAGAGACGTCGTCTCTTAGGGGGGCGGCTGCCCGCCTGGCAGGATGGACATTTGGAAGCACTGGCTGCTTTGTCCCCACGCTGCTGCTGTTTAGGAGGTGGCAGGCTGCATCCACAGTCTGAGCAGCGACCAGTCGGTTGGTCTTCATCACTGGTTTTATCCAACATGGTGCAATCTACATCCAGAGTGGGAGACGAGTGGTTGTCACTGATCGACACACCTTAGGGGCATCTGAAAAGGGATGAACACATACTGGTTAGCATTCCTTATAGTGGTGTGGCTGAGAGTACACACGCAAATCATACAAAGCATAGCATACGTATCATAACAGATCGAGGCTGAACCGCGCATTACATGATCACTCTTAATCTTTCCGTGTTGTCCCCGCGAGGGAACAAAAGATGTCCTAGTGACGAGGGTTGCTGAACTGGCCGAACGAGGTGAACGTAACACATCAGAAAAAACAGAAACGTTACTGGGCAAGGGCAACAGATCAGCTGGAGGCCTGGCGTCGCCCTGAACAATGGGAATTCCTCGACACGAGGACGAGGACATTAAACACAAATATTTGTACGTACCGTGTTCATTCCCCCTCGGAAAATGCGCGTGTGCTGAAAGTAATCGTCTAGTAAGCGCTGTTAAGCAATCAAAACAACAGCCAGCCCAGATCACAACGAGGATATGGCTGTTCGTGTCCTGCGCCTTTTCCTGTAAGACGCTATTATGTGTGCAGCCTGCAGCAGCATCTAGCGAGAGGAGGAACAACTGTCTCCTCCGGGAGAATAGAGGCACAAGCACCACACCTGAATTACACTGAATATGCATGTATCCCCTGATGTTATCCAACATCACGGTGTGCACTATACAACCGACACATAATGATATTTGTGTATTTAGTGTATTCATTCTAGATGTGTGCTTTGTTGTCTTTGGCTGTATTCAGATACTTTTTAATGACATGCTGTCTTATATTCCCAAATAGTTTCGTTTCACTGTGAATATAAGAAGAAACTGTCGGTGTTTAGCTTTGATGTTGGGTCCTTCTTTAGTTTCGTTTCACACAAAGGACGTTGACTTTGTTGGAAAACGAAAGGAACAGAACTAGTGGTTTATGGGTTTGGTCATCGGTAGCCTGTATAAATAGCCGAAGTGAAGCGGCATTAGTTTATTGGCAAAACTTGGCAACAGGATGACTGATGCGAATCTTTACAAATATGGCTGAGGTAACTTTACGTTTTCCAATTTATTTTAACCAATGTGTAATTGTAGTTGTTAGCATTTTTACCAGCATCAGAGTATAAGTAATTACTGCATAAAACATTAAGAGGAAAACCATTTTAATGCCAGAGAAATGTATACGCGAAATAATACTTTTACTTCAAATGCCATCGAAAGCTAATTGATGTATTTATTTTGTAAAAAGTCTGTGATATTAATTCCCGTATGGTAAAGTTCGAAAAATATTCACAGATTCGGAGTTAAACCGTGTTGAAACACAAACGACACTTCTCGTAGTGTTGTAGACAAAGTTAGGTAAAGTTGGAAAGAGATTCACAGATTCTGACTTCCCGGATCACTCTTTTGCTAAACGATGTTAACACACAAGCGACACCTCTCTGTAATCGTAGTGATGCAGACAACAAGCTACAACTTAATTAACCTCCATTTGACCAAAACGGGCCGTTCTCCGAGCCGGATGGAGAGTCTGCAAAGTGCAATGCGAAAATACTACAAAAATATTCAATAAATTCACTGTTATAAAGTGTAGAATGACCAAAATCCTTTCATACATAAATGAGCTCACCCCTGTTCTACTCCAGCTGTTTGATGAAATGTGCTTTTGATTAATTATTATTAATTATGGTGAATTTTCATTAGAAATAATACAAATAAAGGAAAGAATAAATACATATATCAAGTTAATACCGGGAATATATTCTTCCTTTAGGCTACTTTTCTCCTCATTTCTTTTGTTTGCGAAAACAACCTGAATTTAAGTAGTCAGACTCACTGTAAGGGACTGAGCTGGCAGGATGGAGGAGTCACAGGTGGGGTTTCAAGAAATTGTGTTAACCAAAAATTAACCAAACAATTGACAAGATTAGCAACCAAGTTCTGGGCCAGAATGCAATTCAGACCTAACAAAGGGCGGCTGTGGCTCAGGTGATATAGCTGGTTTTACTCTAATCAGAATAAGGCTGAGTGAGTGTGAATAGGCTGGTTCAAGATGAACTGCGCCTCGCCTAAAAGGTAGATGAGAGCAGGCGGCATCATCAGGAGGCGTTGACTAAAAACTAAAGGTCAAGAGTCGGACAGGTTTCAGCCGTCTTTAAAGAATACACAGGAAGTCAGTTCCGATCTGTAGGCTACTTGTAGTTCACAGACGACGTTCTGATTTATGTGTTTGTAACTATACATTTATGTAGAAATGTGTGTAAAGCTGCATCCTTTGTTCTTTTTACGTCTGCCTGTGAAACACTTTACTACTCTCTTTTAAATGTGTTGTATAAATAAGTTAAATAAGATATGTTTTTAGATTAAACCTGAGACTAACAGCTACATATTGAGCGTTAAGTATTACAACTAAACAGAAAATAAGGATTTTCCAATCAGCTCTCTGATGGCGTTTCCCATCATGCACTGGGTCACGCAGTCGGTGGAGAGCTAGCCCTGCCAGAGACCCTAACCCTTAGTTAGCGGAAACGCGCCCGAAGCCTGTGAGTCCGTAAGGGTGGAGATTGGGCCCTACTGCGGCGCCTGGCTCTAAAATCTGGGGCCGCCTCGCTAACCACCATGCATTGCGCGACGATTGCCGGTGATCAATTCTGCGCAGGACTGGCTCATCTCGAACTAACCGTGTGTGTAAAGGGCTGAATGTTGACATGTAGTGTACAGCGTTTTGTGTGGTCAGAAGACTAGAAAGGAGTTGTATAAATGCAAGTGCATTTACAGACCTGACCCAATGAGCTGAAGTCAAACGGGGAAAACCTATATGATAGGTGATCAGACCATTCTTCAACCCTCCTGTTATGTTGCGGGTCAAATTGACCTGTTTGAAAATCTAGGAAAAATATTTTAAAGTACTTTTTCTGTATGAAACTTATTCTGCTTGCCTTAATTAGTGTAATCAACGTAAAAATAAATAAATATATATCATGTATTTGCTCCGCCCACACTCGTGGGCGAAACATCCAAAAGGTTTGCTTAGGAGTCCTACCAACATTACACGCTGCAGATACAAACTCAGCAGCTTACTGCAGGACAACATTAGCATCAGAAAGAAAAGGATGACAGCCCTGGAGGCTCTAGAGCACATCCTTGATCACGACAGTGAAATAGAGGAAGATGTGTCTGAAGATGAAGACCATCTTGAGGTCAATTTAGATTTCTAAAAAGTTTCTAATAAAGTTTACTTTATATACAAATCCGTATGACTCATTTGGCTTGATTTTGAGTGAGCGGGTCAATATGACCCTGAACAGCAGAGATGTCTCATCTCTATTTATCTATTTATCCATGAAAAAGCAAAAGCAAAAAAAAAGCAAATAAAATGTAGTAAAAAAATCATACAATGGTAGACTAATGCAATTTATGTTTAGGTTTTTCCAATGTACCTAAGAAATAGTTTGAACATGTATTTTTCATTAAAACGAGTGAGTTATCCTAATGGAACTATGACCTATGGAGGGGTGAATAACTCCATTCGACTAAAAACTGATTGAATAGAAACTATATTTATTAGGATTTTTTGGTTTCAGACAACTTTTGGATGATTCAAGCATCATTGCTGTACCTAAGAAACGAACATAACAACAAAGATGTAAAAAAAGACCACCAACTTAACTACAACAACAAAACACAGGACAGTAAATCTATTACTTTTAATATTTCAGTAATTAACCAAAACATACGGCACCAATTAAACTAATGTGTGTATAAAGATAAAATCTCTATGCCATGAAGTCCAAATTCTCCACTATGTGACAGAAATTCCATCCAATTAGCCATTTCCTGTATTTAAAGGCTCAGCTGGTGGAGGTGCATCCTTTTGCTTCAGTTTGCCAGATTTCCAGCAACTGCACCCTCAGCCCTGGTAACTCAAAGAAATTAGAACGACCCAAGTCA
Source organism: Taurulus bubalis (assembly GCF_910589615.1). Classification (NCBI taxonomy): domain Eukaryota; kingdom Metazoa; phylum Chordata; class Actinopteri; order Perciformes; family Cottidae; genus Taurulus; species Taurulus bubalis. Next base: position 10,955,379 of record NC_136603.1, read on the forward strand.
TCAAAGTTATCCAAAAACAAACTTAAGTGTTGCTGTTAAGAAGTTAACTCAACAATGTGCACTACATCTGCCAACAATACTAAATGAGTGTGGTGTATGACAACAGTCTTTGCGTATGAAACAATACTAAATAATAAATTGATTATTAGGCTACGTGTAAACTTTAATAAACTAAATGGTGTGCCAGAGTGTTCCTGACATTTAAATCTGCTGTGTGGCAGCAGGGGCAGCCATCATATGGAAATGTTCTGCAATGTAATACCATGTACTCTGACTCTCTTACAGCGTCCAAGCCTGAAGCGATGAGTTCTAAGACCAAGAAAAAGTGAGTTGGCACCTCTGTTTTTATCTTGTTTTTATGTGCAAACTGAACCACCAAGAGGAACATGCTGTTTTGACCAAAGTGCAGTGATGCAACATTTGAGATGACACTGATTTGATAAGAAACCCCCAGCCCTAGGATTGCATATATGGCTTCATATTGCCTCAATAAGGAAAATAGCATCTTGTTTAAATGGACTGTAAATTCAGGCTCTTCATCCTCATCTTCATCTAAGCACTGCTGTATTGTGCAGAACATTATTATTGTATCAGACGGATGGAAAAATATCACATTAACCAGTAGACCTAGAGACTCACTGTAAAAGCAGTTAAATCAAGCTCATATTTATACTCATGGTAAGTGAGGGCAAGTGCTGTGTGTTGGTGTAGAAATGAGAGATTTTTTGCATGACTGATTATAAACAATAACAGTACATGACCATTTCTTAACCACTAACAATCCCTTATACAGGAGATGTTTGTATTCTTGGAGCACCCACCTGTATGTATTCCATACATTAATTAAACTTTTAAACTGCTGTACTGTGGTGACCCACATACGGACTGTGAGAGACATTCACCTAAGGGCTACTGTGCCTTTAAGAGCTGGTGGGGTCTCCGGGGTCGGGGTTGGTTTGTTGGGTTTGGTTTCCGGGAAGCGTGGGGGTTGTGCGCTGGCGCTATAGTACTGCACAAGTATTGTACATTTGATGTGGAGTTTGAGTAAACTATCTCGACTGCAACTACGCCTACTGTCTCGCTGTTTCCCAACTCTACAGTACGACTCAAAATCCACGTCGGTCCTGTTATAAGTGAACATTAAGGAGAGCAAGAGTCTTGTTTTAATTCCTTGTCTATAAGAGCGCAAAGCCACTACGATATACTTGTTAACATTATGGCTCTGAATCAATTTGTATTGATCAACAAGGAAGTAAGTAAAGCACTTAATGGCTAAACATACAAGTCAATTGTACATGCTGGTTGAACTTGACTCAAATCCCATCTCTTCCTTCCTTAATTGTTTCAGGAGGACTTCCTCTGTGTTGGTTTTAGTTTTAACTACTACTAATTCTCCCGCTTTTTTTTTAGAACGTCCTTTGGGGCGACAGCTCCGCCCTTCATTGACTACCTGCAGGATATTCTCCGTCGATATCCAGATGGTGGACAAATTTTGAAGGTGGGTACAATGCTCTGTCAAACACTGATCTATAGTAATTTATTTGTTAGCATTACATATTTTCTAACTGATAAATAGCAATAGTCTTTAGATCTAGCTCATACACATGGATTTTCAAAGTCTATTTAGTTTGGTATGACCAGCATGGTTGCTAAACATGTTGATCATGTTTGAATTTATTTTGAATCCTGAAAACAGGTAATTTTTATTTGATTTCTGAAATATATAAAGAAAATATTCAAATTGCACTTTTTTTCCTGCCAATAAAACAACAAATGATGTGTCACACTCAATGAATGCATGTATGACATTAGTTTTTAATAATATAAACCCAGAGGGGCCCCCAGGGACCACACAGCGTTTAGCAACATCTTTATGCAATTAATGCATTCCTTCTTGTCCCTGTTCAACAAAAATAGCAAACAAATATTGACACAAGGGCTTTATTCCCAGAGGTGTCAAAAGTATTCACATTCATTACTCAAGTAGAAGTATAGATACTAGGGTTTAAAAATACTTCTGTAAAAGTTGAAGTATCAACTCAAGCTTTTTACTTAAGTAAAAGTGTAAAAGTACTGGTTTCAAAACTACTTAAAAGTATACAAGTAAAAGTAATGTAAGGGGAATGTTTTTTTTCCATTAAGGACAAACTCTTAAGCCACGTCTCGGGCCTATAGTGCACTACCCCACCTCCCCCCAAAACAATCATTTTTATAAAGGCCATAATGACTATAATGTTTTAAAATGTTATGTTGAAAAATGTGGGATGCACTAGGCTACCCGTTTCAGCTGCATATATGCCCATTTAAAATGATCACATTGTAATACAATGCAAATACATTAAAGTACCATATGTGTACTGAGCATTAACATGCGTTTTATGGAGCGGAAGACATGATAACTACTTGCCTATAAGTATTGTAATAGTGCAAAATAGGCGGCGGTGGCGGCGACTCCGACATAAACACTTAAAGCTGTGGTTCTCAAACTTTTTCTGTAAATAACATAATTGTGTGACTCATCTGTGCTTTTATAAATAACAGAATAAAGAAAATTGCAATCACTTTCAAGTAAATCAGATTGCCCCATCAGACAATGTTTTGTGTAAGTTCTATCTGTGCAAAAAATGACTCATATTTAGTTACTACTAAATAGCTCATTGTGGAAAACAATAAGCTTTTAATTTTTTTTGCCAAACAAAACAGATTGAGTGCAGATATGTGAGCCATCAGGTTGTATCAGTATTAGTGGCTGCAGTAACCTGCTTTCCTCGACACATATGTTAACAACGGGGTTGTAGATTTGATACGGCTTCTCTCAATTCATTCTCAATATTGAGCTTAGATCTGTTTTTTTATTTTGAGAAACGCAACAGCAGGAAAAGACGAGCTCACGGAGCTCACTGCGTCGCGTCAAATCGCGCATGCGCAAGCGCAAGCGTAGCCTGTTAACGGCGTACCGTAACCATTTACCCGAAAGTACAGGCATTTGTCCATGTATTTATTAATGACTTAGTTTTTTATCCGTGTACTTTGTACTTTTGTAATATGTGAAGCCAGCAGCTCATTGTTGGTAGACAGTGTTGGGGTAGTTACTCAGAAAAAGTAACTAGTTACAAGTTACTAGTTACTTCTGAAAATTGTAACTAAATTACTTTACTAGTTACTGCATTTGAAAAGTAACTTCACTACTAGTTACTTTACTTTCCTTTTTTTAAGCAAATGTCCAAATTAACCGCAAAGATACATGGACAAACATCATGACCCTTTCATCACTTTATTTTCAATAAAGGGCATCTCTTAGCCCACATAGTATATTGTAAACATGTAAAACAAAATGGCATATAAAATTCAGCCATTAAATTGAACGAACATTTACCCTGTTCACACTGTCTGACCAAAGAAATAACTTTAAAATCCACAAACAACAGGATACAAGAGGCTATGTATGGTGGGGACATTCAGGTCGGTCAAACAGCATAACACATTGAAAACAGGCTTTTGGAAACATGAGACCCCACTAAAGCAAATGGGGGCCTACTCCTAAGAACAAAACCAGCTTGTTATAGGAATCATTGTAGTGGTTTAAGAAAAATAGAAAAATTAATGGCACTTTTTCCCATAAAATAGAAACAGAAATGCACTTAACCCAAAAAATAGAAACAGAAAATGCAATTAAATAAACAGAAAATTCACTTCATCTTTGCCTAAATAAACAGAAAGTGCACTATATCCTATAAAGTTTATCATTTTTCTCTATTCTTCAAAATAGCGATTGTATCGCATGAGTAAAAGTCTCTGGAATCTTTTTTCCGACAGCCTGTTCCTCCTTGGGGTCAGAACAATACTGCCCAGGCTGAAAAGCCTTTCCACAGTGTTGTAACTTGTTTTATTACATGATTTACTCTTATTGTGAAGAGCATGTAAACAGGAAGTACTTTTACTTTGAAGGCAGAAAGTACAATGATACGTGCTTGTTGACGCTAACTAATGTTGATGTTACGTGTGGAAAATATATACATGTCGGGTGCAAGAGCGCGTTCTCGATCGCTTTAACAGTTGTAATACTGCAGTTCACCACTAAAGTGATTCCGTTCATACCAGACGTGTCTTGTCCTCATTAGAAGCTCCACTTCATTACAGACAGGTGCACTTGATGGTATTGGAGTGTTGTATTGCTTTGTATTGCTCTAATATTAGGGTCACTTTGAGTTATTTGCCAATTTTCTAAAAAAAATATTTTTATTTGCTTGGTTCCAATAACAAAATATTCCAACAAATTGGCAAATGTGTTTTCCTGCCTTCAATCTCCCAACCTTTTTAGTCCTGCGCCCCGTGGCGCCCATTATCTCCAGAGCCACAACGTTGACTAACTTCATTTAAATTTCTGAAATACAGTAAAGCCTTGTGGGGAAAGTTCTGTCTGCTCAGAAAAAATAAACTTACCGTCAAGTTTATGTAATTACATAAAACCCCTAACCTCGCCGTCACTTTTGCGCGCGGCCGTAACGTTTCGCTAGATCAGCGGATTTCAATAAAAGACACTTCTTCGTAACCCTACAAGTTTGTAGGAGTCTAATAAACCACGATATATCCTTGTGTGTAGTATATTAGTACCGGAAAAATCCAAATGCGGCTGGACTGTTTTTTTCTCCCTACTCTCCTTCACATTTCTGACTCTGCAGGCTTACGTGGGCAAAGAATAATACCCAGCATGCCACAAACCGATGGTGTTTAGGCATAAAGGTTATAACCTTTACATTTTTTAAACGAACGACACAGTTTTTGGACTGAAACTCGTTGGTAACACCCCAAGGCTTTTTCGATTCTTCAGTTCATTATCTTTACAAAGAGGGGTCTTAGAACTCTGTAGGTTGTTGTTTAGGCGTTTAAAAGTGTTGTTTATTTGAAAATAATTATATAAAATAACACAAGTATTACAACTCATTTGGGGTTCATACGCCTACTTGAACAGACTTCACTAAGGCCTCTAGAACTCAGGGCTCAAAAGGTTAAGTTTTATTTTACCAGTGGCGGGCCGGAGGTTTTGTATATGCGCCTTCAGTGGATCAGCTGTTCGGCGCACCCACTATAACTTTGTTTAGGCCACCAGAGAAGGCTTAGAAGGCCCTGATGGCCCGCCACTGTATTTTACACTACATCAGATCTGTTTGTTTTTCTTAAATTACAGTTTGTGTGACAGTACTTTAGTTTATGGCCACTGTACAAAAGCCTTTTTTGTATTACGAACTTCAAAAACCTTGCTGCTTCCTATTAATGTAGATATCAGCTTTGTGGCATAATGCCGGTTGGATTTTCAAGAAGGCAGCTTTCTTGTAAAAGCAAACTATTTGGTTCTTTTGACACTGTGGTGTATAAAATGTAGGGGTGGGGGAAAAAAATGTTTGCGTGGCGATATTGTATTGATACAAGGAAGCCAAGCATCGATTTTGTATTTAATCAATTGTAAACATTTTGGTCCTAGAATAATACAATCAATTGCTTTTTCAGTCCACTAGATGGTGCTGCGTTGTTTTCTGGTGAGGTCAGCAGAGGTCCCAGATCAGCGTGATGGTAGGAGGTTGGTCAAAACAAACATGGAGATACCGGAGAAAGAAATTAGAAATGCGCCGTCCGCGTTTAAATCAAACGTCTGGGCCCTATTTCTCGTACCTGGCTAAACAAAGTCAAGCAGATGTCCTAATCTCTAGCTTAAATTAGCGAGATGATTGACATCAGGCTATCTGGGTTTCTTCACGGCTGATCCGCGCTGAAACGGTCTCGTTAATTCTAGCCAGACGTCAGTCATCTGGATAAATGCGCGCGCCCGCTCCTCTTCAGAAGGGATAATAATGGAGCACTGACACCACGATGTTCTAACAGTACAATGGCAAATAAACTCAGAGGAACCTCTTTTTATTTCTCTAATGAGAAGCAGGAGATGATTATCAAGGCATATGAGGAAGTCAATACCGTAGTCATTCACAGCAAACACGTTGCGAATATTCCACCGTTTTTGCAACATTGTTGCCGTGAACGCAACTTTAACAGCGACCCGGCTGCGAACCATAAGCGTCGCAAATATATCAGACAATTTAAATGTGTCAGTGTTGAGAAAATGTATCGGCTAATTTGAAGTGCTTCATCACCCAAATCAATCAGATTATATTTACGAATAAATATATACTTATGAGGATATACGTACTGTATGCACGTATGAATCATGTACTATATATGTGTATGGGCGGATCAGTATGTATGTATTATTCATAATCAGAAATTCAATCAATTGAAGCAGTGAAAATAAATTGTGTGTGATTCTCTGTATTCTCATCACGATCACCTTAATCATGTTCTACAATAATGATATGTATGGTGTACTAATAACACATCATGTCATATCATTATGAGTGCTTTCAACACATCCATAAGTTTCTTAAGAGCTAAATAAACTTAAGAACAGCGGCATGCAGCGGCTGATAGTCTGTGTCTGAGACGGCGATCAGCTGCGCCTGTGGTGATCAATGTCCGCGGCTCGAGAAGCTCTCGTAAATAAATTATTTCTTGCCGGCAAAATCTATAGCGCCGCGTACAGGAAGTCATGATAATGTAAAGGATGGATCCTGGCGATCTGAAAGAACTCTCTCCCTATAAAACTAATATAACTAATATCGCTCCTTCATCAATGAGGAAGGGAGCTGCCTTTTTTGTCCGTGGGAGTCGCCAGCTTATCCAGTGAATTTCAGTAAGCCTGCCCGGGAGCAGGTTTAAATTTTTGGATGTGTTGCTATGGTGATTTATCTAAGCTTGCTTCGAGAAACCGAGAAAGCCTGACCTACGTCATCTTATCCTGACAATTAGCCCGCTAACTCAGTAAGCCAGGTACGAGAAATAGGGCCCTGGACTTACTGTCTCTTGTACACCACGTGTTGTAGAAAATCCTTATTTTATGTGTAGTTGTAATATTTAACGCTCGATTGTTGACTATTCGTCTCATGTTTAATCTGAAAACATATCTTGTGTGGTTGATAATACAAAATCGTATTTATATAACACACATCAAAACCATTAGTAATGTATTTCACAGGCAGACATAAAGAACAAAGGATGCAGCTCCACACACATTTCTACATAAATATATATTTACAAACGCATATGAATAAATCCAAATGTGATCTGTAAACTACAAGTAGCCTAAAGTTCGGAACTAACAGGAAGTCATATTTTCTGTGACTTCCTGTGTATACATTAGGCTCGTTCGAGATGAGCGAGTTCTGCGCAGAATCGATCGGCGGCGATCGGCGCGCAATGCATGCCGGTGAGATTTGTGTCCGACTTGCTCCCGACTTGCTCTGACGTCATGCACACGTGGTCAACGATACTCTCACGAGATCAAGTCGCCGTCGATTTCAGAGTCAGCCGCCGCAGTTGCTTTCCAACGACTGCGTGGCCCAGTGCATGATGGGAAATCGTATTTATACAACACACATCAAAACTACTAGTAATGTATTTCACAGGCAGACATAAAAAGACCAAAGCATGCAGCTACACACACATTTCTACATTAATATATATTTACAAACATATATGAATAAATCCAAACGTGATCTGTAAACTACAAGTAGACAAAAGTTCGGAACTAACAGGAAGTGTGACTTCCTGTGTATACTTTGAAGGCAGCTGAAAACTGTCCGACTTGATTGCAGTTTATTGTCATCGCCTCCTGCTGCGGCCGCCTGCTCTCGTCTGGATTCCAGGCGAGGCGCAGCTCTAACGAACGAGCCTATTGAAGGCAGCTGAAAACTGTCCCACTTGATCGCAGTTTTTTGACAACGCCTCCTGCAGCGACCGCCTGCTCTCGTCTGGATTACAGGCGAGGCGCTGCTCTAACGAACGAGCCTAATGTGTCTCTGTCTGGAGACGGCCCGTGGAGCTAACATAGATAAGCACTGATTGCATTGTGTTTGGGAGAAATATGCTTACTTTGCAGAGACAGTATATGGTTAAGACTAGTTTAAAACACTGTCTAGTCCTACACTGACCAGCGGTGGATTGGCCATAGGGAGTACCGGGAGTTTTCCCGGTGGGCCGCTTCACTTCTGGGCCGGTCGAGAATTTTATTTGTTGACATTTGTCATGTTAGTCCATCTTCTCTTAAGTTGGCTACACACGTTCCGCATTCTGACACCGCAGCCTCTGCATGGGTTGTACCATGCGAGGAAGTTCACCCCTCCCAAATAGAGTTGGTTCGGTCCATTATGGAACCAACCAACTGCATTTGGGAGGATGCAAGGAAGTTCTCCCCTCCCAAATAGAGTTGGTTCGGTCCGTAGCCCGTCTTTTCCAAAAAGTTTTCTCAGATTGGCAGGGAGGATGGACGGGAGGAAGAGGGCAGGAGGGGCTGAAGAAGCCAGGATGAAAAAAAGAAAGGCATTGGAGGAGGATGCTGCCAAATGTGCCAAGCTTACCGATTTATTTTCAAGAGGACAAACACAAGTGGCAACTGGTAAAGAGAGACAAAGGCCTAATGATTAGCAACGTAATTATTCGGCTAACGTTGTAGCCTTGATTAATATCGTTGTAGCGTTGTCAACCTATTCCCAAGCAAAACATTAAATTGAATTAAAATATTAGCCTTTTTATATCACCCAAAATATGGCGATCCATAGACTTTGCAAATATTTATATATATATATATATATATATATTGATATTGAAGTATGCAGTAATATGACTCTTCATTTTTCTTTGTAGCTTCGGAGCAGCAGTTAAGATGTGTCCATTTGTGTCCATTTAATACTCTCACAGTACAACCTCCTCACAGATGCTTATCCTGTCATTAGGTTAGCATATACGTTTATGTTGACTTTGTCCATCACACAGGTTGCATGTGAGAGAAGCTTCTCAACCTCAAAATGTGTGAAGAATATGCTACGAAGCTCATTGAGGCAGAACAACTTGGAGGCGTTCATGTTAATGTGCACAAAGAAGGAAATCCTCATGTCTATAAGCAACGACACAGTTATAGACACAGAGGCTGAAACCAGTGCACTGCTTAGGCGGTTACTGATGCTGTAGATGCTGTTGGTGCTATTCACAATGTAAGTGTATACTGTACTGTGAGTTGAACTGTAAACATTAGTTCAATATGCCTCTTTGTTGAAGAGTGGGATACGTTTCAAATGTTTTATTTATTTATTTCTGCTTTTGTTAATTTATCAACCTATCCTTGTGGAATCGTGGAATATTTTTTGTTAACTTCTCATCTTAAGTGGATTATTATTGTTGTATTTAACCTTTACATTATTTGTTGGACCATGGTATTAATAAAAAAAAAACCTACAGGATAATAAGAGCTGAACTGTTGCTTCATTTATCCAATTTCCACTACCATGGAAAAAGTGGGCCGGTCTTGAGCATGAAATTCCCGGGCTGAAAATTGGCCCCACTCCGGCCCTGACACTGACTAGACTGTGACTTTTCATATGAGACTTTTCATATGTGAAAAGGTTATGCCGAGAAAATCTTCCATCACACTACGGATAAGTTTTCCTTTGGGGACAATTTGCAGTTGAAAAAAGGTATTAAATCGCAATATATTGCAATACTCAATATATTCCAAGACTCAATGTATCGCCATAGTATCGCAGTATCGCGATAATATCGCAGTATCGCGATAATATCGCATTGTGACTTAAGTATCGTGATAATATCGTATCACGACTTAATTATCGTGGTAATATCGTATCGCGGGACCTTTGGTGATTACCACCTCTAATTAAATGGTTTTGAAAATACCAGTGGCGCTAATTGAAAGAAAATGGTTAATATATTTTTCTACCCCATAATACTGGTAATTTGTTGTAAAACATGCCGGTTGGCGATGTGCTGGAAAGGACACATCACCAAGTACTATGTACAAATGAGAGCGATAAAGGGGTATGAGTTCCCCTCCCAAACGGGTTCAACCATACACCAGATAGGTGAGGGAGGTGTCAATCAAGCGCTGTTTGTACATGCCCACACATTCCTGAGACGCGGTCTAATTAGGCAACATACTTTCAGAGAAAACCCCTGTTTAGTTTGACTAACGGTGTGCTGGGGCTCTAACTATACTCTTGTGCAGATTTGGCGCTTGGCACAGTGGCAGTTGTGCAGAGGAACGTGGTAATCCTTGAGTGTTAGATTTGGTATGCTAAGCTCTAATAGTTATTGTTGTTATCTGCCAACAGGAGCTGATTCAAAATGCAGACGATGCTAAAGCCACAGAAGTGGTCTTCATCCATGATGAGAGAAGCTATGGAACTGAGAGCCTTTGGACCAATGAATTGGGAGAATACCAAGGTATGCAGCATCTTCAGAGGAAAGCCATGCTCTCGGGAGGTTATCAACAACAGTCGTGATGTATTTTTCAAGAAAGGATGTATATGGAAAAATTTATAAAATGAGCAAATGGAAGCAAATATTGTGAGCCAGTAATCAAATGTCAACCCTGGAGTTTGGATGTGATTGTTGTGATGTGGTTTTCTTCCCATAGTCCAGGTTGTTTTGGCAAATAGGAAAAGTGTAATGTTTCACCACAAAATATTTCTTTATCTTGAAATATATATATATATATATTTACATTTCTCTACATTTACAGCGGGCTGTGGTTACTACATTATGATATTTAAAAAAAAGTATAGGGTTCCTGTTTTAGTCAACGCTTTACAATATTGAGATCTTCTGGCAAAAATTGTCTAATGTCTACTGATTTATACCGTTTATTTTTTAAACGGTTTAAATAGGCTGAAGTTTAAACCAATCTACCTCACTCAATGCATGCTGGGATCGACTTCAAATTAATCAGTTTTAGAACATTTCACATTTGCTGACCTAAACAATCTTAATGTGTCCTAGTTTACTTCCAGCTGCAGTGCAATGAACCTATAGAAGGGAATGGGTCATTATGTCACTGAATTCATATCGGTGCCCAGCCTTTCGAATTCCATATGTATTTGATTTTAGTAGAGCTTTTTGTTGTCAATAACAAAAAAACATTACATTTTTAATGATGGTTAATAATATTCAGGAGGGCTAATGTTTCCTATAATTGTCAGGAATCACCAAATTTGATATGACTCCATATATCTGAACCTTTATACTGGTATTTGCAAAATTAGAATGGTGTCACAATGATGTACTGATCCTTCATTTGTTTATAAATTACTTGCCGCAGTTTATGCGAATAACATCAGTTGACAGGAAGTAAACATGGAGCTGAGCTGTTGCCTTGCACTGATTCTCCAGGGAGACATACTACAGAGAGACTGGAGGGAATGAACACACAAATGCATTAAATTATTACATCAGCACATTTCTTCCAAGCAATTTCTTTGATTTTGTGTTTGCAAAGGTCCTGCTCTCTACGCATACAACAATGCAGCGTTCACTGAGGATGACTGGAATGGAATTCAGATGGCGGGGCGGAGTGTCAAGCGCAATGACCCAAACAAAGTCGGGAGGTTTGGAATCGGCTTCAACTCTGTTTACCACATAACAGGTAAAACTATGTACAGATACAGTTGTGTACCAAATAGTCTCAGTTTCAGTTTTTTCGTATTTAAAGAACATGCATCGGAAATTAATGGGGCAAAATCTGTTTTACTTCATTCACAGATGTGCCAAGTATATTCAGTTCAGAGCACCTTGGCATGATGGACCCCCAAGAAAAAACATTTGGAGAAAGGAAGGGGGGTTTTCTGTGGTCTTTGGATGATACAGAACACCAAGTAGCTCTAACTACTATGCATGATCAGTTCCAACCTTTTCAAGATATAGTTTCACTTGTGAGCAAACAAGAATGGTCAAAAGTCATCATGGAGGATCAGCACTTTGACGGGACACTTTTCAGGTTCCCCTTGCGCAATAAGGCATCAGATATTTCTGATAATCTATATGACTCTAACAAGGTGGTTGAGCTTTTTGATAGCTTCATTGCAGATGCAGAGTTGAGCCTTCTATTCTTGAAAAATGTGACCTCTGTGTCCTTGAAACATATCGACGTAAATGGCATTGTTAACACCAGACTTGAAGTGGCCTCAGTCCCCACAGATGTCATTCTGGAGTCTGAAGACGAGCCAATCGTCGAGGGTTCAACAAGGTTCAAATTGATAACCCTTAACTCAGAGGACCAAAAAGAAACAAAGTGGCTTGTGACAACATGTACCTTGAAGGAAGGCAATGTTGAAAATCTTGATTCACTTGCAAAAAAGTTGAGCTTTTTCCCTCAAGTTGACTTGGCATTCCCTTGTGGTGAGAAGAGAGACTGTAGTGAGAGTAGACTGAGCTGCTTTCTTCCTCTCCCAAACAATGAACCCAACAAGACAGGACTCCCAGTTTATGTCAACGCATGCTTTGGTCTCACAGACAACAGAAGACACATCAAGTGGCAAGAGGAAGACCAGAAACATGATGAGCATGCTGTGTGGAATGAATTGCTGATGAAAGAGGTGCTCCCACAGGCATACCTCATGATTATTCAAGATGCCATCAAACTTGCTAAAGAATCTCTTCTGCCTGTCTCTTCCGTGTACGATCTGTGGCCAGATATCGCCCGGTTAAAGCACAAAGATAAATGGCATGCCGTTGCTCTGGATGTTTTTCATCACTTATTCAGACAGAATGTAGCTGTCCTTTCTCTTGCCAAAGATAAAAAAGAGTTCATCACACCATCAGAAGCCGTGTTCCCCTGTAATGGTCCAACAAGCCCTGATATATTGGCCGCCATTAAAAGGACTTTGGTTTCATGTGGAGAAAATCTTGTCACTTTACCAGGTTGTGTTGCAAGAGCTATAAAGGAGGCCTATCCACACCTCAACACCCTAAAACATGTGACTCCAACATTCCTACGGGACATTCTCCGTAGGATTAGTGTGCACACTATCTCTAAAGATGACAAACTCTGTCTTTTGGAATATGCTTTAAGTGATGGAAAATACAGAGAACTTGAGGGCCTTCAGCTACTTCCACTCAACGATGGCTCTTTCAGATCTTTCTCAAACCGAGAGGAGAACACTGCTTTAATTGACAGCAATGAATTTCCAAGGTAGGTTTTTAATTGTTTATTTTCTTTACAGTAGATGTTAAATAGATTAACAGAAGTTTATAATAATGAACTGTAATTTTAAAGCGATTACATACTAAGCTTCTAAAGCTATTACATACTAAGCTAGTATCATTAGTAATTAGTGATTGGCTCACACTTGCTTCAGTATATTAATTGACAATTACAATTTATTTTTGTTTAGATTATAAAATAATACATATTGTTTTGGTCACTAAATGTACACCAATACTATATGCCAATGGTTTTGTTACAAGCACAATGAACAAACGTATCCTCTGTGCAGAGTCTTGCTACCATGCTGCAAAGACCTCTTCATCCCAGATGATCTCAATCCAGCCTGCAGTGCCCACCTGAAAGAACTGGGCAGAAAAAGTAGGTGTCATTTTTATAGAAAAGTGATTTGAAAGTGATTTACATCTGTGGCTTTCACACTATACAAACATGTACGTATGATTGTATTTTTATTTTTATTTTTCAGATTTATTCAAGGTCATCAACATTGAAGCAGCCCATGTTGCCGAATATACAAGGAGGTATTTGCCACAGGACTGGAAGCAGATGAAGACGGGGCTCGTTACCTGGGACGTCAGCAGCAGCCATCATCCACCTTTAGACTGGCTCCAAGAATTCTGGAAATTTCTCAACACTCACTTCAAAGAGTTAAGTAGTTTCACTGGAATGCCATTAATACCAGTCAGCCCCCTGTCTGACAGTCAGCCTGTGTCACTAGCAAGACTAGAGCAGAACACAACCCTAATTTTTCAGAAAAGCAAGCAGATTAATTTGCCAGAACAAATCGCTCAGTTGGTGAACAAAGTTGGTGGTACAGTGGTGAGGGGAAACGATTGGCTCACACACAAAGACCTTGACTCGTATGTGCTGTGCCCATCTCCAAGGAGTGTCATGAAAGTCTTGGTGAATTTAAATTCTCAGGATCTCATCAGAGAATTCAAGACTGCCTCTTACAAAGCACAAGAAGAACTGAAAGATTATCTCTCTCATCTGGATTCTCATATGGATTCTCTCTCAACCAATGAGAAAGATTTACTCTCAAAGTTGCCACTGTTTCAGACCATGAAAGGTGTCCGTGTTGCAGCTCAATCAAAACAGGCTGTGCTTCTCATTTCTGGTCTGACAATACCAGCAGAGTTCCCTATGCCCGATTCTGTTGTGCAGTGTGCAACTGAGGCTGATCGCAGATTGTTAAAGCTGCTCAAAGTGAATCTCTTGGACACCGCGGAAGCAACCAATCTCCTCATTGATTGTATTGAGAGGGGGGCCTGCAGAAAAGAAGACACTGAGAAAGTCATGACTTGGATTTTACAGCATGGTAATATCCTTTTCTCTCAAAATCAGACCTTGAAACAGAAGTGTAAGGACTTGAGCTTCATTGAAGTGAATGGAAAGCTGAGAAAGACCTCAAGCTTTTTTGATCCAAGAATTGAAAACTTTAAAGTTATTTTTGAGTCTGATTTCTTCCCTCCACCTTTATATACTAGCACATCGCAGATGCTTCAAAGCCTAACGGATCTTGGATTGCTATATAAAGACGTAGATGTGTCACCTGAGCACTTGCTTCAAGCTGCCACACTGATTGACAGACTTCATGATGATTCTCAAACTGAAGCTCTCAATCGAGCTCAGGTGCTCTTGAAGATGTTGGATACTAATGATCTACTCTCAAAGTTTTCTCGTGAGCAGCTTCATTGCCTCAAGATGCTAAAATGGATCCCACGTCCTAAACCTGGTATTAAAAAAAAACACAACAATGACAAATTGCAGACAAGTTGTTTCTTCTGCCCAGATGAAATAAGACATTCTGTGTACGAGGACATTGTTGGGCATGTGATGCCTCTCGTGGGAAAGTTCAGCGACAGAGTGAGCAGCCAACTTGGTCTCAAACGCCTGCCTCCACCTGAAAAAGTGATGGATAATTTGTCAGTCTTGACATCAGAAGCGCAGAAAATGGCTGATCCTGACACAAATGTGGACTTCAAAAGGGAGTTGCACAGCATTTACAAACACATGCAAGACCACATCTCTGAATTTTCAACAATGATGACCAAGGACACACCCTGGCTGTGGAGCAACAACCAGTTTGTATCACTTCAGGATCTGGTTCTAGACTACCCACACAATCTTGATCTGAGCTCTTACATTGGGAAGGTGCCAAATGAATTTCGGCCCTACAAGATCTTGCTCCGGGAGTTTGGCCTGAAAATGTTGCTTTCAGATGAAGAAGTTGTTGCTATTCTTAATTCTATCCAGCAAACCATTGAAGAAAGGCAACCGCCAATTGCAAATTCCTCTGAGGTAAAAGTGTCAATCGAAATTCTTAACTGGCTGTGGAGAGAGAAGAAGACAGTTCAGGTTGACATCCCAGTGCCAGTCCTCATAGAGGGTGAACAACATACCCTAAAACCATTGTCAACCGCAGTCTTTTGTGATGTCAGCAAAAATGGATTGAAAGAGCTTAAGTACAGCCAGGAGGAAATTTATGTTGTACATGAAGAAATTCCAAAAGCAGCTGCTGAATGGTTTAACATCAGATTTCTCAGTACCCACATCCTTGATCCAGAGTTGGTGGGAATAGAACAGTGTGGACAATCTGAACCGATAACAATGAGGATAAAAAACATTCTTAAAGAGTATGACGAAGAAAATGACATCTTCAAAGAGCTCATCCAAAATGCAGAGGATGCTGGAGCAGACACCTGCAAATTCCTGGTGGATTTCCGAGTACACAAAGATAGCCCTGAAAGTCTCATTGACCCTGACATGGCTCTTTGTCAAGGACCTTGCCTTTGGACATTTAATAATGAGCAGTTCACAGCTGAGGATTGGAAAAATATTGTCAGAGTTGGTTCTGCCTCGAAGGAAAACAAGGTGGAGAAAATTGGAAAGTTTGGACTTGGATTCAATACTGTGTATCATGTGACAGATGTTCCTTCTATCCTCAGTGGCAACAGTCTTCTCATACTTGATCCAAATGTGACACATCTCAAGAAGCACATCAAATTGAATACAAATCCTGGAATCAAGCTGGATCTCTCTCAGAAAAGACTTTTTCATTGCTTTCCTGGTCAGTTTGGACCATATGAACGCATTTTTGATTGTAACTTCAGCAGACAAAGTCCCCCTGAGCCCTATCCGGGCACTCTGATCAGACTACCTTTCCGAACTGAAGAAGAGGCTTCAAAATCAGAAATAAGTTCAAAGGTGTATCACAAACACAATATCATCACTTTTCAACAGCACTTTACAGACAATTCAAAAACACACCTGTTGTTTTTGAAGAATATCAATACATTATCTCTCCAATGGATCTCAAACAATGCATCAACCCCTCCAAGAGATGACGAAATAGAAACTATCCTCACTGTCTCCAAAACCACTGTGAGTACAATGAGGATTCCTGATGAAACCAATATGTCAAAGCAACGTACCGCTGAGAAATCATTGATTAAACTTGATGGAAAATGCAAAGAGCTCATTGACTGCGGCACAGTCAACATTGTCCAAATAACCAGTGAGCAATCTGGTGTAACTGAAGTCCAGTCCTGGCTCCTGTACAACTGCTTTGGGACAGGTCAGTCTTTGCAAATGGCCCTTCAAGAAAACAAGCAAGCCAGGTTTTCTTTGCCCATTGGGGGGATTGCTGTGCCTTTGCAAAATGATCCAGACACTGGGAAACTGGCCTCATTTCAAACAGATCTTGTTGGACAGGCATTTTGCTTCCTTCCTCTTTCGATTCACACAGGTCTTCCAGTCAATGTAAATGGAACATTTGCTGTGACATGTAACCGAAAAGGTCTTTGGGAGAGTGGGGTGAAACATGACTGGAACAAAGCCCTTCTCCAGGATCCAGTAGTGACGGCATATGTTACTGCACTTTCAGCACTGAAGAAAATGTCTGAAAACAAGCAACTAGAATCTTACTGCTATCACACATTTTGGCCTGATAGAGAGAAAGTGAGTGAAATTTTCAAGCCTTTGGTTGATGCATTGTACTCCACCATTGCTCAGCACTCCAGTGGCCCAGAGCTATTCAGTGATGGAGAACATTGGTGCTCAATTAACAGTGCCATATTTCTACATGAGAACATTGAAGCAGATAAGGACATAAGTGCACTTGCAGTGCAGGTATGCAAGAAACATGCAAAAGCACCCAACCATGTTATTCCTCTTCCACTGTGGTTGAGAAATGGCTTCAAACAGTCCGGCCTCGAAACTGTTATACAGAAGAGAACATGGAACTGGGACACGTTTTACCAAGAAGTAGTGTTTAAAAACCTTGGTACCATGGATCCTAAGAGTAGAGATACTCTTGTGCTGCATGCTATTGACCTGAATAACACAGAAATTGACAAACTACTGGTCAACTATCCATGCATCCCCACAACAAGTGGACCGCTCCAGCATATCGGGAAACTTGTGAATCCGTCAGGGAAAGTGGCCTGTCTTTTTGAAACAGAAGAGGGACGCTTGCTTAGTGGTACCAAAAATGACTTTTGCTCCCCCAAAAGGATTCAACGCTTGTTGGAACTTGGAATGGCAAATCATTATCTCCCACTGGAAGACATCACACAGAAAGCAGGCACAATCCCCAAAACCTGGAGCACAGACAAAAAGAAGGCATATGGTCATTTGAATTGCCTTCTTGAACTTATGAAGAGTCACACAAATGACAAAGACTCCCCCCACTGGGAAACACTGAGGATGACTGAATTTCTCCCAGCATTTTCCCCCGGTGACACAAAAATGAAAGGAAATGTAGCATTTCAAAAACCCTCTGATATTTTTATTGGCAAATGCTCCCACCTTGTTAACATGACACACCATGTGCTTGATCATACCAATCTGAAAATACACAATGCTGATCCAGTCCTGCAAATGTTGGGAGTTCATGACAGCCCAGGGCCCGAGGAAGTGCTTCAGCAGCTGCAAGAAGCATGTGAGCAATCTGAATCCATTGACCCATCCATGCTTCACAAAATAGCATCTGAATGCTATAAGTTCCTGGATCAGTTGCTCAGTGATTCTGATGATTCCACTTTCATTTCCCAGAGGGCACATTCATTCCCATTCATTCTTGTTGGCAGTACATTTGTAAATGTGAATTGTGTCGCTGAAAATGGGCAATTTGAAGCAAAACCCTATCTCTATGTTCTTCCAACTGCCTTCAATAGTTTTAGGAGGCTCTGGGAAAGTGTAGGTGTTGAAAAATGTTTTACAGCGAGTCAGTTTCAAAATGTGCTCCAGGAACTGCACTCTCAACATGGCAACAAGACCCTGCCAAAGAGTGATTTCACAATTTGCCTCAGAATTCTCAAAGATGGGATATTTGAGGCAAACGAGGAAACAACCATTGATTATCTCCTACCCAACAAACATGCTGTCTTACAACCTGCGAGTGAGATGTTTTACAATGACAGCCCATGGATGCCAGTCGATTCAGGTGTCTCATTATGCCACGAGGATATCCCCCGAGTTATGGCACGCTACTTTGGAATCAAAACTACCAGGCATCATACCCTCAAAAACTACGAAGTTGAGAACATTTCACCATTTGCTTTTCAGTTTGAACAGCAGGAACCACTAACTGTTCGAATTAAAAATATAATCTCAGCCTACCCAGCAAAGAAGGATATCCTTAAAGAGCTCATTCAAAATGCTGACGATGCAGAGGCAAC
The DNA here is from genome assembly GCF_910589615.1 of Taurulus bubalis. Classification (NCBI taxonomy): domain Eukaryota; kingdom Metazoa; phylum Chordata; class Actinopteri; order Perciformes; family Cottidae; genus Taurulus; species Taurulus bubalis. The sequence goes on from NC_136603.1 coordinate 10,974,177, forward strand.
AGAAATTCACTTTGTTTGGGACAAACGACAGCATGGCAAAGAAAAAACATTTGGGAAAAAATGGAACCAGCTGCAGGGTCCAGCACTGTGTGTGTTCAACAACAAAGTATTTTCTGATACTGACCTGGCTGGCATTCAACAGCTGGGAGAAGGAGGAAAGCACAACTCTCCAGGGAAGATAGGAAAATACGGAGTAGGATTCAACTCTGTTTACCATCTGACTGACTGCCCCTCAATCCTCACTGGAGATGACATACTTTGCATTTCTGATCCCAATCAAAAATACATTGAAAGTTATTCGGACAAACCACTAGCCGGCACTGGCTATACACTAGCTGACACCTTCAAAAACATGTACATGGATGTCTACAAATCTTTTCTTCCAGACCTATTTCCTCTCAAAGAAGGCACCATGTTCAGATTACCTCTAAGGATGGGTACCATGGCAAACAGCTCTAAAATATCCCAGCAGGGAGTAACTGACCAGGATATGGAAGAACTATGCGCTGCACTCTCTGAAGATCCTGAAGGACTAATTATGTTTCTGAAAAACATCTGCAAAATACAAGTCCATGAAATCAATGACCATTCAGGGAAACCCGAAACCATCTTTGTGGTTGAAAAAAGTGTACCAAAGAAATGCAGAGAAATAAAAGATGCTTTTGCAAAACTTCAACAAAATGCGCTGCAATCTGACAAAGCAACAACGGCAGACAAGGCTATTTATGGAACCTTGATTTCAACCTCCAAGGAAAGACAAACTAGATGGATCATTGCGGAACAGTTTGGCTCATTTAAAAACAATGGTGATGGAGAGCTAACACTATCAGACAAACTTCCCCAAGTAGCCGTAGCAGCATGTGTGAGCCCGAAGATTGGCAAGAGTTCAGATCCAACACTATCCAGCCCAATGGATTTTCATGGACAAGCCTTTTGTTCACTTCCTTTGCCAGGGAAAACTGGACTGCCAGTGCATGTCAATGCAAACTTTGAGGTAGATTCGGCCAGGAAAAACCTTTGGAAAGAAGATGGGCAAAGTCGTAAATCTAACTGGAATGAATCTTTGAAACAGAATGTCATTGCTCCACTGTATGCAGATCTCCTTCATTATATCAGTTGTGGCATTGCAAAAAAGAAAAAAGTCCTTTATGAACATATAAAGGACTTTGTATGTTTTTGGCCAACTGCGTCCAAAGAGGTTGTCCAAGATTGGCACGAAATGATCCATGAGGTATACAGATCAATCAAAGAAAGAGGCCTGAATGTGATTCCAGTGATGAGGAGCTCCACACAAAAAATTGCAGGCCAAGAATTTTTGCAGTACTCTTTCGACTGGTGTAACGTCAGGGAAACTGAAACAACTAAGGCACCTTACCTGACACACTTGACAACACATGACGAGATCCATCTCATTTTGGAAAATCTTGGAATGACTTTGGTTCCATCTTCCATGCAAAAAGTTTGGAAAAGTTTCCGATCCGCTGACATTAAATTGAAAGATGTGAAGCCTTCAACTGTCCAGACTTTCCTGAGAGAAAAACCCCTCAATGACCCAACCCAAACAGATGAGCAATTACCATTGCCCATAACTGCTACTCTGATCAGAGATGAAATGAGATTTTCAAAGCTCTTGAGTTTCTGCTTAAATGATGTAAACGTTGGGATCACCAAGGACAACTCCAGTTCACTCAATGGGCTTCCACTTCTTCTCACGAGAGATAAAGTGTTAAGAGTGTTTAACTCTAAATCTCCCACGCTGATGTCAAGATATGAAGATCTGTTCATTGGCTACAAGGCCCAATTTGCAGATTATAAAACCAACGAGCCTCACATGCTAGCTCTACAAAGTTACAGCCTTGTCCAAAGTTTGACGGTTCCTTGTGCAGCAGAATATCTGAAGCCGTTAATTCAGCAGCTTCTCCAGAAGTGTGAAGTTGATCAACACAGTGGTCTTCACGTCCCAAACGAGACAACATTGAAGTGGTTACAATCACTTTGGAGGTTCTTAATGAGTAAAATTAAACCTGCAACATCTAGCGGTGATAAACAAAGCCTGACATTAAGTGATGTGAGGAAACTCTTCAATGACTGCTGCATTTTACCTGTTGTGTGTCCAAGGTTAAGCAACAAGCTCTTCCTGCAAACAATGAAAGACATGCCAAGTGTGATTCAGTTTGCTTCAGAAAAAGACATATCAAGCGTCCTCTTTAAACTTGGTTTTATGAAGCTTGACAGTGTATTCTTCACAAAGATACATGTTGACCGAAATGATATTTCACTTCTATCCTCAGAACTTATGGATGTGAATGATAAAAGCTCTGTGTTGCACCAGGTCGTCAAAATAAACCACTCGGAGTTTTCCAAGCTTTCTATTGACGAGATGATTGAGCTACAGCGTTTCCTGCAGTCTGGAGTATCCAAGTCCGAAGACAAACAAGAGTATCAGAGAAACCTCAAATCATTGCCCTTATTTGAAACAATCCATGGTACCAGAGTGAGGATTGATGGGCCTGAAGAGGTATTTATCCTCGACAGAATGTATTCAAATGCATTTACAGATTTGTTCTTGCTGTCCGAAAGCAACAACATTTTTCTCCAAAATAATCTAGAGAACAAGGGTCTGTCACAAATATTAAACATCAAAACCCTGACTGATTTGGACTATTTCATGAAGTTCATTTTGCCCATTGTACACACACTCACAGAGAAGCAGATGCTTCACTGCCTCCAACTGTTGCTGTCACCGCAATTCGGTTACTTTGAGCATAAGGACACAATCATCTCCTCAATGAAGACAGTGAGATTGATTCGCAATTCTCAAGGCAGATTGGAGACAGCATCATACTACTTTGATGAGAGTGTCGAGCTATACAAGAAAATGTTGCCCCAAGAGAGATTTGTGCCCAAGACATTTTGGACTGAGCTGTGTGAAGGAAATCTACAAGACAGAGCAAAAGACTTACTCAGAGACCTTGGAATGAACCATGTTGTGTCAAAAGATGACATCATGAATTTTGCACAACAGCTAGAATCAGAGGCAAAAGACAATGGTCAACTTAAAGAGTTGAAAGAGAAATCATCACTAATTTTCAAAGCAGCCTTGAATAGAATGAGTGACGACAAAGACAAAAAGGAAAAGTTGCTGGAGAGCATAGCTGGCATCAAGTTCATTTTCCCTGTGGAAATTAAAAAAGAACTGTGCAACTATCACCGACCATTTGCTTCTGGGAGAACTGTTGGAATAAGAGGGTCTTTGATTGATAGCGACCCTAAGCATTCAGAATTGATTTGGTCTTCAATGCCAATTATACATCTACCGGTTTATAAGTCACCGAAGCTCCTGACAATGTTGAAAAATGCAGGGGCACTTGAACAACCACCTTCACACTGTGTTACCACGAACATGAGAAACATCTGTCAGTCGCCATGTAAAACTGACCAGTTGATCCAAACCCGTGCTAAAGTGTTTCGAAGTGCGTATGCCTACCTGCAAGCAAACGAGTTTGAAGGACAACCAATGGCTGGTCTTCCAGTTGTGTTGGTTGAAAAAGACAAAGAACTTGTGAGGACTGATTATGCGTTTTTTTCCCTCCCTCATGACTGCGAGTTCAGACAGTATTTGTACAACATTTCTAAGCATGATGTCATGTTCAAAGACTTCTTCAAGAAAATTGGTGTGAAGGACAGACCTACTGCAGCTCACTATTGTCATGTTCTGGCAGCAGTTTATGCTGATTCCTGTGATAAGCCACAACTCCACCCAAACCAACAGAAAACCGTGAAACGTGCGGTTCAGCAGTTTTTCACGTTATTAAAATCTGAAAAAAAACAGTCCCTTGACGATGTAAAGACTTTGTATCTTCCTGCAGTAGATGGTAAATTATATTCATCATGCACAATCTACTACAATGACACAGTTTTTGAGGTCAAAAGGTTAGAAGAAGCGCTGGAGAATAAGTTCTTGTTGCTCGAGAAAGTCAGTGAATGTCATTTGGGCAGTGACATATATAAGCATCATCAATTGCTGCAATTGCTGCCTCAGAATTTCAAGCCTAAAATGTTGTCTCAGATCACTGAGGAGAAAGTAGTGGACTCACACATGCAGCGTTGTGAGCTTGAATCTGACTGTGAATTTAGTGGATGGTTTGACAAACGTCTGTCCTCAAGAGCCTTTAGACATGGACTAATTTGTCTGATCAGACATCAGTCGAAGGGAGAAATAACACAAGAGGCTGCTACTGAGATGTGCAAGAATATTTTTGGCAGTATTCAGATTGTTTGCTGCAAAAGTCTCCAAACAATGCTTTGGGTGAATCAACAGCCACTAAACAAAACTGCCACTGAAACCAATGTTTTTGTCAAACAAGGGCAACAAAGTTGCCTCTTTTACTTGAAACACAACGATGCCATAGACCCCAAGGTGATAAGTGACATCAGTATGGCATTGACAAAAAAGATGAATGCTCTTTTAGATAACATAATGGAAAGAAATCAATCCCTAGTCCTCCCACAACTTATCGTGTGTAACAGTTTTTCAGAGGTTCTGAAATGTCTGTCTGAAAATGGGATCCATGACAGTGCTGAAACTGAAAGTGTCCTCAATCCACCAGCCCCTGGATCAGAAATTCCTGAGGAATGGCATGATTCCTTAGACATGAGCATCCTCAATAACTTTGAAGAGGGGGAATATGTTGGCTACAACATTAACGACAAGTACATTTATGCAGTTGTTGTTGAAGAACTGCCCGGTCACTCTGGACCATATTCACAAAGATACAAAATAGAAGTTGGAGAAGTTGAGCCAATTGAAGTCAGTTGTCTTGACCTGTATCAGTTTAAACGACAAAAGAAAGCAGAACGTGGAGGGAGGACTTGCACATCTGCTGAAGCTTCTTGCATGGAGCTGGTGCCACTAGCAGGAGCTGTGCCCCATTCTTCCCAACCATCAGCTACAAGTTCCTCAGCTACAAGTTCCTCATCTACAAGGTCCTCACCAGCAACTATTGACGAAACCAAAAGAGAAATTGACAAATGTCTGACAGATATCTGGATGCTTCCTGAGGAGGAGAGGCATAAAACCATCAAACGACTGTACCTTAGATGGCATCCTGACAAAAATCCTGACTGCCAACACCTCGCCACTGAGGCATTCAAGTACTTACAGAATCAAATCGATGAGCTCAGCAGAGGCAAAGGGAAAGGCAAAGGCAACACTGGAGGCTCTTACCACTCGAGCAGAAACTCAGATTTTAGCGACTTCTATTCGCAATGGAATCAGGAGGCCGGGCATCACAGACGTGGCCGAGAGAGATTCTCCAGAGCCAACCATTCCTACAACTTTTGGACCCACAATGAAAATGTCCCGAGTCCAAACAAAGAGGAGGCCCAGCGCTGGTGTCGACAAGCTCGCTGTGATCTCAACGCAGCTTACAAAGACGTTGGTGGGGCGAGCACAGAGTGGTGTCTGTTCAAAATCCACCAAGCGGTGGAAAAGTCTCTCATAGCTGCACAGTATAAACGAGATGGTCAACATCCTGCCAGCAGCTCCATTTCAGCCCTTGCTGCGCAGGTTTCACTCTACAACCTCCGACTGAGAGTTCTGCCTGAGATTGTCGAGACTCTGAAAACTCTGGGAGTGGATGCCAAAAAGACTCAGTATCCAAACTATCATCAATTTCCCCGCATTCCAAATGATCAGTTTAAATCAGAGAATGAAATGGTCGCGCTGAACAAAGCATCGGAGCTTCTCAGTAAAGTAGAGGCATATGTGAATTAGAGATTGGAGACAAACAGACATGTCATGTTGTGCAAATGCTGCGAGCCATATCGTGATATTGAAACATTACTAGAAACAAAATAATGGCATCACAGACATACTTATGTTGTAAACATTCTGAAATGGAAGATATCTTTTTGAGTCTTTACTGAAGACCAGTTTATATATCACTATGTGAATTTGTTATGAAAATGAAAAGGATTATTTTTGCAATATTATCAGTTATAACCACCCTCAGAGGACCAATATAACCATTGTGCAACTTTGTCCTGAAAATGAAAATATGAACATTTTTTGTTTTGCAATGTTATCATTCATAACTACGCATTGAGTACCAATATATATAATCAGTTTATGACCTTATTAAGTGGTAATTTGGCAGTTTATTTTTTGCAATGTTATCATTTGTATTGCTCACTTAGAATTAATGTACTCACTGGACAAAAATGTTATGACACTGAAAATATGAGTCTTTTTGCGATGTTGTCTTTTATAACTACTTATTGAAGATACATGTATTCACTGTGCAAATTTGTTATGAAAAAATTAGTTGTTTTTTTTCTTCAATGTTATCAATTATAACTACTCATTGAGGACAAATATAGTCAATGTACAATATTGTTATGAGAATGGAAATATGGCAGTTTATTTTTCTGCAAGGTTATACTTTTCACTACTCACTCAGGACCAATATCATCTCTGTATCACTTTGTTCCTTATTGGTATCAAAACATCCAAAGAACTGTAGTTGAAAATGAACCAGCTGGCTTCATGGCACATCCAGAAATGATTGTGTCGTCTTTATGAATAAATAAGTTCAATTGAATATTAAGGTTTGTTATCATTTATAAGTACTCACTCTATCATCATACTTATGTAAACATCAGTTCCTGTTTTTTATGTTACAAAATACTATGGCCAGGGATGGAAATTGTATCACTATAACTGAGTTCACTTCCTCGTCCTTTTCTATTAACACTCTGAATAAAAAGTAAAATCCATTGCTTGTGTGTTTTTTTTCTTTACTGGGTAGGTGAGTTGGTAGGTGGGTTGCAGTCAACCTGTTACAAGGAGATATTTACAATATGAAGTGCTGTCAATAGTAAGCTATAGTATGAAATCAGTATGCTGTAGTGACTATATGTAATGAATATATATCAAAGTAATATAGAATCTGTAAAAGTTGCTTTGCTGTTGCACCACAAATCATAAACGCTCTGTATGAGGAGGTAATATGTTCATATTGAGCTGTAAAGCACCCATGGTAAACCCATGCAGAAGATTTTATTTATTTTTGATAATGATAATGAGACGCTACCGTCTCATTGGCTAGTTTTTCAGTTGTTTTCTTTTCAACTGAAATGTGTTCACTACGATCTTAGATTAATGCATTTTAAAAACCTAACTTTGAAAATCCTTTTTTGATAAAACACCTGAATGTTCAGTGAAGACGAACATTTCAAGTTAAAAGCACTTTTTTTTTAATTCATTAAGAAATCATGTTATGAAAATAATGACACCTAACCATATATCAGACAAATGTTTCTTTTCTTAACAACAAAAGTTTGCTCTGGAGGATAACTGTCTTCTCCTTGTGCTCGGAGTTTGCTTCGCCTCCTCACGGAAGTGGCAAGTTCCCACGGTTCTTTCCGACTATAAAAATGTTTCCAAGGCTTTTCATGTCTCTTTCCAACGTCCATACACGAGAATAAGTTTAAAATATGTTTTATCTGTGAGGGAGAAGTTCACATATATACCAGATTCAGTCTTTGTTATGCTTCCTGTCGTCTTCTCCATCCATTAATAATTTACATAAAACCTGTACATACTTACAGCGGGCCGGAGCCTGTTTCTGAAGGGATGTGCACGTAGAAAAAAGAAGCAACGTACAGTGAAGTGAATCTTTGCAAAGTCAATGGGATAAGGTGGGAGGTCAAGGTGTTATAGCATATTAGACACTTGCCTTCATATGGTACATGCAACTCACAGCACTTCAACTCTCATTCAACCTCATGGCACTCGATATGAGGCTATGACATTCTGCATCAAAACTCTACCAACTGCAATTTATTACACACTTTTGCTATAAAGCACACATTCAACACAAACAATAGGGACAGACATTATTAAACATATTTATGGAGTAAGTGTGTAATGGCTGATGTTATGATCAAGTATATTCATCTTAGCCAAAAAGATGAAAGACTTTTGGTGCAATAAGAGCAGGATTCACCATACTTAACCTCCCTCTGCATTTGGCCTTCCCATCCAACAGCTGATAAACTTCACAAAATTAAGTTAAACAGCAGCTGGAATAGGATCAGGCGTCTGAAAAAACTCTTAAGGCTTAATTCATATCATTTGGCACGTTGCTAATAGTAAGCAACGATTATATTCCTCGCCATCTCACTTCAAACGATCGGCACTTATTGTCTGCAGTCATTCAAAATTCCTCTTTCACATCACTCATATTGCATTTTGTTCAGATAAAACAAAAACTCTATTACACATTTTAGATTTAGAAAGGAGAAGATGAAGTCAAACCACATCATTATTTCTACACGTTCTGTTACTGACACCACAAACTGAAGTAACCACTGCCGGGATGAGGAACAAATAACAACAACTGCCCCTCCCCCTCCACAGCTGTGTGACTCTTTGTTGATGCAATGCCATGATCTGAACTGAGCCTGAACACATATCAGGGTTCACTTCAGGGTGCAGCTGTAATCTGAAGAGCTGCTCCCACAGAGGAAATGACAGTATACGTGGGATCAACTTTTTCTATGAAAAGAATACGACCTGCAATGGCACAGGAGGCTCCGTGAACATGAAACATGTCCGAGCTAGTTTGAACCAGGGTGAGCGTACTGGTGTCAGTCCTGTTCTATGGCACAAGTGTATCGCAGACACAACTAACATTCATAATATTGGCAAAGTAAATGATGTCAATGGCACAGTGTAGTATCAAACCGTAGCCACATGCTGTACTCTAGTGAGTGTTCCGGATTTATGGAGTCAGACGCTCATACATACATACATACATACATACAAAACTCTCCAATTGTTGAGGCTGGAAATTACAGGGAGAAACAAAAAAACAGAAGGTTTGTGTCGATCTTATTTCTCTTGGAATTTCTTTCCATTTTGCATCCATGTTTCTTTCATAGTTCCCCTCTTTGAGAGGGAGGAAGAAGAGCATGCTTTCTTTCAGAAGAAGCCATACGCATCTGCTACAATTATGTGCCCCACATTTACTGCCCTGCTTTTTCTTCTTGTGTGAGAAGTCCTGTGGAGGGGTAGCCCTTCTGCAGCAGGGCCCTCACATGTTATAAGCCACATATATGGGGTCCAGCTGGTCGGCCAGGAATCCGTCTCTGAGGTGCATGCGTTGCTTCTCCCCTCTGGAGTTGATGGGGATGACGCCGGGGTCGACCACCACCACCACTCCTACGATGAGGTAGTGCTCCTCCAGGACGACGTTGGTGACCAGGGCCACCAGGTCCAGGGCCTCCTGCTCCGATCCCTCGAGCTCCACAACCACCACGAGGAGGTTGGTCCAAGTGAAGACCGCACTGGAGGGAGGAGGAGGAGGAGGAAGAGGACGAGGAGGAGGAGGAGGAGGAGGAGGAGGAGGGTGCAAGGAGGGAAGGGAAAAAGAAAGCAGAGACAAATAAAACAAATGAGGTGAGCATAAGGGAAAGACAGAAGAAGAGAAAAAGGGCAAATGAGAGAAGTTAGTCGTCAGAATTAACGTTGCTCAAATATATTTTAAATACACGTCTGACTACATAATGAATAATTTAAACAGTATTTCTGTAAATGTCTTACCATTCAGCTATGCTCTTGTGGGAACGGATAACAGAGGTCTCGATGTCAATTGGGTGATACCTCATTCCCCTCAGCTCCAGAGTCTCATCAAGAGAGCCCACCACATAGAGGGCGTCATGGCGCTCTGAGACACACACACACACACACACACACACACACACACACACACACACACACACACACACACACACACACACAAGTTCATGTCTTATGAGTTAAATATGTATAGTTTTGAAGGTGGAAAAGATTTTCTGGGGTGCCAAAAATAAATAAATAAATGGGTCCAGCTCACATCAATAGCAATGTACTGAGTTAGAGCGAGCGCTGTTGATCTCACCTCCACTGGCATCCGTCAGCTCCGTGCGCCGCAGGAAGCCCAGGTAGCCCGTCCTCGCCCAGACAGTCTGGGTGTCGCCAAAGCTGAGCGTGGTGTTGAAGTGGTCAGCGTGCAGTGCCTCCTCCCCGTAGACTGTGTAGTAGCCCGTGGCATTGTGAGGACTGCTCACCCAGACCTATTACACACACACACACACACAATAATGATGATGAATAACTGGGACACAGATGTTCATACAAATCTGTCGCTCTTTTCATTAAAGTAATGGATCTATTGGGTCATTATCCAACCTTTATATAAAAAGACAATGTATTCACTGGTCTTCATCGGCAATAACATTACAAATACAAATGTTTGCAACTCTGTATTGTTTCTGTTCTGCTTTGAACACTTGACTTGTCATGCACCTGTATACATGCACACGTCTGATTAGAGACTTGTTTATGTGTGTACCTTTAGAGGGACTGGCTCTCCACCAGATACATCTAGTTGCAGGAAACCAAGTCCAAATATTGTTTTTTTTTTAATCAGTTTACAAATTATTTTTTGTTGTCGCTTGTACGACGTCATCTTTATAACGTTTTGGGTTACAGCAACTGTAACCTGATAACAAGTGCAAATGCGTAGAAGACGTTGAGACTTACCTCTCCCAGATGGGAGTCTCCCAAGGGTCCTTTAGTCTCTGTGTTGGCAATGATCACCTTCACTCCTGGGAGGATCTACAACAGCAGACAGACATAATATCTTAAAGCCTGAACAAAAAGTACCCCTTCTGCAGCATACGGTCACAGTTGTTTGTGGTGTTTGTTTGTTTACACGATGACGTACCTTCCCAGACTCCATCAGTGGCAAGCTGTGTGGCGACCCTCTCTCTACCAAGCGAACCCTAAAGAAATAAAAGGACAAAATGAGCAATTTCACATCTCCATGTTCATTCTATTTTGTGACAATTGAAGGGTCAAAACTGTTTAATTCGTCATTTACGCAATGTATAGGACTCGACAGTCTCGACAGTCTGTCAGGTGACAGAAGTCTATGTTGATATCTCAAAGACAACTCGTTAGAGTCACAAAGCTGCAGCAGCGCCCCCTACCTATCATGTCGTAGAGCTCTCATGTCAACATAAACGGTAGTGGGGTCTGGTCCGGCTGTGCCCTGGAGGAAAACAAGCAGAGAGCAACATGAGTTGATAATGTAACTCTTCCAACTCTGACATGAATGTAGTTCGTTGAGTGGAGGGGAGGTGGAAGCTACTTCTGATATGACTATATCTTACAAAGCAGAGGGGGGGGGGGGGCAGCCAGAAGCCAACCAGCCAGGCTACGATAGTTAAGACTTCCCGAAACTCAACCATGTCGTCACAGACATTGTAAGTACCAGCACAGTTAAATTCAGCTGGTCGAATGCTGCCAGTTTGTTTTCATACAAATGTACAATGGGTGGGCAAAGCTACAGTGCCTGTTGTTAGAAGCCTCCAGGAATTATAAATTAACGACAGATCATTTCCTTCAGATGTTTATCTTCTGTGATAAAAAGAATGCACCGCAATGTCTGAATATTTCAAACTGAGCACCATTTGTTTTGACTAAATGTCATTGGCTTTGCCATGCACCTGCATTCTAATCGAATCATTTACGAATTGCTGATTCTGGACGTCAGGTATTGATTCATTCTGCTTTGGGATTTGTCCTCATCACTGCTCTGAGACTAGTCACAACGTTATGGTTTCCACACTTGTTTTCCAGTGCGTAGCCAGAGCACAAGCTAGCATCGAGTCGCCGTACGGTCATCTGTGAGGTCAGAGCCAGAACACAGAGCAGGCGGATTCAGTTTGTCGAGCAAAGGTTTTTAGCAAAAGAGGGTTTTTGGAAAACATCAATGAGACTCAGTCCAGAACAAATAAAATTACTTTCTCTCACTAAATGACTACTAATGTGAAAGAAAAAGGCAACATAGAAACACAATATATATTTTATATAAATATCTACCGACTACAACTTACACAAAAACTAAGTGTGGTAAATTGATGTAAATTAAAGAAAAAAATTAAAACCGTCCTTTCACTGGTTAAAAAACAAAAACACATTGTGGAAAAAAGATCATAGGGTTTGACATGACATTTCCAAATTCACCTAATCAAAGCAGAGTTCATGCTGTTCGCTCATAGTATGATGTAGCAGCACACCACATATAACCTATAGTCTTAAAGCAATGGTTCAGAGCCAGCCTCTACAGTCAAGACTCTAATTAGTAGCGATAAAGTAAAGCCCAAGCTTGTCTGAGATTTTTAAAAAAGAAAAAGAAAAAAGAGAATAAAGGTTAAGTGTATTAAAACACCATGCAAGATTAACAAACACTCACATGAACACACACACAAACAAATACACACACAAACCCAGCGGCAGCCAAATGAATAAACAGCAACTCTTATCCTACGGTTACCTGCTCAGCCAGTTTCCCTAACCTGTTGGACTGACGGGACAATGCAGGACAGATAAATAAAGATATGTATTTATATACTTGGATCCACATGCGCACACATACACACACACACACACACACAAATACAAAATCTCCAGGGACAGGAATAAACAAATAAAACAGAACATCAAAGGGCCACTAGAGAAAAGACAAATGTCAGACTGAGAAGCAACTCAGTGCATGGTGTTTTTGTCATCGTTAAAAAAAAACTTTTATCTAAGAAATATAAACCTTAATACATTTCCCTCCACCTCAAATTAATCGGTAAAAAACATTTTTTTTGTACGCCACTTGCATTATTACATCTACACCAATATTCACTCTGCAGCCAATCCTGCGATTTTCAAGGATTTTGTGGATGTTTATCAGAATCGTTTGGAATCATAGGCAGTTTTCGCCCTAAAACATTGACTGCATGGACTCTAATACATCTCCTCCTCCTCCTCCTCTTCCTCCTCACCCCCTTCATGCTTCCCTAGCAGCTTACCTGCAAACAGATAGCCACGTTCACCCTGCAGCCGAAGGTGGTGCTGACAGCGCGCGGTGAAAGCCCCAAGTCCTTGAAGATCTTGGAGAAGGACTGAGTGAGTGCTATGCGGGGCCTCTCCTCTGCTACCACCATGCACGTACGCACGCACGACAGGTTCACATTTCGCAACTGGAGATGGAAAAGAAAAGAAGTTCCATCAGCAGAAACTAAAAGTGTGAAAACACTGCGATTATATTAATAATGTCACATTATTTCTTAATTTGCAAAGACGACTGTGGCTGCATGTAAACTAGGAGCTGACAAGGGAAATTGAATAGTTATATTTATATAATATAACTTTTTTATTAGATTTGATTCGACTCATTAAACCCAAGACATGATTCATAAAAATATCCCTGTCTGAAGTGCTGCAGACAGTAATCAGCACACGGATACAGAGGAGTGAAGTGTTGCAGCCCACTATGTGTTGATTATCACGGCTCTGTAGTAAGAGCACCACAGGGAAATATAGTAATTGAAGAAAAACCCTTAAATGTTCTGAAAGAAAATGCTGCAGTTTGTTGCTCCCCCAGTGACACCACTCAACAGCCGACGAGACAAACTGACCCGCAGTGCTTCAGTCTGTGAACCCAGGCCCTTGGTGCACATCTCCATGACTGAATACGAGCAGAAGGTGACGCGCACTTTGTACTGGCTGACTGCCGCAAGCCACAGAGACGCGTTGCTCTCCAGCTCCAGAGGGGGAACCAGGATTGACTGGTGGCCCGAGTACACACTGAAACCAGAAAAATACATGCAGACAGAGAGGCTGAGTGGGACGACAGAGAGAGAGAGAAAATAGGTTTCTTCTACGAGCACAGGTTGGGTCATTCATTTGTTCAGCGATGCTGGTTTACCTGCACAGGCACCACAGAGCGAAACCCAGGCCGCAGTAGGGGTCCAGACAGATGGCGATTTGCCGGGATGGGTAGAGCTCACACTGCAGTTTGATGGAACGACACAAGGCACTGGTGGCAGTGTGAGACATCTAGAGGAGGTGACGTGACACACAGAAACACGACTGATGCATCAAAACTGGAGCTTTAGGTAAAAGTCAACTAAAAAAAAAAAACACTCCTTGAGCTTTTGGGGATCCATTGTATTACTGACGGACACCTCAACAGTGTGTGAATGGTTGCTTGATCCAAAATGTCCCTGTTCCCCAGTAAAACAAACCACTCTTTGGGTAAACTACAGACGGAAACTGTGGATTTAGATGTGAGTTTTACCCAATTTACAGCTTCTATTTTGTTATGTGTTAGCTTGTAATGACAGCAACCATGTTGTTGTTATATTTATGGTCTCTGTCTGAAAGACTGGTATCATTCCAACATGACTGCTACATCAAATTACTCAAGTGGCTCCTGTGAGTCTATCAACATTCAACTTACTTTGACCCCCGCTAAAATGCCTGTTGTGGACACACTGAAGTCCAGGTAAGCCAACATCTCCGGGGTCGGGGGCTTGTACATCTGGGGACTCTTCTTCCTGGGGAGGTCGTCTGGAGGAGGAACCGAGGGAGAGGAAGAAGAGCCTGAAGCAAGCATGGAAATCCCAGACCCTGTTCTTTCTTTACTTCAAAATCTACTCTTTGGCAACAACATAAACTGTGCTTGTTATGTGTGTATAATTCACCTGTGTCCAGGACCATGGGCCAGCTCTTGACGTCCACAGCAGCAGCAGCCTCCTTGGATTTAAGCAGCTTCATTATTGCTTGAGTGGTCAGGATACACACCGACTTACTGACCTTTAACACACAGATGCTGCAGTATTAGCACACATATATGTATATATGACATCACTTCAATTCAAACAATTTACATCTTTATTGCATCTCTTTCACCAGGTTTAGTGATTGTTAGAACTGTGCAGAGAGGGATTACATATGCATTTTGATGCAGGGCAGCTGACTTTGTTACCTCAACAATCATCTTGACGGTGGGCAGCGTGGTCGCCAGGTTCTGGGGATGGGGGGGTCTGACAGTGACTGGCACACAGCCAGCGTACAGGCAGCCGTAGAAAGTGGCAATCAGGTCGATTCCTACACATAAATGTATATACTTTCAGTCATTAGCAATTTACACCTCGTAATTGATGACAGTCGAAAAAACTTTACAATAATATGAATACATCTATTGAGTCTCTTCTGGTGTGCGATTATGATTAACAGACAGAATTAAAAACTGAAGACAGGGATAGTGAAGACACAGCAGTGCCATTAAAGACCAGCACTGAAAGGACAAGCAGCACAGTAGCATTAACACCTCTTACCTGGTGGGTAGACGAGTGCTACATGGTCTCCAGTGTTGAGGCGTCCCATCAGGACTGCAGCCACCCGCTCTGCCCGCTTGTGCAGCTGCAGACAGGTAGCTGTACTAGCCACCGTGCCCTGAGGAGCAAAAGATAAGAACATAGATTAATTTATACTTCTATGTTAATCTTTACTTAACAGACATACAAGTTGTTCATTATCCTCATGATTCATCAACCAACATTTTTTTCTTTCATTTTTTGAAAGTCAATGCAATGAAGTGCATTGTTTTATCAGTTATTAGCCAAAATAGACATAACTATCTAACCGTTTTATCTATAAACAGTTTGTCAACTGAATTTCAAGGAAATGAACTACATCACAATACACATTGCCATGTCCAAACTGCATACAATGACAAAAAGGTAGTACCTTAGCATTGAGAACAAGGAACAGAGGATGGTCTGGAGTGGCCTGAGCTCTCCATTGCAGCACGTCCTGTATGTACAGGAACTATAGGAGAGAGACACACGTTTAACCACAGAGAATAACACACAGCAAAGACCAATACAAACTGAGACAATGATCAATTCTGTTTAATTCAGATTATTTGATATAGCCCAACATCACAAATACAAATTTGCCTCGGAGGGCTTTACAATCTGTACACATAACATCCCTGTCCCGGGACCTCACATCAATCACTACACAAACAATTTAGAATGAATAGAGCACGGTGGCACACAGTGTTTTTTTGTACCAAAGGGAGGACAGATGTTTGTGAAGCTGATGAAAGTGGTCTATAAACTACACAACACCTGTGTGCATATAGATAGCTCAGTCAGCAGGTGGGCAAGACCATGTCCTCTCCGTCAGCTGTATGTATTTCAGATTCCACTCCCTCCTGTATGGATCCTTACCTGTGTCTGCAGTGTAAGTGAGGAGGTGATGAGCGGGTGAAATGAGGATGAATCTCTACCTTACGTGCCTGGTCATTGTCCTCAAGTTGGGCCACGTCTCTCCCACAGGCCTGTGCTATCCTCTTGCCTGCCACCAGGTTGCCCACTATCATAGAAGCAGGACCGACCTCTGTCAAACAACCACATTCAGGGAAGTTAGGTCTTACATTCATGTATATATTCTATAAAGTTAGTTATTGATTATATTCTCTCTATAAATTGAAACATAGCAATACAAAATTAAAAAAAATATGTGAACAAGGTTTTATGATACATTTGTTTTGAAGCTCGATCCATGCTAGGATATCTGGTGGACTACCTGGCTGTTTTTGTCTGGGCTTGGGCAGGTTGGTGACGCATGTGTGCGGGCACATGAGGACATTGCAGGGATGCAAGGCGCCCTCCAGGAAACGCTGTTTGGTCTCAGATATATGGATGCCGCCCAGAGGAGCCTTAGGAAGCGTGTTGGCAGGCACCAGAGCTAGGCAGTACACCCCGACCTGATGGATGCTGTCTATGGCCTGGAAACAGACAGATAATACATGGAAAAACCGAGGAGGGCTGGAGATTAGCAAAGTTTTCAAATCTAGTGGCCCCAATTATAGTTTGTAGTTCCAACTCAGCAGCATGACTCACATTTTGCCTTTAACAAATATTGGGCCTCCTGTAATTTGAAAATTGCAGTTGACCCTATTGCGTTTGCAAATCAATTTTTTTCGATTGCTTGTTCAGCCCTCACTCTAATAAATTATTAAGGACATTTGAAGTTTTTTCAAGTAAGTTTTTATAGGGAACTGACATGAAAACCAATGATGATTTTCCTTGAAGGTAGAATCTAGCTAAAGCTTTGTGACGTGCTGTAGAAAGTAAGAAGTGATATTAACTACACAAACCCCATTCCCATTTACTACAATACAAATTGCAAACCTGCAGGTGTCGTCCAATTATCTGGGACCAAGTGATAAGATGTAAAAAAGACAGTGAGCACCTGAAGGACGCGGCTCATCCACTGGAAGCTGTCTTCCTCAGAGGCGTCTGGCCTCTGCTCTGCCACGACAACGATCCTCTCGTCATGCAGCACAGACACAGAAAACACTGCTATCCTGTAACACACAGCATTACAAAAACACTGTAAAGGCTGGATTGTACTCATGCAATCAAACTGTACATTTGCTGCTCTCCTGCAAGCAAGAGTTAGACAGTGTGAAGTTTGCTTCCACTTTTACCTCCCCCTGTACACAAACTTCATGGGCTCCACTGCCAGTGCTGTGGCAACCACATCGTCGGCATTGTGTCTCCGCCCACTGACCACCATCAGCCCGCCCATCTTCCCCACAACAAACACAAGACTGTCCTGGTGGGAAACACAAAGCACATAACATTAGATGGTTACATCTTGACATTTACCCCAATCTAAAGTACAGTGTGCATCTATACAACAAGCACAGGGATGTAACAGTACATTTGAAATTGAAGATGTCAAAAGGTTCCTCAAATGGAAAAGAACTCGGTAGCACTTTATAATAACGACACACTATTAAGCATTAGTAAAGCATGTTAAATAGTGTGTAGTTATTATAAAGTGCTCCCAAGAACTCTGCTTTCAGCTCAGGAATAAAAACCATCAACACTTGATGACTCATGATGTCGACTATTTTGTACCCAATTTTTGCTTCACTTTTTATGTACTGGCCACAGATGAATTTAGCTTGTAGTCGATCAGCTGTATACATATTAATCTCTCCCTCTCTGATTTTAAAGTGAAAAGAAAAGGTTTCTGAGGAAACAGTTTTCATAATAACTACTACAGTATAAACTACAGAAATAGTTGCCATGAAAATTGTCAACTGTGAGATCTGTGAAGGATCCTGAGTGACTGGGATGTTTTTTTCTGGAAAGATGCAGTGCAGCAATTTTTTTTTCCTTCCAAACACTAATTAATTCAGAGCCTATATTTACATTTTCACAGGCAGAGTTTGGCAGTGAGTAGTATGTTAGCCTATTAAAATGAAGCCTTTAGGTTTTATATTGAATACTTTGTGGTAAGAGAAAAAGAAAAGAATTAACCAAAGAACAAAAGAAAGTTAGAAGGGACAGTGGTAGATACGGGGAGGTGAAAATGTACACAAAATGAAAGTTCCTTGTAGTAGCATATGCTGCCAAAACTACAACATATCACAACTCATATGTTAAACAGGGTTATCTTAATGCTATATGACAGACATCAAAGTCAAGTTGAAAAAACTGCATAATGATGAGGTGGAACTCACCGGCCCCACAAAGCCCAGCAGTGACGTCCTGGTAAATGGTCTGTCGCTGATGGGAATCCCAGATGATGTTATTGGGATGGTCTGCAAATAAACATAGCGCTGTTCAAATTTGTGAATGACGTAGAAGAAATGTACATTGCCTCGACTTGAAATAACTCTACAGGTGGAATTACACAAAAGCATTTATTAAGCAATTACACTTAAGCAATTAAGTATTATATACAAAAATAAGACACTGACCTCAAAGAGGTTCTTGGTCATGCCCGGGAGGCCGTAGTAAGCTACGCCCGTGCAGCCGGAGCTCACGCAGATCTCTCCAACCTCGTCTGTCTGACAGAGGTAGGGAGTCCCCTCCACCCGCACCACACAAACCAGAGCTGCAGACACACAATGATGACAGGAGGGCAGGACATCAGGAACAATAACATGTACATTTAATATAGATGTGGAAATTGCTTTTTTAGATCCTTGTTTGGATTACTTATGTCTTACCTTTTAAAAAACAAAAAAGATAACAAGCAAAAATAAAAAAAATGTGTCAGAATTGCTTTATCATTGTCATTTTTTTAAATGTGATACTTCAACATTAGCAGACAGACATCAATGCTAATGATGACAATGTAGAAGACAGTTAAAACATTATTGATTGATAGTTCAATTCTCCATTTTCTGGAGACAATATAAAAATTCCATCTTTCATCTTAATCTCCAGTATTAAACTAAATACAGCAGCAAAATGTTAATGAGCAGTGCAGCATACTCACCTCCAGGCATGACCTGTCCCACATCCTGCACTGTAAGGACAGAGAGCTTCTCCTCTGTGTCCACACGGATCACACTGTGGCTCAGCCCACCCATAGACAGCACCGCCTTCCCTGGAGGAGGAACACCCATTTCTGGAGGTCTGCAAGACATCGACATTATTTCAATTACACTCGTTATTAGTGAACATGGAAATACCTGCAGTGAAAGACATATGCCACTTATGTCCTCTTCCTTTCCTCTGCCTTTTTCGCAAATAAAACATATGATGCAACATATGTTGAACAGAGCCAACTGCTGCTAGTATGTTGTCTCCATTGCAGCAGTACTGACACCTTCAAAAAAGGCATATGGTTTTGGTAAAATATGAAAACCATGACAGTCTGGATCCATTAGACCTTTTCTAGACTCTCACATATTTCTCAAAAAAGGTCTTAGTTTAAAAATTGCTTATTCAAAGCATGTGTTTTTAGTCTGCCTGTCACCCTAATCCTTTTCCATGACTAAGCTCTGTGATCAGCAAAAAGCTGAGACATCCTACACTTCGTCTCCGTGTTAAAAAAGCACAAATCCCTGTCCTCTCCCTGCAGCAGCATTCAGCTAATGTTGCAAATGCAGTGGGATTTAATAGCACGGTAAGGAAGCGGTGGCAGGTTGCTGTTGTTCTCATACGGTGCAATAACGGCAGCTCACCTGCGGATGGCGACAGTCATGGCTTCTGAAGAGCTGGCACATGGACAGATCACCTCAGGTCGCAGCCCACGTGCCTGAAACACGTTGAGGAAGGCATCGCAAGAGGATATCGACCCTGTGACAACACACACATATATACATATATACATATATCCATATATATATATATATATATATATATATATATACATAAACATACAGAGACAACACACATATACAAGCAAACACAACCAATCAATGATCATATTTTGTGGCTCCAGAGTTTATTAAATGAGAATCTGCAAGTGGACTCACATGGGTTAGCGCCGTCGGCTACGATGAGCATGCGCAGGGAGCTCAGGCTGATGTCTCTTTGGTCTCTCTGGGCCAGCAGAGACCAGTGCATGTCCCTCGACTTCACCACCGCAACCCTCGCTATGCGAGGGGACACAAAGACAAAGAGACAGCCTCACAACAAAATCCCCCAATCAACACCTCTGTCATTCAGCTTGACAGCCAATCGCAGATCACAAAATCTGACAGCAAATAGAAACACAGTCTGACTCAGTTGCCAACAGGTGACTCAGCAAGGTCTGTGGCTCGGACCAGAAAGGAGATAAATTGTATTCAGCGCAGCAGACCTCCTGTCCTCACCCTCCACTGGGGTAGTACAACAGAGCCCAACAAACTATTGCTTCGATCCATCCTCTCCTGTCAAACGTGCAGTGAGAATCAAAACAGACTCTCTCTGAAAGTCAAATGTGCTCTTATTTAGGCTTTCAGACACTATAAACAATAACGTGTTGGGTAAACTACCATTTCACCATGAAGCAAGCTCCTGAAGCATTTTCTTGTGAATAACCTGTACATGCTTTGTAAGTATGACACAACGCACTTTAATAAATACTATAATTTTCCATCGTAAATAGCAACAAATAAATGGTTTTACTCTACACTGCTGTATTAATTCCCTCTTCATTAGGCTGAGAGGCAACGAGCAGAGTAACGGTGAAAAGTGACAGATGTCAAAGTGGATTGATCCTCACCTTTGTATGTGTGAACCTTCTGTATCCAGGAGAGGGGGTTGACTTTCATCAGGGAGTAGGGAATGCTGATCACGTGCATCCGATTCATGACACTCTGCCATGAGAACAGACAAGCAACGCTTAAGCACCAAAATATGTCCGAAGAGTTTCATAATTACATGATGTCTCGGTAAACTAGCTGCGAGTCACGACAAAATGTGATCACTTAGTGCTCAGCGTATAAAGAAAAAATTGTTTGTGCAACTGTTTCATTTTCAGGAGTTTAAACGTGTAACTGCAGGTGATATATATATATATATATATATATATATATATATATATATATATATATATATATATATATATATATATATATATACAGCATGTTTGCAACCAAAGCTGGTTTGAGGATATGTTAGAAGAAACAGAATATGTGTACAGGTCTCAAACTCTTGAGTTATGTTTCAGGATTATATCATAATTAATTATAATGTAACCCTCCTATTAGCTTTACCAGATGGTTCAACACCACTCACAGTAAGAACGCCGTGCCATAATCCTGCTTCTCTCTTGAAGTCCAGGACGTTGGTTATCGTCTCAGCTGCAATTCAAAAAGGAGATTTTGCCAAGATTACGGTTTGAGACATTTCATCTGACATTCATATTCTTTACTAAAGCACATCAACAAATTACTTTTAATACAAAACAAGCTCCGTAATGATGAATAAACCCTGATTGTGGCAGTATTGTATTCAGCGAAGCACCAAACTAAGTGATAGAAACAGACCTGGAGAGTCTCGAGGGGCTGCTCGTGCGATCAGGATTTATTTAGAGAAAAACTGGGACACTGGAGGAGAGGAGGTGCCTTACATTCTCAGAAAGAAACACAATCAACTGAGCAGCTGCATTTATCAAACTAGACTGCAATTCCACTCTGATGAGACGTGTGAGCAACGTGAAGGAGAAATTCTATCGTATCATAGATTATAAAGTAGGTTTATGCGATGAATATGCTCTGCATTGTTTAATATGCAGTACAAATAAAAAGGAAAGATCACAGCAATTCAAAAAACTCAAGCCCAAGGTATATATACACTCCTTTTTGCATATTCCTACATTTCTATCATGAATAAATCTGGTTAAGTAGTCTGTTTCTTCCTCGCTCTCTCTCGCACCTGCTAACATTACCAACTGGATCTCTTTCTCCATGTCAGGCGAATGAATAGATGATGGAGAAGACAAGAAGACAAATGAAGTATGGGTACTTGAGAAGAAAATGCAGTCTGTCCTCCTCACCTTCAGTGTAGCCGCAGGCCTGTGTGAGGGCGTGACAGTGGGCCAGCATGGCTGAATGGGACACTGTGATCCCCATGGTGCTTCCTTCCTTGCTGGTTTTATACTGAGCGTAGGAAACAACGAAACACATTAATTATATGAAGAAAAAAGAGCTAAATATTTAGATTTAAAAAATATATAAAGAATACATCAAATATAAATTAAAATATAACCAGTCTATATTTTCTTCACTGGTAACATCAATGAAACCACACTGACCTCTATGTAAGCTATGTCATTACTGGCTTCCCGTATCGGAGGATGCCAGTCTTTCGGAGGCTTCACAACATGTTTTCCATCTGTCACAAACCACAGCAACCGTGGCCAGCCTGCAGAGACGGAGGCATGAAGTCAGTTCAAACCAAAAAGAACTATACAGACAGACACTCAAAATGAGAGCGTACCTTTGAAAGTGGCTACCTCCCCCGTTTGTGCTTTGGGCAAGCCTTTCTGACAAGCGTCAGTGGTCAATGCCAACGTGATGCCACAGCTGCCCAACAGAAAGCCAATCTGTTGACTTCCTGCATCCTGGGGGGGCAAAAGAGGATGAAAGTTCAAACTGGCAAAAACTTTGGCAAACAGTGTCTGTCACACAACAATCATCAAGAGCGATAACATTAAAAACTGGAAGGCTTTGAGAAAAGATGCTCTGAGGGAATGTGGGAATTGTGTCCTGGAGAGACGGAAGGACGATGACTGAAGAAGAAACCTCAGAACATCAGAGAAGAAGCAGCAGGTAAGAGCGAAGATTGACGGCGAATCACTATTAAAAACTCTACTGCGGAGCATCAAAGCCCAGGAATGAAGCCTAAGATCTGACACACAGTCACTCTTATTTGATTGGCTGTAAAAATTTGCTTCCAGACAGATTCACGCTGAACAAACCACACTGTGCACAACAGCAGAAAAATGAGTGAGATAATGGATGCAGAACGAGGAGGAAAAAGAGGACAGAAAAAGAAGCAAAAAGACTGAAAGAGAGGAAAGAAAAATTGGTCTGACTCCCGAGAACAGTTAGCCTGTGATCTAATATTTTGACTGGAATTACACATAATTTCACATCACTTAAATCTCATTAATTACAGCACAGTGTCTTCCAACAGCATGCTTATAAAGAGCAAACAAATACAGCCATAGATATTCAGACTGTCGAACTAATGTGGGTGAATTTAGTTCACTCTGAGCAGATGGATGTGCTGGAAACTGCTGGGATGCATCATAACATAATGAGAACATGTAAAAGATAACGCTGCTGCTTGGGTGGTAATCATGCAAGATGTTCTGAGATATTGGAAGAAATTAGGGGGTCAATTGTCCAGCAGGGGTCACTACTGCTCTTTAGTGTTTATGTACAACAGCTCATAATAAAAATGTCCACACATTGCCAGGAGATCTTATTTGCCTTTACCTTTCTGGTCAGCGGCACTTCGATAGGCACAGGTACCAGCTCTGCCAAGAGACAGCCGTAGAAGGCCACCATGAACATCACTGGGTCGTTGTTGGGGAAAACAAGTGCAACCTACAGGTGGAGCACACACACAATATGTTACAGTAGGATGTCATGCAGTTCTTGTCTTAAGTTCAAGTATAAGAAGCAAGAGGCATGGTGTGTAGAAAGTATCATGAACAAGATCTGAAAGCAAACATTTGCTTCCCTTCACAAGTAATGATGTTGTGATATTATAAACAAATAACATGAGACCTTGATGGTTGAAAACTGAGCACTGAGATGCAGCCTTTTGAGAGGCAATCAGAAATATCACGATTTCAAGTAAATTGACTTGAAAATATAATCTTCTAGCCATCAACATTTCTCCATTTAATTTTCAACACTACTTCATGTTGAGGGAAATACACATATAGTTTGAAGAGCCTCAGCCAAATATCTAAAATGCAACAAGGAATGTACTGACCACTGTTATCTCATGACTTACCCTGTCGCCGGGCACGAGCAAAGGCTCATTTCTGGTACTCAGCTTGTTAAGAAGAGTGTAGGCCAGTTTCTGACTGCGGGTCCAGAGTTTACCTACAAATGTGAAGGTCCAGTGTCAAATATTGATTTTGATACAACAACCCCAGACCCCCAAAATCCACATAAAAACACACACACAATAGCTGATAATAACAGATTACTAAATAGTGTATGTGGAGGCAGACGCAGGTACTTCCTTGTCCATTATTTGTACAGAGAAACCCCAGATAGAAAGCATGACAAGAGGTGAAACTGCTTGTGTAAATTCTGAGCCACTCATTCACAGGTTGATACCTACCATAGGTGAGTGTGTAGACCGGCTTGCCAGCATTGTCGAGGGCCGTTAGACAGGGACTCTTGGGCTGAGTAGTGCCCCATCGTTGTAAGGCTGCTGGCAAGGAGGGAGGCCAGTTGTTGACCACCCCGAGAGGCTCTCCTACCAGAGGACTCATGTGCTGGCCTTCTGGCTTTGGCTGGTTGGGATCTGGCTGCTGAACTAAATAGGGAAGAGAATGGGGCATCGGTGTGAGGGTGGTTCAAAGTATCTGTCTTTGGTTGAGTGATTTACAAATAAATGGTACATTTCTCAATTATACAACTCGGTTAAAGGAAGGCAGGGTAATACAAGCAGTGTGAGGATTAAAAGACACCAAAAGATAGAGGATTAAATGTGAGCACGGTTCGTCCTTATCTGTCATAGCTGCCTCAGATACCAATTCCTGAGAAACTTCGAGCAATCTGCGCCTTTCAATAACTTCCACCAATAAATAGCTCTCTTTATCCTTCACCTTCTGTCCCTCCTAGCACCATGCTTGCACTTTGATTCAACTTTCATCTCTCCTTCACTATTCTCCCTTCAAACTCTGCTGAAGGAATTCAGAAGGAAATGCTTAACTGAGCTGGCAAGATGTCCCCTGCCAAATAAAACACCTGTATCAGGAACACATAGCCTGCTGCCATTTTCAGCTCTGTGTTTTTCTGCTCGCACCGAGCAGACCACCAAGCAGAGGCTTGCCATGTCACAGTTTCTGTGCCAAACTCAGGCAGGCTTTACACATTACCTGCTGATGTATTACTATTCCTGCCACTTTTTTTATTTTCACAGTGTTTATTCAACCTGGCAGAGAGCCACCCAAAACCGATGATGGGCTGGTTGGAATGGAGGAAATGGTTAGACAGGGCTGGTCCACCGTGTGTGTTTCTGTATTCCCTAACCACTCCGTTAACACACCTGGTGGTCTAAGGTCCATAAAAAGACAAAACGACAACCACTGATCTAAAAGTGTTCCTTGATTGTTTATTTGTGAGGCGTGGTGAGGTGAACATGATATTTTTTATCTTGGCTGAAGCTGGAAAAAAAAAAGCCACAAAGAAATGTGACAACATCTTAAAGCTGACACAGGAGTGTTTGAATCAAATACAGCTTTTAACTGCTGAAATTCCTGATCAGTATGCTGATCACAGCACAGAAAGAGGGGTGCTTGTTTTTCATGAATTATTGATTTAATAGAAGCCATGTAATTAGTTTCAGGCCAGCTTACCATCCAAAAGCTCTTCAAAGTCGTCGACAAAGAACTCTCGCAACGGCGGCCGCTTTGGTCTCTTCAGAGTGTTGAGCAACTGCTGGATTTTGGAGGAGACGCGACTGTTGACTGGAACACCTATGCAATGATATTGGAGGTGATGAAGAAAAGGGACGGGGAAAATAAACAAGGCAAGGATAAGGAGAGAAATACAGATTTGGAGAGGAAGAATATTGTGGGGGTGGAAATAGATAGAAATATTGAAAAATTGATGAGAGATGGATGAAGTAAGAAGAAGATGGATGAGGGGTGGAAAGGGAAGAAAAGAAAAGGTCAATATGGTGCTCTGGAGGACAACCAGCTGTCACTCAATGTAGCAAGACAACAAAACAGTGGACCACGAGGTCCTCTACAGTCACCTGGGGGTCAAAGGGTTATAGTCGTTCAGTGCAGATACTCTCTAGAGTCACCCACAAACCTCACAGGCTAAATACAACAGGAAGTGAGGAGCCTCTTCGCCTGCTGCCTAGCAACAAAGATGTCCTCCCTGCATTAAGTGATTCATGAGGTGTCTAAAAAAAGTTTCTGTTTCACATACACTGCAAAATCCATAATTATGGAGGCTTAAACCAATCTTATCCCAGTCAAGTCCAAATATATGGAAGTCATTTGAAGTGTTAAAGTGTTAGAAATGCAGAACCACAACATAAATGCAATACTCAAAAAAGCCTAATCGCAGAGCCATGAAGACTTGTAAAGACATAAGAACAGACACAATGGAGCATGAGAGAAGAGAGGTGTCGGGTTAGATTTTGCTCACATTTTAGACATGGTTGTAAAGTCTATAATCATCATCGGACATTGTTTCCGCCACATGAATTCATACTTAGTTTGGGAGGGGTGGTCTGTGTCAGACATTCCAGACAGCCACAGGAGACGAAGGCCACAGCTGCACAGAGCTTGCCTGATCTATCTCACTATAATAAGCCTGGCTCAGACAGACTCTGCCTCCTCGTGAAGGGACAGATGCACAGGGAGCAGACGTGTGGGGGTCAGCGCTGCACCTGACGGGCCAATTAGAAAGCCCTAGACACACAGGACTACATCTGAGGGCCCTGAGCCCCGCCCACTCGAGTGCCTTGATCATTAATATCACAGCCAACCAGGACCCACATGTGATGATGACTATAATTTACATTTTCATAATATATCCACCCACCTCATTAGAATTGTGGAGCAAACACTGGCTCTTGTTTAGTTATTTAAATGGAACATCAGGTCTTCGTAGTAATGTGCGTATATGATCAGTACTGCGTTCACCAACAAGACCAGAGCAAAGATGTAGATGAAGAGCCATGTTGGCTATCCTACATGTTTCTTATTTTTAATGAATCCCTCTGAAAGACCAAAGCCAACAATGTGTTCGTCCATGTCTTTATATTTTTGAATTCCTTCCCCCATCTGTGGCTCTTATCTTAAAGAATCAGCTTTAAAGCTCATTTATTACTACCGAAGCTGTAATTATAAAAAAATGTCTCACTATACATTAAATATATATTTAATTTTCAGTAAGTCATTTCCTAAAACAGCAGGACGTTGAAGTTCTTAATCAAATGTTACTCAAAACGGAGGAGCACAATTTTCAGCGGTGGACTATTGAACATTTGGTGCTCCATGGCAATGGAATACGCTAGATTAGACTTTGGATTCACAGCCGATGCTTGTTTGTCTGATTAATTGTCTGTTTCGGTCTTTTCTTGGGATTTGTGGATGAAAAAGTATCACAGTATGCATGCTCCATCAGGAAACAGACACATACGGTGTCAGAAACCGAGTCCCGACGGAACCAAAGTTAGTGTGTGGATTGTTTCCTCCACCCAACTATGTGCTGTTTTCCTGATGGCAACAGTACTAGCCGACTGCCATCAAAGAGCCCACTGTGTGGATTCAGACTAACCTAACCTGAGAAACATAAAGTCTTAGTGTTTCAGTGTGAGCGCAGAAACCAGCATGCTGCTGACATGCTTATTATTCATAACCTTGAAATGTCATGGACAACACCTTTTCAAACAACTTCTTTAACATCATCAATTTGCAGAGCATGGTTAGACATTGCTTGGAGATGCTATGAATGCTAAAGCCTTTGCGCACACACGCACACACACACACACACACACACACACACACACACACACACACACACACACACAAATGTGTAACCAATGACTGAATTCACTGCAGCTTTGCATATATTTCTGGAAAACACACACAGTTCGACCTGACAGTGGAGGCGAAGGCAGAAACACACACACAAACATAAATGCACACGCAGCAGAGTGCACATATAGAAGACTGCCATAGAGTTGGAAGAACGGTTATAAATACCATCCATTAAACTGAGGGATCCTTCACTTCTCCACTCACAGCCTGGAGGAGAGACACATCAGGATGTCAATGAACAGCCCTGCTAGCGTTCGGTGTGATTGTGAATGCGTGATAGAAATATCTACCTGCAGCTAGACAAAGGTGAGAGCAAGCTTAAAGCGCTAAGACACATACTGCCGTTGTGCTAGCATAAACAACAAAGATAGGATTTTCTGCAGGGTTTTTTGTGTGCAATTCTTTGTCATTTTTGTCCATGACTTCTTGCAGCATGGCTTTCAAACAAACAGACAGAAGGGGGGAAAATGTAACTGTTTACATCTTTTAAAACTCTCTTCCCCTTTATCTGTCAGCCAGGTGGGCTGGTTAAGCATTTATTAGCGGCGAAAACCCAGACGACACACACATTCTTGATGACAGAGGATGAATGGCAGGAAGGAAATAGATCTGCGGAAGCACTGTTCCAGTTTTCTCGCAGCAAGCTCATACATTGGACATTAACTCAAAGCTGCATTCAGCTCGGACGTTGAATGGGCTGGAAGGGAGACAGCATCACAGTGGTGCTGCTTTTAACGACTGCTCGACAAGATTGTTATCTGGGGTCACTCTTTGAAGACAATACACTTGGACATAATACCACGAAAAAATATTGAGTTCAGTTGTGTATTCTACATATTGTAATGACCCACCCACTTGGCTTGATTTCACTGGCTACCCTTCGCCACACTGCACACTAGACTGTGCTGCTTGAATGATGGATGATGTTTGGTGGCTGTTAATTGTATGCACTCAATCTCTAATAACATGACAAGAACTGAATCACGTGAATGAATGTTCCTGGACAAACCATTACCAACTGTGTGTTTTTTTATTAGTGGGGCAGTGTTGCCATGGCAACATAAGAGGGTCAGTCAGCAGCTTGTGCCAGTCTGACAAAGCAGAAGACAGAGGGGCCGACAGCAGGGGAGATAGGGAGGTGACCGGGTTCCTGTGTGTGT